>NC_139232.1:1924831-2530112 GCF_977018435.1 Lepisma saccharinum
AATTTGACTTAGGTTGTTTGCTTTTTTTCTTAGATCTTTATTTGTATATTTGTTCAGTATTTTTTATTTTTTAATATTCTTTTACATAAGAAATTCAAAATACATTGTTAAAGTCAAAATGTGTTAAAATTCAATTTTTCAAAGTTAAAGTTTTAAAAATACAATTTTCTAAAATTAAAAATTATCATATTACATTTTTGTAAGTAGAAGTTTTTATATTAGAGTAAATTCTTTTGTTGTTAAAGTAAAATATGTTAGTTAATGTAAAATTTAAGTAATTAAAAATCAATTTTTCAAAGTTAAAGTTTTAAAAATACAATTTTCTAAAATTAAAAATTATAATATTACATTTTTGTAAGTAGAAGTTTTTATATTAGAGTAAATTATTTTGTTGTTAAAGTAAAATATGTTAGTTAATATAAAATTAAAATAATTAAAGTTCGAAAAAATAAAAAATACTGAACAAATATACAAATAAAGACCTAAGAAAAAAAGCAAACAACCTAAGTCAAATTCAAGCAGCAAAAGGAATACACAGAAACCAACATGGCATCCAGAAAGAGAAATCAATAGTCACACCTATAGCACAGTTTAAAAAACTATATAGCTGAAACCTTAGAGAAACATAAAACTGCAAACACAATATATCTAGATTCTTCCAAGGCATAGGATAGAGTAAAAAACATGGCTTGCTTATGGACAAACTCAACAACATAGGAATAAGATAGACAAGCAATCTTATTTTCAGTACAAAATTCCAATTACTCAAATAAATTACATCGTACATACTACATAAGAAGAGCAAATTAGCATCATCAGCAGTAAACCATCATGCAACTTCTACCTGCTGAAACAACTAAGTGAGTATAATTTATCAGAAAAATGCCTACATTTCAGCCTAATTTACCTCTACATTAATAATACTACCAGAATACTAAGGCTTCAAAAGTGAACACTAAGAATAATGTTCAGACTAAAGTATAGGACATCTTGCAAAAGATTATTACTCCCTACATCTACAACTCAATAACAATTATTCTAAATACTACGAACTTGGACAAAATATAGTCAAATACACAACACAAGAATAATAATAATTACAAGTAAAACAGCAGACACTCAATATTTCAAAACAATCAGGTAAAAATATTCTACAACAAACTGCCTCATAACATAAAACTGCTAAGTCCCCAAAACATATACAATACAATCAATAAAAACTAGTTGAAAAGGGAAATCTGTCTACAGTCGCACAGAGTTGATGTAAAATAACAGCAAAACTTAGAAGCATGCACAGTCAATAGTGCTCAATTTGCATACAGTTCACATGCAAACTCTCATGGAAAGGTTCAAAACAGTCTCCCAGCTCAGTTCTCATCTATACTTGGACAACAAAATCCTGCAACAAATTCTCAAATTCTCAGAAATCCTACCTTTCCTACCCTTGCTTGAATAGTTAAAGTGCAATCTTCATACTAATATATTGAAAAAAGTCATATCTATGTACATAAAAGTTTGTACACATGTGTTTGTCTGTGTGTACTCTAAGATAAATTGATAAAAAAGCAATATAGTTATAAAATTCAAAGACTATACCTAATAATATTAATTTCAAAATAAGCTGATAGAAAAAGATATAATAACTACAGTATAAGCTTTTAATTTTTGTTAATTACAAAAATGAAAATTCAATACAGTAAATAAACTTGGTCCCTTACATTGAAAAAGGAACATAAATTGAGAGTATTTGAAAATAAGATCCTTAGGAAAATATTTGGGCCTAAAACAGATGAGGAGACAGATGAGTGGAGAAGGTTACATAATTTAGAAGTACATAATTTGTATTCATGTCCAGATATTATTAGAATGATTAAATCAAGAAGACTTAGGTGTATAGATCATGTGGTACAAATGGGAGAGGAAAGAATAGTATACAGGATTGTTGTTGGGAAACCTGTTGGTAAAAGACCAATAGAAAGACCAGAACAAAGATGGAGGGATAATGTAGAGATGGACCTAAAGGAAATTGGTAGGGATGGAAAGGAGTATATAGATCTTGCTCAGGACAGGGACAGATGAAAGGCATGTGTTGCTGTAGCCATGAACTTTCGGGTTTAAGAAGGCTAGAGAATTAGTTAGTTATACATTAAATAAGCGTAATATTTGGATTGTAAATAGAGAATATAACAAATATACAATGCATTGTGCGAAAACTATGTCAACTTTTCATTATAAGCAGAAAATTATACCAGTTTGCCTTAGAAATACATTTTAAGAAAAGCTCAAAATAGCATGCGTAATAGAAAATTAAAAAAACTTTCTGATGCATAAAAGTACTGACTAGTGCTGAATGAATCAATTACTGTAAAATATTATTCTCTGATTCAAGTAATTTAACTGTAAACATTATCTTTTGTGTGTGTGTGTATAAAATATAATTGTTAGTTGCACTGATAAGTACAAATATTAACTTTATACGCCTTCATACACTCTATTTAGTAACAATTTGTTAAAAATTAAGTTAAACTGTAGAATTGTTTTCTTAAATAAATATAAAATAGTAAAAATACTAAACAAATAATTCCTTCTTTTCCTATTTAAAGGATGCCAAACAGTGTAATCCAGTTGTTAGTGGCTAAATAACATAAAATTTGAAGGCAGTAACAATATTTTTTTTAAAAATACTGCTTTTTACCTAACTTTCTGAATTAAATACTAGTACATTTTGTCAAAATATAAATAAAATATACCTATTTCTTTGGTATTTGTACTATAGTGAAGGAAAATGTTACTAAAACTTGGCTAGTACAGTAAATCTGAGAGTTTTAGCTTTATTTGTCTGTAACTGGATATAAGTGTAACTTGTTAATCTCGCCAAACACAATCTTTACCTCAATTTTGGAAGCTAGCTGAACTTTAGCGTTTCGAATTACATATAGTGAAGGCCTCTATAGTGGAAAAATACACCCAGTCTAAAAATTTGGAAATGTTGTCTCCTTCTCTGTCGAACCAGACCGAAAGTGTTCTCAAATGTTTCAATATATTTCTTAACATAACTAACTTTTCAAAAAAAAAAAAATACCTTGTGCCCAGATAGCTTAGATGGTATAGCGTTAGGCTTTTAACCTATCTGTCCAGGGTTCGAATCCCTGTCTGGGCGATTACAATTTTTAAATTTTGTCACCAGATCTTGTGCAGAATGGATATAAATTATGTTTACATTCTAACAGATTATTATTTATCTTAAAATTTTGCAAATAAGCTTTTAAGTTTCTCAAATATCAGCATCTTTAGCTAACAGTACAGCATAACCAGTATTATTATGATAGAAATGTTCTGGTGATAGAACCTACACCTAGATACTGTAATATCTCTGGGGTATTAACTTACATGCAGCCCTTAACTTTTGGGACTGTTTCTCCTCCGTTACATTTCCTCGCCATTTACCATTAGCGTCGCGATTAGCCTCAGAAGCAAAAAAGCGAAAACTTATATTTGTTCTTTTTATATCTCTGAAACCACCTATACTATAGAACTACATTTAATGAATTTTGCAGTCTTCCTGTTTGATCTGTTAAATAATCCAGTCAATAAAAATATACTTGCATAGAAAAATCTGTTTTTCAGATACTTGTTACGTACCCAATAGGACCAAGTAATGTGAATAGTTTGCCAAAGAAGAATAGAGATGGCAGCACCAGGCGTGCAAGGTTAAGAATTGGCATAATACATGTGAATAACTTTATAAATGAGAACAAAGCAAATTGGAAAGATGAAAAACAATAGAATATATTATAAGAAGACGAAGAATAAATATGAAAGAAGTAAATTAATATATATATTTTATAAATCAAACCAGTGATCACATGTAAGTTAATATGAAAATTAAGGAAGTCAAATCACTGATACAAGTTTGTGTCTTTGAACAGATATTGCATCTGTTTGGTTGATTTACCATTCCTATAGGGGAAATTTTGTTTACATCAGTGGCGAGCGCGTTCTGATCGACGCCCCACAGCACTTTTTGGTTGCGCAGTTTAACTGTAGCACCTTCTTGGATGCGCATGTCAATCGGCTGCACCAAGTATACACTCTGTTGTACCTAGTTAGTGGTGGCGCGTTCCGATCGAAGCCCCAAGGGAGGATATTAGTATTATTCCCAAAGCTTGGAGGAAAAAGTTGGAAAAGGATAAAGGCATTCGTTAAATAGTCAAAACCTAAATAAATTGAAATCCAGAGGGAAGTTTACAAAGAAGATAAGAAGGAAGTCCCGATCCAGAACGCCCATTGAGAAGGAAGTCCATATCCTCCATATTAAGAAGGAAGTCTAGATACAGACCGTCCACTGAGAAGGAAGTTCCGATCCAGGCCGTCCATCAAGAAGGAAGTCCCGACCCAGAACGTCCATTAAGAGGGAAGTCCAGACCGCCCATTGAGAAGGAAGTCCCGATCCAGATCTGCCCACTACGAAGGAAGTACATATAGAAGAATATCCAAATAAAGAAAATAAATAATAAAAAGAATATTGAGATGAAAATTGACTGTAACGAGAAAATTATAGAAGAATGTAGCTTACCATGTAAAATTCTTACTCCATGTATCCTGTTTTAAATAATATATTCGTTTAAACGTCTCCATTGGAAGGCATCCTGTCTGGTTTCGTTGTCTACAAAGAACCCTACCCTGTAGATAAGCTAGCTGAGTTTTAAGTTTAAGGTTTATGTACCTTTGCACCAAATGAAGGTAGCATAAATAAATGGCGACCAACTTTTGGGGCTAGAGAATTAGGAACCAGACAGCGAAGAGAGAAAGAATAATTGAAAATGGAGGAAAAGGATAAAGATGGAAATGAGAATGGGAAAGCTACAATGAAGGAAGACGGAGAAAAAAGGGAAACTTTCATTTGTTGCGGAGAGGAAGGAAACAAGGAAGAAATTATTTTCTGTGTCACATGTAAGGAAATGAAACATTGGACGTGCGAAGGAATAAGAAAGGAGAAATACATATCAATAAGTAAAAGGGAAGAAGATTATACATGTAAGGAATGCAAGAAGGAAATGCTAAAAGAAAAGCAGAAGAAAACAGAAGAAATAAACTTGATGGAAATGTTCCAAAAGCTGTCAATGCAGATAAATGAAAATAACAGAGAACTGAAGAAGATTGAAGAAAGTAATAGGAAGGCGGAAGAGAACAACAGAGAAGTAAAAGAAAAGTTAGAAGAAAATAACAAGGAAGTGAAAGAAAGGCTCGATGAAAATAGTAGAAAAATAGAAGCAGTAAGACATGAAAGCAAGAAGATGTACGAGAAAATAACAGAGACATGTGAAGAAAATAGAAGAGCATTGGAAAAAAAGATAGAAGAAACAACACTGCTAATTGAAAACAAAAGCGTAGATATAAATAGGACGATCGAGGAAGAAGTTTCAAAACTTAGAGAGGAGAATATACACAGAACCGACAATATGGAAAGAAAAATTGTTGAAAATAAATCGCAAATAGAAGCAGTATCTTCTAGAGTAGATGCAAATGAAAGCAAGATAGAGGAAGCAAAGGTTCTAATAGAAGATAGAAGCTGGGAAACACGCAATAGAATGGAAAAGGAAGTTCTAAAACTGAGAGAAGTAAATACGCGGGAACTGCAAGAAGTTCAAGAAAAAACTAGCAGTATGGAGAAGGACATTGCGGAAAATCAAAATAAAATTAATGCAGCAGATAAGAAAGGAAAGGAATTAGACAGAAAATTAAATGGGGCAGTGTCAAAGATAGAGAAGACAGAAAAGAAAGTAGAAGAAGTGGAAAGAAAGTTAGGAAAGCTATTAATCAAAGAAGGAAACATAAATCCTAGGTTTCGAGAAAGTGAAGAAACGAAGGTTAAGAAAGAGCTGAGAGAAGAGAGTTCAAGCGATGAATCGACGACGGAGGAAGAAGAGAAGCATAAGAGATATAGAATAGCGGGAGGTCACAAGAAAAGAAAATGGAAGAATAGCGAAGATGGAAGTAATAATGAAAGGCTCTTAGACATATTGGAAAATGAATTCCCGAGAGACGAGAACTATAGGACCAGGATACCTAGGCCACAAGAATTGCAGCATCTTCCAAAATTCAATGGGAATATATCTGATAAATGTCCCAGAAAGTTTTTAAGGGAACTAGCAACAAATGTCAGACTTATGAGGATCCCCGAAGGAATGATTTTGAACGTCATAGAGACATGTTTTGAACAGTCGGCAGCAGGATGGTACCAACTAAATGAGCACAAATTTAGAAATTTTAAGGAGTTCAGCCGAAAATTCCTGAACTACTACTGCAGTGAAGACATAAAGGAAAGGCAGCTAGAAGCATTAAAAAGAAGATATGTAGATTGGTCAAAAGTCGACAGCCTGGAAGAACATACATGGGAGACTCTTAGAAGCTTCAAAAACCTAAAGGAAGGATGCAGTGAAGAGGAGCTGGTTAAACAAGTTGTCCAAACATTGCCATTAAGAATACAGAGAGCTATAGCAGCGGTTAAGATAAAAGCAGTTGATGATTTGATTGAATATCTAAGAACCGAAGATGTGCTAACAAAAACTCAGAATTCCTGGAACGATAAGGAAGGAAGATTCTATGGAAAGAGGCAACATTCAGAAGAAGAAGGGCGCTCAAAACCAAAGTTCCGGAGACAAGAATTTGATGTAAGAAGAATAGAAGTTAGAAACCAGAGACCAAGTGCAGAAAGAAGAGATTTAGGAAGAAACAATGGAAGATATGAAAGAAACATAGACTCTGTGGAAGAAAGAGAGAGAAACGATGATAGATATCGAGGAAATTGGAGAAACCTGAGAGGCCGAAATAATTTCCGAAGATACGGAAGAGGAGGAAATCAGCGATGGAGGAACATATATGAACAGAATGAAAGAGAATACCGAGTAAGTGTGCCCAATGAAGAAATGGAAAGAAGAAATGCACTTCCGGATGTAGAAAGAGACGAAGCCATAGAATTAGCCAGAAATTATTGTAATGACGCAAGAAGATTCCAAGAGGGAATTACAGCAGATGAAGATTCAAGGAATGCAGAAGAGAATAGAGGGTCAAACATGTAATGCTCTTGCAGCATCTCCCAGGTGTGAGAGCAAAAACAGAGAGAAATGTAAGGCAGGGAGAAATTGTAAATAGAAATATACATAGTGAAAGAGAAAGTCTTGAGTTATATTTAATAGAAGAGCCGAATTTCAATGACCTGAAGCCAGGGAGAACTTTTTATGTAAAGGCAAAAATTATAGAATTAGAAGTAAAATGCCTAATAGATTGTGGTAGTGTGGTAGAAGTAATGAGTTATGATTGTTGGAAACGGATAAAAGGAAAATATCCACAAGCTCGTCTAGATGCATCAGAAAGGGATAAAATAAGATTGGTCATGGCAGCAGGGAAAGAAGAATATAAAATACAGGGAACCGTCGGCGTAATGATGAACCTTGAAGGGTTAAATTTTCCTGTCAGATTTCTCGTAGTAAAAGGTCTAAGAAGCGATATGATATTAGGAATACCATTTTTGGAAAAATATGATGGCCATATTTATATCAAAGATAGAAGATTGAATCTAGAGTCATTGGAAGAAGAAAGACTAGATGTTCCTATGGAAACTGTAAACAACGAAATGGAGAGAAAAGAATGCATTGGCAACCTCAATTTAATGTACGGACAGATGAAGGCAGTACCAAATGATATATGTGGAGAAATTGAAAGTGAAATGAATAAAGAAAATGATGAATACACTGCATCTGTTGAAGAGATAAAGAATAAGGTTGATGAGTGCAAAGATATCTCCAGAGAAGAGAGGAAGCAATTACAAGAAGTTTTGTTAGAACATAGGAACTTGTTTAGCCAAAAGCCAGGACTCACCAGAGGGTATTCCTACGAAATAGAAGTAGATACAGAAAGACCTATAGTATCTAAACAGTATCCGATACCTATTGCGAAAAGAAAAGCTGTAGAAGAAGAACTTCAGAAGTGGTTAAGATGGGAAATTATAGAAGATTCAAATAGCATACATGTAAGCCCGATGCATGTAGTTGACAAACCCAATGGAGGAGTTAGACCAGTCTTAGATCTGAGAGAACTAAACAAACACGTATTACTTCCAAGAAACCAGGTGGATAGAATAGATGAGATGCTACACTCATTTGCAGGAAGCAGATACTTTACTTCTTTTGATTTGACCCTGGGATATTTTCAAATTGAGATCGAGAAGAAGTCAAGAAAGTATACAGCATTCAGATATGGCTCAAGATTGTTTCAATTCAGAAGATTGCCATATGGTTTAAATTCATCGGTTTCGGCATTTATGACTGCGTTGAACAAGATATTTGGGATAGAAACTAAGCATTGGTTAGCCATATATGTAGATGACATGTGCATTCACAGTAAAGACTGGGATTCACATATAAGAAGAATCGATTGGGTATTGAGCAAATTAGGAAAAGTAGGATTAACCGTCAAACTGGAGAAATGCTCTTTTGTCAGAAAGGAAGTTAAGTTTTTAGGCCATGTTATATCCGGTGGAGAAATTAAGCTATGTACAGATAAGGATGAAGCGATAAGACGTTTCCCTAAGCCAATTACAAAGAAACAATTACAGAGATTTCTTGGAATGTGTAATTGGAGAAGCAAGTTCATTAGAGATTTTGCACAAAAGGCAAGACCATTGTATGAGCTATTAAAGAAAAATAACAAGTGGAATTGGGGAGAAGAAGAAGATAAAGCTTTCGGTGTACTGAAGAACGATCTCATATCATCGCCTGCCATAAGCCAACCGAATTTCGAGAAAACATTTTGCTTGGGAACCAATGCATCTAATATAGGACTAGGGGCGTATCTATTCCAGAAGGACAGCAATGGAGAAGACCAAGTCATCCAGTATGCCAGCCGTTCTCTTAAGACTTTTGAGAAATCCTATACTATAAGTGAACTCGAATGCCTAGCCATCCTATTCGGAATACAAAAGTTCTCACCATACCTCAAAGGAAGGAGATTTAAGGTATTCAGCGATCACAAAAGCTTGGTCTGGCTAAATTCGGCAAAGCAGTGGAATCCTAGACTTACCAGATGGGCCCTGTTAATACAAGAATATAGCTTTGAAGTGATTGATATAAAGGGCAGGGATAATCAAATTGCCGATGCATTAAGCAGAGCTCCAATAAGACCCCAACAAGAACCAGAAGAGATAATCAAATTGTCCATAAATGCGATTGTGGAGGAAGAAATGAAGAATATAGTAAAAGAAGAATGGATAAAAGAGATGAAAGAAGATGAAGAACTTAGTACTATATTTAAAATATTGGAAGGAGAAACTATTGTTGGAGAAACGAAGATGAGAAAAGCCAGAATCAAAGGGAATTACAGAATTATAGAAGGCATGATTTTTAAAGTGAACATTGAAAATCCACACCAAATAAGGTTCTGTGTACCCAAAGCAATGATCTATAAGATCTTAACAACAGTACATGAAGAGTCAGGACATTTGGGGACAGACAAAACTTTGAGGATGGCACGTCGTTTTTATTTTTGGAAGACTCTGAAAAAGGATGTTGTGGACCATGTTAGAAACTGCGTTGTATGCATAAAGACTAAGCCATCTAAATGGAAATTAAGAAAGGAAGAATTACACGTTATAGCTCGAAGGCCATTGGATTTAATATCCATAGACTTAATTGGACCACTGCCGAGATCAAGAGGATTCCAATACATCCTTACATGCGTGGACATAAGTAGCAAATTTGTAATGTGTTACAACATAAGAAAAGCAACATCAAAAGAGATAGTTAAATGTTTCGAAGACGGTTTCACTAAACACTATGGAATTCCTAGAAAGGTGTTAACAGATAATGGTACACAGTTTGTATCGGAGTATTTCATGGACTATATGCAATTCAAAGGAGTCAAAGTAATAAATGTAACGCGATACCACCCCAGCTCGAATCCCATAGAACGATACAATGGAGAAATAGTCAGACTGTTAAGAACATACTGCCACGATAACCATACACGATGGTCAACTGTTGTTAATAAAATAACTAAATTGTTAAATAACGCATTGTCAGAAGAAACAGGAAGAAGCCCTGCTGAATTATTTCTCGGATACACGGAGGAACCATATGTGTTTGAAGAATTGGAGTGGCCAGATATGATGGAGCAAAAGAGCGAAATGAAGAAAGTGATATTAGAGCTGTATAAAAAGAGAAATAGAAGAAAGACAAAGGAAGAGAAGAAGGTTAAGAAAATAGATATCAAGAAAGGAGATTTGGTGTTTTGTAAAACACATCCGGTGAGCAAAGCTTCAGAGAAAGCTATCAAAAAGCTATTTTTCATATATGAAGGCCCATATGAAGTGATAAGTACTTTTAGAAATACAGTTCTTCTAAAGCACATAAAAACAGATGTAGAAAGGAGAGAGAATTTAGATAACATTAGAAGATATAATTGTACAGCAGAGAAGAAAGAAAGCGTCAAGAAGAAATAATAGACTTGTACATATATAATTTGAAAAAAAATGTATCTGCATATATATATATATATTACGACAATTTTTTTTTATGGCCAACGGGGGGAATATTGTGTTACGTACCCAATAGGACCAAGTAATGTGAATAGTTTGCCAAAGAAGAATAGAGATGGCAGCACCAGGCGTGCAAGGTTAAGAATTGGCATAATACATGTGAATAACTTTATAAATGAGAACAAAGCAAATTGGAAAGATGAAAAACAATAGAATATATTATAAGAAGACGAAGAATAAATATGAAAGAAGTAAATTAATATATATATTTTATAAATCAAACCAGTGATCACATGTAAGTTAATATGAAAATTAAGGAAGTCAAATCACTGATACAAGTTTGTGTCTTTGAACAGATATTGCATCTGTTTGGTTGATTTACCATTCCTATAGGGGAAATTTTGTTTACATCAGTGGCGAGCGCGTTCTGATCGACGCCCCACAGCACTTTTTGGTTGCGCAGTTTAACTGTAGCACCTACTTGGATGCGCATGTCAATCGGCTGCACCAAGTATACACTCTGTTGTACCTAGTTAGTGGTGGCGCGTTCCGATCGAAGCCCCAAGGGAGGATATTAGTATTATTCCCAAAGCTTGGAGGAAAAAGTTGGAAAAGGATAAAGGCATTCGTTAAATAGTCAAAACCTAAATAAATTGAAATCCAGAGGGAAGTTTACAAAGAAGATAAGAAGGAAGTCCCGATCCAGAACGCCCATTGAGAAGGAAGTCCATATCCTCCATATTAAGAAGGAAGTCTAGATACAGACCGTCCACTGAGAAGGAAGTTCCGATCCAGGCCGTCCATCAAGAAGGAAGTCCCGACCCAGAACGTCCATTAAGAGGGAAGTCCAGACCGCCCATTGAGAAGGAAGTCCCGATCCAGATCTGCCCACTACGAAGGAAGTACATATAGAAGAATATCCAAATAAAGAAAATAAATAATAAAAAGAATATTGAGATGAAAATTGACTGTAACGAGAAAATTATAGAAGAATGTAGCTTACCATGTAAAATTCTTACTCCATGTATCCTGTTTTAAATAATATATTCGTTTAAACGTCTCCATTGGAAGGCATCCTGTCTGGTTTCGTTGTTTACAAAGAACCCTACCCTGTAGATAAGCTAGCTGAGTTTTAAGTTTAAGGTTTATGTACCTTTGCACCAAATGAAGGTAGCATACTTTAATCGGGTAATCTGCTTTTGCGTACTTCCTCAGAAATATAGTTCTTGCTACATTTATATAAATCAAAATCTAGTTAGAGTTGGCCTGTAAATGCTTCTGGTACATGTAGTTACTTGAAAAAGCAAATATTGGGTGTATAAAAAATAGCATTCTTGTAAAACAGTAAAAATCAACCTCATTTCCTCGTAATATTAGCTGTAAGTGCTTCTTGCAGATTAACAAAGCTCTGGCATGTGGTCCTACGTCACCTATAATCCTTTGTAAGGTTCGTGTTGTCCTATAAATTGTCGTTATACATACTAAATCCCTAGTTACAGCCTAAGCTTTTAGTTTCAATCAGAGGATTTCAGTGTTCAGATAGTGATTGTAGCCTCGTATAATAAACCAAATGGAAATAACCCAAATGTTGATGCACCCAAAAAATCCAGTAATACTTAAAAAATACCTTGAAAAAGGTTATAAAGCTAAATTATTCTTCTAGCATAGAAAAAAGTTTAGCAAGTTTACCTATGGTCCATATAGTCAGTCGTGTGTGAACTTCGGTTTGTCGTGTGAATTGTCAATATATTGATAAATGGTTATATTTTTTTTATAAAAATAATAAACAATGTTGGTAAGCGTCCAGTTATGGACCCATCGGTAAAGGGATTTCAGTCTTTATAGACACACAATAATTTTCGTTACACTAAAAATTTGGCCTCGTATAAAGGCAAATAGTCGAAATGTTAAACATTTCGTGTACTTTATCCAGTAAGCCTTACCTGTAAATACAATAACAGCGTTACGGACATAACAATTAAGCAAGCTTTGATATTCTAGTGGCACATAATAAATATAAAATATCCTTTAAAATACTCTGACAAATAGTTGTGGGTTATCTGAGATCAAAATTTTCAAGCCCTCTCTCCTGCATAAATAGGCTCTAGAATTCACTAAGCCTCAAAATAATATTGGGTACATAAAATAAAAAGCAGATGGAGAGTGATGCTGATCACATCATCTCCAAACAGCAAAAACAAAAGTATATGGATGGAGCCCTACCTGATATATTTAGAAAACTTTTCCTAGTATAAGAGTAACAAAATACTCAGCAAACTCTAAAATAAACAAACTTTCCTACGTAGCAAACAAAAAATGGCATAGTGGAAATCAGTAAACCCTAATAATAATAATATATTCTGTGGCTTACATTTTAGCTAAAAGTACTTTTTCTTTAGTGTTTTTGAAAAAATTAAATAAATACTAAACTCTAAGTTAAAAATTTGTAAATGTATATATGATACAAAACAAAATAAATAAAAATTAATACATACCCTGCAAAAAATCAATAAAAAAGTTGAAAACCTCTCTTTGTGCATCCAAAATATAATAACAAATCCTTCCTGACTGGATTAAATTGTGTTATTTGAGTAATAATAAGCCTAAACTTGTAAAATAAAAGGGTAGAACTTGTCAAAACATACTTTTGCATCCAAAATATAATTCAAAACACATCTAAATTGTGTTATTTGAGTAAACTAGAGAATAATCCTGTAAACTTGGAAAAAATATCTCTCTCTCTCTCTCTCTCTCTGTGTGTGTGTGTGTGTGTGTGTGAGTCTTTGAGAGTCCAAAATGTAATAAAAATGGTGCCTGAATAATAGTGTCATTTGAGTAAATATTAGGCTAAACTTGTAAAATAAACAAATAAAAGTTGAGAACACACACTTTGTGTGTCGAAAATGTAACTAAAAATCTTTCCTGAACAGATAGAATTGTGTTATTTGAGTAATAATAAGCCTAAACTTGTGAAATAAACAGATAGAAGTTGAGAACACACACTTTGTGTGTCGAAAATGCGACTAAAAGTCTTTCCTGAACAGATTGAATTGTATTATTTTGGTAATAATAAGCCTAAACTTGTGAAATAAACAGATAGAAGTTGAGATCACACACTCTGTGTGTTGAAAATGCGACTAAAAGTCTTTCCTGAACAGATTGAATTGTATTATTTTGGTAATAATAAGCCTAAACTTGTGAAATAAACAGATAGAAATTGAGATCACACACTCTGTGTGTCGAAAATATAACTAAAAGTCTTTCCTGAACAGATTGAATTGTGTTATTTTGGTAATAATAAGCCTAAACTTGTGAAATAAACAGATAGAAGATGAGAACACACACTTTGTGTGTCGAAAATGTAACTAAAAGTCTTTCCTGAACAGATAGAATTGTGTTATTTTGGTAAAAAATTAACTTAAAGTTGTAAAATAATAAGTTAAAAGTTGAAAAAATGTCTTTGAGTCCAAAATTTAATAAAAAATGTTGCCTGAATAGTACAAATAGTGTTATTTTGGTAAAAAATTAATATAAAGTTGTAAAATAATAAGTTAAACGTTGAAAAAAATGTCTTTGTGAGTCCAAAATTTAATAAAAGTGTTGCCTGAATAGTACAAATAGTGTTATTTTGGTAAAAAATTAACATAAAATTGTAAAATAATAAGTTAAAAAGTTGTAAAAATATCTTTGCGAGTCCAAAATTTAATAAAAAATGTTGCCTGAATAGTACAAATAATGTTATTTTGGTAAAAAATTAACATAAAATTTTAAAATAATAAGTTAAAAAGTTGTAAAAATATCTTTGCGAGTCCAAAATTTAATAAAAAATGTTGCCTGAATAGTACAAATAGTGTTATTTTGGTAAAAAATTAACTTAAAGTTGTAAAATAATAAGTTAAAAGTTGAAAAATGTCTTTGGGTCCAAAATTTAATAAAAAATGTTGCCTGAATAGTATAAATAGTGATATTTTGGTAAAAATACATAAAGACTTGTAAAAAATTTGACATAAAGTCAAAGTTTGGTAAAAAATAAACTCAAAATTAAGTTAAATAGCACACAGTAACATACATTTACTACCTAAATCAATAATCAAAGGGTCCTAGGTTCGTTACCCCGTGATAAAAGCAAATGGTGAAAACTGTAGGCCCCGTCCCTAATAGCTCTCCCTTCTTCATAATACAGATAAAAAAAACCCTGCGCTAAAGCGTCCTGTGCCTTGAAGGCAAACCTGAGCGGAATATTAATTGGCGGCGGAAACCGGTTCTACAAGCGACGCATAGCTTCAGAGATTTGACCCTTGCTGCGCATTCTCAGACATTCTTTGTTGTCTGGTTGAATCCCTCCCCTGCCCTACAGTATTGCATAGCTTTCCCCTGTTCTTGCGTACTGGTTAACCTTGGAAAAAAAACCGGTTCTGAAAACCTACCGACGCGTTCTCTGATTGGTCAATCGGGTTCTTCCTTTGTTCTGACGTTCTGACGTCATTTGACCTTGAACGCACACTCCCTAAATTCCTTTCTCCTCTACCTGCGCTGAATATTAATTCATTCTCTCTGTCTACCTTCACAGCCGAGTCGAGATTCGGAGACAGTATTCTGTCTAGCGTGTGAGACCATCGTGTTTCATACAATAATAACATACATTATTACATAGTACTAATTAATAATATTACATATCGCGGGTTCGAGTACCGGGACCGTCCCCAATCGTAATTGGACCTGTACCTACACCCATTACCACCGTTCATAGCGGTTCATAAACCATAAACTCTTATTTTCAATACTATAAACATTAATTATTATAGTTTCATACATTACATACTTTGTAGTAATGAATATAAAATCATATGAATAGCGTTAAGTACCTCTAATTACCTTCTATATACATATTTTTTCATAAAATAAATAATTATATATTCATAAAAGTTATAAACATGCAAATACATAAATGTAAAGTACTCTAA
The DNA here is from genome assembly GCF_977018435.1 of Lepisma saccharinum. Classification (NCBI taxonomy): domain Eukaryota; kingdom Metazoa; phylum Arthropoda; class Insecta; order Zygentoma; family Lepismatidae; genus Lepisma; species Lepisma saccharinum. Next base: position 1,940,330 of record NC_139232.1, read on the forward strand.
GTACATGCAAATGAATTTTAAGTACGTGCAAATTAGTTCTAAGTACGTGCAAATGAATTGCGAATATTAAATAGCAACTGTCCTTATCGCGTTCAACTTCTACTAACGTTGCATAACTAAAAATCTTAAAATCTTCTGACTTGTGATAAAAGCTGAGGCTGTAAACGGGCACTCAGCACACACAAGGACAACACACACAAAATTATACTGGCCATAGTGCCAGTCGCCAGAGCCTCGTTAGTCTTCAGTCCAGGGTGTACTACGTGGAAGTGAGGTTGACTTTTGGGCCCCTACGTGGAAGGTACCCCTTACGCCCCACAAGGATGGATATGTTCCATTTGTACAGTTGCATATACTTACTTTATTATATTATGTATATATGTGTTTGTGTGTATGTGTGCGTATGTATGTATATGTAGGCATGTATATTGTTACATGTCCATTATTTAAAATACAAAGTGTGTATAGTAGTGTAAGTTTACTGTAAATGGAGATATTTTCTCTGTCGGAGGATGATCAATAAATATTGTTTACGTACCACAGTGCAAAGTGTAGGTTAAAATTGATTCTCGGTGAGGTGAGGTACCCGACTGAAATTCGCCCCTCCAAACCGTAAGTTCTTGATCCGCCACTGCCAAACATGGCGGGGAAAGGTCCGATTTAAACAAGAGTAAAGTTCAATAGGTAACTTCATTTAGTAGCAGAGAATTAATTTGTACAGCTAATAAAACGCCTGTGACACTTGTAGAGCCCGTTGTGCGTCACAACAAACGAGGGTAAAATAAGTAGTTCGTCCAGGAATTCGTGTTAGGCACTTTTCCCACTAAATAACGCGAGAATGGAGAATACGCCGTTTGCAAAACAGTGCATTTCGATTACCTCGTTGAAACCCGAAACAGCTCAGAAACTCGTCACAGGAAAGCGACTTCAATGCTGTTGAACTTTATTGTTGCAGTAAATTAATCTCAATCAGTTTTGTAATGGCTTCAGAACTCAATTTGCAAGTTGATGAAACGCTCGTCCTTCGGCAGAAACAGATTGACTGTTTTAACGCGCAAACGCATTCTGCTTCCGTCATTTTTATCCTCGTTCTTCTTTTGTCCGTTTCGCCATTGTTCCGAAAGGAGAAGCTTGACTGAGAGAGCAGACGGGCAGGGATGGAGACAAACGAACGGCAGGAATGTCCGTTCTAACGTGGAAGCCATCGAGTGAGACGCATTGTTTTCGGTCGAGCCGAAAGTTTTTCGGCCTGGAAACGTAGAAACTCTGCATAAAAGCTTTCCAGCATTTTTTCCTCCAGAAAAGAGTAATCCCGAGGTTAAGCTATTGTGTTGGACGATAGTGCTATTGCAAATTAATTAACTACATTTGGTAGTGGTAAACAGTGGCGCCAGGAAAGTTTTTCATGTGGGGAGTACAATGTATAACCTTCACATACAAATGTTCCATTTTAGAACGCCCACAGGTTTTAATTTTTGTAATCAAATTTGCATAATATTGTAGTCTCAATAAAAAGAGAAACGCATACAAATAATTTTGAATATTTTTTTGTAAAATTTTATGCCTATTTTCATTTTTTCGGGCCTCCCCGGTAGCATTGCGGTAACGTAGTCGTCTTGTAATCGAGAGGTCACGGGTTCGATACCCGTTGAAGTGGTTCGGATCCCACTTTAAACTGTAGGTCCAGTCCCGATTAGCTTTTCTGTGCACAAAGTGCCTTTCCGGAACAGATTAAGTTTTAGACCTTATTCCATCGCATCTGCGTGGCCGAAATGTTATCACAGCTCGATATGACGACAGGGTTCCGGAGCCGAATCCCGGTTTGGGCATGGGTGCTCTTTGTGAGAGTCCTTTCATCAGTTTCATCATATCATGGCTCATCCTCATCGTCACGATTAGACAATAATAGCAGAAAAGCGACGCTAAATAACAATTTAAATCAAATAATTTCATCGTTTTCCGATTATTTTAAACGATGTGTATACTTCCTTATATAGTTTTCCGAGAGCACAGATCAAATGAAGTATCAAGAACCAAAATATAATGGAATAGGTTGACGTTAGAATTCTTTTGGGTAGGGAGATAATGTAGAGGAAAGTAACTTTTTGAGATATTGGTTGTAGTCCACTTTATGCACAGGCTAACCGAGCCTGGACCTACAGTTTAAAGTCGGATCCGACCACTCTGTGCCTCCAAACAAAAAGTCAACAGGGCTAGATTCAATGCCGATTAACGTGATCAAAGAGGTTTGCACGTACATTAACGAGCCTTTGGCTAAATTAATTAACGAGTGTATGGAAAATGGCAACTTTCCAGATTGTCTAAAAATATCAAAAGTAATACCCTTGTATAAGAAAGGAAATAAAACAAACATTGAAAACTACAGACCAATTTCCTTATTGTCAATTTTTTCAAAAATTTTCGAAAAATTAATCTATAATAGGATAATAAAGTATGCAGAAGATAAAAAGATACTCATAAAGCAACAAAATGGGTTTGTGAAATCGAAAACAACAAAAAATGCCATTTTTGATGTAATTGATAATATTCTTTCCGCTATAAACAAAACGTATTCTGTTGTTGCAATTTTTTGTGATTTATCAAGCGTTTGACTGTGTGAATCATCAGTTACTACTAGAGAAATTAAAATACTACGGAATCCGCGGTCTATCAAATAAATTAATAGAATCCTATTTATCGAATAGAAAACAGAGCGTTGCAATAAATAGCTTATCCAATAATGGGACGCAAACAACATATTACTCCGAATTGAAAGATGTGGTTATTGGAATCCCCCAAGGATCGATACTAGGACCCCTATTGTTTTTATTGTTCATAAATGACCTTCCAGCAAATGTTGAAACTGCCCAAGTTACTCTTTTCGCTGATGATACTACGGCTTTGGTAGATTCTGTTAACGATGTAACTTTAATTCAAAAAACGGAAGAAGCTCTTACTGAACTACAAAGCTGGTTTTCAGCAAACGAACTTTCTATGAACAACGAAAAAACTAATATAATAAAATTTGGTGTATCTAGAGCCAAAAGCTCTTCTATTAAGCAATATAATTTCACAGTAGGGCATGCCGTTATAACAGCTACTAAAAATACAAAATTTCTTGGAATATTTATAGACGAGTGTCTAAACTGGAAAGTTCACATAGATCATTTATGCAAGAGGCTAAACACCGTATGTTACCAATTAAGAACCTTAAAAAATAGTTTGAATACAGTATGTTTGTTAAATATCTATTTCTCAAACTTCGAAAGTATTTTGAGGTACGGTATCCAATTTTGGGGGAACTCGGCTCAATCGCAGAGGATTTTTAAAATTCTAAAAAGAGCATTGCGTATTTTGGCAAATGCACATAAAACTGATACATGTAAACCACTTTTCAAAAAATTACGTATATTAACACTTCATACTTGAAACACTTACTTTCATACACGAAACAAAATCGAAGTAACCAAGGAATATAGACACTCACGATTACAATACCAGACAAAAAGATAACTTCCACATTCCCAAAGTGCGGCTAACTGCATTCCAAACAGGACCTTTTTACTCAGGCATCCAGTTATACAATATATTACCAAAAAGTTACAAAAATGTTGAGAGAACCACAATCTTTAAAAGTAAAGTGAAAAAATTGTTATTGGAATACACATTATATTCAGTTCAAGAATTTCAAGAATTAAATAACTTGATAAAATAAGTTTAGATTGTATACACTATATAACATGCACTTTTACAGCACTAGTTCACTTCAACAAATAATTTGTCATTGTGTGTTTTACTATTATATTATGTATTATTATAAAAAAATTCTGCCAAATTGATGTATAGATATATATTATGTGCGATGTCAACATGTTGTATTTTTGTAATGTACATGCACCAATGCCCCCAGGGGTACTTTCGGTGTGAAAATTTCTCAATAAACTCAATAAACTCCACAGGTTATCGAACCCGGGACTGAGAAATATTTTGCGTTTAGCTAGTGAAAACGGGAGTCTCTTTCGTCTGTCGGATTATTCGAGAGTGGTATTAGGTGAAAGGATTCAGAGCAATGGTTCTCAACCTTTTCCGGTCCGGGACCCACCTTGAAGCATACATGTATTACGCTTCATGGGACCCATAAGCATGGGCGCCGGCAGAATTACTTTGAAGGGGTGTGCACCCATTTTATAATCACTAACATCGAGTGCTTTAAGAAGCCCTCTCCTACGCTTGCTTAAACAAATCACAAATACTTCATTCTAGAAAAGTGAATATGTAATGTAATAGACTAATTTACTCTGGTCTAACATCTAACTAAATGCCTCTTCGGGACCCAGCAGTGGGTCGCGCTCCGTAGGTTGAGGAACGATGATTTAGAGGATACTGTGTACCCCAGTGGCTGTTCCTGCACCACTAGTGGTGAAGATTAGAAGGTTACGCCTGATGAAGTTACATGGAGATTCATGAATTTAGATATCTAAAGAAGTTGCGTGTCAGTGCCTCAAAACACTTCGTATCCAGTCTTATTGGAAGTATTGAGTAAGATGTTTTTGTTTTGTTTTTATGTGTTTTTCTGTTCCTCAAGGTTAATGGGGATGATAAGGATGGGTCACTATTTCGGATACTTGTAAGAATTGTTTGAATGTGATTTGTGTATAATACCATGCGAATACAGCGTGTGGTGAACAACGTAAACGTTTTTGTAGACGCTACTGCGATTTTAGGAGAAAGATGAAATTTTGTTTATTTCAAAATCAAATTTTTTATTTGCGTGGGCGAGGTTCAGCCTGAGGCTGTTCTGCCACCTAACCCGTGTCATCGATTACATTTAAATTTACATTTATTATACATATGTGGTTACAGAGTTAATTCAGTATACAATAAAATGTACTATTTAGCTACAGAATGCTACTATTGATCAAGTAATTGTAATAAATGTTGTATGAACAAAAATGATACAAAAATTGTGAAAGGACCATATAAAAAATAAAAAGTAAAATAAAAATGAGAAAAAAATATAGGCAATATACATAACATAAACATACAGGTTACATCACGGTACTTAAACACCACTTCATGCACAGGTAGGCTAATCGGGGCTTGACCTTAGTTGAAAGTGGGATCCTGGCCACTATGTGCCTCCACCGAATATCGAACTTGAGATCTCTTGATTACAAGATGACGACGTTATCACTACACCATCGCGAAGGCCCTACTGGAAAATTAAGACAGTCATATTATATATTATGTATATCATTTTTTCTATAATTTTACTTATTTTATTTTGTTGTTCTACTCTCTAGTTTAATGCCAACCATGAGAATGAATACTGAAAGCAAAGACAACGAAGCATCCAAATTTTGGACCTCACTTCTCTGTACACTCCTTCACGGAAATCATGAGTGATTGATGCATTGATTTCCTTTATTTTACTTAGCTTTTCTGCCACTTTTAGCCAATCGCAAAGATGAAAATCAATGATGATATGTGTGAAGTGACTATCACAAACATATATGCACGACACAGCATGAACCACACAGAAGATTATACTGGCGGCAGGTCCAGGTACCAAAGCCTCATTAGTCTGCAAAATGCAGTCCATGGTGTACTACGCAGATGGGAGGTGAATTGTTTGGTGTATTTGCAAAGGGTCACCCCTAACACGCCGAGTGGTTCTTTTCCATCTATCACATCAGTTCACCATTCTTTGCCATCGTTTCAAGGTTGGAAACGGACACAAAACAAGCAGAGAATAATGCAGGAGATTACCTTCGGTACTTCTTGCTATATCTGCTCAAGTCGTTTTCCCGCCAGTGGAACAAAAGCGAATGCATTACGTGCCCGGAAGGAGTGAAACTCTCCTTTCTTCTTCTCCGGTTGCGTTGTCTTACAACAGACCACAATTACCGTACGTCTGGAGCTACGTAACGTGACCTTTACGAAGATAACCACGGCAGGGAGCTTTTGTTAACTCATTTTTTCCCCATCTTGTTTTGCAGGTTGGCCAGGCTTTGGAGGACAAACCTTATGCATCCCGACAAAGGGAAGTTCCAGATCGGGTGAGTAGAACGTGATAAGGTCTACCTTGTTCCAGCGTTGAGCGCCTCAAGATCAAAAAGAAACCAACCACACGGCAATATAACGTGATGGACCATCACAAGGACCAAACCCATTCTGCCAGATAGCTTGATAACGTCATTGAGTCCAATTTATCTCAGTCGCGCCATTATCTTCCTTCCTTTGTCCGCTCGCCTCGATCTCTGCTGGGAGTCTTCTTGCACGTGGTGGCTCCATTGCGTGCCGTCCTTGGACCCTAGGCGTCTTCCGGTTTACCTGTTCTGGTGCCGCGTTCCCTCTCTGTGCCTCCAGCCGTAAGGGGAAGGTCAGGCGGGGTTCACGCTTCGCGGTGTAAATCAGCAACGAAAGATTTGCGGCCTTCACCTCTTGACTGACTTCGAATTTCGCGTCGCCCGGCGCTGGAGTGAGACCGTTCTGCAAAGTTGTTGGTTCATTCAGCCGCTCGAAGGCCAAGGTTTTTGCCTTTCCTTGTCCTTCCTCCGTTGCAAAACGTGCGGGGGTGTACTCGGAAGTGTTCACTTTACGTGTGGTTATAACGACTTGCACGTTATCCTGAGATTATGTTGAGTATGAACAAACTTGTAACACAGAATTTTTGGCCTCCCGGTGGCGTGGTGGTAACGTCGTCGCCTTGAAATCAAGGGCTCCAGGGTTCAGTACTCGGTGAAGGCACATTGTGGTTCGGATCATATGCGTGCGCAAGGTGCGGCAGTTGTCCCTCCTAATACTTTCACTTAGAAACTTAGTGTAGGAATATTATCGCTCTTATAGAGGAATAAAGTATTTGCAAGCTTATGAAAGTTCCAAGAAACATGGGGGATTGCATTATTTCCTCTGTAATTGGACTATCCCAGTTTATTCTCTAGCAGATGCAGAGCCGTGGCGTGCATGTAGCCGGTGTTACCGCAGGTAACAGCAAAATGTAAAGATTAAAAAGTTTCAATAAAATGACAACGTTGTTAAATACGTTAATGAACACCGTTGCCGTTGAGTAGATATTGCCTAGGACATTTTTCCTGCAGCCGACAGAAGCGAAGAGGGAGGCCGTTCCGCTACCCTGCAGAGGCAACAAGGGAGAAGAGGGCGCCAATGGAAGGAAAGAGCGGGGAAGGACTTTGGGGCATAGTGTGCTATGGGGTTATTCATATGCCTGTTAAGGGGCCCTGTTGCCGTTCGTACCTACCGGATCAGCCAGTGTTGTCACATCGGATTGGCAGAAAAGAGCTAAGTCCCGCCTAAAATGGGGATACAATTTCTGTGAAGCAACTAGAGGTAGACTGCAGAGCCAAGGCTGGATTGAACTACAACTGAGACCAGTTAGGTAATATACGAAAATATAGTTCCTTGGTGTGATTCGTGATTTGGACAAACCTTGCTCCAAAATACTAAGTTGGCAACAGTAGTACGTACAGCTGGCCGCTTCCCTTCCACGAAGGAGCGGAGGTCTGTCGTCTGCTCAGTGCTCACCTCACAAACGTCAAACTGAACCGAGAAAAGTGTGGATCTTCTTCTTCCCCTTCGCAGCTCATTGCTAAGAAACAGAGGCAGATGAAGAACTGACAAGGGCCTATCACCATTCATTGGATTTTCGTGGTAACTGTCTCATGAGTGGTAGTTCTCTCTAGGAGTGTTTGTAGCTTAATCACTGTGCTCATTGCAAAACAAGAACGAAATGAACAAATATCTAACGAAGACATGTTTTCTTTACCGGAGGGGGGGGGGGGTTGATAACGTCTAGCAGGCATAATTGTCGTACTGATAACCGGTAACACTTTTGAAAAAGTCATTCCACGCCACTGAGCAGATGTATTGCTATAAACGCTCCCACATGTTTTAAAATGGCGCACGTAAAAACTAAATTGCAATCAACATCATCAGATATCCGTTTAAATTATCTGATGTTGCTATACGTTCAGCAAAATCTTATGGCTCGGATTCCACTTTAATCTGTAGATCCAGTCCCGATTAGCTTTTCTCTACATAAAGTGGACTCAAAAGAAAAACTCAAACGTAGAATTTTATTTCGACAAAAGTAGATAGGCGCTGTTCCATGTGGCTTTTTGAGGAAGGGGCTTGGAGTAAATTAAATCTGCCATTTCCCTGTGGCCTCAGGTCTTAAAACGTCATATGGCAAACGTAAGTGCTTTGGGAAGCGCACCTAGGGTATTGACCGATCATTTGAAGGAATCATTAAGTGTCGCCTTTTCAATTTTCCACGTGCCCCGTGCTTTTAACGTCGCGGTCCGACGCACGTAGGTGCAAATCATTCGCCGATGATTTATAGATTTTGAGTATTCATCGCGGCCGGACCCACGCATCCCCGTACCGCGTCGCTTGAAGGCGGCTCGGCCGGTGGAACGTTCGTTTGTTTCCGCTTCGTGATCGTCGTGACCTTCGGGACGACTTGCTCGAGAGAAAGTCTCCTCTACCCCTGATCTTCTCCGCCCGTGTTACTCCCGCTGTCACGAGTGCAAACGAGTTCTTGGACGGGGTTGCCAACCCGACAGACCATACTACTCGCATTTCCAACTGGCGGCTGGGAGACAAGGAATCGGCGATCGGTTGAATTCTCCCCGACTGACATCGGACATTTTCGTGTCACAAGGTCCCGAAAGATACTGGCCAGCATGTTGCCAAACGTACTCTAAAACGGGAGAGAGAGAGCCGATCAGCGGCGTTACTGAATGAAAATTGTACAATAATTCACAAAGCACAGAGGATTAGTATAGAAAACACCCAAATACTGTACAAACAAACTAATAAAAAACAACTGACAAAAACAGACGTACACTTGGCAACGTCGTAACGGGACAGCGATGTTACCCCTACAGCTTTTACTTCGCAACTGAGGTTGTTGACACTCATCGAGGTACGCACCCCGAAGATGATTAGTGGACAGGTGGATCTATGTAGGGCAGCCACCAGTTGGGGCTGCGAATCAGTGTAACTGTAGGCCAGTTCCCGCCACTAAGTGGTGTCGCCTGCCGCTTCCGTCTGAAGGCTCCCTCAGGAAGATTGTAATTTACACACCACACACACATAATACATATATTTAAATTATTACATGGTATACATATTTATAATAAACACGCTTCCAAAAGTAAGCACGCGAAGATAAAATCAACAAAAAGTAAAGCTTTGATTAACACAAAATTGCATATGAATGTAGCAAATGTGTTTATGCATTAAAGAAAACTAGAATTGTGTATAAAGATGAAAAAAATATTTACATTTCGTAAGTTATATGATGACGTCACATTTGAGTCATTAACATAATGATGTTTAAAGGCAAACAAACCAAACAAAACTTACAGTAATATGGTATGTGACCACCCCGTCCTTCACACAAACTTTACAACGATTTTCTTGCTTTCAATGAGGCGATCAACCTTCGCAGATACGCGCAATGGCCATTCCTCCATTACGGCAGTTTCCAACTCTCCGAGGCCTGATTGTATAAAACAGTTGATCCTCGATTAGCCAGTAAAATTGATCTGCAGTCACACTGAACTCTGATTTTGTGTTGTATAAATGTTGAACTGAGATTCAGTCCCTGCGATCTGCGATCAAAGTTGATCCGAGATTTTTCTCCGATCAGCAGACATTGACCGTAGTTCCGCTGTTGTAACATGGCTGAACTAACGAATATTTGCTTGTAAAATGTGTTGCAAGTGAACGTATGCGGCAAGACGAGAGAATCAGTTCATAAAATCCTGTTTCCATAATAATAAAGAAGAAGCATGCACAACGAGGTGAACAATGAGAAATATTTCTTCCATTTTTCTTTCTTTCCATATATATCGTGTGTCATTGTTATTTACTGTTTGAAACACCATGTATTTTTTTCTTGAAATTTGCCTTAAATGACTGCAAGAGCATATTGTAACATTGTTTAATTGCACGATCAGAGAAAAGTAACTTGAGTGTTGATACAAACCGAAAATAGACCCGCTTACATTTTCTTGTTGATATAATATCATTGTAAAACTTGCGTTGGGATGAAGAGGGAGTATAAAAATATTACCATTTCGCTTTACTGCATCCAGCCAAGTGTTACTGCAATTCAATGTTGTCCGCAGAATGGAACAGATCATGTAACTTTGGTTGTAGTGTATATATATCTACTGCTTTATGAACCGAGCACGTTGTATTTTAGTTGGTAAAGCTTTCTCTCCTCCCGATATATAAATGACAGATATTTTATTTCGAATATTATTTGTTTTGTGCATAATTTACATCCGAGAGGACAAGCGCCACTGTTTTTTCAATATTCCTTTCCATTCGGGAAAACGCAAACACATTTTACATTTCACAACGTAGGCTATTCAAGTGCAAGGAAAATTCCGTATATTACTTACAGGAACTAATGGCCCACCTGTAACATGTTGTCGTGTAATCACAAAATAAATATAATAAACATCTCCTTACATGAACAATAGCTCCAAATCCGAGTATAAGAAAGTTGTTATATCTCTTTTTAGCATTAAAAAGAAATACAGATTTTTTTAAAAAAATTCTATTTATGCAAGCATATTTTCTCCCCTTTGCAACCGAGAACCGATAGTTGCTTTCGTTGTCAAGGACAAATCATCCACGTGGAACGTGCACAAGCAATAAATGGCCGTTTAGTATCTAATTTACATGATGTTACTAAATTTGCAACATGTTCGAATATTTACTACATCCAGCACCTCAGATTTATTCTTTATTCAAATATTAAATACATGCATTTTCCGAAACCGACTTTAAAATGTTTGCTGTTCAGTATTGGACAATTGGGAACATCACAGGCACACTAGCGACATGTCTGGATTTGCCACGTTGCCAGACGTATTTCTTTGACCCAAGATCAGGATTTGATCTAAGATCGACAAATCGACAGTTAGCTTTATACAACATGACAGAAGCTTGAACTTAGTTCACTACCGGATCGTAGGACAAATCTGATCTTCGGTTAGTGATGTTTATACAACCGGCCCTGAGACTGGCTGGAGGAGGTAAACGTGCAGAGACAGCACGCCCGAGGGCATCCCAAAGGTTTTCAATGCGATTAGGGTCGGGGAATACGATGGTCACTCCATACCAGAAATGCTCTCACTTTCCAGGTACTCGTCAACGATGTTGGCTCGTTGGGTACGGGCATTATCATCCATAAGGAGGAAATCAGGACCAACTGCTGCAGCGTAGAGTCTCGCAATGGGGTCTAGGACTTCATCCCGATACCGCGCAGCCGTCACAGAACCGCCTTTAAAGATGTGCAGCTCGGTGCGATATCCCATTGAAATTCCAGCCCACACCATGACGCTGCCACCTCTGTATACGTGATGTTTGATGATGTTCTTGGCCTCATTGCGTGTGCCTCGTTCTCTTCAGACCCTTGGGCCTCCCCGATGGCGCAGTGGTAGCGTCGTTGCCTTGTAATCAAGGGGTCCCGGGTTCGATACCCGGTGGAGGCACATAGTGGTTCGGATCCCACTTTAAACTGTAGGTCCAGTCCCGATTAGCCTTACTGTGCATAAAGTGGACTTAAAACTCAAAGATACCGTTTTCACCATTTGGATGGATACTTATGACTCACCCTGTATTTTGTGTTACTTTCGATATTATCTGGAGTAAAGTACATTTGAAGTCAAAACTAATTGATCGCCTATTCTTGTCCTAAAAAAAACTGCCCTATAGGTCCAGTCCTGAGCCTATCTGTGTATAAGTAGACTTAAAACTCAAAGATACAAGTGTATATGCACCACTGGCGTACGCAGAGGGCGGCTGATGGGGCTACATCCCTCTCCGAAATTTTGAGAAAATCAAATAAAATAAGTGAGAAACTCGGGAGAAACCGGAGTGGTAAATGCAAAATTCCCATAAAATGACCCCCGATTGCAATTTTTGAGAGTGGAAAGTTCTAAAAATACGAAATATCTTATTGTGTATGTAGCTCCCCTACATAACCCTTCCCGAGAAAAAAAATCCTGCGTACGCCAGTGATATACACTGAACTTGGTCGTAGGAAGTGCCGACGTGCCAAAAGACTAGATTTAGCTTCATAAGCCTGAAGTTGGCAACAGTGCCACTCTCCCACGACCAAGAGACTGCATCGTGCCTACAGACTCGCTGTTGTTTCCACGCCTACTCGTATCTCGCCCTGCCTGTTGGAAAACACAGTGTCACTGGTCACGACACGAAGCTTCTGCCGAAAGTATCCCACGTGGAGTAACATGTCCTATCGATGCCAGATAAAAAGGTTGTAGGTCATCGGGAAAGGTGGGCTGGAAATTCCTTCTCGCTAGCTGCCTTTGGGAAGCATTGTTAATAAATTTCAGTACAAGATAAAGTTATGGAATGCGATGCCCAAGGTCATTGTTTGGTTGAGAATAACAAAGACTTCGTGTAGATATTACTGCGTACAGCTTCGAGCAACGGAAGGGGAAGGGGGTTCAGACAGAAAGCAATATGGATAGGTGAACTTGAAATCTGAATCCTCAACTCTGCCACTACCATCCAGCCATTCAAAACACCAAAACCGACCTCCGTAGCAGAGTGGTTAGCATATCGCGCTACGACACCAAGGATCCCGTGTACGAATCCCGTCTTGAGCATGTGTGTTCTTTGCAAGTGTCCCTTTATCAATTTCATCACATCGTCATCGTCGCGATGATGCCAAAGTGGCAGAAAAGCGAAGTCAAATAAATTTGAGCATTCTAAGTAGGGATGGCCAGGAATTTCTCCATAACGAGTATCAAATTATCTATTATCAATTTCGAAATGGTGGATATTCTAGTTCATTCAGACTTTGGTTATCTTATTCTTGCCTGTACGAAATCATATTCCAGCACATCAAAGCGATAGCAAGGGCTATTTGAGGAACCTGAGATAGCTAGATTGACAATTTGTCAAACGTCCTTGTTCCATTTAATCTCTCGTCCAGTTATTACCAGGCTGGAAGGATCTCGAAAAGCCTACTCCTAGCCAGTATAATTCTGTATGCAGGGGCGTATATTCGGGGGTATATAGGCTATCTGCGATTCCCAGACTCAATGACCACATTACAGAAGAAATAAAATATATATCAGAAAATGTGCATAAAAATTGTTCCTTTCAATAAGAAGATGAACCTGATTTCTTAGGAGTTGGAAACATGGCCCGCTTTCTTTGAATTCGCGAAACCTGGCGCCGGCCGGCAACTCCAAAGGGGGGGGGGTGAAGGGTGAACGTGCCAGGGCTATCTTAAGGATCACCCGATCAGTGTTACAAACCAATTTTTCTCAACATGTAATTTCCCCAGGAACGGGGAATGGTGGAGCCAAATTGTTATAGATTGACCACAAGGAAGAAATCCTTGGACGAAAAGTCCCAGCGCAGCTTTCCCTTCCTCCGTTCAGTTCGGGCCATAAGGAAGCATGGTCCACTCTTCCCCTCCCCTCCACGCCGGAGTACGGTGCACAGGAGTCGCGGGTCTGCGCAGGTTGTTTTGCTTGTGGTTCCACTATACAGGAGAGGGGAACAGGGTTGCATATGGCGGGAAAAATTCCTCTGAATTACCTCAACAGTCTGGGTCAATGTTGGAAACCAATTTTTTCCAGCATGTAATTTTTCCAGCAACGGGGAATTTTGAAGCCAAGTTATCGCAGGCAATGGGAAAGTGTGGGATATGGCAGGGACAAGAACATCATTGAACGCTTGGAGACGAGTTGAAAAAGAGGTCGTTGACCTTCAAACAACTAGAGATACAGTGGGGAGTAGAAAATTGTTGGCTGACCGGGAATGGTTTACGAGTGCATCTAAAAATTGCCGAAATAACAAGGACAAGTTCTAGTCTTAGATCGCGTCGAGTGGTCTTTAAGGGTTTCTTGGTGTGCGTGGAATTTATTTAGGGGCAGAGTGTGAATGCAGTAGTGAGTGGATTGTATTCTTGTGAATGATATGTGCTGTTTTGTGTAGTGAACTGAAATGAAGGACATAATTAACAAGCTGTCTGTTCGGCTCAATTTTGACGATAAGCTACAAATCGTTGTGGATTTTTCTTTTATATCCACTTTATGCACAGATAAGCTAATGAGGATCGGACCTACAGTTAAAGTGGTATGCGAACCACCATGTATTGAAACCGGGACCCCTTAGTTTCAAGGCATCGACGTTACCACTGCTCCAACAAGGAGGCCCCGAACTTCAAATCGTGATAATAGGTAGGTAGAAGTTTTATTTTTATTCTCGTATGTAGACCTACATAATATTTCGCAATATGGGCCTCTTATTTGTGCAAATAGGAATGAAATTCTTGAAATCCTTTCTTTACTGACATAGTGTACATTTCCATATTTTATTTATGAGGATACATTTTTAATCGCAGTGTCACATCACTTCAACCCGCCACCCCAAATTCTTGTCCATTCGAACACTATGATATGGTGCGATAGCCCAGATGTTTAACCCAATATATGCCACTGTCTGTATGTATGGAGTTCGTGTTGTATCCGTTCGTATTTGCAAGAGTCCGTTCAACCATTTCGTCTAATCACGATTGACACTTATCGTCCCGATTAGTCATACATGACAGAAAAGCGACATAAACAAAAAAAACAAAAAAACAAAAACAAATGGACACTAGGGAAATGAAGGATTTAATACTCCTTTTCTCATCGCCGTTTCACTAATTCTTATGCATTTTGTGTTGCTTACTTCTAAAACGCAGTTGGTTGCATCCTATTCTAGCTTTTCGTCTCGTTATGTAATAATTAGAACATTTGCTAAAATAATCGTCACTTTTACACCTTACTGCCAGACAACATGAATAAGGTTTCATAAAATCAGGTTGATTTTCACTAAAGGATATGAATTGAAGAAACTCAGGACGTGTTTATTTTTATGTTGGTTTCTTGAATTTATACTCTTTATTGAAAATCAACTTGGTAAGAAATATGTTTGTGTGTTTGTTCTCGAAAAACTACAAGAACTTTTAAGAACCCCGCATTAAAAGCAACACGGAAAGAAAGAGAAATTACAAGCAAGCTGAAAAAATAGTTAAATCATGTAGCAGGATCATTGCTATCTATAACACGCATTGTAAATGTTACGTTATATTGTATTTATTTGTATATTAAGATTGCTCTCCGAGTATTATTCAGTTTTCAGTGAAATCTAATCTCACTTACGTGCAATTGCATTGAAAATAATACACACCAGGGAAGAGTGCGGTTAAAATTGTATCTTAATTTCTACATGTTAGTTCATGGTTTGATCTTTTGGGCACGTGCCGGCCGTATCACTTAATAACCGTTAATTTTTAATTTTGCTGGGGACGCCTCGCCTCTTAGAACATAACAAATCTTTCCTATGATTTATTCTTTCCGGAGGTTACGCCTGAAGGAGTCACGAACTGAACAAGTGCATTAAAACAGAACTTCAAGACCCCTTTGTCAAAATCACTGGGAAGGAAAAGGTATACTTACCCCCAATTCTTTTTCCCCTGCTGGTAGACAGGGATTAATCTATCTTCATTCTGGAATCTTTCTAATGCCATACTGGCCTTCCATTCTTTAATTTTCTAAAGCTCTAATGATCATGATCGATTTTATAGGTTCACAGTGACTATAGCCAAATGACTTTTTTAATAGGTTTACCGAACCCACATTTAATAACACGCGTAATATCACTGTGATTGTTCTTGTAAGGTGTATTTAATGTAATGTGTAAAATTCTGAGTCGTCACTTCAAATGTGTTGTGTACAAAGGAACATACTAATGCAGAATTTTTGTGTTGGATATTTAACATTGCCTTTCTACCTCGGTTAATCGCAAAGATGAGGATGAATAGTGATCGGAGACGATAGGGTAGATACAATAAAACCCTTGTACCTAGATGGTACTCAAACCCATAACATTAGATTGGGAGATTATGAGTCAAGTAGCCAATATGCTTGATCACCAAGGTGGCAATAGGTTTCTGTCAAATGCAAGTGTTACATATTGATTCTACCAGCTTAAAACAATGTATATATTTTCAATTAAACTTATTAACTCTCTAGACTTCTTAAACCCGAAGGTTTATCGCTGCAGCATCACAAGCCTTCCATCTGTCCCTATTCTGGGAAAGATCAATCCAGTCTTTTCCATCCTTACCGATTTCCTTTATGTCCATCTCAACGTTATCCCTCAATCTTCGTCTTTGCCTTCCTACAGGTCTCTTACCATCAGGTTTCCCAACAAGAATTCTGTAAACTCTTCTTTCCTCTCCCATTCTTGCCGCATGGCCTGCCCACCTAAACCTTCTTGATTTCATTATTGTAATATATATCTTCAATTGCAATATTTATTTCACATTTACCACAGAAATGTTCATATCTTAGTGCAGCATATAAATGTTCTTTTTTTCTTTTAATGTGTTGCGCATGTCTTGTGCAGCTCCCTTGATAAACCTTTCACTTTTTACCTTTTTCAATGTACTTGTAATAATCTTTTGATAACGTCCTGGTAAAAATTTCAGAGATGGAGGTTTTCTTCGTATACTATGAATGATGCAAAATGGCCATATGTGCCGAAGAACCGGAAATGTTAATTCATTCATTACTTGTTAATGTCTTAAGCGATTGTGGCCACCAACAATCAATATCTCGGAAAGTCGTACCAGGTCCATAAAGGCGAAATTTGCTGCTTGACTGTCAACTTCTCAATTTATTAATGCATCGACCCGTCTGGCCAATTGTTAGAGACAACAATAGATCCAATGTGACCTGTCGATATCTCAGTGTGAAGACCTAAACTTTCCTGAAGTTTACGATCTACAAAAGCTAGTATGATACGCCATAAAATTATTTATATTGGCTCTGGCTCTTACATCTATGTATGGTAGTTAAGTAATCGCAAGCATGAAAATGAAATTTGTTTCATTAGGCAGAAATATAGAATAGGAGTAAATTGAGATTCCTTGCAAAATCGACTTAACCCACATTTTGTATTTACGTTTTTGTTATGGATCATCACTTTTAAGACACTTTTCGCCAATCGCAACGGTGAGGATGAGCGATGATACGAAATTGATGAATAGACACTTACAAAGAACACACAGATTCATGGAGTGGTAGCACGCTTTCATATCTGCCATGGAGATCAGCGAGGATGAGTGATTAGTTGAAATTTTTGAAGAATGAGTCACAAATAACGCACACTTTATGCACAGTAAGGCTAATCGGGACTGGACCTACAGTTTAAAGTGGGATCCGAACCATTATGTCCCTTCACCGGGTATCGAACCCGGGACCCCTTGATTACAAGGCGACGAAGCTCCCACTGCGCAATCGGGGAGGCCCTAGAACACTTAAGAGCTCAACCACTGAGTCGACATAAAATTAACCAAAGCAGAGACATTACATTCATTGATTTGCTTTATTTCACTTCGCTTTTTTTTGCCAATTTTGGCTAATTTGCGAAGATGGGGATAAGTGATGAAATTGATGAAGAATGGACACTCACAAAGATCCATGTCTAGGCCAGGATTCGAACTCGGGACCCCTGTCGTAGTAGCGCGATGTGCTAATCAATCTGCCACGGGGGCCGGCTCGCAGAGACATTAACGTCGTATTTGTGGTGCTTCCTCGTACCACAATGATGCTTCCCAAATAATCTATTAACGATTTATCATTGAGGCAGATACCGCCTATCCTGAGTGCAGCTGAAACTTAAAGTTTGAAAAATATTGTTTATATAGAAGACACGTTTTTTCGTAAGACGGTACAGAGTTTAGAATGTGGTAAAAACTTTACATTCGCTGCTTCATGAACAAAACCTCTGTCTCGTAATTATGTAGCGCTCCAGCGTCGTAGAATGGATTTCCAACATGGCACTTTTCCTTTGTCTTTTTTATCACCCTTCTTCCGCAGTGGAAAGCATTGTGTGCTCGCTGAAGAACCGCGCCGTTCGGAAGAGGGAAAAGACGAGGCGAAGAACTGGTGTCGTAATGCAGCATCCTCGAGGAGCATGCGAATTTGAACCTTGTATCTCTTCCCCGCTTCTTCTGTATGAAAAGAGTGACGTAGTAGAAGCGAGTGAGTTGCGGTTCAGGACAGGACAGGAAAGTGAATTTTGATTTTGAATCAACAAACTGCAGCAAAAAATATCTCCTCCCGCACATGATCCACGCCAAGTGGAGAAAAAAAAAGTTGTGCATGTTTAAAGTTCGCCATCTTGAAACCTCTTTGCCATTTTCGCTCCAATGCAATAAAATACCAGCCCTCCGAGGTGTGTAGATATTATACACATTTCACCTCGAAAGCTCTAATTGACGGTTGTGATCTTGGTTCCGTTTTTAGTGACTGACCTCCACTCTGCCACCCATGTTTTTCTGTTCCTGTTTGAAGGAACGAAAAATGAAATAGATCGCAGCAGGAGAGTGGATTAGCGACCCATCGTATAATATGTGTACAGGTCTATGTAGAGATCTATATAGTCAGCTACCAAAAAGTCCTGCACCGATCTCCGTGCCGAATTGGTTTGTACAGCACTCTACGACGCCAGGGTTCTGGCATTGAATCCCGGCTTGAGCATGGGTGTTCTTTGTGCATCTTCCTTCATCAATTTCATTATATCACCACTGAAGCTCATCGTCGCGATTAGCCAGAAGTGGCAGAATAGCGACGCTAAATAAGAAACATTAAATGAAATTTAAAAAGTCCCGACTTTGCCCTCTGCAAATATGGTAACCTTAGAACCGAATGTATGTACTTTTGTTTCGTACTTTGTCGTCGAATGGTACGCGTATGCCGAAATTTGGATTCAGACTGTATTGAAGAGAAAATGCACTGACAATGATATTTTCAATCGTGCTTGGTTAATTTATGTATTTACTATTGTATGTGTGTGTGGATGTGATTTTTGTCATAATTGGATCCAGTTTCTGCTACATCACGCCATATCTAGTTTAGAGAGTAAACGTTTGCTCCCTTTGGTGGACTATGGGATGTTTTGAATAATTTGATGCCACGCGCAAAACTCGAATAGTGAGCCATTGTTCTCGAATAGGAAACATCCAGTTACACTCAGCTTCCCATTCCGATTCCATTCACTGCGATTGAAACGGCGTTTGTCCCGCGGGGAGTGCGAAGCCAGATAGCATCATTGTTCGCATGCGACCAACTCCTCCGTCAGAAGAGTCGCTTTCCACTCAGGTCTAGTGCAGCGTCGAACTCCTTCCTCCCGCGGAGACAAGGCTGAATCCTCCTCTGCGGTAAACAAGTGTTATTGATTGAAGTAATCTTGTTACCTAAGCAAAACAGGGCTACGGAACGAGCCCTCGAGGACCGAAGGGATTAAAATGCAGCGTGTCGTGACCGTGGTCAGGGTTTTATTAGGATGAAAATGGAGTGGATCTCGTGAGGCAAAACCGGGAGTTATTGATTGGGATCCTCCACACGTACTCGCCTACTTTTCTAATGAGATTACTGCCCTCTGGACGGAAGCCTCTGCTCTCCGTATTTCCTTGTTTTCCTGTACTCAGGGCCTAAGTTCTTAAAGGGATGACGTAGTGTCGTATAAAGTGCAGGAAATAGAGAAGAGCGAGTTAGAAGTCACTACAGTTAGTCAATCAAATCGTCAAAACATTGCTCTGTTGGGATTTATGGCTCTATAAGCGTCTCACAATTTTCAGAGGTGAGGTAGGGTCCTCCTAGCTAGATCCGAAGGATGAGCTGACCAACGACAGATGCGGTCCTCCGTTCATATTTAAGGTTAGGCGTAGAGCTGATAACTCTGTGCTGGAAGAAAGTTACGTCAAGAAACAGCAACACGAGGCCATGGATGTTCCCAAGGTAATATATTCCGGAGGTAAAATAATCCCCCATTCGGATCTCCGGGCGGGGACTACTTTGTGCATATAATGGGATGGAAAAGATTAAATTGATCTTGCCCAGGATAGGGACAGATGGAAGGCTTGTGTTGCTGCAGCCATAAACCTTCGGGTTTAAGAAGGCTAGAGAGTTAGTTGGTTAGTTAGTTAGGATTGCTGTGTTGCTGTTGTAAGTCGGTCCCTAAGTCGATCATTGAGCTGGATAGAGCTTATTAAAAGAATAATAAATGTATACGGACTCGAATTTATTTCTTATGGGGAATGAAAAATGTCTCTCTTGAACTTCAATAATCAACTCTACTGGACACATTCAGGTAGACGTAGTGGGTTCCAATTTACCTATTACTGCAGGGTTGCTACTCACCGGGAATTCCGGGAATTGGCTCTGAGAATTCTGCGTAATTTTTTCTCGTAGACGTGAAAAATTATAACTTTTATTAACCCAAATCGCATTCAATTTATTGTATACATATTTATAAATGCCCTGAGGCAAGTTTTTCACAGTTTACGTTTTATTTTTTTTGAGGCAGGGAAAGAAAGCTGCGCGGAAAATAAAACAGAATTCTCTCAGACCGTTTACTTTGTAAATATCCAATTTATCAGACAGAAAAGAAATATTTTTGCAAGATATCTTGAAGTTGATTAAGTAAATGAGTTTGAAATTCTTGTACAATTAACAATTTCTCGTACATTAATATATCCCTAATATTTTTTACTTGTGTTTGTAGATGTATTTCGAGTGAAATGGCACCTTAAATATTTTAAATATATGTACCGTTTAAATTGGATTAGAATTTTTGGATACGTTTGACTCACACAGATCCTTTATATATTGTTCATATATTTGTGTGTGTATGCGTGTGGGTGGTGAGAGACGGTAATATGTAAGGATGGAAGAGAGAAAATATCTGTTTGTACCCTTGGAAAGTTCGCTTTGAAAACAGGGAATTGTACTTGATTTTTTATCATGATCCTAGAGAGGCCACCTTGAACCAGAAACTCAATATTTCTCCATATTTTATGGCTCTAATATTTACAGCTGTTTCCTTAGGTTTCAGGTGTTTATCTAGAGTAGCTCGATATCATGGACAATAAAGAGGTCTATTTTGAAAAGTTTGCAGTGTACAACATTCTTGACCGCAGTGGTGCTACGATGTTATTGCCCAATAGAAAAACTCAATTTCTATTTACTTTTTTATGACATTTTTCTACTTCTTTTGGCTAATTGCGATGTTAGGGACGAGAGACTATTAGATGAATGCCATAAAGACAACCTCACAAACGAAAAGCCATGCACATACCAAGATTCTAACATGGAACTTTCGAACTTTTCTATGTTTGTATTTTTGTTATTTAGCGTCGCTCTTCTGCCCCCACTTGGCCAGTCTCGACAAGGAGGAGTGAGGATTAGATTAAATTTGTGAAGGAACACTCACAAAGAAGATTTATGCAAAGGCAGGTACTCGAACGATGGATCCTTGCTGGCGAGCCGGATGAGAAACTTTGTTTGTTTCCTCAACCCTCGTCCGAGACCCGAGGCGATAAATTTTAATACTGAAATGGCACCAGAAATCTACATGAAGCAATTAGTATTTCTGTGGAATCAGTTATGGTGATTACTGTTTGGTGGTTGGGAAGCATTATGAAGTTCAAATGTAATTATTAAAAATAATAAACGCGAGTCTGAAATCCATCCCTGAATGCATATTCAAAACATGAAACACTCGTGCGTTTTCCTTACATCCTATGCTCCGCTGCAACCCGAAACACCAAACTGTTCGGCAGGTCACATAAGTACTAGGTAAAAATATGTAGAATATTCCATTTTCCGAACGGAACTGATTCGTCAGAATGCAGACGATATCTATCACTGATAAACAATGAAATACTCCTTTAAATAAAACTAAGTGATCTTTATGTATTCAGATGTGCTGATGACGAATAACGCATCAGTTTTCCTGTATCACCTAATTTTTTTGCAGAACACCCACATTTTATAGTTTTCTGGTTTCAGGTCTCCGCACCCTGCTCAGCATCCGGCTTAACGTTTGGTTCCTAGCAAATGGATAAGAACTTTTTAGCGACCTTGTGTGTTTATGACTGGCACTTAATATTTCGTGGAGGAAACATCTGGCAGTAGAGTAATTTCCTGTTTCTCCGTTAAAATTTGTTCTGTTGTGGGTTAGTCGAGTCTTAACTTTCTTTCCGATAACTTCGCAAGTAGCCTTCGCAAGTAGCCGTATTTTATGTTTGTGTATGTTCGTGAAATTGTAAATGTAATATTGTGTATAGTGAAGTGTCAGTTGTATTTTAACAAAACGATCAGAGCATTCATAATTGTTTTTTTTAAAGAAATATATTATAACTCAATTAATGAGTTCGCCATGTCACGCAAATGTGTGAATAACCCGAACTTGTTTTGTTCTGTTTGCGGGGAAATTACTCCGAAGTCACAGAGAAATACTATCACTCCTATAGTGAAAAAAGCATATGAGTTGTATTTTGGAAGTAAAGTAGACGAGGGAAAATGCTGGGCACCAGGTAAAATTTGTTGTAATTGTTCCCGAACTTTACGTGGTTGGCTTAATGGCACTCACAAATCAATGCCCTTCGGAAACGCTGTAATATGGACAGAACAGAAAGATCATACTACGGATTGTTACTTCTGTTTAACAAACATAGTGGGATATAGTTCCAAATCAAAACATTCTATATTTTATCCTGATGTTCCTTCAGCCAAGAAACCTATGAGTAAAGATTTTATACCAATTCCTAAGCCTCGTAAAGAATGGACAGTGGATGAAACAGAATCAAGCAGTGCTTCTCCAGATGACGAACCTGGAAAAGCACCGATCTACATATTCAAGCACGGATCCAAATTTTCCTGATCCAAATATATCGGAAACGCCAACAATCACTGACACATTTTTTTTTCTGTTAGTAACGAGTTAACTTACTGCAATGATGTAGAAGGCCTTCTGCAAGAACTTGGAAGGAGTCACAACCCAAACGAGTGGAGACTATTTTTAGATAAGAATAGTTTAAAAGTAGTATTGTTGCATAATGGGAATATATACCCATCAGTACCCCCTGCCTATTCTTCCACCATGAAGGAAACATATGAAAGTATGGATACATTATTAAAAGTAATAAATTATGAAAAATATGGTTGGCAGATATGCGGAGACCTCAAAATGATTGGTATACTGTTAGGCATGCAGTCTGGGTTTACAAAATGTTGTTGCTTTCTTTGCGAATGGGACAGCCGGGCAAAAGATAAACATTACAACATTGTGGATTGGCCCATACGAAAAAACTTAATTCCTGGAGAGAAGAGTGTTAGGAATCACCCTCTACTTGAGAAAAACAAGATTTATACTTTACTATATTGCAGATTCATTTCAGGATTGTAATGTTGTTGACTTACACTTCCAAAGAATTTTAACACAAAATCTTAATAAGAAATGAAATTAGGCATACCATATTTAATGCAAAATATTGAATTTTTCACGAGTTTTGTATCTCTTAAATCAATTGAACCTCAAACTCAAAATTTTTACTGAAGTTACTTATCATGAAGTATTGTATTGTGTACAAATTTCAGATTTTTAAACAACTGCCCACCAGAGATTATTTAACACTGAACTTGGAATTTTTTTTAACAAAAAGTACATGTTTATGACTCTGTAGAAAAATAAAGGATTAGTAAAGTCTCAAGCTTCAAATAATTTTGACAGACACTATTGGTACACAGGTACTTGCACAAGAAAAATCAAGGTTAAACAAACTGCCTACCCCATAAAAAAATGTAGAAAAATGACATTTTGAGCGATTAGGATACACAATTTTGACGTTAAAATGTATTATGAAGGAATAATATTGAGGATATTATACGTAAATATAATTGTAGCCTATAATGTTCTTAATATCACAGATTTTGTCTCATTGTCCTAGGACTTACCAGAGCTGAGATAAAAAAAGTTGCCATGCCTCCCTGATGGCACAGTGGTAGCGTCGTCGCTTTTGTAATCAAGGGATCCCGGGTTCGATTCTCGGTGGAGGCACATAGTGGTTCGGATCCCACTTTAAACTGTAGGTCCAGTCCCGATTAGCCTTACTGTGCACAAAGTGGACTAAAACACCAAATCAATCAATCAATTAATAAAAAAGTTGCCGCTGATGCTTACGAATGGAGAAAATGACGCGCGCCATGATAAAAAAATGCCCGCCATCTTCAAATCGGTGATAGTAAAAATAAGATAACAGTGGTTCTGAACTGTCATCATATAAGTCTCACAACACACAAAAAATATACTTTTTTAAAAAAATGGTCAAGCAACCATGTTGTACCACTTCGTGTGGATTGACCCTAAAGTGGACTGAAGAACAAGTGATGGATATTCGTTTAAATGGTTGATGTACCCTGGCGCGGAGTTCTGTCCTTGAAGATGAAAGGGAAAATAGCAGATAACCATGACACCGACATTCCCCACTGCATCTCTACAGACGCACTTCATCACTATTGCAATTCGCTCGTACACGTAAACATGACATCAAAACAAGGAAAAGTATTACAGTGGAGATTCAAATTGGCACCTTGAAGAGAGGGGGAGGGGTTCATTAGCTGATTCGACGAGAGAGGCACTTTGCACGGAAATCCATAACCGATAATTATCTTCTCCCTATCGCCGATCTCATTTTTACCCTCTTTCGTATTTCCTTCGTTCTTGGAAGGTCCGACGCGTACAAAGAAGCGTTAATTAATTCAAAGGACAATTACATCGTTTATTCTTTTGTCCGTTTCTTTTTCGGAACGAGGCAATTTAGATTCCTATCGGTAGTAATTAGGTGATTCCTGAAGTTTCCTTTAGTATGCTAACGTAATGACTGTAAGGCTAATGAAGCCCGTTTGTCATTTGGCACAATTATTTTGCTTCAGTGAAACTTTGCTGAAACTAACTGCGCGAAATTTGGGGAAAATAGTCTCCAATTTTGCAGCTTTCTTCAGAAAGGCGGTAAACACATTTAATGTCAGCCTCCTAACCTCCCGGAATATTCATTCGCTGACGGTATCCAGGATCACACTAATTATTTTCTTAATACGTTCAAATTGGTGTCATCTCCCGGCCTACAAACAACTTCGTTCATTAAATGTACCCGTTGATACCATAGCAAGAGAAGTGATCCCTCAGACATACTAGGGCGGCTTGGATAATTATGTAAATAACTCGACTGTAACCTTGAATGTCGGAGGAACTCTGCCCTGTTTTTGTTTCTTGCTCATACATCAATGATTTTCGGATAAATGTAGAAGTTATTTACGTACTATTTCCTGGTAAAAGTTACATACTCTCTTTTTGTCTTAACCTCGACAAAATGTTCCCGTTTTCAATGCGTCACAACAAAGGACAAATATGAGGTGTTGCGGATACGAAGGGCGAACTCAACAAACGAACAGTTTGAGGAAAATGCGTTTCAAGTTGTGATACACAGGCTAACTCAACAAATAGGTCATACCATCATATCGGAAAGTTTTCCAGTGTGATTTCGAAAGTTTTTTTTTGTTAAGTTTGCCCTGTGCCTCACAACGCGAAACACATTTTTCTGAAAATGTTCGTTTGTTGAGTTCGCCCTTCTTATCCGCAACGCCTCATATGTTTGTGTGACAAACGTCAGATTCTCTGGTGTGGATGAATCACTGGATGACTGTCAAACTTTTGGGTGGGCCACATCTTTTGTTACGCCCTTGTACTATTTGATAAAAAATAATTAAACAAAATGTATAAGATGCAAGTTTGAAGGGTTAGTCATTAAAATATTAATTATTACCTGAAAATATATTCGGTTGTTCCGAAATCGTTATGATGTAAACACCAGTTGAAATTTAAGTTGTGTTCAGGTACAAATCTTTATGTTCCAAACTGATGTTCGTATTTCGATGTCTAATGATTTGATAATTCAAAAAAAGATACAATTGTTACCAATATAAATTTTCAGCGAAAAATGCAGGCTCGACCAGGACTCGAACCCGGGTCTCTAGCATACCGTGCCATTGCTCTAACCACTGAGGTACCGAGCCGGCCTAGCCTGACCTGATCTTTCGCTATCGCTGTTATACCTGCGTGGAATCGTCTCTGCCAGTGCTACCGCAACGGGATCCGTACAACATTGTACGTAGTACGTGTGCCTAATCTACAAATCTTACCAATGTATATTTAAAACGATACAAAACAGGAGTACGCAGCAGAACACGGATGTAAATACCCCTCAATTTGCTACTGAGCATTTTAGTCTGATAATGTTGTCTGGAATCCACACAGGGTGTTAGGGAACTCAACACACAAGGCTCACTACCTGCGTTTTCTGGGGTGGTGAAAATACTGATTAAATGATTATTCTTGTGTTGTCTGGAATGTATACGAAGTGTTGGGGGGCTCAACACTACGAGAATTTCTGCTTGGGACCTAGGTTAGAACTCAGTGTTGATGGACGTCGAGTCGTTTCCTGAAGATTAAAGTACGAGTACCAGGAGTCTTTACAAACTAACTTCCTATTTCTAATTAACTACTCGATCAAACCTAAACAGTAAATATCCAGTTTCCAGTTTTGGTGCTGCTTTCATCCAGATGTACTAAGACTTTCCATGAATAACCTACAGTAAAATTCTACTCGGTGGTCAGTTTTTCCCTTCAAACCCACCTGAGAAAGTTTCAGTGTAGACTCTTGGAATCTCTTTCCCCGACTACAGGAGCAGAGAAAAAAACAACTGCGGTACGTAACATTTTTTAATTGAATGACTGTTTTTACCTCGCTTTTCTGCCACTTTTGGCTAGACGCAACAACTTGTTTTAATTTATTTATTTCGGCCTTACATACGCGTACATGGCGAAGTTAAGGCAATAATGCCTCTGCTCCCACTAAACAATCTACTTCGATATTTTCTTACATCTCTTTGCTAATAAAAAAGAAAAGGAAAACAAAAATAATTAAAAATAATACAAAAAAGAATAGAATTTATACAGACACATGCTCACCGTTTCACGCACATACACAAAAGCCAGGAGAGTTTATATTACATACACACACACACACACACATTCTCACCCTTACACACGCACACACACTCACGCGCGTACAAGCAAATACATAACGTTAGGCTTAAACATAGTCAGTCCAAACCGAATTTGTCTTAAATATTACATATACATTTTTTTGTGTCTTACTTGTTATGTCATTCCTTGCACCTGCTACTCAGTGTGGGAAGTAAAATTTTTAATTTTGATTATTTAATAGAAAAGGATGAGTGATAATGTGATGAAATTGACGCAGATACAATCAGGAAGAACACGCATACCACGCCGGGACTCGATCCTGGGAACTTGGGTGGCGATGTCGAAAAATAAATTACTTAACGCGTTCGGCCACCCAGCCGGTGAACTCAATATTAATAGATAAAATAAAAGAATACTCTTAGGACAATGCAAGATTATTCCTCTCTCAATTTCAATTTGGAAAATAAAAAAGACAGCTATACCTTTGAGAACACAGTGTAAAACTTTCCATCTGAATCTACACAGATCGACCGATCTTTAAGTTTCCTAACGTTTCTGGCATAGAACGAAGGGCCTCAGCAAAATTACACGCTCGACAAAAAATGTATTTTCTCCGCATTTCTTTGCATTGAGATTTCTGTGGAGCATCCGATTTCTCGATCCCTGCAGTTTTTCCGCAGTGAATGTCCTTGGAGTGAAGTTTTGATTGATGCAGAGAACGGTTGCCTTGTTCCATATGAAGGAACTTCGTTTTCTTCTCTCTCGTTTTTAACTGTCAGACCGACTCGAGAAAGATTTTTGAAGCCACCATTTTTACTATTGCCATGTAGTGCATAAAACACATATAGGACCGTATATTAAAAACTAGCTGGGCTATTGCAAGCCCGAACCAACGGCGGCGCCAGGATTAATCATCCAGGGGTGCTGATGGGGTGCGGAATAAAATTTAGGGGGTGCGATGTTGAAAATAAGGAAAGCATGAAATATGCATAGAACCTGTAGCCACTACGTCAAATACCGATCACTTTTAGTAGGTGGAACTGAAGATTTGATATTATTTGATTTTTGTTATTTGGCTAATCGCGACGATGAGGTTTTGCATTACGGAGGGAATGGGCGCGATTTTCGCGGAGATCGAGAGTGTACCAGGTACCTACAGTCACACCAGATGGGATTCGGTATTTGTCGTGAGAGAAATATTTTGCTTTACCGATCAAAGTGACGCGATTTTGCCAGAGATCAAGTGCACGCATACCGTCTCCCTGGAGCCTGAAACATTGGTATTTGCCGCAAGAGAATCATTTTGCTTTACTGAGAGAAGTGGTACGTTTTTGGCGGAGATCGAGTGCGTACTTACCGTCACACAGAAACCGTACCACCGGTATTTGTCGCGCGAGGAAAGATCTGCATTTCCGAGGAAATGGACGCGACTTTCGTGGAGATTAAGTGCGCACTAGCATCACACAGGAGCCATAACATCGGTATATATCGCGCGAGAAATAATTGAAAATAACTTCCTAAAAAGTAGTTTCCAGTGTATGAAACTTTGGCGAACAATTAAAAATACTACTTTAAAAGCAGAATGAAGGTATAATTTTGGGTAGCTATATTTGACAGTAAAGCAAACTGAAAAATAAACGCGAATTGTTCACCGAAAAGTAAGAAAAATAACACCTTCTTTCTTTTTATTATTATAATTATATAAATAATAACACCGAAAAATCGAGGTCGCTAGCTATGGACAATATCCAAAAGCACAAACAGATCACTTGAATAAACAATTCTTAACAACAATGCGACGAAAGAAAGACAGCGGCCGTAAATTAATCTTTATAGAGACCGCGGTCAGTACAGAAAAGTAAATGTGGTCATTCAGAGTACAGGATAGACGGTTGTATACAATAACAGGGGATCCCGGGTTCGATACCCGGTTGAGGCACATAGTGGTTCGGATCCCACTTTAAGCTGTAGGTCCAGTCCAGATTAGCCTTACTGTGCATAAAGTGGACATAAAACACCAAATCAATCAATCAACAATTACAGGGGAGACTATTCAAAACCTAGCATTCGACGCTCGATATGACGACATGATATAATATGACATTGTAAGAGATAGTATTTTCGGTTGAATATAGGTTTTGAAAAGGGCGTGCTGAAGGGGGTGCGGAAGAAATTTAAGGCGTGCGCAATCAACTCTTCGCGTCCCCTGGCACTGCCCCTGGCCCGTACCCTAGAGACTAAAATACAGATAGCATATCGTTCAGGAAATGTTCTTTTTTCTAACAGTTCATTTCAACGAACGCAATGTCTCTCCGCGAATCTGCTTTAACCTCTGTTCTACAATACCATTAAAGATTTCATGTAGGGTGAACGCTACCTGGTTGGCTTTGTGCTGTGACCACGGAAGTTGGCCTTTGTTGGATTAAAAAAGCAACACTTTTCTGTCTGCAAAAAAAGTCGAACAGTACCTCTAAATTATAAGTTTAAGAAAGGAACAAGGTATTTCTCACTAATTGTAAATATAAGACTTTTAGTTCGTGAACTCGTCATTTTCAAATCGGTGATAGTAAAAATAACATAACAGTGCTCCTGAACTATCAACATATGAGGCTCACACCACAGAAAAATATACTTTTTTTAAAAATGGTCAAGCAACCATGTTGTACATATGGATTGACTCCTTACGCACGCACACATAGGCTAATCTGTAATCAAAGGGTACGTCTTTTGCAATCAAGAGATTCCGGGTTTCGATACCTGGTGAAGAAACATCATGTTTCGATTCCTACTTTAAACTGTATGTCCAGTCCCGATTAGCTTATCTGTGCATAAAGTGGACTTAAAAGAGCAACTCAACTTAAAAGTACTCACGGGGTGCCGGGTGGAGGAACATAATGGTGTGGAACCCACTTTAAACTGTGGATCAAATCCCGATTAGGCTATCTGTTTACATAGCTTATTTGGGTAATTTGAATTCTGTACTGTAATTAGGCTTGGCTGTACCTTTTATTCCTATGTTGTATAGTTTTTCCATAAGCAGGCCCTGTTTTACTCTATCCTATGCCTTGTTGCTGCTTGATATCTGAGTTAGCTTGTTTCAAGTGGACTTGGAACAATCTTCAATCAGGTAAGCTAGTCGGAAATGAACCTACAGTTTAAAGTGGGATCCGAACTACTGTGTGTCTCCACCTGGTATCGATCCCGGGACCTATTGATTATAAGGTGACAAATTACTCCTGGCCTTTCCTCGAGGGAACGCTATGCATCCTTTGCGAGAAAGCAACTAGGTGCCAATTCCATGATCCTTGTTGGGGATATGACTAATGGACATCCATGCCTGGACCAGTACTCGAATCCAGAACCTTTGGTGCTGAGGTAACTTTCGCAGGACCATTTCGAAATGCTTGGTCTAAAGATCATAGTAAAGTTTACTTTAGAAATGTATTTGGCCTTACATTCAACTTAATATGAGCTCTTCAATGCTTTGGACTTGTCTCAAGAAGGTGTTCTTCATGATATGGATGCCACTAACGTGATTTGTCATCATGAGCGAGCACGACGACCGTTGATGTGCTAAATGATGCATGGGAAGAAATGAGAACGAAATCTGACATTTCCTGCCCCTCCAACAGAACGCTGGCTTCCGTCGGCCTCCCTTGCCCTGAGGCCGGCAGCCTTCGTTCTAATGGATTTACGTGCGTTCGCCGAGTTAAGGTCGCCGTTTATTCCTGGAGAGATATTAGGAATGTAACCTTTGGATCGCGTTGTCTACGTAATTAGGAAAAAGAGGCCGAGAGAAGCTGGCGGTCGCCTGCAAAAGCGCAACAGATGTTTTGAAGCTTCCGGAATCAGGTCGATCTAAATTGAACACACGTGCAATAAAAGCGACATCTTCCAAAGTCTATGAACGGCACTGGACCAGCTTAAAGTTGTGATGCTCATCATGATAGTGGATACTAGTGGTACTAGCCGTTCAAATCAAATAGCTGTCATTGGAAAGGTCCACAGTCGGTTTTAATTCTCAGAGAGGCATTCCGACTGTTCCAGTGAACTTTCGTTATGAACAATGGCATTGAAAGTTTCCAAGAGTCACTGCTTTCCAGAGTTATGTTTACAAAACATGATGTTCTAATGTTATGTTGTTACCAACCTTACATAGAGAAACAAAGAATTGACATATCAGAAAATGTACAGTTAATATTCCAAGCAGTGTTTCCGATAGCCCAATTTTTATTCCCCTTAATGCGGATATTCTTCTTCAAAATCAAAATGAAAATGAGCAGCACATCATTCACAACAATTACAAATTTTGCCTCGAAGTGCCAACATAAGTTAATTTCCTTTGGAAGAAATAATATCTCCCACCCCCTTGGGTGTTCTAGGTTTATACCCTGTTCCAGCTAACTGTAGAGCAGGGCCGCGCATATCTGCAGAGGAGGAGGAGGAAAATAGAGTGGTGAAAGCGCAGGGTTGCAACCGTACGGTCCTCACCGTACATGTACTGACGTACGGTCCAGACCTTAGTCCTTACTCTAAATGCACCGCTTGTCAAAATTTTCTCTTGCAGTTTTATTCCTAATATTTCCCTAAGAAATTCTTAAACCAGTCGTACGGACCTGGAGATAAAAATACGGTCCATTTGCCATATGCGTTCGGTATTATCCTTTTCAAAAGTTTGCAACGCTTACAGATCTCTCTGTTGGAAACTGGGTAACTCTCGTCGCCCATTACACAATCCCGTTTATCTCGCTGTTCATTGGTGGAGCCGCCGTCTCGCGTCACTACTTGCGCAGATACTTGTTCTCGTTCGCCTGGTCTACAGTTAGCTGGTACGGAGTTTAAATCCTAAGAATTCATGTGCAGTAGAATTCTGCATGAACCACTTTCGTTGACTCGTACTCCTTCGAGTCTCCTACCTACGTTCGAGAGTATGCAATAGAATCTCATTTTAATGTGTCAATGATCGTCGACACATCTGTAAAATACTCACCTTGGTATTTTTGAGCCCACAATCATCTATTTCATTTTCGTATATATCTGTGTATTGGTAAGACAGACTAAAATACGTTTTAACATGGAGATGATGACTATGTTTTCTTAAGTTTCAATTTCACTGCGTCTTTTACTTCACGATCCATGTTTGAGGGGCCACTACCACAGACAAATTACGCTTACACGTGTACTACTGGGCTTCGAGCGTATACCGCTCCTTTTGCCCGTTCGAGCGTTGTTCGCTCGAGAGAAAAACCTCTCAATTCCGTACGCTATCTAGCGTCGTCCGTGCGAACTATTTGGCGCTCGAGCGAAATCATCTCGCTGCAGCCCTCTTGATGTGTAGCGTTTTTATTGCGAACACTTCTCCGAGACTTCCTAGTGAAAAATTCCATTCGACCTTGAATTCAGGGGGGTGAGGGAAATGATGCAAGTGCCACAACGCGTAACGTGACCATTTCTTCGCTCCCCGTGCATCTCTTCATGCGGAGAATTTAAGGGGGGATAGGCAAGTGCTGTGCGGTGGGGAAGGTTCCAGAGTTCGCGCTGCTAATTGCACTGGGATGCTCCGGCGTTCACGACCTGTAGCGCCTTTAATTGATGTTTCCAACGGAAATAATCCCGGAGGAAGTTCACTAATGCGCGCATCCCAGCCTCTGCAGTCTCGCGGTGTAGGGTGGGAAGCCAGAAGTAACTCGTTCGATTTTCTGATCATTCTTCGGGCCGTCATCATCGTTCATCAATTAGTGTATCCTCCATTATGGAACGCAGTTTTGCGGTGACCCTCGTCGTGGAATGTGAAAGCAGGGCGTCGATTTCCACGGGCAGAATCGTCGTTTGAAATGTTCTCTCTAACGATATGTACATTTCCACTTTTTAGGACTTTTTTCGATATTCTCAAAACTCTCTCTCTCTCACACACACACTACATTCTTGGAGTGTAAGTGCCTCTTCGATAGCGTTGTTGTGACGTCGTCACCTTATAATCAAGGGGTCCGGGTTGGATACCCGGTGGAGGCACGTGCTACAATTGTTCGGATCCCACTTTAAACTGTAGGTCCAGTCCAGATTAGCTTTTTTGTGCATAAAGTGTACTTAAGACAACAATTGAAATATTTTTGGAATTTTGGGAACGAGCAGAGTTGTTTGATTTTGATATTACGGCGTATATTTTTCCCCACGCACAATACGGTGATAAGCCCATTATGTGATCCAAAGTCGAGAGCAGGCCCTAAAGAAGAAAATAAAATATGTATATTAAAAACTTACTAACTCCATTTTTAAAACTAATTCATTCATTGCTTAACAAGAACAAAAACTATACTGTCGCCGAGGATAAAATCTCCTTACTATTAAAACTTGAGGTTGCAAAGGCGTAAAGGTTATCGCCCACCGAAACGCCGGAAAGGCGCCACGCCGAACTTCCGAGTGGAAAATTCCATGTGCCTTTCCGAGGGTGGTCTACCGCGCCGGCACGCTCCAAACCACGGCGGTGCGGAACATTTTCCATGCTCGGCTACAGCGGGACCGAGCATGACGCTTGCCGGAGTTATACACGAGGAGACGCGGAATTACACGAGACGGCAACGGAAATTTTCCACCCTAGAAACCTGCAGATTTCTCACACGGAAATTCCCTGCTTCTGTTTCGCTGTAGTGAGCGTTACACCATTTGATCTCAATAGAAGCAGACAACAGAGTTATGTTGCCGCGTTTCCCCGCGTCTCGATGGGCGTTAAGCTTTAAGGATCACACGGCACACGCAAGGACAAACAGGACAACATGACGCCAAGGAGGATTATCCTGGATTATCCAGGCGCCAGAGCCTCGTTGGCCTGTGAGAAGCAGCTCCTTGAATGTGAGAGTGTATAGGTTTTTCTATAAGAATTCAGAAAAATGGATGATACAAGCTGAAAGCCGACAAGGTGCGTTCCATATGTACCAAATGCAAGAATGTAGGGGAAGTGAGGTTGACATTTGGGTGCTTTACCAGAAGGTCACCCATCACACCCCACGAGTAGAGTTGTTCCGAAGGAAATCAGCTCTAGTATCTAGGGCGTCAACGCGTGAGGATGTTACGTACCCAATAATGTAAATAGTTTGCAAAAGAGGAATAGAGATGGCAGCACAAGGCGTGCAAGATTTAGAATTGGCATAATATAACAGTTGGGCTGAAAAGTTCGTAGGCTGACTCATAGATGGCGTCACTAGAATTAAATCCATGTGATTTTTACTTAGTACTAACCTTCAAAAGATACGTGTATAAATTTCACAGCTGCCGGATAATTAGTTCGTGAGATATAGCATTGTGAGTGAAGCAGCTTTTGTTATTGTGAAAAAATGGATAAAAAAGAATTTCGTGTGTTAATAAAGCATTGCTTTTTGGCGAATAAAAATACTGTTGAAGCCAAGGCTTGGCTTGATAAACATTATTCGGACTCTGCACCAGGAAAATCAACCGTTGAGAAGTGGTTTGCTAAATTTAAACGAGGCGAAATGAGCATCGAAGACGATGCACGCAGTGGACGCCCCAAAGAGGCTGTTACCGACGAAAACATCAAAAGAGTCCACAAAATAATTTTAAATGATCGTAAAGTGAAGTTGATCGAGATAGCTGAGATTATTACATAGCGTTGTTGGAGCGTTTAAAGGATGAAATCACGAAAAAACGGCCCCATTTGATGAAGAAAAAAGTGCTGTTTCATCAAGACAATGCACCGTGCCACAAATCAATGAAAACGATGGCAAAATTATATGAATTAGACTACGAATTGCTTCTCCATCCACCATATTCTCCAGATCTGGCCCCCAGTGACTTTTTCCTGTTTGCAGACCTTAAAAGAATGCTCGCTGGAAAGAAATTTAGCACTGATGAAGAGGTAATCGCCGAAACTGAGGCCTATTTTGAGGCTAAAGAGAAATCGTACTATAAAAATGGCATCGAAAAATTGTATGACCGCTATAATCGTTGTATCGCCCTCAAAGGCAACTATATTGAATAATAAAATCGAATTTTGTCAAAAAAATATTTTTTACTATGTTAGCCTACGAACTTTTCAGCCCAACTGTTATGTGAATAACTTTATAAATAAGAACAAAGCAAATCGGAAAGATGAAAAACAATAGAGTATATTATAAGAAGACAAAGAATAAATATAAAAGAAATAAATTCATGTATATACGCGATAAATTAAACCAGTGATCATATGTAAATTGATCAGAAAACTAAAGAACTCAAAGCACTGATACAAATTTGGGTCTTTGAACAGATATTGCATCTGTCTGATTCATTTATAATTCCCATAGCGGAAATTTTGTTTACATCAGTGGCGGCACGTTCCAATCGACACCCCACAGCACTTTTGGTTGCGCGTTTTAACCGTAGCACCTACTTGGATGGGCGTGTCAGTCGTTTGCACCAAGTATACACTCTGTTGTACCCAGTTAGTGTTGGCGCTTTCCAATCGCAGCCGCAAGGGAGGATACTGGTATTATTCCCAAAGCTTAAAGGAAAAAGCTGGATAATGAAATTCATTAAATCGTCAAAAACATAAATAAATGGAAATCCAGAGGGAAGTTCACAAAGAAGACAAGAAGGAAGTCAAGATCCAGAACGTCCATTAAGAAGGAAGTCAAGATCCAGAACGTCCATTAAGAAGGAAGTCAAGATCCAGATCCTCCATTGAGAAGGAAGTCCAGATCCAGACCCTCCACTGGGAAGAAAGTCCAGATCCAAAAGGTCCATTAAGAAGGAAGTCCAGATAAAATAATATACAAATCAAGAAAAGAAATAATAAAAGACATACAAATATAAAACTTGATTGTTAACAAGAATTACAGAAGAACGTAGCTTATCATGTAAATATTCTTATTCCATGTATCCTGTGTTTAAATAATATATTCGTTTAAACGTCTCCATTGGAAGGCATCCTGTCTGGTTTCGTTGTCTACAAAGAACCCTACCCTGTAGATAAGCTAGATGAGGTTTAAGATTAAGATTTATGCTCCTTGCATCAAATGGAGGTAGCAAGGAACGTCAAAAGTCTGTTGGACTCTGGCTTCAATTTGGTAGCGTAGTTCTTTTATAGTCACTTTTTTCTGTTCCCCATGTGCAGTGTTTAGTGTTGCTCACGGGACGGGACATGTCCCGTCTCGTCTCGTGTGTCGTCTCGTTTTCGAGACGAGACACGAGACGGGACAAGCCTTTTGAAATTCGAGACGGGACGGGACGGCTTTTGAAAAGTCTCGTCTCGTCTCGAATGTCTCGAAAAAATAAAAGCAAAATTTTTAATCAGTTGCAAATACTTGTTTGCTTGGAATAAAGTATTTCAATTAGAAACGTTGATAAGCGTGTATTAAGTGAAAATAAGACTATTCTAGAGAGAGAAATAGTAGTGTCAATATGTACTTCTGACCGCAACTCTGATTTCTTGACTAAACGACCACAAAAAGTTGAAAAACTCACTTTCTCTCCCCGTTCCGCGCCTCATTTATTACGCTGACGACGTTTCACGGGTGCAAAAAGGCAGTGATGAGTGAAAGAGGAGCTCTCCTCTTCTCCTCCTCTCCTCTTCTCATCTTCCCATCTTCTC
This sequence comes from Lepisma saccharinum, assembly GCF_977018435.1. Lineage (NCBI taxonomy): Eukaryota > Metazoa > Arthropoda > Insecta > Zygentoma > Lepismatidae > Lepisma > Lepisma saccharinum. The sequence continues at coordinate 1,976,877 of NC_139232.1, forward strand.
ATTTTCTTATTTTCTTATTTTCTCATCTTCTCATTTTCTCATTTTCTCATCTTCTCATCTTCTTATTTTCTCATTTTCTCATCTTCTCATCTTCTCATCTTTTAAGGACCAAATGTTTGTAGATCGTGATCTTCGTAAACCTCTCTTCTTATCCTCTTATTTTCTCATCCTCTCATTCTCTCATTTTCTTATTCTCTCTACCTTTAGAACATTGTCGTCAACATTAGAGATGAAGTTGGAGTGCTGGAATCAAGGGGGCCAAATGTTTATATATAGTGATCTTCGTAAACTTTTCTCTCGGGGGGGAAAGATGTGGCATATACACACGCGCGCGCTCTCATCTTCTCATTTTCTTATTCTCTTATTCTCTTATTTTTGAAAGATGAGTGTATTTTATCGTAATTTTCCAAGTCCGGGACCAAATGTTTATATATTGCGACCTACGTAAACCTCTCTTCTCATCTTCTCATCTTCTCATTTTTGAAAAATGAGTGCACCTTATCGTAATTTTCCAAGTCCGGGGCCAAATGTTTATATATATCGTGATTTTCGTAAACCTCTCCTCTCACCCTCTTATTTTTGAAAGATGAGTGTATTTTATCGTAATTTTCCAAGTCCGGGACCAATGTTTATATATATTGCGACCTACGTAAACCTCTCTCTCGGGGAGGGAACGATGTGCCACACACATACGTGCGCGCGTGCGTATGCCTCTTATTATTTTCCGTATTGTGGCGCAAGCAAACAAAATAATAATTGTTGTTTTTTAGGATCCCTGGCCCCTATATAACCTCGCCGGGGGTGCATGGTGGCGACGAAATCATCACGAGTTTAGATTTGTACTGTGAATGTTGTCAAAAATTTAATCAATATTGTTTATTCTCGATGCTAGAATCTTACATAAATTATTCTCTAAAAACAAAAATCGATAATCCTATGCCAAGCCCCCAAGGCATTCAGGCAATTTCTAATGTTCGCGTGGATAGCGACGCTCGGTAGAATTTTTCCTGTCCCACTGTGGAGCAATTGTGTTTCGTCGCCCAATGTAACATTTTCATCACGGACCAAACTATCCACAGCAACCCCTCCCCGAACCCATTCACCTTGCATCCTCTTTCGCCCGAAGAGATTCTATTTTTTTTCAGCTTTCCCACGGTTCTGAATGAAGAATCCATCACATCCCCGATAACAATAGAATCAGAGGGGAATATGACGGAAGCAAACACAGCAGCAACTTCCGCTTTTTAAATTTTATACTGGGAATTGTTTGTTTCACACACCACACCCTGACGGGGCGTGGAATAGAAGCCGAGGGGAAATGATCGACAATACATACATGGGTGGAACTATCAACGTCCCGTTTATTGTTATTTGTCCCCCACAGGATATTGTGCGCATCACAAAAGTTTTTTGTTGAAAAAAAATATAGCATGAATAAATGAATCAGTCAACAAGGGTTTTATTTGCTAGAATATTAACTATAGCCCTCATTGTGTTTTCACCAAAGAGAGTCGCGTGGAGTAGGAAGGAGAGAAGGAGAAAAAAAAAGGAGTTCCTATATAACGTACCAGTTTCTTCTTTTGTACATCATTATCATAGTGAACGTCAATCGTGGCAGTTCAGTATTTTTTAATTTGTTTGTCTGGCAGTATACATATATATCATCGTGGAAGTTTTAGTGAGCTACAAGTTTTATTTTGAAGTCTCTCTATCTCTCTTGAAAGGTGAACGTCAATCGTGGCAGTTCAGTATTCTTAATTGTTTATCTGGCAGTATACATATATATCATCGTGGAAGTTTTAGTGAGCTACAAGTTTTTATTTTGAAGTCTCTCTCCACCTCTCTTGAAAGGTAAGTTTTTATTTTTATGATATATTAATATTTTTGTTTTGCGTCTGACACACACATATTCAGAGGAGCCATAAAAAATTGACACACACTTACATGACCCATATTTTTAACCTCCTACAACAGTGCACACACACATACATACATACATACTGCTCGCGTCTAATATATATGTGGAAGGAAAAAATGTCGAGCATTTTTTCAATTTTTTTTCTTCTGTTTCAGTGCGCTTTCCACTACCACCACCACAACCCCCCCAAAAAAAATTTCTCTGTATATATATAAATAACAGAGAGAAAAAATGGAACCGCAACCAGGTCCCTCCGGTCTTTGCGTTAAAGTGGCATGTCGCAACTGCGGAATATTAATTTCTAAACGTAATATTGCCAGGCATTTGAAAAAATGTCGTCGACCGGATCATGATGTTGTAGTCCCGCCGGCAAAGAAATCTCGCACTGATGGGCATGAATGCGGTGCTTTGAATAAAAGTGCACGCATCATGACCTATAAATCTGGAAGCGAAAAGTGTGACTCGAGCATCTTCCTCGACAATGTGAAATCTCTGGTAGTCGATAAATTACGTGATTGCCTCGTCAATGTTGCAATTAAAATTCATCTCGTCTTGACCCTGCTGTATGAGAAAGTTGTCTCGTCCGAGTCAAGTACTTTTAGCTTTTACGTAGGGTGTGAAGCCTTACACGATGACAATAACGAGGATCTTGACGAGATAGTGACACGGCTATTTGAGCACCTGACACAAAAACAAGAAGAGTTTGAAGGTAGAGGAAGTGGGTGGAGTCTTTGCGGTCACAACCACATGTTAGAACTTCGAGTCTGCAATTTCAAACCATTACGCAGCGCTCAAAAAAAAACAAAAAAACAAAAAAAGCAAAATGCAGTGTTGAACATACAAAGTAATGATCAGAAGAGTTTCCTATGGTCTGTCATCGCCGCATTACACCCAGCAAATAATAATGACCCCCAACGCCTGTCCAATTACAGAGGATACGAGGGAAGATACGAGAATATGATGAGAGGAATTTCCTATCCTGTGCCCCTGAATAAGATCAATCAATTTTTAAAAAACTATAGGGAGGAAAAAGGAGAAGATATCGATATTTCTGTTTTTGGGGTTGACGATTCCGCCAATATTCGTGTCTTAAGACCTGCTAGAAGCCAGAATAATGTAATTCGACTCTTGCTTGTAGATGGTCGTTACAGTTTAATTCGGAATTTCTCAGGATTAGTAGGAAGACAGATCACCAAGCATCACGATAAGATCGAAATTTGCGATCGATGCTTGAGAACTTTTCGCGTGGGAAAGAAGATGAGAGAACAGCACAAGTGTTTTGGCTCCGTGAATGCAGAACCCGAAGATGTCATGCCGGAACCCGGAACCAAGATGAAATTTCAGAAACACCAGGCTCTTCTCCACCATCCCGTCGTCCTTTATGCCGACTTTGAAAGCTTCCAAGTTCCCATGACGTCTTGCAACCCTGATCCCTCTACCTCAAGCACGACCCAAATTTTTCACCACGAGCCTTGCAGTTTCTCCATCTACGGAGAAAAATTGAATGATGTCATCTTGTATTGCGGACCCGATGCGGCAAAACATTTTGTTGAGAAGATAGCGGAATGCGCGAGAGAACTTGCACCCAGCCTGAAAGGCTCTTACGTTTCTCCACCTGCTCTCACAACAGAACAACAACAGAGACATGACGCGGCGACAAGATGCGAGGAGTGTAACCAGACTTTCACCGCCGAAAATTACAAGGTCGTCCACCATGACCACCAGAATGGATTATTTCTAAGCACCATCTGTAATTCGTGCAATCTCAAGATTAAGGAGTCGCATTTTGTTGCCGTGTTTCTGCACTACACGGAGAAGTACGACACGCATCTCTTCGTCAAAGAGCTCCACAACATAACTTCTCGAATCAGCATCATTCCGAGAACGAGCGAGAAGTATATTACAGTGAGAGTGTGGATCCCTCTCGAAGAAGAAAAAAGTGTGGAAGTGCGAATCCTGGACTCTTACAATTTCCTGTCCTCCAGCCTCGCAAGCCTTGCATCTCAACTTGGCGACGAAGATCTTGTGGCCACCAAGCAAAAATGTTTTTCGGGGAGAGATGAGAATTTGAATCTGTTGCGTCGCAAGGGCGTCTACCCCTACGAGTACGTCAACGATTTCGACAAATTTGACGAGACGGAACTTCCACCCCGGGAGGCATTTTATTCTCATCTCACGGGGGACGTCTGTTCCGAAGAGGACTACAAACACGCTCGTAGTGTATGGACGGCATTCAATTGCCAAACTTTTCGTGATTATCACGACCTCTATCTGAAATTGGACGTGACTCTCCTCATGGACATTTTCGAATCGTTTCGTAAGAGATGCATCATGATATACAAGTTGGATCCTGCGTATTTCTTCACCACGCCGGGATTGACTTGGGAATCGATGATGAAATACACCAAGGTGGAACTGGGCCTCATCGCAGAGAAGGAACAGTATGCTTTCATGGAGAGTGCGATACGCGGTGGCATCGTCCAATGTCCCCGACGCCATGCTCAGGCAAACAATCCTCATACGCCTGGTTACGATGCATCGAAGCCCAACACCTACATTGTCTACTGGGATGTCAACAACCTGTACGGCCACTCCATGTCCCAGTGTCTTCCCATCAGCGACTACGCGTGGATGACCGAAGAGGAACTCTCCTGCGAGGATTTTCTCAACTGGAGCGAAGATAACGAATGGGGCTGTTTCTTGGAAGTGGATCTCGATTATCCCGAAACACTTCACGAGAAACATCATGGATTGGCCCTGGCCCCCTCCAAAAAGAAGCCACCTGGAGGATCGGAGCCAAAACTCATACTAAGCATGGAGAACAAGCGGAATTACGTTCTGCACTACCGACTCCTCCAATTTTACATAAGTCACGGCTTGCAGTTGAAGAAAATTCATAGAGGATTGAAGTTCCGACAGAGCAAGTGGCTCGAACCGTACATAGCCGAGAACACGCGCCGCAGAGCGCAATCGACATCGCCTGCAGACAAGGATCTGTACAAACTGTTCAATAACGCCATCTACGGCAAGACGATGGAGAACGTGCGTAATTACATCGACGCAACGTTGGTCACGGACGAAAAGAAATTTGAGAAGATCGTCGCGTCCCCCTACTTCAAAAACTTCACTATTTTCGACGAGAATCTAGTATTCGTCGAGAGGAATAAGAAGCAGGTGAAGCTCAACAAGCCGATTGCCATAGGTGCCACTGTCCTTGAACTATCAAAATTGCACATGTACCAATCGTACTACGATCAGTTTCAACCTTTTTATGGAGATAACATCCAAATATGTTACATTGACACGGATAGCTTCATTTTTCTAATCCAAACACCAAGCCTCGAACATGATCTGACTAAGATGAAGCATCTGTTTGATTTTAGCAACTTACCATCAGGCCATCACTTACATTCGGCAGAAAACAAAATGACGATTGGAAAATACAAAGATGAAGTTGGCGGGGAGTACATCAGCGAATTTGCGGGGCTTCGTGCCAAAATGTACTGTGTAAAGATTACAGAAGAAAAAGAGATCAAGAAGGCGAAGGGGGTGGGAAAAATAAGTACCAGCAAATTTAGCATGCAAGACTACAAGGAATGCCTTTTTCATGGTAAAAGGCAACTCAGCACCGATCATCGCATTGCAAGTAAATTGCATGATTTGTACACGACGCGCGTAACCAAAGTAGCATTGGATGCAACGGACAACAAGTTACGTGTTCTCAATTGTCAAATCCACACGCGAGAGTGGGGGCACTACAATGGAAGCGATAAATGTGACATGTGTTAACCGTAACCCCATAGCCATGAAGTCCGCTGTGTTTTTGAAGAAGAATAGCATAGGGAGGAAAAGAATGAAAGTGGGAGCCCTCGGGCGATGAAAAATAAGAGTTGAATTTAATGAGCCCCGTTTTGGAGCGGGCTTAACAGCATAATAACAGGTTGCAACTTTTCATCGCCCGAGGGCTCCCACTTTCATTCTTTTCCTCCCTATGCTATTCTTCTTCAAAAACACAGCGGACTTCATTAACACTTAATGTGTTAAATAAATAACAAGGACAATGAATCTCTTTGGTTTTCGCAAAGAAAGCAAGATGGACACTCCTTCACCAAATTCTAATAACCTCTTACCTTCCGTGTTATCTAAACTCAATGGTCTACTAATTGTACATCTTAATAGTATATGGACGGAAATAAATAACGATGTGGGCAAGATGTTTTATGTTTTTAATAACAATTTACATTTCTATGAAATTCCGATCGACGGGAAACTTCAAATCACCGTGAATCCGGAGAACACAGGCGAAATCAAAATTTCTACCGGCAAGAACATTTTTCGAATGAAGCACGACAAGATACTTTCTAACATTACGTACGATGTGTCTGCAGGAGATTATCTTTACGTGGAACTCCTCGGAGACTACGACAAACTTATTCCTCTCTTCGTAGAATTACGAATCGTCTATCCTATTATAAATAACCGTTAACCAAAAATGCCTAACGACATTTTCGGCAACACCAAGCGTGTGGACCATGCAGAAGAGATTCTCATGTTGGACATTCGAGTTAAGAAGTTGAGGACTGATTTGATCGCTTTGCAGGAAACCTTAAACAAAAGTTTAGAGTCGGAAATCGCTACGCTCCAAACGCAATGTCTCGACCCTATTCTGAAAATCGATTCCGAACTGAAAACGCTGATAAAAAATTATGTCGACGTACCTTCTTACGACAGCGTTCAAAATATACAGTTGAACGTGGATTCGCTTCAAAATGATTTGGCCAAATTACAACAATTTCAATCGAAAAATGAAGATTTGGAAAAATTGAAACTCGAAATCGAAGAACGAACTTCCGCAATAGAAAAGAATTTCTCTGAACTTCAAACTGTGGTGAACGATATAGACGCAGAACGCTTGCATGTCGTTGTTTCCAAATTACAAGAAGAATTCACTAGCATGTTGGAAGAAATTAAATCCAAGTTGCAGACTTTGGAAGATACAATGACGAACCTACCATCGTCGGACGAACTGCAGGTCATCGGTAAAAGCGTCGCGAACATAAAAATTCAATTGGAGGCCTATCAAGATTTCGAACACATTCAAACCACCATCGCTACGCTTCAGGCGTCTTTGGAATTGATCAACGAAGAAATTAAAAATATTCACGCTGAAGCGAGCGCGTTGACGAGCATTCAGGACACGTTAAGCACAGTTCAGCAGAAGATCCAATATTTGGAAAATTTGAACGTCGAATCCAATCTTCCTCATTTTCATCACGTACTGGACAACATACAGGGTGACTTGGAATCGTTACGAACAAGCGTGCCTTCAAGCGAAGATTTGGAAAAATTGAAAACGGCGGTGACGGCACTATCTGATTCGAGTGACATCAAAAGTTCGTTGAGCGATCTCGAGAGTAAAATGGCCAATCTCCCTACCTCCAAAGAATTGCACGCTTTGAAAAGAAACATATCTCGAATGCTGAAACGATTAGAAACGGAAACGGCGAACGTGGAGCAGATTCGAGACGAACTTGCTTCGCTGGTGTCGACGCTACCCACTTCGCAGAGCGTCGCCGACCTTCACACGCAGTTTACAGAGATGCGAAGCATCGTGAACGATCTTACCGAGAAGAGCTCGAAATTGAATCAAGTCGAGAACCTTCAGAACATTGTGGTCAACATCAGAGATCAAGTTGGAGTGCTGGAATCAACGCAGGAATCAACGCTGGCCTCTTTCGGTGCCAAGTTGCAAGAACTCAACGAAAGCTACAAGCAGTTGAACGTGGAAGTGAAAATCAAACCGTCATTTTCTACCGTAACGGATACCATAGTCGAGCATTTGGTGCCCGTACAAAACACACTGGGTCAGCTTCACAGCAACCTCGTTAGCATCGATACTAAATTCGCTAAACTGCATTCTCTGCAAGCCATCGAAATCAACAGCGTACCCAATCAACAGAGAATCTCCACCTTCGTCGAAGGTAACAAACTGTACATGCTACATCCTTATCATCCGTACTACAAGTTTCTCCTCGATGGTACGATTCAGATAAACGAATTTTCGTACTGGTCTCACGGCAGAAAAGCTAGCGTTCCCACCATGACTTTGATATCGAATCGTGGTGTCCAGAAAGCAGGAAACATTCCTCTGGCACGTTGGAACGAAACGCGCAACATATATGAAATACACGAAGACGAAGATCTCACCGTTTTCGACGTGAGTGCCGGCGATAAGCTGATCATTCAAAACACGAGCGAAGTACCACCCTCTTTGAATCCCATCACGCTTGTGCTTCTCTTCAAACGTAATCTCTAAAAATAATAAAAAATGTCTAGGCAAGCTATCGTCCAAGAATTGCATAAACCTGCACGCCGCAACTACAAACGTTTGGCTGTGGTAACCAAGAGAATCGACGACCTCTGGGAAAGTGACCTCGTCGAGATGAGTAGCGGCAAGTTAAAAAACGTACATAAATTGAACAAGGGCAACAAGTACCTCCTCACCGTCATAGACACGTTTTCGAAATTCGCATGGGCTCTACCTTTGAAGGCGAAAACGGGAACATGCGTCACGGAAGCATTCAAATTAATTTTTCGCGAAAGCGGCGGCAGACGACCACGGTTTCTGCACACGGACAAAGGGAAGGAATTTTACAATGCCGTATTCCAAAAGTTTATTCAGAAACACAACGTTCAACATTACTCGACCTTCAGTGACGTCAAGGCCAGCATCGTGGAAAGATTCAATCGCACTCTGAAATCGCGCATGTGGTCACGCTTCACGCTTCAGGGAAGCTACAAGTGGGTCACTATTCTTCCGGAACTTGTTAACGACTATAATCACACACGGCACGCAACGATAGGCATGAAGCCAGCTGACGTTACCAAGTCTGACGAGCAACGTTTAATTTCTAGCGTTTACTGTCCAAAATACACGCCCACGACAAAAAAGGCTAAATACAAAATTGGAGAACAGGTGAGGGTCAGTAAATTAAAGCGAACGTTCGACAGGGGTTTCACACGAAACTGGAGCACCGAACTTTTTACCGTGGTTCGAGTTCTACCTGGGAACCGTCACACGTATATAATAAAGGACAGTGGCGGTGAATTTTTATTGGGGCGCTTCTATGAAGAGGAACTCTCTAAAACTAAATACCCCGACACGTACCTTATTGAAAAAGTTTTGCGCAAGAGAGGCAACAAACTTTTGGTGAAATGGCTGGGACTTCCGGAAACAAGTTGGATCGATTCAAACGAAGTGATTCTATGAGTACGTGGAATGTTGTGAAACGTTTACCTAATTCGGAAAGTCAAACGAGAAAGAAAAAAAACGGCGAATTACTTCCCGACAGCATCCGCTGTCTGATCGTAGGTCCTTCGGGGTGTGGAAAAACGACACTGCTCGTGGACAATTTTCTCCTCGCACCGAATTGGTTAGATTGGAAGAACAGGCACCTGTACGTGTTCTCGAAAAGTTTAGAGCAATCCAAATACCAGCAACTGATGAAACTGTACGATGGTCTGGACATTGCAACGTTCGCCTCGGAAATAAAACCACTTGACGATTGTCGTGAAAATTCAGTTGTTGTGTTCGACGACGCCATCCTGGAAAATCAAAATGAAATTCGCAACTTTTTCACGCAAGGTCGTCACAAAGGAATGGATTGCTTCTACCTAGCTCAAACGTTTTCCAAAATTCCAAAACAGTTAGTACGCGACAACGCTAATTTCATATGTTTGTTTCGTCAAGATCACACCAACCTCAAGCACGCGTACGATGACTACGTAGGCGGAGACATGAACTACAATCAATTTTCGGAACGCTGCTGCTCTACTTGCTGGAACGGTGACGATTTCGGATTCGCGACGATCGACATGACGAGGAAACCCAACGACGGAAAATACAGAAACAAAATCAACGACTTTCTAAACGTTGCAACGTTGTGAGAAACGACGTATATAAATAACGTCATGACGAAACGAAAAATTGAAGACGAAAATCTCAAGCTTCGCGATTACCTCGCGAAACGCTTCAAAGGTTGGAAATCCGAGAATCGCGGATTCTACGAAGAGAAGAAACGTCAGGATCAACCTGTGATTGATGCCATCAGTGGTCTAGGTAAAGAAATTAAAAGTGTCACGGAACAAAATAAAAATTTGATTAATGAACTCGTACCGCTTGCAGCTAAAAGTTATGCTGTACCCACGCCCATTTCGAGCATTCCTTCGACGCCGTTCGAACTGAAGGATGCACCGGCACGACGTCGAGCCATAGGCAGCACGTCGTCTTCGGATAAAATCGAGTTGGGACCTTTGGCACGAGACTACCTGAGCACGGGGAAGTTCGACAAGGATGAAGTGTTCGGATTGTATCCCAGCATGGAAACCAACGAAGGCGGCGGTGTGGTGTGGAAGATTGGGAAATCGAAGGTAACCTTCGAAGGCAACGACATTAAAGTCAATTTAGGCGACAAGGATAGTTGGAACAGGTATCCGGGTACGGTGGGACTGTGGGAACTTGTTGCCAAAAAGCAGCCGAAAGATTACACCGACGAAGATTACCAAAGTTACAAGGAAATTTTGATCATGACGGATGCCTTGTACCAGAACAACGACGCCTCGCAGAATAGGGTGAAATCGAGCAGCGGCGAGAAGTACAGGAATCTCATCAAACCGATTTGGAACCAGGTCAAAACAGGCAGCGGCGTCAAACGCTACAACACGTTACCCAAAGAATTCGTTTGGGTGGACGACGTTAGGAAACTCGTGGACCGATTGTTGGTGATAGCCGGCGAGGAGAATGCAGGCAACCGTAATTTCTACAACGAGAAGGTTGGCATCGTGGACATGATCAGCACGAAACTTTCCAACTTCATCGTGAACGACGACAAGGGCATAGGTTACCTCATCAAAATCATCAACACGCTGCCTCCTAAATTTTGGAACGTGGCCGAAGGAAAGGGGCTCGTGAACGACATCATCAACAAGTTACCTTTCGAGATGCATTTACCAGGCTACCAGTACTGCGGACCGGGTACCAAACTCGAGAAAAGATTGGAGAGAGGAGACAAGGGTGTGAATCCGTTGGACGCCGCATGCAAAGATCACGACATCGCTTACAACACCACACAGATGGATCTGGATGCACGTCACGAAGCAGACAGAAAGTTAGAGCATGCAGCTTTCGAAAGGTTCGTCAGCAGAGACGCATCGCTGGGTGAACGGGTCGCCGCACTGGGTACCACCATCGCCATGAACACAAAACAAAAATTGGGGTGGGGTATATAAATAACATACCGTAAAAAACAACATGGCTTGCATAACTGATTTGCCACCCGAGCTACTATCTAAAATATTCAAAAAGGTAGTTAACGGAGATGTTAATAAACTTCTAATCATGGCAAGAATGACGCCGGAATTTCGCATCCCTTGTGAAATGGTTCTCAAGGACCATCTTCGGGAGATCAGCGGCCTGAGGTGCGGTGATCTTAACATTCTGCTTTCGGCTGCAGGGGAGAAATTGAACGATAGGTCGGACGAACTGTACGAGGCGATGCAGGGAAGAAGACGGTATACTGATGATTGGTACAAGTCTATGCAGGAGAGGGAAGATATCACTACGCACATCCTCGCGTTTTCCGAAGCACGAACTTTCTTCCTGTGTTAAAAAAATAATAATATATATACGTGTCAAAAAAAACTTGATATATAAATAACACACATCGTGAAAAAAATAATCTTCGGTATATATAAATAACACACATCGTGAAAAACAATTAAATTTCTCTCTAACACTCTGAAATTTTTTGATATGACGACTGAAAAAATAAGTGATCTCCAAGCATTAAAACAAATGCTAAATTTGTCAGTCGAGTATGTAAAAATTCGGGAATTGGAAGTCGACAAATCTTACACGATAACTTCCGGTTCAATCGTTTCTACCCAGTATGGTCCCAAGGTACGCCTGTTGCTCAACGCACAATACAGTCTATTTTTACCAGATCGATACGCTAACATGTTATCGGATGAGAAGCTATCTATTTTAATCGAGAACAAAACTCGAATCGTGTACAAGGGGACAAAGGAACTTCTTGGCAAGAAAACAAAGCACGTAATAGAATTTGTGTAGCGACTGCGAGGCCTTGAAAATATATAAATAACATACCGTAAAAAACTACACAAGAAAAAATCTCAGAATATATATAAATAACATACCGTGAAAATAACACATAGAGCATCAACATGAAGCCCAAGGGTGTCGTGTACCAGATACCATACTCCAATCTAAAAAATCTAGGTACCCTCGATGGGTTACTCACCAAGAAACAACGCGAGAAGAAACGTTCTTGCTTGTCGAAAGGACATGGAATGAAATTGCTGCTCAGCACACCTCAATTGAAAAGGTTGCAGCGTTCGCGGAAACAGCAAAAGATCGGAGGTTTCATATTCAGCATCCCGGCCATCCTGGCAGCATTGGGGGCCGTTGGAAGTTTGGCCGGCGGAAGTGCCGCCATTGCGAAAACCGTCATCGACTCGAAGAAGAACAAGGCAGAGTTGGAAGAACAGAAACGTCACAACCTGGCCATGGAGAAGAAGGGGAAAGGTATAACCAAAAAACAAAAAAGCAACCTCGATGCTTTGAAGAAATATAAAAAAAAGAAACGGAAGCACTCACCAACCGAGACATTGAATCTCTGATCGAACCGTTACAAATCAAACACTTCAGAGGAGTTTTTATGTCCGACTCGTTACCTTCAAGCGTCAAAAAAAGAGAATGTGGAGTAGTCAACTTGGACGGTCAAGAAAATCCAGGCACGCATTGGATATGTTACCACAAAAACGATAATGATAAAGCATTCGTTTTCGATTCTTTCGGAGGTGTTCCACCTACAAATTTAGTTCATTATCTGAAAACAAGCAAAACCTCCATATACTACAACGACGAACGCATTCAAGATTTCGGAGACGTGAACTGCGGTCATCTCTGCCTCTCCGTGCTCACGTTTCTCTCTAAAATAAATAACCCTACGGTCGAAGATTTCCAGAAAGTACTGTGGAACCTGAAACAGCATCACTAGGATGGGCGTGTTCCATCTCACGAGCGAATCTTCAATCTTGAAACTCACGCTGCACGACGACATTGTCTATCCTAAATCCGTGGCTCTGCGTGCATTCTACAGCATGTACCTCATACCTAATGTTACGCATCACAACAACAAAATTAGCGTCGGAAGCGAACACATCGTCGTCACGCCAGGACAATACAATCTTTCCACTTTGCAAGCTCAGTTACCCAAAGGCACGTACCTTTCTCAAAATTCGGTCACGCACAGAGTGGAAATCCTGTCGGCGACGGAGACCGTGGACCTGGGCACCATAGGAGAACTTTTAGGTTTCGAGAACAACACAAAACTCGAAGCTGGCATCAAGCACGTGGCAACAAACATTCCTAAATTTTTGGCCATAGAGACTCTGAACGTACACTGCAACGTGGCAGAAGGTATGATCACGAAATCCTCGGACGGATTGTTAGGAAGTCACAAGCAGACGGGAATCATAGCCACTTTCAAACCAAGTTCCGAATTCATGGAACCGATCATCTACACGCCCTCTTCGCCGATCTATTTTCCAGTATGTCGCAACCGCATAGACGACATAGAGTTGGTGGTGACGAACGAGAAAGGAGACGTGGTGGATTTCGCAGGTGCAACAACTACTGCCATCGTGGAGATCAACGTATAATAAATAACCATACATGTAAAATGGAGCAAATCGAAAGTTACGAATTGCAATCTTTCCCTCCCAACCGTCGCACGTTTGCCAATCTCAACGAGGCGAACAGGGAGATCGAATACGACGTGGACGTAGGCGATGGGTTCATTCATCCTCACAGAGCGGACCTCTACCTTCAATTCGACGTGGTGAAGAAGGAAAGCGGAGACGCGTTTCCCGCAGCAGCAAACTTGATACTCGTAGACAACTTCGTGCCTCACCTGTTCTCGCAGGTGGAGGTGAGGAAACACAACACCGTCATCGACAGAATAGATTATCCAGGCATCACGTCGACGGCAGTGGGAACGTTGAAATTATCCAAAACGGATGCAGCGTACTATCAAGCAGGAGGATTCGAAGCCGGGACCAAAATATCGACGAGAAGTCACACAGTGCTCTTTCCCATGCGTCTGCTTCCGGGATTCTTCTCAGACTACAAGGAGATCATGTGGAAGGGAGGACTGCGCGTTACGTTTCGAAGAGCGGCCAACGACAACGACGCACTGATGCGATACGCTACTTTAGGTCCGGACGGCACCACGCCGATAGCCAACACTCTACCCGAAGCAGCCAAGTGCGTCATCCAAAGCATGGAATTGAGAATGCCGGTGGTCGAATACGAAACGAACTACGCCCTCAAGTACAAAGCGGAGATCTTGAAAAGTCCCCAGGTGCCGATTCACTTTCACGGTTACCAGTGCGTGCAAAAGATGGCGTCCGGAAGTCACATGGAATTCGACGTGACGACGCAGTTCAACAACATACAGTTCGACATGCCAGATTTCGTCGTAGTGCTCTTTCAGACCGGGAGGGACAAAAATCAGGAAAAAGATTCCAGCAAATTCGACGACTGCAAGATCAAGAACGTTTATCTGAAGAATGGACGCAACGAAGTGTTCCCGCGCGAGAATTACAATCTTGACGTGACCAAAAACGATTACCTCAAACTTTACGAAGCGTTTTCGGCTTACAAACGCGTGACCGAGGGAAGTGTGGACATGTACTACACGCCCAGCGAGTTCAAAGCACGGAGACCCATGGCCGTCATCAACACATCTAAGAGAAAAAAAGTGGTGGTCAACGATCGAACCAACATCAAGGTCGTCTGCGAGTTCCACGATGCCTTGCCCGAGGATACCCTATGCAGTGTCATCCTGATTGCAGAGAAGTCCTTCGCCTACGACGTGAAGAATGAGAGGGTCACAGAGCAGTTTTAACAAGTTTTTTAACATCTATTTTCTTGCACAATAAGTAATTTTTTGGACTAGCACAATCAGTTACAATGGCACAATACGAATTTCACTAGTTCAGATCACTTACAAATGTAAATTTCATTAGCTATCAGCTACAATATCTTTTTTGCACTATAGCACGAGACAATCAGAAAATTTGCACAAAAAAATTTGTTGTTGTTTTTACACGTGAAAATTAACAATAAAATTTCTTTTTTATCGTTTCAGATGCTGTCGAAACATCAAAAACATATACACACACACTAGAAAATAAGCATGCAACTTTATTTGTAACACACACACATACATTCTCCATCTTCATCAAGAAAATATTATAATAAACATAATTATTTTTATCTATCTCATAATAAAACTCTATATCCAAAAAATATCACAACATCAAATAACACTAGAGTTGTTAGTACACGTTGCATGCATTACGGAGGTCCTCTGTAGGGTTTCATGGAAGTTTGGGGGAAAAAAAAAACACGTGAAACTCTACAGAGGTGCGGTAATCTATAACCGCAGCCATTAGAAAACTTTTACATTTTTGGTTGGGCACCACGCACCCTGGCGAGGTTATAGGGGCCAGGCATCCTAAAAAACAACAATTATTATTTGTTTGTTTGTTTGTGTTACAATACATAAGCGCGCGCACGTATGTGTGTGGCACATCGTTCCCTCCCCGAGAGAGAGGTTTACGTAGGTCGCAATATATATAAACATTGGTCCCGGACTTGGAAAATTACGATAAAATACACTCATCTTTCAAAAATAAGAGGGTGAGAGGAGAGGTTTACGAAAATCACGATATATATAAACATTTGGCCCCGGACTTGGAAAATTACGATAAGGTGCACTCATTTTTCAAAAATGAGAAGATGAGAAGATGAGAAGAGAGGTTTACGTAGGTCGCAATATATAAACATTTGGTCCCGGACTTGGAAAATTACGATAAAATACACTCATCTTTCAAAAATAAGAGAATAAGAGAATAAGAAAATGAGAAGATGAGAGCGCGCGCGTGTGTATATGCCACATCTTTCCCCCCCGAGAGAAAAGTTTACGAAGATCACTATATATAAACATTTGGCCCCCTTGATTCCAGCACTCCAACTTCATCTCTAATGTTGACGACAATGTTCTAAAGGTAGAGAGAATAAGAAAATGAGAGAATGAGAGGATGAGAAAATAAGAGGATAAGAAGAGAGGTTTACGAAGATCACGATCTACAAACATTTGGTCCTTAAAAGATGAGAAGATGAGAAGATGAGAAAATGAGAAAATAAGAAGATGAGAAGATGAGAAAATGAGAAAATGAGAAGATGAGAAAATAAGAAAATAAGAAAATGAGAAGATGGGAAGATGAGAAGAGGAGAGGAGGAGAAGAGGAGAGCTCCTCTTTCACTCATCACTGCCTTTTTGCACCCGTGAAACGTCGTCAGCGTAATAAATGAGGCGCGGAACGGGGAGAGAAAGTGAGTTTTTCAACTTTTTGTGGTCGTTTAGTCAAGAAATCAGAGTTGCGGTCAGAAGTACATATTGACACTACTAGAAATGAATGAATACCTAAACTTATTTTCTATACTCTTTCGAAACACAGCATTACTCCCCATTTTTGTTTTTCAATGTATTCCAGGTTAATAACTTTATGTTACGATAGTACTCCAGATACTAATACAATTCTGAATAACATCAAGTAAAAGGGCAGGTAGAGAAGGTGGAAGGAGGGGCCAAAAGATCGTGGAATGTCTGCGTCCGAGGTTTATCTTGTAAAAATAGTCTCAGCTCTATAGGTTGGAAAGATAAACGGACCGACGGATATGGTTTATTAATATTATTTAATTTTTACATCACAGGGTGTACAGAAGTGATTGTTATTAGGAAGTAGGAAAAAAATTGTAGGAAACATGGCAGTACAAATTGATAAGGAGTTGTTGGGAAAGTTATTAAGGAGTCCAAGATATTAGCAAGACTAAGAGAAGGAGATAATTAGGGACAAATAATCTTGCATTATCCCACTCCGAACAGCTGAGAGCTAAAGAGGAGGAGAAAATACTGGAAATATGGAAAGAAGTAATTTGGTGATTTTAGTGTTTACAGGGAACTACGACAAGATTTTTCCACATGATTATTTGCACGGGTTGCGAAATTATTAGAATGTTATAGAAATTTCGGATATGTCTTTGTTGAGAAAATTCTTGTTGTTTCCCTCAGGCATTCTACAGGTGGTTGGATTCGATTTTTTACGTCCGTTTGAAGATTATTTCCAATGCTTTTTTAGTTTAATTTTTTCTTATTTAATTAGAATACTATTCCTTGGATTGTAATAACGAAATACTGAGGCTGATATAGAATATATTTCAAATGAATGAAGTGCACTAAGTTCTGTATAATCGTCGTAGAAGGAAACTTTGTTCTATGAGGGGACTCCCCGATGGTACAGTGGTAGCGTCGTCGCCTTGTAATCAAGGGGTCCCGGGTTCGATACCCGGTGAAGGCACATAGTGATTTCAATTCCACTTTAAACTGTGGGTCCAGTCCCGATTAGCCTTTCTGTAAATCAGATGAAGGAATGTTGTAGCTGTTCTTTTTATTCTGTAAATTTAGCCTTCAAGTTTATGAGCAAAATACATGTAGTATCTACTGTCTACATTTTCACTCGTTACTAAACACATTTCACAAAGCAGTTTTATCGAACTTCAGAGGGAAGCTGACAGCAATGTCAGGGTGGCGGGAGCTTGTTTACGACCAGGGTGTATTCCGAGACTATTTTTCGCCGTTCCCCACTGACAGAGGTTTAGCTTTGAACAATGGACACCGTTGCTTCAGGGGGCAAACACCAAACATAGGACGAGGTTGACCTGCAGTAGCGGGTAAGTGCCATAAATCCAGGCCTAAAGTAGGAATGAAAGTTGATGCAAAGGAGGGGAAATAAAAATTCTGTAATTTGGTTTGCTTGCTGACAGGAAGTTTTGCAGGAAAAGCTGAAAAGGAAAACGGCAGATTTTGAATGAAAGAGGGATAGTGAACACAAGTTCTTTGATTTATTCGCCGACACACAAGCTTCCATTTCGAAGGTGAGGCTATCAGCAGCGAAGTTATTAGAGGGTTGGAAGCAGTGACGACGCCAGAGGGTTAATTAAATATCGAATAGTAAGAGACTTCATTTATAAGAGTATGACGATTTTCACCTTTTCAAAGTGGTGTATTCTGCATGATATCACTTTCCTGCTTATAATACCAACTTGATTAACAAATATTAATTTGTTTAGTATATATATAGCTATGTGTGTGTGACTTTCGTCCAAGATTCGAGCGCCGACCTGGGCATAGGTGATTTTTCAATCATTTATGTCCTGTAATGGCCGAGATTAACTTAAGTTTTAACCAGTCTTAAGAACTGGGAAAAAGTGTTGAATGTGGATGGTTTTAAAACATCACGAATATTTTCAGGACCACAAGACATCATCTCTAGTACGGGCAAATTATTCTAATCGTGGTCGTTAGTGACAACGCTATTATTAAAAGATATTCAAAGTTGATTCAAGAATTGGTTGGTTGGTTGATTTGATGTTTTAAGTCCATTTTATGCACAGTAAGGCTAATCGGGACTGAACTTATAGTTTAAAGTGCCTCCACTGGGTATCGAACCCAGGACCAAAGGTGATCGAAGAAAACCCTACACTACATGTCAGTTGTTGTGGATTCATCGCGGTTTCTTACTATTCAGGGACTTGAATTTCGAGATGATGAGTCTGAGCAAACCTTAACAAAGGGGATTTCTTCGATACTCTTGAAGCTAATGAGGGGATATTATTTGGAAATGTATTGAACGTGAACCTTAAAATGCAAATTACACTTAAAATTCGATTCAAAACATATCGCGGGCAGGTATTAGGATTTGCCACTCTTCAATCATTAGATGCAGGTTCGCTCTTTCTCGTACATATCAAAATCGAAGAAATTCTTCCCACGAACTCCATACGTGCCTGTAAATGGATAGCACAGACATACGTTGGAGTGGTAGAGTAAGAGTAAGTAATGCCAGGGTCAGAATATCTCTTGAATTATGAGATAACTGTAACCTTTGTCTGATTTTTTTATCCTGTGATAACATTTCCCTGAAAGGTGAAACACAAATTTTGCCCAAAACTCTTCAGCGTTACGAAAATGGTTGTCCTTCAAATCTTTGAAAAGGCTTGCTCGAAACAGGATGCTGGATGCAAACTGCCTCATTTGGCTGTTCTTGCCATTGAAAAGGAATGTCAAGTCCTGGACGTACAGTGTCTCTCAAAAGTTTTAGGACAACAACATTTTAAACTAGGCAACCCAATTTACACAAGGTGTTGGTGGGTTGCGTGTAGAGTTAGGCTCAATTTCAGGGTTGCCACATGCACAATAAATATTTATAAAATACGCGAAAGAAATAAAAACAAGTATTAGTGTATAAAAAGTATTAAAAATATCAATATTATATCGCAAGTGACAAAATTCTTTCTGAAAGAAAAATAATAGGTTTTCTAGCATTTCATCGCTGATGAGAGTACAGAAAGAAGAAGAGGTGAGAGAAAACGAGAGGTGACAAATGACAGGAGAAAGAGAAAGCGAGAGGAGAAGAGGAAAAGTAGAGGAGAGAAGAAAGAGAGGATAGACGAGGAGAGGTGATGTAGTGAGGAGAATGGAAAAATATTCTAGGAGAGATGAGGAAAATGGAGCAAAGAAGAGAAAAGAGAAGGAAAACGAGATGAGAAAAGAGTGGAGAGTAGAGTAAAGGAGAGAAAAAGAGAAGAACGAAAAGAAGAGGAGAAAAGTGCGTGGAGTCGGAAATCTAAGACAGGAAAGGAGATACGAGGAGTGGAGATGAGTGGTATGGAGATAAGATGCGAGAAAAGTAGGGAAGGTGATATGAGATAAAAGCAGAGCAGAAGGAGGGGAGAGAAGAAGGAGAAGGAGAAGAGAAGAACAGAAGGGACTGAAGAGAAGAGGTAGTTGCAGAAAATATCGTCTCAGCGTCAAGAATTGATGCATTGGTCAAATTATCGACATGAAACATTCAATAACATTTTGAAATGTATTGGAGAATGTATTAAATCGGTGCGAAATGCCTTTTGGCTTAGTTCAGAGCAAGGTAAAATCTTCCATGTAAGATCTTTGATTTTACCTGCGGTTATACCACTAAAAACATGAATGTAATTTTAATATTTATAAGAATTATCCAATTTTTGTCCAATTCTCGGTTCGTTGAAATGGAGATTTTGTAATTTAATATTTCCACTCCCCCCATCGTTAATTCCAAACTGAATCATTCCGTTTCACACGAGGTGAACAATGAACACAATGGGAAAGGTCTAAAACTTACGAAAATTTTCTGCCACCGGAAGGGTTTGAACCTACGACCATCAGATTGACAGTCCTGAACGTTAAACACTACACTACAAGCTTTCGCTCCTGAAAGTAAGTAGAAGGAGCTGACTAATGTGAAATGTAGATGCAACTCTCCTCCTACATGTAATGTGCAAACGATACCTGTTTGTAACAAAGAAAACGAAGGTAGTACGACTCGGAGAAAACATTTAATGGAGAATTGCACATGATGAGAACTTTTCATTCGATATTTGCGGAGGTATCCTTGCATTGAACTCGAGTGGGAAAAGTGGTAAAATTAGTATGTCCTGAATTGCCACAAATATAAATAGTTATTTCATTAATATTTGTTAATGTCTTTGAAGCAGTACACAATTATCGTTAAAGTATTATAATTCACGATCTTATACATGAAAATATCCCTATAAACGTGTGTCAATTCATTTATTTGTTTATTTTTTTATAAATTCCATTTGCAGAACAATGTAGCTACTATACACTGCTATTACAATAATTATTACCATGCTCTTGTTTGTAATAAAAGGAGAATTAAAAAAAGAACACCTCCTAAGGAGGATCGAACCTGGGACCACAATCAATGCTTTCAAGAACTCTAACCAATACACTACGCCCTTTGCTTCCCTTGGAGAAACAGTTCTTAATTATTCTGTCGCGTCAATATTGTAAACGTTATCCTGCAAAAAGAAGTTCAATACTCTGATATAGCTCTGTACTTCTAGAATTACTCTATACACATGCATTCGAAAATTAACTCTGAATTTATTTCTTCGTTGTTAGTATATCTAAGCTTGTGAATATATTTTATTTGTAATTTTATAACGGTTACATGAACATCTAGGAAATAGTTCCTTATAATAACCTCAGGTTGACCAAGTTGCCAATACAAACAAATGGAATACAGATTGTCTTCGAGCTTACATTGTTAAAAAGGAGCGGGTACGCGTATTACTATCCCAGTACTTATTCAATAAGGTTTCTTGGTTGTCAGAAATTATCACTTAAACTATTGCATGTTGAGCTAGTACCCACCTAGCCGCCTCTGATGAAATCTATCATTCTTCAAATTCTCTTTAAAATTCGACTATGGTCACTCGTAACTTGCTGGGTGCATCGACGGACAATGTTTTGCGATAAGAAGCGGCCTTGAATAGCGTGAGTGAGTCACTTTTAACGCGAGCAAGCTACGCTACCAAGGTTGTCTGCCTTTGAAAACCAAGTCATTTTTTTCACCGTTTCCGAACGCGATTGCTATTGTAGAAGTATATATTCTCACAAAAGAGCAAGAACGAAAATTAGACCAATGTTCTCCCGTCGTTTAAAACCAAATATTATCTATTAAACGAAAAGTTCACGATTGTCAATAAACCTATCTGAGCATAAGGTGGATGTAAATAATAAATTTAATACAAGATTCTCCAAAATTTCTCTCCCACTGTCTACGTCACTAACGTCAGGCCAGTATCCAGGGGGGGCATGGGGGCCATGCCCCCCTCGAACCCTGAAATATTTAAATGTGAACCTATCAATAACTACGAAAATAACATCGTCGATTTTAGAAATGTGTAAACATTTCAATTTTGTTCTTACATAAATGAATCTGTTTCTTGCGCAAAAGTCTTCAGGCTGCATATTGGATGGTTTTAGTTTTATAATGCAAGGCTAGAAGACGTCCGATTCACCGATTTAGTCAGGACAGTGCGCTACTTTCAATCCCTGACCCGACTTTTTCGAACTGCAATCGTGATGCGAGAATGTCTCTTTGTTATTGTTGTTTTCTTAACTCACAATTAGACATGTTCTTTATTGTAATAATAATTCCTAGTACGCAACATTTAATTTATAAATATATTATTTTCTAAACATAGAATTATCATGACTTTTGAATCGCGCTCGCACTATTTGAACTATTTTGTAATATCTGTCTCTCTCTCTCTCTCTCATATATATATATATACACACACACACACACACACACACACACACACACATTAGGGTCTGGCCACTCCCTCAAAGAAATCCTGCGTACTGGCCTGGTCTACGTCAATGACAGAAATGCAAGCAATACTTTATATTTAACCCAATGAAAGGAATGTGAAAGAATTTAAAAGAAATAAGAAAGAGCGGAACTACTGTTGCTCTACTATAAAAATTGTTGTCCTTCGAGGAAGAAAAATAAGAATGATTTACTCCAGCACCTTAACACAGTGTCCCACGAGTCTCTCTTGACTAATACTGTCAAGTGTGAAGAATAAAATTTTCCACCTCTTTACGTCTATCGTTGCGCAGATTTGGTAGTTCGCAACGGTGTAATTATTTCGTGTTACCTTACGCAACAGCAAATACATTTCATAAGACTGTTCTGAACACCAGACTTGCGTCAGTAAACAAGCATTTCGTCTGATCCAGTATCACAGGAAAAGAACATCGTCATGCAATGTTCAAGCCTCTAGATATTTTTCATTAATAATGTCTAATCACAATAATAAGTTAGAAGAAATAACTCGCATTTTCACAACTACCAATATTCTCGTTTTTCTTCATCACTTCGAAAATTATTTCTCGAAGATATCTGCTATACTACAAGAAAGCAATACAAAATTAAAGTAAAAGTTCAACCACATGTATACCCAACTTCATTTACAATATTGGAGAGACAGAATACTTAAAAATTGTTGTTTCAATCGAAAGTAAGGGCGTGATGTAGTGGTTAGAGTTCTTGAAAGCATTGATTGTGGTCCCAGGTTCTATCCTCCTTAGGAGGTGTTCTTTTTTTAATTCTCCTTTTATTACAAACAAGAGCATGGTAATAATTATTGTAATAGCAGTGTATAGTAGCTACATTGTTCTGCAAATGGAATTTATAAAAAAATAAACAAATAAATGAATTGACACACTTTTATAGGGATATTTCCATGTATAAGATCGTGAATTATAATACTTTAAAGATAATTGTGTACTGCTTCAAAGACATTAACAAATATTAATGAAATAACTATTTATATTTGTGGCAATTCAGGACATACTAATTTTACCCCTTTTCCCACTCGAGTTCAATGCAAGGATACCTCCGCAAATATCGAATGAAAAGTTCTCATCATGTGCAATTCTCCATTAAATGTTTTCTCCGAGTCGTACTACCTTCGTTTTCTTTGTTACAAACAGGTATCGTTTGCACATTACATGTAGGAGGAGAGTTGCATCTACATTTCACATTAGTCAGCTCCTTCTACTTACTTTCAGGAGCGAAAGCTTGTAGTGTAGTGTTTAACGTTCAGGACTGTCAATCTGATGGTCGTAGGTTCAAACCCTTCCGGTGGCAGAAAATTTTCGTAAGTTTTAGACCTTTCCCATTGTGTTCATTGTTCACCTCGTGTGAAACGGAATGATTCAGTTTGGAATTAACGATGGGGGGAGGGTAAATATTAAATTACAAAATCTCCATTTCAACGAACCGAGAATTGGACAAAAATTGGATAATTCTTATAAATATTAAAATTACATTCATGTTTTTAGTGGTATAATCGCAGGTAAAATCAAAGATCTTACATGGAAGATTTTACCTTGCTCTGAACTAAGCCAAAAGGCATTTCGCACCGATTTAATACATCCTCCAATACATTTCGAAATGTTATTGAATGTTTCATGTCGATAATTTGACCAATGCATCAATTCTTGACGCTGAGACGATATTTTCTGCAACTACCTCTTCTCTTCAGTCCCTTCTGTTCTTCTCTTCTCCTTCTCCTTCTTCTCTCCCCTCCTTCTGCTCTGCTTTTATCTCATATCACCTTCCCTACTTTTCTCGCATCTTATCTCCATACCACTCATCTCCACTCCTCGTATCTCCTTTCCTGTCTTAGATTTCCGACTCCACGCACTTTTCTCCTCTTCTTTTCGTTCTTCTCTTTTTCTCTCCTTTACTCTACTCTCCACTCTTTTCTCATCTCGTTTTCCTTCTCTTTTCTCTTCTTTGCTCCATTTTCCTCATCTCTCCTAGAATATTTTTCCATTCTCCTCACTACATCACCTCTCCTCGTCTATCCTCTCTTTCTTCTCTCCTCTACTTTTCCTCTTCTCCTCTCGCTTTCTCTTTCTCCTGTCATTTGTCACCTCTCGTTTTCTCTCACCTCTTCTTCTTTCTGTACTCTCATCAGCGATGAAATGCTAGAAAACCTATTATTTTTCTTTCAGAAAGAATTTTGTCACTTGCGATATAATATTGATATTTTTAATACTTTTTATACACTAATACTTGTTTTTATTTCTTTCGCGTATTTTATAAATATTTATTGTGCATGTGGCAACCCTGAAATTGAGCCTAACTCTACACGCAACCCACCAACACCTTGTGTAAATTGGGTTGCCTAGTTTAAAATGTCGTTGTCCTAAAACTTTTGAGAGACACTGTACCAAAGGTGGGCAATGTGTTCTCCAAAGCACATATAGCAGAATTCTCCTACAAGAGAATTGCACTTCACTAAGTGCCTCACATTGTTTCTAATACTTAAGAAGATTCATTTCTTCCAACGTCACGTTTATTTTGCAAGAAAATTAAACTCTTCGAAGCATTTTTTCGTCATTTATATTATTATCTTATAACTTAAATATTTATATCAGTAATTTCATCTCAAGAAAGACGATGAATTATAAATTTATGAATGTCTTTCAATACTGAAATAGGCCACTAGAGACAACGCAACTTACCAATAAAAAAGAATTAATGTCTTTATTAAAACGAATCATGTGGAGATAAACTCGTAATCAAGATTAAAATTTAGGCAGTAAACGTCCACTCTAAATAAAAGACAAACACAAAACACCATACATGAATATAATAATAATAATAATAATAATTACTATTATTATTATTATAAGTATTATTATATAAGTATATATATGTGTGTAGTGTTTTCGGGCGTTTTAATGTGACTGCCCCCTTACAATATTTTGTTGCCAGTCTTCTCCCCCCACACCAGTCATATTTCCCTGGTGCCGTCACTGGTTGGAAGTAAATTTATTAGGACGAGGAAAGTACGTAACATTAGCTGTTGACAGTGTTGCACCAAAGGACGTGATATGTGCTACTGTTTGTATAAATGATAGGAAATTTAAGCAAAAATTTATGAATTGTTGAGACTTGAGAGTTGTTTCCTCCATTTGATCGTAGGAAGAGGTTTTCTGAGACAGAGTGAGATTATTTTACACATACATAAGAAAGGGTGGTTGTATATAGATAGAGACGTATTTTGCACATTTTTTAAAAGTTCAGATAAAACGAGAATTTAGCCTTACTGTTATGAAAAGAAATAACGCAGTACAGGTAAAGAATAACTCTTCATATTTCTCGCACCTGGTGGGATGCAACACAAGAGTATTGCAGGAAGTCTATGAACGAGGATGAAGAAGGATATGTGAAATTTGACTTACCTGCGGGTGAATTAGTGGATTCTAATATTCTTAAGGTTAATATTGTTGTTTTTTTTGTTTTTTTTAAGTCCACTTGATTCGCAAATAGGCTAAATCGCGAACCGACCTACAGTTTAAAGTGCGATCCGATCCACTTTGTGCCTCCATTGAGTATCGACGCGAGGACCCTTCATTACAAGACCTCGACGTTATTACTACGCCATCGGGGAAGCACCCAATTTACACAAATATGTTGATTCCAATAACACGTTATATGCATAATCTGATAATGATGCACTTTTGGTGCATCTAAACATATTTTTTTCAACTATAGCATGTCTAAAAGAATCATTGAAGTTGGGATTTTTATAACTTCAGGAGGCACGGCTCTGTAAACGTGCGATATAAAATAAGTGCAGGTTTGCCTTCCATACGTGGTGGTTTTGTCACGTTTGTTCGCTTCGTAAAGCATACACTTTTGCAGGAACGGCTTCTTGCATCCTCCTGGGGCCTTGCTCTAGCTAAACAAAAAATATATTTGTTTAGCATAATCGAGGGTTACTTATTCCTGCCGAACTTACTAGAAAACAAGGATTCTATTGGGATCATGCTGCTTTGAATGACAGTATCAATGAAGATTTATGCACGCTACTACTTATAATAATGAGCATAAAATTTTAATCAGGAACTTTATTTTTCGTCAACTGGATGTAACATCTTTTTTTGTTATTCAGCAAATATTCAATTCATCACCTTTTTTGACATTAATCTTCTTGCCAGGACAGCTGTTTTTATGCAAATTTTGGCGATCGTAACTACACGTAAGCTAGATATTAGCTAATATTCGTGCTGTTATATTACTATTCTTCTACCATCTTTGTAACATTTCATGTAATACCAATAATAGAATTGATTAATTTACATATTCAAGTGAATAGACCTATGAATTATATTAATTTATTAATTTAAACATTTGCTTAATTGTTGTCGTTAATGTTATTATTATCATTTTTTCTGAAACACTTGGCTCGGACACCCTCCCCCGACATATATTTTTAGATGCTTGACTGCCGAAGGATAAATTAGATCAAGCTGTGGTGGTACCGGACTTAGAGGCTAAAGAGAAAACAAGTATGTGCGTCATAAGCTGAGCATAAGAAACAGCACAATATCAAAAAGAAACACTTTTTGAAACTTATGTCATAGAAGATGTTTAACAATATTAAGAACAATAAATGCTTTCTATTTGTAATATACTAAGTATTGAAATTTGAATAGTCTTTTGTGTTCGTACTACACATTTAAAAACTTTTTTGTTGCTCCCGAGCGCCAAGCTTAGAATTTAAATAAGAAATGTACATTTTCATAGTGCACGGAAGTTCGACATTCAGAATGAAAGAAGGTCTAGTGGAAAACATTTCAAAACTTCCAAAAGGTATAGCAGTAATGAAAAGAGCACTCTTGTATGGAAGCGAGAAAAACCACAAGGTAGATTTCATAAGATACCTAGCAATCAGTAACCAACAAACTGCATTTTTAATATTAATGTCCTCATGATTAACGAACCTTATTTATTCTCACCACGCAATGGATTTTCTGCTACTTTTGACTTTTGTTGGCATGATATCCCGGATCACTTTTTCGAGACGAGACGAGACAAAACGAGACGGGACGAGACGAGACGAGACAGAACCCTTCGAGACGGGACACGAGACGGGACAAACGAATATTTTCGAGACGAGACACGAGACGAGACAGCATTTTCACGAGACGGGACGGGACAGACCAAAGTCTCGTCTCGTCTCGTCTCGTCTCGTGGGCAACACTAGCAGTGACGATGGTAAGATCATGCACATCGATATCTTACAAGAAATTCGAACTCAATCTTTGACGTTGGACGGCTGATCATTAAACTGTGCGATCGATGAAGATATCTAAGTAAGCTTAGTTCAAAAGTACAAAAATTTGTGGTAATTCCCGCAGTTTAGATTGCCTGATCGAGATCTCACACATCCTTAACATATGTGAATTTCATTCAATTGATTACTAGTGATGGTAGACTAGTAGCTTCTGTGGGTAGCAGTACGCCATAGCCTGCGCTGCAAGCGTATTATCATTTTAATAATTCCAAAATGTGGGAGGCGGTGGTAGGAACATTTTTCTTGTGTTATAATTTAGTTTCTTAATGATATACTATGAATGTAAATGAGTTTTGAAATAATAAATTTAATTTCCATGCTGCGTGTGAAATCTAATTAGTTTTTGAAGTGGTAGAGTAACTGACCTCAGGTTGTGAAATGTAATTTCACTTCAGGGTTAATATTTCGAAATCGTATTCAGCTGAAAGGGGGGGGGGAATGAAGAAATAGCTTCATATGAAGAGATGGACATTTTCATTATCGAGTGCATCTCGCCTGGCGAGTTGCATTCTGGTTGGTGTCAGTGCAGTATGGTTATCAGCGCAACTCCCATTCACTGCATTCCAAGAACAGTTATTGGAGTTACCTAATTTGAATAATTCGTAATGCATTGTGGTGTGTATGCACGTGCGAAATTTAGAGCTTTAAATAACAGTTCACCGAGTAGGAATTTGTCATCAGCTGGTGCAATTATTGAATTTACAGGTGAAAGCTATGCGCATATACAGGGTGTTGCAAAATACCTGTTACAACGCTTGGGAGGTGATTCGACAAGTAAAAACAAGGAAAAAATGCCATGTGAAAAAATGTCGAAATCGGCACCGTTTTCGAGTGACAGGCGTGCGAAAATCGCCTCACACCATGTTTATGGCACAATAACTCAAGAAGGAAGAAAGATATCAATGTCGGAATAAAATAATACAAACAAAATCGTACGTGGCGAATACAATGGTGCATCAATTGAGGCCCAGTGTAAATTGCGCAAGGGGACTCTCAAAGAAAGTGGAGAATCCCCTGATGGAAAATACAAGAAATTTACTACTATCTTCTACATAATGTTGAGATCGGAATGTAGCCAGTAAAATATGGCGACGTATGTCCACATGTCTCACTACTTCTGGGACACCATCCCAAATGGAAAAAAATACGGGAAAATCATAAAAAAACGTTTTCAATCCCTTAATGTTGACACACTACTTTGCAGTACGAAAAACGAAAGTTAAACAATGGCCGCATGTCGTCAGGCTGTACATACGTATACTACAAGAGAGCTCCCCAAAGAAAGTGGATAATCCTCGAAGGAATGAAGACGGAGAATGGCGAGAAAACGCACACAATGGCATGTAACATTTCCAGGCACAGCACATCTGGAAGGGATTCCACTGAGAAGCGCACAGCCTCTGCACATGCAGATCGACGGTATGAAGTACAGCGATATCCAGCATCTTCACTCGCACCTTTCCTAAAGGACACTATGCGGTGCTGATAGGGCTCACAAACACCGGTATACTCAGAGACTTTGTTGAAAATGTCCGCCATTGACTTGAAGACAAAGATGACATCGGCGAAGCACTGATTGTCTGGTACGCGCAAATTCCTCTTTCATGTCAACAATTGTCCCAGCATCGGCACTAACACGAGCAACGAGATCCTCAGCACTTTCCACGGGGGTTTCATACACGAGCCTTTTCATTTCTCCCCACACAAAGAAATCCAGTGGTGTGAGGTCGGGGGAACGAGGTGGCTACTGTAAAGGTCCACCCCTGCCAATCCAACGATCGCCGAAAATACCGTTGAGTAAGGCCCTGGCTCCCCGGTCGAAACGTGCGGGGGCGCCGTCGTGTTGAAACCAGATACGTTGTCTACCTGCCAGTGGCACGTTTTCCAAAAGTTCAGGCAATACGTCATGTAGAAACAACCGATAATTCCCAGCACACAAAGTAGAGGGCAAAATGTACGGGCCTATCAAGTGGTCACCTACTACGCCACACCACACATTCACTGCGAACCTATGTTGATGATGGCGCACAATGATTGCATGCGGATTGTCCATATCCCAGACGTGGCTGTTGTGGCTATTGAACATGCCGTCCCTGGTGAATATTGCCTCATCGGTCCACAAAACTCTTGTTGGGAAATCTGGAATGGCAAGAGTTTGTTGCACGTACCATTGGCAGAAATCCAAGCGTAGAGAAAAGTACGTGGGCAGTATGTAGTGCACCTTATGCAATTTTTTATGGGTGCAACCCCTCCTCTTGAAGAACGCGGAACACATTGCTATGGTGGGTTTGTTGAGTACGAGCAATGACACGTGTGCTGGTGTCAGGACGGACTCGTATCGCGTCCAACACGTCCTCTTCAAATTGCACAGTGCGGGGTCTTCCACAATCCCACCTACGGGCTAGTAGAGATCCAGTTTCACGCAGTCGAGCATCAAGTCTTTGAAAGAGTGCATGTTCTGGTAACCGCCTATTGGGAAAACGTTCGTGATACGAACGCCGTGCTTCACGGCTGTTTCGGTTTGCCTACCCATAAACGAGATGCATATCAGCAAGTTAGTGGGTAGAATACTCCACCATTGTCCTGTTCGAGAACTGCCCAGCAACAGGGGCACTGTCCCTCCGAGTGACGGATCACAACTACCGTGATTAGCACCCATGTAATGTCACACAGGTGTCCACGCAGTTGTTGCAAACCGAGAAAGAACACGGAAATACGTACTCTACGTACAATATTCCTTGGCGCAATTCATCCATACACACACGCCAGACTAAACTCCACGCTGCGAGACGCAGAACAGACAGGAAAAACAACGGTCGACTACACTCTCTACGTAGTATCCACCAACACTAATACGTAACAGGTGACCTACACTCACAGCGCCTCTAGTGGGGCTTTCTGTATCAATTAGTTGAAATCAATCTGAGCGTAATTTGATGGCATAGCGTCATTTTCGAGTGAATTTCCTATTTCCCGAGTGTGGGACGGTGTCCCAGCAGTAGTGAGACATGTGGACATACGTCGTCATTTTTTACTGCCTACATTCCGATCTCAACATTATGTAGCAGATAGTAGTAAATTTCCTGTATTTTCCATCAGGGGATTCTCCACTTTCTTTGAGAGTCCCCTTGCGCAATTTACACTGGGCCTCAATTGATGCACCATTGTATTCGTCAGGCACGACTTTCTTTGTATTCTTTTAATCCGACATTGATATCTTTCTTCCTTCTTGAGTTATTGTGCTTTACACATAGTGTGAGGCGATTTTCGCACGCCTGTCACTCGAAAACGGTGCCGATTTCGACATTTTTTCACATGGCATTTTTTCCTTGTTTTTACATGTCGAATCACCTCCCAAGCGTTGTAACAGGTATTTTGCAACACCCTGTATATCAAATGCAGGTATGTGACATGTCAGGCATTTACATTTTATATGCTCATGCATAATATTATAAGTATTATAAATTCGTCACGACTAGCCAATTGGGACATAAAAGCGACCTAAAGAAAATGAAAATAAAGTCTAGTTTTATAAATGTACACATGTAGTTTGTACGCCATTATTTCAATACTGATATGAGTATAAAATATTCTCAAAATATTCGTTGCTTTTTTGTTTCTTTAGCTAAAACTGAATGGTTAAGAAATATGAGTTTTATGTATCAATCTGTTCACGGTGAAAGTTATTTTTTTATTAGTCTGTGAAGTATTTTGAATGTTTCCATGCCAAAATAATGCAAAATATTTTTACATAGTTCCAACTGCAACATTGATTAGTGATTTAATTTTTATTTCGTGAAGGAGAGGCCTTGGGACCTTATCTGCTATTTTAATCTCGTGGGCAGTTCCATAATGCTGTGGAATCTTGTTAAGAATTTTGTTGACATTACGTAGCTGGTGATGTTACCATGGTACGTCTGCATCCTTTGATGTTTTTTGATGGGATGTTTTTCTTTAAAGAGTAGCTCTTGATACTGTGAGAGCATCACGAAACGGTTCCAATTTCTCTTTCCATCCAACAGACTGGACCTATCTTTTGGTGGAACTCCAAACATTCGCATCATCCCAGTTTGTTATTTGTTCGCGAAATTCAACCCAAGCTTCGATTCGTTACAGACATCTTGAGTGAAGATAGAGTATCAAACCTAAATATTTCTTTTTGTTTCTGAGAATTGAAAGCAATGTAATTTAGTATCAAAGGGTTAACAATACGAGTAAGAAAGCAAGAAAAAAGCCCACTGATGGAAAGTGAAGTGGGTGTCATGAATTCAAAGCTTTGAGATTTTGCTACAAAACTTCGTTATTGTTGTCGCTATTCACTATCTTGCTCTAACAGAACAGATGAAGAAATACAATATAGCATACAACTATCTAGGAAGGAATAGTATTCTTTGGTTAAAATGTCGTGTACGAATTTCTAGAATGCATTGCATTACTTACCCAGCAACACACACACACACACGCACACACAGAGATAGACAGTGGTCGAGCGCGCTGGGTGCTGGACACACGTTCTCGCCACTGTCCGCATAGGTGTCCCTGTCCCTCCATGTATTTCATCCAATCATCCATTATTCATGCTCATCTTCTCAATTAGCGTAAATAGCTAGAAAAGCAACGTATACCGCGTTTGTTAGAACCTGTCCCGTTTCCCGCGCTAGCGATGGGTTGACAGTTTTAGTGCCAATGAGAAACGAGGAAAGAGTCGTCTGCTGGGTAGCGATGAGCGAATGGAAGGCAGAAGAGAGGCGCTTACGTTGGCGCTGTTGCCACGTTATGGTCTAACTCACGTGTTTTGTTTGTGTCTTGTTGAAGAAGCTTGTTTTGTAAGCGTGGTGCTGATTGGTGTGCGCTTTAAAGTATCCAGGATGGAATTTGTTCTGGTGATATTTGTTTGTGTCCTTTTTGTGTTTAGTGTCATCTTAACTGGAACATTCAGGAAGGGGAATTGTGTATATTTGTGCATTTCCGCGTATTTAATTCACAGCCTGGCTTCGGCTTTCCCCAGCACGGAGTTCACGCGGTCTGCAGCGGCAACGCCGCGTGGTTTCTGCTAGAAAAGCCAGCCATCATAAAGCGCGGGAAGCGGAAAAGGTTGCATCAAACAAATAATATATCTGTGCCACTGATTAGAAGACTTTGAACGCGTAATATGTTTGAATCTAGTATGACTGATCAAAATCCTCTTTTGAGCAATATCAGTATTGTTGACATAGGCGTAGCTAGAACTTTATATTTGGGTGTGCACAAAGAAAAAAAATGAGGTCTTGTACCTTTTTAATAGCATATTTTGCAATACAATCAATTGGCTCTTTAACTGCACTGATCTTTGTAAAGGAATATAAATTCCCTAATGACAGTGTTGAAAATTTCTGAATAGGATGTAGTAGGACACACTATGAGACTCATCACTTATGTTGATTTATTTGGTTAATTTTACTTCACTTTTCTACCACTTTTGTCTAATTGCGAAGATGGGGATGAGTGATGATATTATGAAATTGATGAAGAGACCCTCACAAAGATCATGCTAGCCCAGGCCGGGATTCAAACCTGGGATCCGTGGCGACGTAGTGTGATAACTACTCCGCCACGGAGGGCGGCAAAATTCTTTGCTCTTGAAGGTTTTCAGTACCATCAATGAACGTAAAACTATCATATTTTTAATAATAGAAGTACCGTATTTGTCGACGTATAAGACGCACTTTTGTCTTCAAGAATGGATCTGAAAAACAGGGTGCGTCTTTACGCCGATACTTAGTTTTTCATTACGTTCATATCTGGAAATTTTCTGAGTTACACGGTTTCTTTCACGCTTCCTTGCGGTGTGTGACGAAGAAGATTAGAATGTATTCTTTCCTAGTTAGATTAGGTAAGTTATTTGTTGAAAGTAGGCCTACATATTACTGTATATTTGAAATACTGTAAATTAATTATAATATTCAGTGATAAGGATTCTTCCTCAAATATGTGTACGAGAATGGAGGTGCGTGGTACACGTCGGCAAATGCTGTAATTACTCCTAAATAGTTTCAACATTAAAACAAATGAACATAATGAGAGATAACATCCGCAGGCTACATTCATAACTTTCCATTGTTGCCATGTTTATGCATTCACCTCGCTAATTACACTTCCATTCATAGCGAGTGCAGTGGACTCGTCAGCTTTTAGAAGCAACTTCTGCTGGCGTGGGTTGCCCATCTCTTGCGCATTAAGCACGGGGAGCTGCAATGTACTCGGCGTGGTTGATGTTGAAGGAGAATGGCGCACGTCAACTTCCCCCACGGCAGCCATTAGAGGTTCGTTACGCCTACCTAGGAGGGGAAATGGACAAACAAACACTTATATGACGTCACTTACTCTTTTGTCGGTCATACGAAGTAACGTTTAATTGTGACTGGAAAATGTATTCTTGCGTGCCACACGCACAAGGCGATTGTACATGTGGGACGAATAGGGGATGCGAATGGCTGAACAGGTCACAGCTACATCAGTTTTTTTGTTTGCTTTATTTATTTATTTATTTTCTTTCGACTTGTATACATTTTCATGTATTTTATTTTATGACTTTTCTTCCACTGAACTTCTTCCACTTCGACATTACGTCACATCTTGTTTACTAATAAAGTATAAAAGAAAGAAATGAAATAGAATGGAAAAAGAGTATACAATTTATGAACACACACACTGGCACGTGTCACCCTTTCCCACATACAAACAAAAAGGCAGAACAGTTTATATTACACACAAGTTCTCATCCTTACATAAGGAGCCTCCCAGATGCCGCCGCGATAGCGTCGTCGCATTGTAATCATCAATACCCGGTGGAGGCTCAGTGGTTCGGATCCCACTTTAAACTGTAGGTCCAGTCCCAATTAACCTTACTGTGCACAAAGTGGGCTTAAAACACACAATAGAATTTATGAAATGAACAATCACTCCAATACCAAAATAACAACAACACACAACATTGACTGTTGATTGCCCAGGGTAGCACGTTAGTCAGGATATCACGTTTCGTAGGCTGGTGTACTAGGTTCGAATCCTGAGAAAGGCATGAACATTTATCTGCCTCTTTTCGGCTGGTTCCGACGATGAGGATGAATGATGACTAGATGAAGTGGTTTACAGGGACAGGAACAGGCTGGAGGAACGGACGCCCATCCCCAGGCCGGAACTCGAACCCGAAACCTTCGGTGGCGAAATCATGAGTCGACCACTCAACCCGCTTGACTTGTATTGAAATAATTGTGTTGTCACCTATATTTGTTATTTTTTAATTCCTGTCTATATCAATACATTAAAGCATTTCAATGTATTTCGTAAAGTCGGTAAATACTTTTAGTACAACCTATATCAGTTGAGCACAAAAGGTGTGACAGCTAACATCAGGGAAAGTAATACATCTACCCAATTTCGGTCTTGGCTATGATTGTAATTTAATGGGATTATTATTATTATTTATCTTAATAAGGTTACAATTAAGCCATACAGTATTTAATACAAAATCAGTACACATACAGTTGCATAGGAGTAAGATTCTAGAGCTCCCGCATACCCAAATGGTTAACAACCGGCCAGAGTGGCGGAGTGGTTAGCCCAAGGCTCTACGAAATCTGGGGTTGGGATTCGAATCCTGGCATGGGCATGGTGCTTCTTGTGTATCTTCATTAATTTCATCGTAACATCGCTCATTCTCATTTTCGCGATTAGCCAAAAGTGGCATAAAAGCGACGCTAAGCTCTCTCGCCTTTGGAGCGAGCGATCCCGGGTTCGATTCCCCATGGGAGCTAAAAATAATCGGTGTTTACCCGGCTTCGCGACGACAATTGGGGAGCTACTTGAGAAAAAGCTTTCGGTCTCGAAAGCCAGATAACAGTGGCAATGGAAATCGATGCGCTGACCACCCATGAAAAGCCGCTTGGCCATGAAAGGGCTGTTGCGCTACGGAGTTTATTTTCATTTACTGCTGAAGAAGCAAAGAATAGATTTGAGTTGCTCAAAGTACAGGTGGCGTAACTCCATTCAAGACAGTTTTGAGAAAAAGACACATTTAGATAGCTTAGTACTTCATTTAGCTGTTGGAGGACAATATATGGGCAAGAATTTGAAACATAGAATATACTTACTTCTAGCACTGCAATGTTGATACTTCAAACTTCTAAGTTACACGTGTAATTCAATTTTCATGAAAGTGGAGTTACACCACTTGTGCTCTGAACCCCTCATATCGCCGGATGAATGTTGTTCCGTCGTATCTTCACTTCTCGTCGGAGATGCGTTGATGACGGTATCGTGTTCCGTACATATTAATGCGTCACGTTCTGAAGCGACGTATCTGGATGTCAAGTGGTGTGAATTATCAACATTAATAAAATGTTTATGCAAATATTGTAGCGTATTCAAAATCCACATAAATCAAACTTAATCAGCTCTCCTATGAAATTTGTGGAGATGAATATACGACAAAATACAGGGTGTTCCAGTTAAAAGTAGCCCGACTTCGATCAACAGTTACATGCCAAGGATCATGAAAAGAAATGATGCGTGTGTACTGATGAGCTTGAGTACCTACCGCGGTTCACGTTACAATGGACTATTCCATTTTACTGGTGGAATATAGCCGTAATTTGCCTCATAGACAAATGTATTTGAGCCGGGCTACTTTTAACTAGGACATCTACAGAGCATTCCCTGGCATTCACTACGAGACTCGGCGGCAAGCGGCCCGGCGTCAGTGCTTGTCTTTCCCGGCGAACGGGGATGGTCGGTAGAGTCTGCTATTAAAATTACAGTTTTCATATTGTGTACTAATCTTGACTACAGAAGGTGTTGAAAATGATGTCCCTCTGCTGCAACACATTCCTGGCATCTCCGAAGGAAATTGGCATTTACACGTGCAAGTTCGTCTACTGTAATTCTCCCGATTTCTCGTACAATACTCTCTTTTAACTCACGGATGGTGTGCGGATTGTCTTTGTATACTTTATTATTTTTTAGATTTCCCCATTTTTCTTTCCACTTTTATTCAGAACAGACCCTGTTACTCTAAACGTTTTTACGAGGTTTAATATAGTGGTTCTATGTGGAACGGGAACATCAGGAAATTTCGTTGCAAAACGTCGTCGCACTTCTCCACAATTCCTCTTTCCGAAGTAACACTCGACAAGATAAATCCTTTGTTGTAATGTAAACTTTTGTGGTGCCATATTAAGCCACAATCTTCAACACACGGACACGACACAACACAACTTCCGAGGGAGGATTATACTGGCGTCAGTCTGCAACGTCAACAGAAAGGGAAAGAGATCGAAGACAGGGGGAGCGAGAAAAAACAGACTGTAACGTGGGACTGTCGCGGACCCCATTCACCGGGAAAGACAAGCGCTGACGCCGGGCCGCTTGCCGCCGAGTCTCGTAGTGAATGTCAGGGAATGCTCTGTCGTAGTACTCAACCGGCGATATATCGTTTATGTACAGTTCTTTTGAATCGTGCAAGAAACTGCCGGGCAGCAAATCAATCAGAAGCATTCTCTTAATTTTTTCTTCTGTTTCTTTTTTTTTTCTATTCTTTTTGTGTGTGTGTGTGTGGGGGGTGTATAAGAAAGTAAGAGTTGAGACACAGGGAGATAAAATTCTTTGACCATTCTCTCTCTTCTAGGAAAGAACTAGAGAAGAAATGATCTTTCACTTTGAAGTTCAGTGGCCGCCCTGTCGTAGATCTCTCCCCCCCGGCAGCTGCAACTGTCATCTCAGCTTCCCCGATGGAGCGGTGCACTCGGCTGGAGATATCCGAACGGGCGAGCGCTGGGAGTGACATGTAATAGAACACCTTCTTCTTCGGCAGACTTCAGCTTCGAGCGTCCTCTGGAGATAAGCGCGGATTGCTTCGGATCGAGAACCTCCGTGGTGTGATGGTGTTTCCACCTTATTTGGGCAAAGATCAAAGGTTTTCCATTCCAATTCGTCTGCTTCTTGAACAAAAAGGACAAATAAAGAAACCGATTTTTAATTCTACTCGGGAGTTGAGAAGTAATGTGCAGTTTAGGGGGAAGTTTCACTAAACCTGGAAATTATGTTCATATTTGTAAATAAGTTTACAAGTGTGTTCGCCACCATGTTTGGTACCGGAGATGTTAGCACAGCTCGCATACGACGTCAGAGGGTAGAGGGTTCGAATCCCGGTCTGGTCATGGGTATTCTTTTTGACTGTCCCTACATCAATTCCATCATATAATCACTCATCCTCATCTTCGCCATTAGCCAGAAGTGGCAGAAAAGAGAAGTAAAATAAACCAAATCAATCACTCCATCAATGTCATCAAATTAGGCATCTACCATTAATGAATTGCATTTGAATGAAGGGAAAATGGTGTTTGATCCGAGAAAGCGATTTTTGAAAGGAGGAAAAATATGTTTGAAGTGAGAAAATTTATGTTTGAACCGAGGAGAATTAATTTTGAACGGAGAAGAGGTTATTTCGAAAGGAGGAAAAATTGCGTTTGAATGTTGGTGTTTAGCAGGAGGA
This sequence comes from Lepisma saccharinum, assembly GCF_977018435.1. Classification (NCBI taxonomy): domain Eukaryota; kingdom Metazoa; phylum Arthropoda; class Insecta; order Zygentoma; family Lepismatidae; genus Lepisma; species Lepisma saccharinum. The sequence goes on from NC_139232.1 coordinate 2,015,043, forward strand.
AAAGATAGAAAATTATATAAAACTGTAAACGAAAGATTAACTAAATTTATCGAGAAGCCGCGGTGGTCTACTCGTTATGGTGTCTGACCCGGGTTCGATTCACGGAGTGGGTGCTCTAAAGTCGGAATTTTTTCCGGCCTTGTCCGCACATAAAGCGTCACCCAGCCTCAAATCAGTGGGTCCCTTGGGGTAAAAGCGTCTAGAGCGTGGTACTGATCACATCACCTACAAAATGGCAAATATCGAGATGGTGTGGGGCCCTATCCCCACATCCCCTAAACGTCCCTTCATGGTACGGTGCACGAGGAAATTTATATTTACCTTTTTATGCTTTTATCAATTCGTTATTTCATTCACTTCTTGGAGCCAATGAAATGAAAAAAAGGATGGAAAATAAATCACATAAGTGTTGAAAGCCGTGTCCGTAGCTACGAAGCCAGATGCTCCACATAAGGTATGTGTTTGTTCCATCACACACTTCGTCACTTGACCTTCCATTCTCATCGCCGCGATTAACTCGAGAGCTTGGAATGTGACGTAAACTAACTGGAACAGAAAGATATACCGCGTTGAAAATAAACCTACTACAAAGATCGCAATTCACGTTCAGTGATTTTGAAAACGAATTGTCTTGGAGGTGAATATTTTCCAGAAACTTGTCTCCTTTTCCCTAAAATACTAAGCAAATATAGAATGCACCCGGCGTCTCTCGCTTTTCTATTTCTGTAATTGTTTAAGAAATGTCATAGCAGAGCCTTCATCCCCAGCACATGCAGTACTATCATGTGCAACAGCAGTTGTTTAAAACAGCCGTCGAAGATGAAACTACGTACTTCAATCTTTATTCTCTTTTCCTTCGCGCCAACTGTCATAGTGAAAACTTATAAAATGTTTAAAGAAAACAAAGCATTTTCAAAAGTATAAATTGTTCACAGAGTTTCTTTCTTGGAGAATATGTTTGAAGAAGCATCGCATTGTGAGTTTGCAATGTGTTTTTTCTGTTAGATTCGATGCTCTTGAAGTCGAAACAAACACCCCTGCAGTCACTAGATTTGCTACTATTGTACTATTGTACTATTGTACAAATATGATCAAAATAAGAAAATATTAACAAATTCTGAAGAAATAATGAAAAGATGGAAAAACTAGCTACTTCCAAAAATTATTAGGTGAATATGAAAGAAGAAACGCACCAAATGAAGAGGAGGAGGAGGAGAGAAGGCCTGAAGAACCAGATATGCTAGATGTAGAACAAGAAGTAACTACACGGGAAGAGTTAAAAAAGCTAGTAGTAGAATGAAACTAGGAAAGGCAGCTGGTCATGATGGCATTGCACCAGAAATGATCAAGTATATGGAAAAGGAAGGAGAAGATCTGTTGCTCAGAATAATAAATGTGGCATGGAAGGAAAAGAAGATAGTGAAGGATTGGGGAATATCAGTACTAATACCAATATATAAGAAAGGAGATAACAGGGAATGCGGAAATCACAGAGGTATTTCACTACTCAGTGTGCCTGGCAGAGTCTATTCAAGAATTTTGGAAACTAGACTGAGACAAGAAATAGAGGATAAATTAGAAGTGACACAAAGTGGATTCAGACCAGGTAGAGGTGTCCAAGATCACATTTTTACAATAAGGCAAATAATAGAGAAAGTTATAGAATACAATAGAGAATTATACCTATGCTTTATAGACTTGGAAAAGGCTTTCGATAGGGTGCCATGGCAAGACTATGGAAAACCCTAAAGAAAAACAATGTAAACAAGAAATTAATAGAAGCAATACAAAGTTTCTACAAAACAAATAGATGCTATGTCGGAACTGGCAATAACATATCAGAAGAATTCATAACAACAACAGGAGTAAGATAAGGTGATATTTTATACCCATACTTGTTTATCATTCTGATGGATGATGTTCTGAAAGAAATAAAACCAAAGATGAGAAAATTCAAAGTAGGAAATTGGAAACTGAAAAGTGTAACTGTATCTGAATTTTTATATGCAGATGATATTGTATTGTTTGCAAATTCACAAACAAACCTACAAAGAAATTTAGAAATAATAAATGGTAATATGTCAAAGAAATATATGAAAATAAACAAAGATAAAACAACTGTGTTAAGGATAGGTAGAATAGAAAAATCCTGCATAATAAGCCTTGAAGATTCAGAGCTAAAACAAGTACAAAGTTTTAAGTATCTAGGTGTTACAATCAATAGTAATGGAAAAATAGATGAAGAATTAAACACTCGAATAAAGAATACAAATAGATTATATTATGCCATAAACAAAGGATTTTTAGGGAGAAAGGAAATAAGCCAAAAACCAAAATTGTGTACAAATCAACTTATGTACCAACATTGATATATGGAAGTGAATCCTGGATAATTAATGAAAAACAAAAACAAAACTTACAAACAGTAGAAATGAAATATTTGAGGAGAACAGTGGGAAAGACCAGAAGGGACAAAATCAGAAATCAAACAATCAGAATAACATTAAACACAAAACCAATATATCAGGATGTTGAGCAAGCACAACTCGGATGGTTTGGACACCTCAGCAGAATGCCTGAACATCGAATACCTAAACAGGTATGGGAAGCAAGAATGGGAGGATTGGATGCAAAGAGACCGAAAGGAAGACCACGTAGGACATGGAATGAAGGAATGAAGGATATCCTGAGCGGGAGGAACATCTCGTGGAGTGAAGGAAGGAAGTTGGCAGACGATCGTGACAGATGGCGAGCTCTCTGCAAAACCTCGACACCAATCGGTAGAAGAGGATTTGGAATAAGTTTAAGTGTACACGAATGTTTACACATATTATTTTTGCAGAAAGTTGAGCATTAGAATCTTTATATAATATTTAGGTAGTGAACCGTCTAACCTTGGAAGGAAGCTATGATTGTCATAATTATAAGTAATTATAAGTATATAAGTAATAATAATAATAATCCGTTGCGCAACAGCCCATGAAGGACCTAGGCATACCTACCGACTGCCGGTCTCCCTCCCACACTTTCTTTCGTCACCTCTAAGCGTGGAGATCTTCAACCAGTATTCGAATAGTCGGGGGGTCAGCCCGACGTATCCCTAGCCGTTATAGTAGGTCGTCTCGACCGGATTACGCTCACTCACTCGGAGCTCCCCAATTTCCTCACGATGGTGGGTTGCCACCGGCCCTTTACGTAGGCCGAATAAATTCCGACCAGAGCCGGATTCGAACCTACGCCGTCCCGCAGCGAACGATCTCAAGACGAGTGAACGCCTTAACCCGCTCGACTACGGAGGAGGACTAAGTATATAAGTATATTATAAAAAGAAGGTGTTAGAAAGAGTGGAAAGGACAAGAGAGAAAGAGGAGAGAAGAAGGAAGAAGAATGAAGGAAAAAGAGCGTGTGATCAAAGAGTCCAACGACATTCTATATGGAAGTTAATGTGTTTAGCCTTTTAGGTGAAAGTACAGTTGACAAGGGAAAGCCACCTGCTAGAATGTTCCAGAACAACTTTCTAATAGTCTGGAGGGGAATAATGTTTGTGTATATAAATCGTCCTATTTTTGTATCTTGTTACATTTGTACTTGGTGCAGAGTCTGAAGAAGACCTTGCTATAAGGTTGAAACGTTACGTTTAGTTTATGTTTTATAATAAAATTAAATTACTGCCTTGGTCAGCATATTGAATTTTTATATTATGGAAACAAGGCTTAATGGTGTTATAATTGGTGTTTAAGTTCACTTTATGCACAGTAAGGCTAATCGGGACTGGGCCTACAGTTTAAAGTGGGATCCGAACCACCATGTGACTCCACCGGGTACCGAACCCGGGACACCTTGATTAAAAGGCGACGACGCTACCACACGAAGAAACGATATATGGATGTCAAACTAAAGGAAAGTGGGTAAAGTGGTAATTCATTCCAAAGAGAACTACAACGAAGAGAATCTTGTAGTAAAATTACTAGACCTAGACATGTTGAAACGTTCGTAAAAATTGAATATACTCTTATAAATATTGTATATTTCTCCTATTGATTATGCTCGTTCATTTTATTCATTTATCATTTAGTATCCATTTCAATTAATATTTGTTATGTTAAAAAGTGTATTTCATTGACTTAATGAGATTTACTTTTCGGCAAACAAGGTGTATAATGACCTAGTTATGTACAAAAAAATTATCTACCTACATGTTATTTATATTCTCTTTTAATGATAGCAATAGTATGATATGTACTCTTCACAATTTTCCAGTTGTGTAAGCATAGATTTTTTGTTCTGTTAATAGAAATTGGAAATGAATTGTTTTGATAGGTACATTTAATTAAATGTAATAAGCGAAGTGAAAACAAGAATATTTTTTAGTTTTATGATTGCATGGGAAAACATGAGAAAGCACGTGAAAAAGTTCGATGTCCGTTAGTCATGAGATCCATTACATTGGTCCTGTTGCTTTTAGTATAAAAACATCTAATTACTGTTTGTTGTTTTTAAATAAATTATCGCGACAGGCAACGTATGCTACAATTGTGCCGTGAATTAAGTGTTCCTACATTTGGTACTGCTATGGGGATTGCCAATATGTTGTTGCAAGAGACCCTTCGGTAGAAATGCCTGTCTAAATGTCTTCAGAAAAATAAGGACAACATGGCCTCCTTTGCTAATAGAGGTGATATATCTCTGGAACATGTGCAGGGCAGCGCATAACTGCAGAGACGGGGAGAATGCGAGTTGATGGAGTAAAGCAGCGTACGCTGCTGCAAACGGTTCGTAGCTGCACTCACTTCTCCCCTCACGCGTTCATTGGTCGAGCCCTCTCGAGTCACCACTTGCGCAGAGACTTGTTTTCGTTCGCTTGCTCCACAGATTCCCAGAACGGAGCCTACACTTGAGTGCACCAAAGTGGAGCATGGCGGATGATGGGAATTAGATTCCTTGATCTTACATTCGAAAATATCGTCGTAGCCTTGTAATCAAAGGGTCCCGGGTTGGATTTCCGGTGGAGGCACATAGTGGTTCGGTTCCCACTTTAAACTGTAGGTCCAGTCCCGATTAGCCTTACTGTGCATAAAGTGAACTTAAAACTCGATTCTATACCCACAAAGAGGATAGACAGTGCGACGCCAAGGATGCATTCAGCATCCTTATGGGAGGGTTAGAGAGTCAATTGTCTGCTTATTCTTTCCTTCCCCATGTTATTTGTATCTGTTATCCCGTTTTCTGTTTTCCAGGCGATATAAACTAGACGATAAATCGTCACGATATATATCGTCACGATATATATCGTCACGATATATATCGTCACGATATTTTATCAATATATATCGTGGAGACGATATATCGCCGATATCACGATACGGAAAAATATCGTATCGCACGGGTGCCCATTCCCCCAAGGCCAATGGCGCATCCCCCCTAAAATCATGTTATGCGTCCCCCCAATCATATCATTCGCGTCCTCAAACCATATCGTAATCCGCACAAAGTATTTAATTTCGACAGCGTGTCTACCGAAAGTAACTTTTTTCCTAGCTTTACTGAACACTATACTTGATCTGCCCCTCCTCCCTAAACAGAGAGACCATCACTCAAGTCCACCCCTAAAATCGTTCATTATAATCGAGAATTTCGCTTCTCTTGAAATGCAGATATAGTATAAACACTTCACATTCACCTCATTAAGCGCCAAACACGCATCCTAGCAATACAGTATTGCGAGCGAAGCGAACAAGAAAATTTTTACATCCATTTCTTTGCAGGCTTTCAAGAATATTAATTTAATAGGATGTCAATACTTTCTTAGTCTTTTCCAGGTTCTCCTTTGGCACGTTCAGGGTCGAAGACGTGTGGATACCATATCGCTAAATACAGTCTCCAAAATTTAATGTCCAAACTTTCTCTCCACTACAGAATTCCCTTGACAATCTAAGATTTAAAACTTTGTTAAGAGCTTCCTATGTCTCCCTTTAAATTTAATACTCAATCAATTTTAGACTTACTGTTGATATTGAAGATTGCACATTGCCTCCTCCAAAAAATTAATTCTCAGTCTCCACACCAGAATTTCCGCAACACAGTAGCTATACGCAAGAATTGAATATCCCCTCAATTTAATGCTCAATCCCCCTCTAACTAAAACACCAGCCATAATCTAAGACCTAGAGTTGGATACTGTCCCCCCAAAAATTTAATTCAGAATCCCCCCCAGAACCCACATGTCAATTAAGACCTTATATGTAAAAGTTGGTTATCTCTCCTCCCCACCACCTTCGATAATACCATTAAACACTTTCTCTTCTTCATCTAATGGATTAAATATGGTGCATTTAAGGTGTAATATCTTTACATATATTTTGGAAAAAGATATAAATGTTGAATTTTATATTATTTGAAGGGAAAAAATCCCCCCCAAGAATCTCGATGGCGCTTGCGCCATAATCCCTTCTGTGGGCACCCCTGTTGTATCGTATGGTATGTGACTATATTTTCTTGACGATATATAGCGACATCAAATTTCCGATATCGTTCATCCCTTATTGTAGTGTAATCCGAGCCAGAAATAAGAACGAAGGGCTACAGCAGAAAATTGAAATAGTTATTGTTGTTTAGTGAATTGGATGAACGTTAGAAAAATACACCAAGACGGTGTTCCCATTCTTACCCTATGAAACTTAAATGAAGTCCTGTGACGAATATTTACATGGTCTGTGATTTGTAGGATGGAACAAACAGAATTATCGGGCAGTGGAACGTTGCACTGGATTTTCCTCTTGTATGGATATGCGTGTTTGCATATCATTTGAAAAATCTTTGACTGCTTTTCACGGCTATTCTGGGAATAACGATGGATCGGGAGAAGGTGGCGTGGGTTCTATCTCGTGAGGTAGCAAACAATATGAAAGCCTTCTACGACCTTGGCAGAGATCTTTTCATTGCTTGTCACCCGAATTCAGGATGAATGAAATCGTGGCACCGAAAATGATATCGTGCCGATCATTAGTTTGAGTACAATAAATATAGGACAGTATTGTACGTCATTGGTTGTTAGTGGCAACCATGAATCTGCTCCAAGCTGTTGCCAAAGATCTTGGATGATTGATTGGGTTCAATTTATTTCGCCTTTCTTCCACTTTTGGATAAACGCGAACATGAGGATGAATGGTGATAACATGTAATTGATGAGGGACAATCACAAACGGAACACGACACAAACCTCACAGAGGATTGTACTAGCTGTGAGTCTAGACGCCAGAGTCTCGTTAGTCTGAAAAATGCAGTCCAAGGTGTACTACTACGTGAAAGAGAGGCTGCAATTTGGGTGTCTTCACAAAGGGTCACCCTTACACCCACCAAAGATCTAGTAATTAATCAATAGATGACTCATCATCATCATCCTTCGCCGTTTCCACCACTCCTCTGTTTCCACGGTGTTCCAATTTTGTCCTCTTCTCCTAATATTCTCCTCGTGCATTATGTTCTTACTGGTAGTCTTTCTGCATCCATCCTCTTCATGCGTCCAAACCATCTCATCTCTGCCTGATCTATTCTGTCCTGAAGATCTGTCGGATCTCCTCATCCCTTATTCTATCCCTTGAAGTCTTCCCCAATATACTCCTCAAAAAATTCATCTCCACTGCCTGCATCTTTCTGTTGTCTCTCTCTGTCATTATCCAAGTCTCTGCAATAACTTCATGTCCCCGTGTGACCGACTGAGTTGGGTGGATTTCTTGTGAATAATTGATAAAGTCCGAAGCGACGTTAAACAAACGGAAGTTTTCGACCTTTTTTACATCCTGCAATTGCGTGAATTACAAGTTATATGTCATCCGAATAATATATGTTTTTCTTCTCCATTTTACACCTCCCAACTGTTTGCTTTTGCAATTGTAAAGAACTTGAAATTCCTGTCTATTTACAAATTGAGAATGAACGCTCAAGCATCAGCTCCTGGTTGTTACAAACGTTATTTTGGCAACGTTGAAAGAGAGTCGAGCAGCGCATTGTTAACCCCACTCTCGCTACTATAGTTGACCGCCCGTCAGAAGCAAGGATTTTGTGAGAGACGTACGGGATTCGCTTCTGTTTTCTCTTCAAGACATTCACGGCAATAGTTACAATTAGTTATTTGATTGACACAATAATTTTATAAAAAGTTCGTAGAGTTAATTTTTACAGAACCTTTGCTATCTTGGTTTGTCTCTTCGCGCAGGTCTAGAGTAACATGAGATCTGCCTTTTGTTATCGAAACCAATGTGGAAGTTTTATTTAACATGACTAGAGATTTCGCAGTATCGAGTGAACTCATGCGAAAGTCTCAACATTGTTCTTGTTTCTTTGTACTTCTAAAATTGGAGGCGGACTGTAAAGACCCTTAATTTGATTTGATTTGCTGTATTTTACTTCGCCTTTTGTGCCACTTTTGGCTCATTTGCGAAAATGGGGATGAGTAATGATATGATGAAATTGATGAATAGACATTACAAATGTCCATGTCCAAGCAAGGATACGAACCCGGGACTGTATAAAGGCTCTTAAGAGATAAACGCGACAAGCAATAGCGGCGAATGAATGCCAAGACTGGAAGGGGGGTGTGTGTCAAGGACAGTTTACTTTATCTTGGTAGACTTAGCATTAAGGGGTCATAGTCCGGGGGTAAAAAGTGGCGAAAAGAAGGAGTAACTAATCTCCCACGACTCCCTAATTGTCGTCCCTGGCGAGAAGCAATTGCAATATGCCTCTTTTGTTCCAATTATAGGTATTTCGAACACGAATTCATTCTATTGGTGAAGTTAATTGATTTCATCCATTTTAAAAGAAACATAACCAAATTAATGGAAACAAGATCTCCAGTTAACGTATCACGAAACTTGGTGTGTACCCTCTGAAAATTTTGGGACTGCACCACTGGTTACAGGAAGAATTTCTTCAAGGGCTGTAAGGTCAAGACGAAACAGACGCATTTGAAAGCATCTACGATTCTACATCATCTTCCTCAGCTCGGTCTCACCAGCGAATACGGGCCGGAGAGGGCACTGTGACGTCCAAGTGGCAGCCCATAGACTCCTGGCATCTCCCGTGGGAGCTAGCTCTAGGACTAAGCTTCGATGTTTCGGCTCTATATAAGTGCGAGGACTTCAGTTCCCGCGGCTACGATGAAAGGCACAGTCACTTCCCAATGAGCACGTTGCTCGCGTGGGCGGGCATCCGAAGCGTGGATATCCTGTGGCCCTGGACTTGACTGCATTCAATGCTAGGCGCGTTTTGGTATGTAGAGGATGAGGTGGGGTAGGCACATGATGAGTGAAAGGACCCGCCCTGACCTTCAGAAGACAATCTGCATTACTCCCGCACGGACTAGTGTGCAGCGACAATGGCGTAAAACGCATTTAGCATTCTAAAGTGGGGTGAACGGGCCGATTATGCAATCCAGGCATTCTCTTTTAACCGAATCCTTTCCGTTTCCAGTTTTCCATGGTGTGGTGTTCCTGTCTTGCCCGTGAATGTCATCGAACATCACCTGGCCTCCGCATTGATAGCAGTAAATGGATGAACGTTGTACAGGATGGTCCACAAGTATGGAGACACCCGAATAAAAGTTACCGTTTCGCAAAACTAACACTGAATGTTTATAATAGGGATGGGGAGGGGGGAATGTTATAGGGCATATGACGATGATAGCCGCCATCTTGAATTCAACTTCAAAATTTTAAATGGAAACCATAGCTTGTGACCCCTCAATTGAATAGGAAATTTACTCACGAGTTCAATGGTATTCTTATTGTTGCTGTAGCTCCAAGCGTGACGAAGTTATTAACGTTTCTTTGTTAGCTTTGTTGTTGCAGATGACGTAACGCAGCATGGCTTTGACGCAGGCAGAACGCATTGAGATCGTGCTGATCTCAGGCGAGAGAAGCAAGAGGGTGATTGCAGATGATTTCAACTGCCGCCACCCAGATTGGGTCCCTATCCACACTGCGATCAGGATCGTCTACTGATAGGTGATGGATAAGTTGCAGCTTATACGGGTGCCACTTATGCACGCTCAAAATTCACATAATGGAAGTGCGGCTAACACTACTTTCCTGGGCTACGCGATGAGCACTTCGTTTCGGACTGTTGCAGAATGCACCAGACTGCTGTGGATGTTGCTTCATACGTCTTGTGCACCTGATTTGAGTTTATCATCCACAGACCCGGTTTCCAGAAATTTGGCAAGCACGTTACCGATGGTACCAGGTGGATAGGGGTCCTATCTGGGTGGTGGCGGTTGAAATCATCTGCAATCACCCTCGTGCTTCTATCGCCTGAGATCAGCACGATCTCAATGCGTTCTGCCTGCGTCAAAGCCATGCTGCGTTACGTCATCTGCAACGACAAAGCAAACAAAGAAAAGTTAATAACTTCGTCACGCTTGGAGCTACAGCAACAATAAGAATACCATTGAACTCGTGAGTAAATTTCCTATTCAATTGAGGTGTCACAAGCTATGGTTTCCATTTAAAATTTTGAAGTTGAATTCAAGATGGCGGCTATCATCGTCATATGCTGTATAACATTTCTCCCACCCTTATTACAAACATTCAGTGTTAGTTTTGCGAAACAGTAACTTTTATTCGGGTGTCACCATACTTTTGGACCATCCTGTACAACGTTCATCCATTTACTGCTATCATTGCGGAGGCCAGGTGATGTTCGATGACATTCACAGCCAAACTCTTCACTCTCCACAGGAGGAATAGTTAATCCCCTGTTCCGTTGGTCGTTAACTCCAACAGCGCCCGTGGTTGCGATTCTTCTAGTGTAGACGGAGCTCTATTTCGAATGCTCCTGGCAGTTTGTTGACTCGAGTATGTTTTCCTTTCGCCGCCTATTCCAACACGTCCGCACCCGATCACTCTCTCCAGCGTGTTTGTTTAACTTCCCGTGTAGCGTCCTCCGAGATGCCTCGCATTCCTCCCGTTTCTGGAAGGGGCGTGTGACGAGCATCATTTGACGTTCGTGCGCCTCCAATGGATGGGAGCAGGTGAAATTTCTGGAGTTGAATGTTTCGCTCCCTTCCCTTACGCACCTTAAATTCCCTACGGGGTTGTAGACAAACAAGGCTTTTAATCCCTGGACCGCAGCCAGGCCACAATCTGTAGACTTAATTCTTAAAACCTTTGTTGTTTTAATTCTGGTGTTGTAGTCTTCTTCTGACACAAACACACGAAAAGTACGTGTATGTATATAGTAGATGCGTGTGTGTTGTAAACTACATGTTTTAAGCCGCATATAGATAGTTTAAGACTGTTTTTCCTTATATCTGCAGGTATGTACGTATTTGTTTTGCTTGGAGCCAAGGGCGTTACAAGAATTTTTTGTAAAGTACAAAAAAGGGGTCAGGCCCTTGATAAAACATAAAAAGTAGAAATCACAACATTAACAGTAATTGTTCTTATTATACGTTCTCGTACAATAATAACTACCATCAACTCATTCTATTCCTATTATTATTATTATTAATAATAATATATTCTTGGCGACACTCTACTACTACGTACATTAGTTAAGTGAATATACACTGTTTTTTTATTATTTTATTTTACATTCATGCACCTGTATTGAAATGCATGCTTATTGCATTGTGTTATTAACTTTTACGCATTTCGCTCGAGAAACATCTTTGAAAGTTAGGGGAAATTTTAGTAATAAATTAACAAGATTTTTTTTGTAATTTTGAAAACTGTGGTACAATTTCATTTATTATTTGTATTAAATGGCAGAACATCAAAACATAACCTGTCACTGCGTTTTTTGATCAAACCAACTTTTTACTTTGGTTATTCTGGTCGAATACTTTCTGATCTTTATTTCTGTCTTAGAAACTTACATGCTATCTGCTATATTGGAACTTGAAATAAACATTGCTAAATCCCAAGGTAGGTCGACATTCCGGTTAACCTCCCTCCGCACTCATAATTCGAACGAAGATTGATTTCTGATAGAATGTGACATATTTGAGGTAAGGGGTAACGTTGCGACCTGCAAGTATGGATCCATTTAACTTCGTTATCTTATTTCAACATCACTAACTCTGCAGCTATGTTCTACCGTAAGTCGTATTTGCCCAATTGAATTTAGTCTCTCTTGCAAATGCACAAGTGTTTCATTAACCTTCCCAATTACACAAATTAACTGTTGGTTGTAACAGTCACCTGCAGTTGCACACCTAAACATAATGGCACGTTGTGGGCATCCATTAATCTTCTGCTTAGGCAAAGTAACAAATATGAAGCGATATGAACATTAATCTCTAGACCAGCGAGGCCAAATCAGTTCTTGTTTACATTACTATTTGTTGTGTACATCACTTATGACGTTTTTCTTACAATTTCTGTACAATGAATTACGATACTTAACACTGTTCATTAACCATAACTATCCTTAAAATACTTTCCCAGATTTGTACTATAAGTGAACAATTTTAAGTCACGGGTGGGACAGATAAAATGCCTCTCTACTTAATAAGAAATATTTTAATTTCTTGTGAATTTTCAAATTATGAAAAAAATTATAAGAGAATGAAAGTAGGTAAATGACCTTTGAATATTCTAGTGGAGTTGAGTGGGAAATGTAAACAGATAAAGGAGAAGTTAATTGTTTTTTTTCGTGTCACGGATGCGGCACAATACAAAACAAAAGTCAATCAAAAAGTTAAAATAAACGAACAATATGTAAAATACCTTCTAACTTTAATTACATGTGTATCCGGTGGGCCATACGTCAGTTGTCAAAAATGCATTTGGTGCAATAATACTAAACAAATGGAAATACAAATGTAATTTACAACATAGGTATTACATCATATACATGTAGTGTTCAATTAACCTATAAAAGGTTCTCAAACGCTTATTCTTGCAATTCCATACTCATTGGACGCTAGGCAAAACAAAGTCTAACGATTGCTAGTGACAACTGACTTATGGTCCACTGTGTATAATACTTGAATTTTCTATCCAAATGACAAGTCTAGATTGTTGACTGAAAATATAAAATAGTTACAGCTAACTTACTAACTATCTAGCCTTCTTAAACCCGAAGGTTTATGGCTGCAGCAACACAAGCCTTCCGTCTGTCCCTATCCTAGGCTAGATCAATCCAATATTTTCCATCCTTACCGATATCCTTTAGGTTCATCTCAACGTTATCCCTCCATCTTCCTACAGGTCTCTTACAATCAGGTTTCCCAACAAGAATCCTGTAAACTCCTCTTTCCTCTTCCATTCGTGCCACATGACCTACCCACCTAAGTCTTCTTGTTTTAATCATTCTAATAATATCTGGAGATGAATACAAATTATGTAGTACTAAATTATGTAACCTTCTCCACTCACCTGTCTCCTCGTCCCTTTTAGGTCCAAATATTTTCCTACGGATTTTATTTTCAAATACTCTTAATTTATGTTCCTCTTTTAATATAAGGGACCAAGTTGCGCATCCATATAATAATACAGGCTGCAACGTCCTCCAGTTGTCCACCAGTCGTTCCAAAGTTACTCCGCTACTCCTTTAGTCGGGAACATGAGAATCTGCAAATCATCAGGGCTTGCTGGGTAGAAAAGAAACACAACACTGTTTTCAAAGTTAAAACGCAGTTTTATAATCGCGTATATTTCATAATCACTTACCAGTAAAACACTAGAACATTCAATACTAACGTGGGCAAATCACTCACATATAACGAAAGTCAAATGACATAATTAATTGTTTACTTTGAACTTATCGGCAAGAAGAAAACTCGAAAACCAAAATCTATACTTCAATTCTCTCTGTTTCCAAGTTCTTATTATTCTTCACCTTCAATTGTTTTTCAAACTCAGTCTGTCGTCAGGTGAGAAACATTCAGGTTAGTTCACTTCCTCGGCTCGATTAGAAAGTGACGTCAACACGAACAGATTTTGACGTATTTATAAACATATATAAAAGTTCCAACTACAACTGTATCAGTCTAACTATAATTATCTGTGACAACTTGCACATTATTTGAAATAACAAACATTTTAAAAATCTTAACTTCTTATAAATATAAAATCTTAAACTCTCAGGTTCGTTACAATTGCCCCTCGTCCGGGGAAAATTTTTGAAGAAATTGTAATTTACAAGTTCTGAAAAAATTTGGAGTATATAAAGGACATTAAAATATAGAGTTTATCTGCACAATTGAATGACTCAATTTTGGCTTCTCTTCATTTGACAACAGCTCAGAAGGAACGTAGTTTACAGTATCAAAAACAGAATGTAATCGATGGTAGTTAATCAGCCAATCAGGCAATGATTTATTCCATGATGATTTAATAGAACAGCAGGCTTCCATATATCTAGTTTCTTCTCCAGAAAGACTTTGTAGAAAACGGTATAGGGTTCGATAAGCAATGAACTGAAACAGTACTTTCCTATAGCACTTCAAACTCAACACTCTTCTTGCTTCTGTGCTTCTAGAATAATGCCTTTAAATTCCACACCAGCAATATAATAACTCCTGCTTATAGGAATCAATCCAAATATTTACTATATGGACCCTCTCTGAGAGGTCTACGGATTTATACATCCCGATTCTATCCTCATTCTGGACCTTTCGGATGTACCGCACTAAATATATATATCTGGAAAATCCTCCTTCATTTGATCAGGAGTGGTAACAAACAACACATCAACTGCAATTTCCTTAATACTTATTTCTGCCTGGTGCAGTTTTTAGAAAAGGTACAGTCAAAAAAGTCAGAACCACAATCTTTTAAAATGGAAAACATCGATGCTAAAATTCATGCCACTAATATCATGTTCTACTCGTCTACCACCTAGCACTATCTTCTTAAGGCTTCCGGAAAATCTATACCAGTTTTGTATTCGGAACCTTTTGCACTTGACTGCCAGAAAATACATTTTCGGTCAGCAAAAATAATTTACATATTATTCTTGTATTTTACGTCCCGTCGAGTTCACTTGCCTAAACGAAGAGGAGGCACTTAGAATAGGTCGAGGTTTGTTTGACATGATTGGGATCGCTGGTTTTGCAGAAACTCTCTAGTAGTCTCCACTGCTTCTTCCTGCTCTGAGGCAACGTCATGTCTTGGTGAGAAGGAACCACAATTGTCACCTCTACGTGGTGGAGAGTACCGTCTGGGCGAAGTAGGACTACGTTGTTCTTGGTAACGCCATCCGTCTGGAGAGTTCCGCTCTTGTTCTGGACGAGGTCTGTAGAAATTTCTCTGTCTTTGATTTTGATCTTGGTTGAAACCTCTCCTGCCTAATCCTCTGTTGAATCTTCGAGGTCGTGAGAAATTTCCTCCTCGACTCTCTGAATCCGTCTGGATATTCCGGATGTTAAAACTTTTATTGCCTGCAGCCTCTTTATTCTTAGGGTCTTCTTTATTCTTCCAGGAATCAGGGTCATCATAAATATCGAAGTCCTTTAAGAAATGTGTCAATTCATCCACACTTCGTGGAGCGTGCGCCAGACAAAGATTCCGAATGCCGTACGGCAACTGTCCAATGATCAAATTAAGAACTTCACTCTCATTAAAATTGTCAGCCAGGTTTCTATACGCTGCGTAGACACTCCAGGCAAAACTCTCTAAGTTGTCGTGGGCCAGGCAAGAATACCTTCGGTTCCTCACAGCCGCTAGTTGTCTTTGTTTTGCCTTTTCTGATGCAAATTCATCCTTAAAGCGTGCGCAGAAATCAGCATAATTCACAAAGTTGTCCATATTACCAGCTAACCAATGCTCAGCCTTGCCGGTGAAAACCCGAGGTAATAATTCCAATCTATAGTGCTCAGGCACTTGCATTAAGTCAAAACTGACATTTAATTCACGCAGATATCGTTCGGCAGATTGAGCTTCGATATCGTCTTTAAACTTCGGAATGTTCGCGATATCAGCCATTCTGGGCATCTTAAACTCTCTTCCGCGTCGAGGAGAAAAACCGTCATTGCTATCCTTTTCTCTAGGCCTCTTGCATCTATCAGAAGTTGTGGTATTGCCGGGGAAGAATGGGTTTGGAAGTACAACAGGAGGTTCATAGGCAGTAGCTTCTGGGTTCAGTCCTCGGATTGGATCAGGCACTATATCGGAAGAGGTTTCTGGTCGAATCTGTAAATTATGGATCTTTTCCTGCAGTTCACTGACCCTACTTATAATTGTACCTGTCTGTTCCTGAATTTCTTGGCGAAGAGATACTTCCATCTTTTTAGCCTTCTCATGGAGAAAATTAACCTTTTCTCCAGCTTCCTTTATTTCAACTTTCTGTCCTTGCACTATATTTTCTATGAGTTCTGTTCGTTCACCAAAGGTTTTTAGTGCTACATTAATAGACTCTACAGAACTCTTTAATTCTTGAACTCTCTCTGGAGCGTCACATTCAGATTCTCTTCCATACTGGACATTTTCAAGACAGGTTGCCATATTCTTCTTCAATTGCTCCTGTTCCTTCTCTATCCGTCCTTGCCGAACTGTTAAGAACTCTAGCTGCTCTTCCACAAATTTCCTTTACCCTTTCGTCCACCTTTTCAGTGACTTTAATACTAAGTTTTTCTATCTCTCCTTTGATGCTCTCTACCTGTTCAAGTTTATGTTGAGAGAATAGAGCCTGTAGCTCTGACCTTAGTTTTATATCTTCCTGTATCCTCCTTTCTTCCTGGTTTTCAATCTATGCACGGAAAATATCTAAGTCTTCTTTTCTCTTTCTCTCTTCCTCCTCTTTCTCTTTCCTTCTCTTTACTTCTTCCTCTTCTTTTCCTTCTTTCTCCTTTCCCCTTCCTCCTCTTTCTCTTTTCTTCTTCCTCTTCTTTTTCCTTCTTTCGCCTTTCCTCTTCCTGCTCTTTCTCTTTTCTTCTCTTTTCTTCTTCCTCTTCTTTTTCCTTCTTTCTCCTTTCCTCTTCCTCCTCTTTCTCTTTCCTTCTCTTTTCTTCTTCCTCTTCTTTCTCTTTCCTTCTCTTTTCTTCTATAGACTCAACTATGAGCTTAAACTCCATCATCTCCTTCTTTCGAACTTTCTCTATCTGAGCCATCTCTTTCTTACGCTGTTTCTCCTCCTCTATCCTTTCCTTCTGTCTACGGTCTTCATCCTCCTTTTCTTTCTGGTTTCGCTCTGCTTTATCTTTCATCAACCAATCAAGTAGCCAGTGATCTGATGAGGGTTTGGTAGGAACGCTCGGTTCTGGTTCTGTTTCTGGTGCTGACAAGCATGATGTGCATCGCATCTCTTTATTTGATGCCAACGTTACTTCCTGCCCATCACAACTACTATGAAACCTCTGCAAACATTGGCAACACTGGAAGAATTCCCTGTCATTGGTAAGATCATCACAGCATCCAAACTTGGTTTCTGCATCCATCGTCGTTCTTCCTCTGCTTCGCAGATTCATTCCTGTCGCGTCTTTCTCCATTCTACAACACCGTCTATGGCTCTTCCCAGTTAATACCTTCACTTCACTATCACACTTTTACCTTCGTGAATTCCAAGGACTATCACAATCACCTTCGTGAATTCTATGCACGAACACTTCCAGTATGCACTAAATCGGGTATCACGTTTTAATTGCTAAAATAACTTTGCACTCAAGCCCCCACGATTGTACCAAAATAACTGTGCACTCGAGCCCCACGTTGGTGTGCCGAAATAACTATGCAACGTCCTCCAGTTGTCCACCAGTCGTTCCAAAGTTACTCCGCTACTCCTTTAGTCGGGAACATGAGAATCTGCAAATCATCAGGGCTTGCTGGGTAGAAAAGAAACACAACACTGTTTTCAAAGTTAAAACGCAGTTTTATAATCGCGTATATTTCATAATCATTTACCAGTAAAACACTAGAACATTCAATACTAACGTGGGCAAATCACTCACATATAACGAAAGTCAAATGACATAATTAATTGTTTATTTTGAACTTATCGGCAAGAAGAAAACTCGAAAACCAAAATCTATACTTCAATTCCACAGATTATCAATTCTCTCCGTTTCCAAGTTCTTATTATTCTTCACCTTCAATTGTTTTTCAAACTCAGTCTGTCGTCAGGTGAGAAACATTCAGGTTAGTTCACTTCCTCGGCTGAGATTAGAAAGTGACGTCAACACGAACAGATTTTGACGTATTTATAAACATATATAAAAGTTCCAACTACAACTGTATCAGTCTAACTATAATTATCTGTGACAACTTGCACATTATTTGAAATAACAAACATTTTAAAAATTTTAACTTCTTATAAATATAAAATCTTAAACTCTCAGGTTCGTTACAAGGCAAAATTACTGTTTTGTATATTTTAACTTTTAGTTTCTTAGATATTATACGAGAAGATAAAAGTTTATAAAGAGAAAAGTAATACGCATTTCCTGAATTAAGCCTACTTTTTATTTCATCTTTAATATCATTTTAATTTGTTAGTATTAGGTGCATTCAATAAATAACCGGAAAAGTAGTATAAAAAATCTAAAATACGACCGTGATTGTTATATGTTTGTTACTTTGTGTAGGCATTAGAAATCTATTCATAGCTGAGGTTGGCACTGTTGGCACTGTTTCCCATAACTGGGAAACAGTTACACAAGATGGCGGCACTCTTACAGGAGTGCTTCAAGCTGGAGCAGCGAAGTGTCGTGCGAATTTTGTTGAGTGCAGGCGTTAAGACGATAGAAAATCATCGTCGCATGACAGTTCAGTACGTGACAACTGTATGAGTCGATTTTAATTATTACTTAACTCTTGGTTTCGGCCTGTAAGCATATATTTAGCTTTCTCTTTGCTAACTTGCAAACCTATCTTTTTAGCTGCTTTTAAAAATACTTTAGCATTATTCTTAATTGTATTTACATCATCCCCTAGTAAGTTTACAACATCTGCATATGCTAACAGCTGAGTGACACCGTTTAATTTTAGTCCTTCGTTAGTTTCTTTTACCTTCCTAACAGCATATTCTAAGGCAAAATTAAAGAGGAATTGAAATAACGCATCTCCCTGTTTGAACCCATCATGAATTGTAAATTTGTCAGACATATTAATACCCACACGAATCTTACTTTCTGTTTCACTGTTGCATACTTTTATCATATTAACAAACTTCTTAGGTATTCCAAACTCGATTTATACATTATATGAAGGGGTCGGGTGTAAAACATGGTACGTGACATTTTGGTTATTTTTGAGTTACAAAGTAAAATGTACCATCCTGCAATTTTCGAGTGAAATTGCCATGTCATACAATTTGCATTGGACTCAGTGAAGCCTTCTGAAATTAATATACACAAGACGAAAACAATTTGATCTACAGTATAGCTTCTAATAACCTTTTTTTATTTTAATGAACTCAGAAATGACGAAAATGTCACTTACTATGATTAACATCCGAGCCCTTCATTACAATTTGTCTTTTAACCGAATCATATACTTTTTTAAAAAATCAATTAATAGCTTATGGACATTTTGATTATATTCCCACTTTTTCTCAAGTGTTTGTCTGATGTGAAAAATTTTGATCTGTTACGTTGAAATCCACATTGATAATCAACTATAATTTCATTAGCGTATGGGGTTAATCTTGTTAAAAGAATGCTAGATAATATTTTGCGTGATGTTGAGAGGAGAGAAATTCCACGGTTACGGCATGTCATTTAATTTCATAAATTGAGATTCAGGGGCATTTTGTAATGGAATGCCCATGTCTTTCTTTAGCATTTCATCTTCTTGAAAATAAAACGTCCTGTAGGAGAAATTACTTTCGTCAAGGAATTAGCACGATATAGCATGGTGATGTTTCATTAAGCAATATATATATTATAGATACGTTACTCTTGGCTTAATGGAGGAACCAAGGTTTGCGTGTAAACTTTTTATTTACTGTTTACTGAAGATGATGCGAGATGACAGTACTTTCCATTCTATGAAGTTTGTTCATCATGAAAGATGATTCTAGTATATCGTGTAGTTAATGTAGATATTATTAAAATGTATTGCGTCTATTCACGGAGAACGTGTAAACTGGGTTCAGTAATAACAGCCAGTAACTAAAGTATCTGAACGTTTACGTTAACGTTTCGGTTAGGTGATTTTAGTACAGTCACGGACACTTCTGGGTTGTAACTTTACCATTAGGTTTCAATGGGATTGTTTCAACCCAGAAGTGTCCGCGACTGTACAAGTATTTATATCAAGAAGATATAACCATACTTTCGTAGTAGTGATATTTTCATTTAAGAACAACATTGTGTACAGGGAAAAATGAAAAATTGTTTCAATATTCCTCTAAAATTAGTTCGTTACATTCAAATCGTTACATCTCTGCAGATAACAAAATTTAGTGTCTTGGTTGTGATTAAACTGCTTGCAAACAAGGAACGGTGGGTTTGTATCTTTGCAAATTTCCAAGATCTGTCTAGACCATAAGAGATACACGTGTAAAGCACAAAAATGCAAGCCAGAATATGCAATTTCCTTGAATTTCTTTTAGAAAAACGCCCTCTCTCGTTAAAGAAAGGAAATGAGTACATCAACCTTTCATTTTGTAGAAAAATTCACAAGAACATGTCTGTGTACATCAAACAGTCTCTTCGTTATCTCCTATGCGTATTTCCATCCCTTTTACAGAGAACTAACTCTATCTCTCGTTTGAGACTTTTCGAACTCCTAGAGTTTCGCTATTTCGTTACGGCACTGCCTGTTTACATCTAGTTCATAATGACACTAATTAAGGAATTCTGCCCATACTTGTTTTAATGAAATTTTGCCTCTCTAATTGACATTTTATAAAGGTGGAGAAAGAAGTGGCTGCTCTGACGCGGAAAGTAATTTTGAAGTTGCAGATTGAATCTCGACAAAGTAATTAAGAGTTGAAGAAAATGACGTCGCGTAAACGACTTTGCATAATTGAAAACCTTCGCCAAGCTGACTTATTTCGCTCGTGTCCGATACATGTGTGATCCTGTATAGTTTAAGGCTTGCCACCAGTGAGATGGTGGCCGCCTGGAAATGACAGGTTCATCATTTCATTTTGCCCCCCTCAGCTGTTCATCGCTGCTAGAAGTGGCAATTTCCTCTCATTTAGCGTGAAGGAAAAATCCTGCAGAAAAATTATAAACCAGTGTTGCTTCTTAGGACCAAGTGAATTTCCTTAGCCTTTGCGCATTCTGTATTTTCCTCAAGAACGGCGTAGACTAATTAGAAACTATAAACCTGAAGATTCACAATAACTGCGAAATTATGGGAAGTGCATTTTATTGGACACTATTTGATTATATTTTTGTTATTTAGTGTTGCTCTTCCTCCATTTTTGGGCATTCGAGACGATGCGAATTGCTTGATGAAATTGATGAAGGAGCTCTATCAAAGAACACCCATGCAAATGCTATGAGTCGAACCCAGGACTCTTGACGTCGTAGCACGCTGTGATAACCACTCCGCTATAGAAGTCGGCTATTTGGCTCTATTATCCGTCTTTTCCTTCGTAAATGGATACAATATTTTATTTTGAGACGCAATTTTTGTTTGAAGTCGTTTTTTTTTAGGTAAAGTAAACCATGATTTTACTACTTTGTCAAAAACTAACTAAAATTATTAAAGTATGTGAATACTTTTGGCTTCCATTCGTAGAGAAGATGGGAATAATTGGACATAATATTTAATCCTATATGTGGAAAATGCTAATGTTATGTATGCTAAATACGGTATACGAGTAGTACAAAATTATATGTATCGTCGCTTTTCTGTCACTTTTGGTTAATTGAGACGATGATGATGAGTGATCACTCACAAATGACGACCATGACAGGCCGGTGTTCGCTCGAATCCGCGAACTTCAGTGGTGGCGAGACGTTCATCACAGATGTTATGAGGATAGCAAGCTACGAGACTGCGTGTGGGCCCATTTTGATCTTCCCGAAGATCAACCCGCGGAATGACCGAAGAACAGAAGCTCAACGGTTTTCGATCGCTTAGTTTATTGAATTTTGGGGGGAGCAGGAAAAGGTTCTTAAAGTCCTTGCCTTGACTCATTCTCACCAAACAGGTCGGTAGGGGCTTGCTTCGAGTTGATACCTTCCTGGAATAGAGGCCAGCTCGAAAGGTCCTTAAAGTCAACCCCGGAATGTGTCGGCTCAAATGGAACAGAAATCACGACGCCCGAGCACATTCAATGTCCGACTCGCAAACTTCAAACTGAAGACTCTGGGTTCAAGTCCCGGAATGGACGACTGATCTGCATCAATGAGTGTTGTGGAACCATACTCACAAATCTTAATTTGCCCAAGGAATTTAAATATCCAAACGCAAGGACATTGCTTTTTAAGTTACAGAGGGTACTCTACCCATCACACTTTTATTTCGTGATAAGCAACCACGTAAGCGCCATTTATAGCTACCTGCATTTACTAAATAACAGCATCTTGGGAATGATTTTTTCCTCCATATCTGGTACTTCATCTGCCGAGAAACGAAGTAACATTGTCATATAGAGCTTAGATTATGATGCACAATGACATATTATGCTGAACGAAAAAGTATTCGCAAAGATAATCAGAATGAAACTCAATTTTTCGTCTGCCTTTGATGGTTCACAATTCCGCTCCCTAGCAACCGAACGGCCGAACAAAATTAAAATTCCCCTCAACTGAAAGAACTCAATGCAACATGCATGAACTCACAGATATTTAATTAAAACATGCCTACCTCCCGCGCGCGCGTGCGCTCATATCTACATATACTGTATGTTTTTTATATATGTGCTCATGTATCAATATACCCAGTGACATACATGCTGGGAAGCATGAAATGCTTCTCGCTTTGGTAAATTGAGCGACGAAGATTCGCGAGGGAAAATTGGGGCAGCCACACAAAATTAATACACGATTTACGTCAGCGGAAAACTGCAATTACAATGTCCATCAAGGATATTACTCTTCGGAAATTCCTCCCACGCTGGAGCGACCAACTACGCTCTGGCGTATTTCTTCTTAATGACCAAATAATAGCGCCATGTTTCATCCGAGTGATTATTTTAGTCCGCTTTAGAATATGCAATTAGAATATGCTGATTACCTGAAGATGGCCCGTGGGTTCTTATTAGTTGTAGTTTAGCATTTGCTGTAAACTTAATCATAAAAACCCCAAATTTTGATTTAATATTAATTCCTAGTGTCCTACTTGTATGCACACGTGTGTTGATTTTTTTTTTACTTCTTCTAATTTCTTTTCTTCCACTTCATAACTATCCACGTATGCTTTTTCAGTCTAAATCTACTCGTATATAGGGTCAAGTCCTGTAATACGGCCATGTACATTTTCTTTCCACAATATATGGTAAACTATAATCGAAAATACCTTGAATTTAGGTTTAATATGAAAGGCAATACAGTAAGTAATGAATCAGGAAAAAATGGTTTATGTTGAACTTTTTCTACATACACTAATATTAATATTTTCACAAAGACAGTAAATTGGCCATTTTACAAAACAGTCCTCCAATATGACCAAGCTATTACATGTGATGTTCTCAATGAGTATTCTCAATGGCTCATAGATGGCAGCACTTGTTGACTTCACACAGTGCCTTTGTATACTACAATGAGATTGGCAGAAACGGGAAGGTATCTGCTCAACAACATATTCAATAGTGGAACCTTCCCCAAAATATGGAAAACGAGCGTTATTTGTCCTCTATACAAGGGGAAAGGGGATGTAAATGACACTAACAATTACAGAGGTATTTCTCTCCTGCCCGTGTTAGGGAAAGTATATTGTAGTATTCTATACAGCAGATTAAGAAAATGGGCCGATATTTTTGATAAACTGACCCCCCCTGCAGGCTGGTTTCAGGTCCAATTATAGCACTGTAGATAATGTTTTTGTCCTGAACACAATGATCCAAAGCAAGTTAAACGAGAAGAGGGGGAAATTATATTGCTGTTTTGTTGACTTCGAAAAGGCGTTTGACACTATCAATAGGCAAATGCTATGGGGGAAGTTATGGGACATGGGGGTTTCGGCTAGAATGATTAATACGCTAATGAATATGTACAGAGGGGTCAAATTTTGTGTCAAATGTGGGCAGGGGGTGGTGTCTGGGCAGCACGAGAGCACGGTAGGCGTCAAACAGGGATGCATACTTTCACCTTTACTCTTCATTCTTTTTATTAATGACGTTGCTAGCTTCGTGGGAGAAGAAGGAGCTGAAACACCGGAGATAGTCGGGACACCGATACCAATGCTTCTCTATGCGGATGATCTCGTTTTAATATCAAACGAAGTACAGGGGTTACAGCGGGGATTGAACAGACTTAAACAATATTGCACAACATGGAAGTTGAAGGTAAATACACGAAAAACTAAAATAATGGCGTTCAAGAAAGGTTATGTTTTCGCAGCAAAGGAGCGGTGGACCTATGGGGATTCCGAGCTTGAAAGGGTCAAACGTTTCACGTATCTAGGCATCACGCTGAGTATGGCAGGGGAGTGGCCAAAGCACATCGAAGGCAGAAAGGGAAAAGCTTGTTATGGGCTGGGCAAGGTAGAGCGACTGCAACGGAAAGTCCCTACAGTCAGTGTGAGATTGCTGGACCAAATTTATGAAGCAATGGTGAAAGCAACCTTATTTTACGGCGCGGAACTATGGGGGAGGGTAGGGGGGCGAGTAGCAAATCAGATACAAGCGCGTGTTTTAAAACAAATACTGGAAACCAGCACGAGTGCAAGCACGTGTGGCGTCCTGAGGGATATGGGAAAACATAGGGAGGATGAGATGCTTCAAGTACTGGATGAAGCTGGAACAAGGGGTCGGAGACTCACTGAAAGAACAGTGTCTGCGAGTTCAGATTGAGGAAGGGTTCGCACGCCACTGGGCAAGTGGGATTAAGGACGACTTGTACAGAATGGGTCTGGGGGAACTGTGGGAAGAGGTGAGGGGCGGGAGGTGCGAAACTGGGATGTTGCAAATCATAAGGGAGAGGTTGGTGGACGGTAGCAGGCAAGACATCATGGCAGAATGTAGGGAGAAGGTAACGCTCGTCGCCGCACAACCGCCAGGGGTGTGGGTGGAATGGGGGAGAAAACGATATATTGATACGTGTACGTACCAGCAAAGACGTGGATTCGCCTGGTTCCTGCTAGGGGGGTGGAGGCAACACAAACTCAAGGGGCCGGACGGTCGTGCCATCTGCACGTTATGCGGCGAAGAGGAGACGAGGGCTCACATCCTACATGAGTGTGTTTTGTCATCACCCCTCAGACAACGCAAATGGGGGGACAGTGCAAGGGACAGCATTGAACAGACCATCCAGGCTATATGTAGGGAGGAGAGGAATGGTATAACAAATGTAAATATCAAAGCCCTGGGCTCCTATTTCCATGCAGTTTGGAGGGAGCGCAGGAAAATGCTGCAAGGAGTCAGTGAAAGTGAAGGGTACGGAACAGCAGTGGCTCAGGCATAGGTGGAGCGTATAGTGCAGTGTTGTGAAAATGAACAATCTCAAATGTAAGAAGAGGACCACATTGGTATTTATATATGTACATAGTATGTAATTATTTTCCACATGTTTCTGTTTATCAATGTTTCTGAATGTATGATAAATGGATTGCATGTTTAAGGTCGGGATGTTTATGTAACAATATTGTAAGATACGCACAGCCGAAGGGCTCGTACCAATATCAATAAATATAATATCATACTACAATGAGCACATGTTACCGACGCAGGATCCTCCCGTTTGCAACACACATCTAACAATAATGCTACGTAAGAATATAAATCACCAAAAAAACAATATGGCTGTTCTTTACTCATCTTCAGACACAGTTGTTTCATTAAAACATGCGTACGTCTGAACAAATCACGGGGCTCAACATTCACTGCAACAGGACGGTCGCCATAACTCTCACTAACAGTTGGGTAGTACCCGAACAGATGACTCTTCGAGGCACAGAAGTACGAAATATAAATTCTGGCCATTTTACAAGACTGGCCGTATTACAGGACTTGACCCTAATACAAAGAAAGCAACGCAATGCAGATAGATAGTCATTTATCTAATCATAAGTTCATACATACACTTGCTATTGTTAATAGCATAAAATTAGGGCAACTAAATTTCTTATGACTTTCCTTGTACAGCGAATGGTAAATATAATGGTACGCAAAGTATCCATCGCGTTTTCATTCATTCTGTTTACCGGAAAGGGGGTGGGGGAATGAAAATGGAAAAACAACGATGTATATAATTTGCCTGCTGTTAATCTTTGCGGCTGATTCCACACTTTACTCAACCTAGGGAATCGACTTGTCCCAGATATACATACGTACGTACATACCCTATATAAAAGGGAAATAAGATATATGTTAAGCCCCGTCACCACACACAAACACGCCGTAAAATTGCTAGTTATGTAATAAGTGAAATGTAACTACTTTTTATATATTATCTTTATGCGCGCATTCAACGACCATTTATTTTAGAAATTGAAAAATCGTGCTCACAAAAGCAAGACAAACTGCTTTTCTTGCTGATCTGACTTTTGTACAACACAATAACTTCATTATTTTATCTGCTCCTTCCAAACTCTTCGCTCAACTTGAAAATTCACATCCTGTAATCGACACCTGCTGGGATCTGCATTTTGCCCATTTTGTCATTTATTTTGGATAGGGCCACACACACGCAAGTCACATTCAGTTTTCTCAAACTCCATCCTCCGTGGCAGCCACAGCGCACTACGCCGCCAGAGGTCCCGGATTCTAATCATGAACTGGGCATGGCTGTTTTTTGTGAGTGTCCATTCATCAATTTCATCATATCATCACTCATTCCCGTCTTCGCAAATTAACCAAAAGTGGCACAAAAGCGAAGTAAAATAAAATGAATCAATCAAATCTCTGTGAATGTCATTTCATATCATCTCATCCTCATCTTTGCGGTTAGCCAAAAGTAGCAGAAAAGCGAAGTATAATAAATCATCTCGATCAATCAATTTTCTCAAACAAGAGAAGATGCATTGGAGCAAGTTTATTACGATTCCGCGAACACTTGTCGAAGTGTTTACAGTGACTGATTTGAAAAGTCGTCGACAACGTTTGTGGATGATATTTTCCACGAAGTCCCTTTCCTCTCGCGCCCATCGAGGCGAAAGCGGTCGTGGCCGTAATTGAAAACCTCAGAAGTCTCTGGAAGCTCGATCGTGACCTCACTTTCGTTTTGCAAATCAGCAGCCTTCTCCGTAGGTGGCAGCTGGAAGAATTACATCACAGCTAGAGAGTCTTCCCCGACTGTTCTGCTTGGGTTCTCAACAAGTTTTTTCCCACTCCTACCTCAACAGACGCACTGCACTGTACGTACGAGAACAAGATACGCTATTGATTTTAAACCAGAAACATCTTCAAAATCACACCCTTAATGCGAGTTAACGTTTGCAAACACTCGTCGCAGATTTTCTGAATAATTTCTGTGTTGTCCGGCACATCTTGATGACGTCATGTCTGTTTGGAAACAGAGAAACAAACAGAAAGCTCGTGCAGTGGAATGGCAGTTGCTGATTTATGAACCTTTGCAGTGTTTTTGTTACTCTTTAAGCCATCGATGAGGCGTCAAATTTCCACAACGGGAAATTCCTGGGGATAGGAGACAAAGAAACAAAGCCTACTCGTACAGTTCCCTACTTGGTAATCGAAAAACAACACAAAACTTGATCCGCCACCGCAAAGCAGAGTTGTACACAATGTAACCTCTGTTATTTTCCACGTGTCAGATTAGTTGTACTGAGAAGCAGTTTAACGTGAAGCTACACGTGAAAAATCTGTATTGCATATCGACAAATCAATAAATAATGTGATATATATATATATATATAAGTAAAATAAGTTTGATTCCGCCGACAACATAATATTGTCTCCTATCCAGTCTATCACATACATTGTGCCAACAACCTGAAAGCACCCACAATCCTAACTTACTCGAATAGATAGATATTCCAGTAATAAAGCTATCAGAGCTGTCAAAAAAGTAAAAAGTAAAGTGCTCCCACTCCATGAAGGCGTATAGGAAGTGTGGAGTCAGGGCCCCACACTTTATTGATAACGGCCGAAGGTAGGAGTGATGTGATCAGCACCACGCCCATTGCCTCCTTTACCCCCAGAGTTTCCTCCAGGTACCCACTTTATATGACGCTGGGTGGGCAGTTGGAAAAAAAAAATCTCTGTTCTCCCCGACCAAGGATCGAACTCGGGTCTCTTGCATGGTAGTCAGACGCCCTAACGACTTTTTTTAAAAAAAAACATATTTTTAAAAGGAAAACCCCCTAAGCGGAAGCTTCCCCCATCACACATCATTCACTCATATCATTTCACTCAAATCTCTCTTTCAGGACTCTTCAGGACAGACAATCACAAACATCCACGTCCGAGCCGGGATTCGAACCCGGGCGTCGTAGCACGATGTGCTAACCACTCCGCCACGGGGGCCGACAATGACTGAACTAGCGCGGTTCGTCAGAGCTGTGAAATTATTAATTATTATATATCATCAAAGGGCGATATCCTTTATCTAATCTATCTGGTAACAGTCAAGTTTACAGTCGGTTTTCACAATCTGATCTATTACCCGAAATGTTAATGTCAATAAGAAACTAATTGATGGATTACTGCAAATGAATCCATCCAAATATCTCTCGCACAACGATTCACAAATATTTAACCTCGTATAATATATATATATATATATATATATATATATATATATATATATATATATATATATATTACATCTGTTTCTTGAGTGTCTTTTAACTGGCCTTTATCTAAGATGAAAGTAAATTTGATAAGTTTATTTATGAAAGCGTCCTTCAATAACTCGAAACTTTCTCAGTTAAAGGCAAAGCTGAGAGCAGCCGTGGCATCAAGTCCACCATTACCGTTGGGCTCTGACATTCGGCACATGAACATCTACGTCACTAAACTTCTTGTACAAAATATTACCTTAATTAACAAACTAATCCTATTGTTCTCTATTCCATATTCTCGTAGTGATGGCAATACTACTTTCGATGATTTGTTCGCAAAAACTATGTCGGCACCTATCATCCTGTAATAAACTTCAGGTTTCAATGCCGCCAAAATTACATTAGTCGGAGGAATAAAGTTGTTGTTGCGAAGCTACAAATGACTTTCAAATCTCAGGTATATTGTGAATGTCTGCGTTTAGCAGCATGATACATTCCACAGTGGTTCGGATTCCACTTTAATTTCTAGGTCCAGTCCAGATTAGCCTATCTGTGCATAAAGTGGTTTTTAAACAAATTGGCACATTCATAGCAATATGATAAATAAGTAAACATATGTCATGGCCCGTCACATGTTACATTACAATTTCAATTTTCCTTTATTAAAGGGCGAGGTTCAGCCTGTGGCTGCTCTACCACCTAACCCCGTTGGATGTACATACTAAATATATTCTACATACTAAATGTTTGTACAATAACAAACGAACAAAGAGCCAAAAAGAAGACCCAAAAAGAACAAACACAAAATTGAATAAAGGCTCGTCTACACACTAAAAATAAAAAGAGATTGAAAACAAATACACAAAGGATACACAAATTAATTGACACAATTGTGCTTGGTGTGATATAGTTAATACAAATTAATATTATGTGTAAAACATATAAATGTTCTCAATATACGAGAATTAAGCTCTCTTTCGTACAGAGCAAACCTAAGTACACACTGTCACGAATATTTTACAGTGTACACATCAAGATTTGATTTGATTTAATTTTAAAATTTTGGGTGCGTCAGCACTTAGGCTATTTTGCACCCGTCACATTATACGGGGTCCAGCCCCTTATCTTTACAAAGAACAACTCTAACGTTCCATAAGTAAAATCTTAAAAGCTTAAAATGTTCTGACTGCCGTTAAAAGCTGAGGCTGTAAAGGGGCCCTCAGCACACACAAGGACAAAAAACAGGACAACACAAACAAAATTATACTGGCCAGAGTGACAGTCGCCAGAGCCTCGTTCGTCTGCAAAACGCAGTCCAGGGTGTACTAACGTGGAAGTGAGGTTGACAGTTGGGGTACTACGTGGAAAATCACCCCTTACACCCCTGTACACATCAAGAAGAGCATTACATTAAAGCTACACTAAACTCCATGGCCCAACAGCCCTCCGGGGCCCAGGGCATGCTTAGCGGCTTTTTCTTTCGGTAACGGTTGGTGAACATCACTCCTGTTTTCTGGCTTTCCAAAGTTCCCATGTTCGAGTCCTCGCGTGGGCATGTGCGTTCTTTGTGGCCACCCTTTCATCTAATCATCACCCCATCCCCTCTCCGGTAACTGCTGTTTCTGCAGGCCAACGAGGCTCTGGCGTCCGGACCTACGGATAGTATAATCCTCTGTAGGGCTGTGCATTGTCCTGTGTTTTGTCCATACGAGGGGGTGCCGGAATAGCGCTGCGCTGAGCGGAGCATCCATAGTACGAATTTTTCCCGCTAGGCAAGCGTCGAGCAACTCATTGTGAGTTCAGTACACTCAGTGGCTTCGCTGGGGAAGGTTGTCTCTGGTCACGGTGATTTTTTTTCGTAAAAGCAGTTTCCCTCGCACCTCGTTTTTTGTGATGGCCGATGTAAGACAACAGCATGACTCTCTTGCCCCACGCCCCTTACTCACCTGACCTCGCTAAGTGCGACTTTCTTTTGTTTCTCCGAATGAAGAGGGACAGCAATTTGACAACATAGAAGAGGTGAAGAAAAAAACGAGGAAGGAGCTGTCAGCCATCACAACAGATGAGTTTCCAAGAATGGAATCACAGATCGGACAAATGTATTAAGTGTCATGGAGAGTACTTTGAAGGTGATAAGGTCGTTTTGTAAAAAAAGTAAAAAATACATGGCTTTTAAAAAAAATCCGGTTTGTTTTGGGTACACCCTCGTATATGTGTTGAGTGCTTCTTTACAGCCTCGGCAGCATTTAACCCACGTAGGGATATTTTAATCCTCAGACACGTTCTTATTTTCGTTATGGTAAGGGGCTGGGTCCCGTATAATATGACGGGTGCAAAATAGTCTAAGTGCTGAGGCAACCACAATTGCTTCAATTCAATCAATCATCACTGATTCTCTTCGTTGAGATTACCCAAAACTGGCAGAAAAGTGACGGAAAATAATGAAAATACGAATACAAGATGCAAATTGCCTCAAGTGGACTCGTATGATGAGGGGGGGGGGACTACAAAACCCAGTGACGTTCATCATCTAGTTATCTTTCCCAACTATTTTTCTTCTTTCGAGTCTCCCATCTACGATGCACGGTTTCGGAAATATGTCTGAATTTTACGAACTTTTTTTTACTTTCGAAAATTGCGTACGATGAATGTAATACTTGCAGATGACGACCTCCCAGCTGTGGAGGAGATAAAACGTAGAAGTGGTCATTGTGATCATCGCCCTTCATTGAAATGACTTGTCGACCGAGATTTCTATGTGGAACAACGTACGTAAACTTTGTTATAGTCAGCATTTCTGTCCTCAGTTCCGATATTCTGCGAGTGGTGATTCCAGTGTAATTACGGAGAAGACTAAAATTGTACGAAATGCCACGTAGTTGAGGTAATAACCTGAAAATTTCAGAGCCGAAAGAGCACTGCACTAGCTCTCCAAATGATGACAGAAATTCGATTCCAAAGCGTGCAGATTTCCCATATTTAATATAAAATTTAACGTTCTCTCAGAATGAACGGTTGGAATCTGTGTGCGGACTTCCCCGTAATCAGTTTGTACAGAGCATTGGTTTGTCCCTTCGTCAATTTCATCATATCTTAACTCATCCACATCTTCGCGATTACCGAAATGTGGCAGAAATGCGAAGTAAAATAAAGCGAATCAAACAATCGATCGCTTCCACGTGGTACACCCTGGACTGCATTTTGCACACTAAAAAGGTTGTGACGGCTGGACTCACAGCCAGTGTAATCTTCTATGTGACTTGTGTGTGTGTGAATGTTCCTTCATGTATTTCATATTATCATCATTCCTCTTCATTTTCGCATTTAGCCAAAGTGGTAGAAACGGGAAGTAAAATATAGTAATTCATTCATTCATTCATACGGATATTGCAGATAAATGGAATGAACATTGGTGTTCATATTGTGTTACTGATAAATTACAACAATAATGTCATTCCTTTTTCATACAATAAAGTTGCTGACGAAGACTATTAAAAATTAATAGCCCTTTACACGTAATAATCCGGTCCCTGGCCATAAGACCCGCATAAATATTGAGGTGGACAAGTTTTCTTTTTTGATCCTGTTAGGGCATGGCTAAAGAAAGGACAAAATCTTGGGTAGACATCTGGCATACCGGGCCCAAGTTTTCTAGGGGCCCATAAATTCAAGATGGCCGCCGCTTCACGCACCAGCAAAAGAAATCGATCATAACTCCTTTAAAATTGGTTTTTGACAATTTTGCGTAGAGACATATTTTCTTCAGAATGAAAACGGAACAAAACATTCTTACAGTTTTTTTCATGTCTGGCACTGTTATGGAGATATATCCAGTCAAAGAATTCCGTAATATTTTCTGCAAGGATTCTAAGAAACTATTTTATATTTCCAGATCCTGGTCATAAGACTCGCACAAATTTCGAGGTGAACGAGTTTTCTCTTTTGATCCTGTTAGGGCATGCCTAAAGAAGGGAAAAAATCTTGAGTAGACATCTAGCATATCGGGCCTAAGTTTTCTTGGGGCCCATAAATTCAAGATGGCTGCTGCTTCACCACGCACTAAGAAATTAAATCGACCATAACTCCTTTAAAATTGGTTTTTGACAATTTTGTATACAGTCATATTTTGTTTAGAACTGAAAACAGAACAAAAAATATTTTTACAGTTTTTTTCATATCTTGCACTGTTATGGAGATATATCCCGTCAAATAATTCCGCACCCTTTTCTGCGAGGATTCTAAGCAATATTTTACACTTTACTTGACATTCCGGCATATAAAGGGAAAATAATTACTGCATGTGATACTTTGTTGATGCCTACTATTGTGGCGCATGGCCTGCGTGACGTTATACGTCAAAGATGGCTGCCTCTGAAGACATTAACAAAGAACATCGAGTATGTCTCCTTATCTCCTTCAGAAGTTCGTTGAGTTTTTGAATGAAGGGAAGACATGTGTATGGAGGATGCCTTCATTTTGAGGCATGCAATCATAAGTATAATACTAGGTGTTTTGCTGGACATGTGTCAAGAGAAGGTACATGGCGTCGGGAATCCAAGATGGCCGCCATGGAAGTTCTGAGCATAAAATACTGTCCACATCCGGATTTACAGTTCCGTTATCAGATTTTTCCAGAGGTATTATCTGTTAATAAATAGCAAGTGAAAATACATATTATCATAATTTTTGTAACTACAGTAGTGTCCAAAAGTTAAGCATGACGAAGATATGAGAAAATGTGTTATTGATGAAATGTCAGACCTACACAAACCATAGTGAAAGTTAATCAAAACGTTACATGAATTAACAATTGTTTTTAGTGTGAAGACAAGAAGTCCAAAAATAAGATAATTGAAGATTGTTCCTTAACAAGAAAAAGATGTTTGTTTGGGGCGTGATCATCCCCAACAGCTACACAGCCTTGCAATCTGATCTGGCAATATAAAATAATTGCAATAATCCTTGCAGAAAAGGGTACGGAATTATTTGACTGGATATATCTCCATAACAGTGCAATATATGAAGAAAAAAAACTGTAAGAAAATTTTTTGTTCCGTTTTCAATTCGGAACAAAATATGTATGTACGCAAAATTGTCAAAAACCAATTTTAAAGGAGTTATGATCGATTTCTTTTGCTGGTGCGTGAAGCGGCGGCCATCTTGAATTTATGGGCCCCTAGAAAGCTTGAGCCCGGTATGCCAGATGTCTACCCAAGATCTTTTCCATTCTTTAGGCATGCCCTAACAGGATCAAAAGAGAAAACTCGTCTACCTCAAAATTTCTGCAGGTCTTATGGCCAGGGACCGCATTATAACGTTTCTACCCCATATCATGGCCTTCCTCAGACAAAGAACTAAAGAAAACACACGCTGTTACCTTATGTGTAAAGTGCTTTTAAGCAACTTTAGTGTATTTAATATGGAAACAAGGCTTAATTGTGTTACCATTCCTTTTTAACTGCTTATAATAAAAATACTAATTTATTATATATATTATGTTATGGGGAAGAGTTATATTTATTAAAGTGCATGACTCAGAATGCAAGAGAATGCAACTAGACAAGGTTGCGTGTCAAATTTCCCCTACTTCTCACCTCCCCCTTTCTCCTTTTGCCCCTTACTCATTCTTCCCATTTTCAGCCCAGAATTCTCTATTGTTGTGGGAAATGACTAGCTGGAAACATCACGTGGTTTCTACATACTTTTTTTGTTTGACTTCTTGTTATAAAAGTCGAGGAACTGAGGGAGTTTATATTTGTCCCCAAGGGATCGCTCTCCCCACGTCAAGGATGTAACTAAGAAAAACAGTCTGATCTTAAATTCCGAATAACATCTTCAGAAGTTGAGGCCATGGCCTACTTTTTTTTAGTAAACAAGCTGTAAAACGTACAATTCAAAGAGTACGGAACGGAAAACTTCTAAAATAACAGAGAGCAACAAATATGGTAGGTTGTTTACAGTCAAGACTGACAAGACCTATTGCTTATTAATATATTTCTTTGTTTGCACGGTGCTTGTGTCGATGCTGTTTGAGGAAATTAATTCCCGTCACTATTTCAGTAATTCAGCTGTACGAAATAGAGCACCAGGGCTAGATACAGTAGCAGCAGTGCTATTGCCTTGTAATCAAGAGTTCATTGGTTCTACCAGGCAAGAATGTCAAAAAAGTCAAGATAAAGTCAAGAAATCAACAGGTAGGTCAAGAAAGTCAACTAAAAGTCATGGGGTCATTCCATGTCAAATCATCCAGAATTTTGCGAAAATGTCACCAACCATCCCCGATTTTGATGAAATTTGGTATACTTATAGAACTTTTAATGCTGATTGCAAAAATGACATTTTTTTTTAGATTGCTCAAGGGGTTCAGATGTTACGCCCTTTTTAAAATCTCCGTGCATGCCACTTGCGACTCTACTTTGAATGACACGCATTAGGTTATAAATGATGGTATCTTCCCTCAGGTTTGCCGTAGTAACTTCAAGTTTCTTTTCTTTTGTTCTAAGTAGTGCAAGCTTTCATTTAGATAAGGTTTCAGATCAGTGTATTAATAAGCATGTATTTTATGTATAGTTTCATGTATTTTTTTAGAAAAATAAATGCCGAGCTTCAAGAGCAAATTTTTTGCAATGCCCCCCTTCAATTTCCCCCTAATTTTATATGTAGGTAGCTCAAAGTGTGTACTAATTCCTGATGGAAAAATTGGGATGGGCGGTTCAGAGACAGGGTGATAAAAAAATCATTTGCATAAAATGACATTAAAAGAAAATGTTATTAAACGTGCTTATGTATTTAGCACAAAGCCTCAAGTACAATAGGTTTTAAGATATAATATTCAAAATTTCTGTTCACTATGTGTGAAGGTAAGCATAGGCGGGGGCAAAGGGAAGCATTTGCCCCCTCCAAAATTTATAGATTAATTAAAATTTACCAGTTAAATATATATTGCGAACCTCCTGACACTTGAGGAACAAACAAATAAAGAGTAATAATTGTGATTTTTCAAATGTATTTAGAAAATAATCTGGGATACTATTTTTATGGGATGGAAGACTGTGATTCTTTCAACCCAAGTTACTCCCATGAAGATAGTAAAAATCCTTACACTATTGTACTCTATGCATTGCCAAAATTTCATGTACTATCAATTGTGCCGTTCACAATTTTGAAGAATATTTTGACCATTTCGAACACACTAAAGTATTTGACTTATCATTAAGTACATATGTTTTTTTCATATTTCTTGTTAATGTCCACTGGACACAGATACTTTGTGGCCAGTAGTAGGAAGTTGATGGACCCAGTGGATGCAAGAATTTAATCGCTGCATTTCCAATTTTCCCATGGACTTTTGAAGCAATCTAACAAGCAAATTTGAGTCGCACACACAAGCTACTACATAACTGTTTAAAGTTGGAATTCAGAAAGAAACTTCTTCACAACAGTCAACCACACAGTTATACAAAACTTATTTCATCAGCACTTATTATTTTTGCATCGACTGTTAAACAACTAGTGTTTCTAAGTAACTGGT
The DNA here is from genome assembly GCF_977018435.1 of Lepisma saccharinum. Taxonomy (NCBI): domain Eukaryota; kingdom Metazoa; phylum Arthropoda; class Insecta; order Zygentoma; family Lepismatidae; genus Lepisma; species Lepisma saccharinum. Next base: position 2,051,313 of record NC_139232.1, read on the forward strand.
TACAAGTAACAGTTACTTTTTGTTTAGGAATTCTAATTGTAACTAGCGACTTTTAAAAACAAATAACAGAGGTACATTTTGCAGTAGGGGAAGAGCTAAGTTTGACAATTTTGCTCCTAACTATAAAGAACCGAATTTAATCAAAATCGGGGATGGTGGGTGACATGGCCTGGATGAATTGACGTGGAATGACCCCAAGACGACATTTTTTCTTGTAGTCAATAATTTTTGCTATTTTTTTAGTGTAGTGAATTTACATTGTTATGTACCTGTACTGGGATTTGATAAAATTGAATATTTGTAAATCTAAAATTGTATTGAGTTGTAGTTTTGTTCACTTTACATTCTTATATGCATGAAGTTTTGTAAAAATATTACATAAAGTAATGTGGCCTCGTGGTAGGGGTTTTTCATTGAAAAACAATATACAGGGTTATTCAAAATGATGGATACACTTTCATTCATGTATATTTCCTTGAATATACATTACATATTAACAATATACATACAAGAGAGAGAGAGGAAAGTCTAAAGTTTACAATCTTACAATAGAGGTTACAGATGTTCAATATGGCCGCCGCCTGCTGCTCGACAAACATCTAAGCGGTAGCCGAACTCATTCTACACACGAAGAAGCATCTCTTGTGTAACTGAGTTCACTGCAGCTGTGATACGGTTCTGCAGGTTGCCCAGAGTTTGTGGTAGAAGTGGTACGTACACGGCTTGTTTGACATACCTCCACAGGTAAAAGTCACATGGTGTGAGATCTCGGGGCCACGAGAGAGGAGCCAGGTCTTCATTTCCTATGCGACCTATCCATCGGTGAGGAAGGGCTTCATTGAGAAACGGCGTCTCAAAACTCGCCATACAGTTGCTTGAGGTATTCAAAGTTCTCTGCTAGCTGCATTAGTTGACTTTCTAGGACTGCCTTCAATTCGTCTCACATCCTCCTCTGGCCCGTGCTTTTTCCTTTGCAGAGACATCCAGTTTGCTGAAATTGGTTAAACCAACGGTTATGCTCCTCCTAATTGGTGGTTTTATGCCGAATCGAAGACGTAATGCTCGCTGCATTGCTGTTGCCGATTCAGTTTTGCCGAACTCAAGAACGCAGAAACCTTGTGCTGCACGGTGGCCATCTTACTCGGAACTGAACTGAAGGGTCCTTGGTGGCACGAGCATGCGCACTCGAGTGGTTGGTTACGCAACTGCTCTCTAGCGGTAGTATTAGAAACTTTAGACCTTCCCCTCTCTCTTGTATGTATATTATTCATATTCAATGTATATTCAAGGAAATATACATGAATGAAAATGTATCCATCATTTTGAATAACCCTGTATATACTTTCTTAACTTCCAACTATAATTAAGTAGGGAGCGATTAAATACATGCTAAGAAAGAAAGGTTCAATAAGAAGTCATGAAAAAGTCAATAACTTTGGATTTGTTATTTTGGTAGACACCCTGTACATGTAATAACTTTAATTAAGTCGACAAACAACAACCATAATAGAACACAAAGTCCTTTTGTCCCACAGCATATAATTTCACATTCTTAAGCATGACATTAAGCAAGAATACGTAACCCACCGAGTGGAAGCTCTGCAATTGTTGCCTTAATGCGACAATAAACGACTGCGTAATGCGAGGGAAACGACTGTCACGGAATTCGTGAATAATGACGTCACATCTGTGTAATTTACTCCGTTCGGCGCATCTCGACATAACATCCGATTCTGACAAACATCCATCTAGTGACGGCAGGAAGGGAGACGGACGAAGCAGCCTCTTCGCTTCCTCTCTCTGCCTCCTCCAAACGACGAGTTATAAATCAAAGGATCTAATTTGTCAGAATGTGACATTTTCCTTGGCGAAAGGCGTGACGTCATCATGATCCCAACCCTGCACTTTCTTGCCTTGGGTCGAGAACTTTGCAAATTCGTTTCAAGTAAACATTTATGGAACGAGAAGCGAAATAACATTCGAATAATAGCGTTTCTTGTTCGTGCCTGGAAGTATCTGGGCATTTTGTGGTGAATTTCTCTTCGCGATGCCGTGCATTCCCGTTTCGCACAATGGATTATGAGCACAAGATAATGAGATTATTGTAGGAGCCGCGGTAGCTCAGTTGGTAGAGCACCTCGCTACCACGTTTGAATCCCGGAGCAGGTGATCTGGACCAGGAAATTTTCCAGTCAATTCCCTGTTTCTGCGCGGCTCTGAGGCCTGCCCAAACCTGAGGCTAAAAGCGGCGGGCATAATGGCGATTACATCATCCCAACTATGGCCGTGATCAAGAATGTGTGATACTCTGTACCTCCGCATCACCCCTTTACCTTCTTTTTTACCCATTTTAGGCGAAACACGAATTCCCGTTTCACAGAATCTCAGCTGTGGCGTCCAGTTCACACTTTAAAATGTTATTTTTGTGTGATGTAATAACTAAGAGTACGTAGTGTGTGCAGAAGCATTTCTAAAACGAATGTATTCAAAGCTGAAATAAATATTTGACGCTTTGATGATAGTTATAGATATATACTTTTTCGGCATTGTGCTAATTTTTCGTTTATTTTAAATCAACTTATTGCTCAGAGAGGCTAAATTGGACTGGGCGTACAGTTTAAACTTGCATGCGAACCCTGTGCTATAAAGTGGTGATGAAAAAAATTCTTTTAAATCCTACATACAAAAAGATGCTATCCATGGAAGAGACTTTTCACAGAAAGTTTTGCCATAAGTTCGGATAAGCAACCCGTACAACCACTAGCGTACGCAGGATTTTTTGGGGGGCTATAGGGGAAGATGGCTGGAAATGTAAAGGTTAATATTACTTAGCTGCGTTCTGGGAGGGTACACAATAAAATATTTCGTAATTACCATTTTTAGCCTTCGTTTTAAATGCTGTTCGTGGACTAAAATGGTAATCAGAGGTAATTTAAAAGTGTTGCGTTTATCACTGTAGTTTTCTTGATTTTTGTTCACTGCTCTAATTTCAAAGTTTTCATTTTCTCAAAATTTCTGGAGGGGCTGTTGTTTCATCAGCTGTCCCTCTGCGTATGCCAGTGCGCAGAACTAAAACTAGTAACTCATTGTATAACTCATTTGACTGGTCATTTTTTTTTGTTATATCTTCGAAATTAACATGTTATGAGTACAAAATAAGATTATTTTAATCATTTTGAATTTTTTAAGTCACGCTCAAATAATTGGACACTGTTATCGGTTTTGATAGGGGAGCCTGGGTCAGAATACTTGAGCCATGTAATCTCCGATTCAGTACACGGGATATAAAAAATCAAAATCCTGGTGGTAATTTTGAGGGCAAGTGGAAGTAATGTCTCTATCGGGTGCGATGGTACACCTGTCAATACATGAAAAACCATCGGTGTTTTGGACTACTCTGAGAAAATAGTCTGCGTAGAAGTTCATCCTTTGGTGTGTCAAATGAACTAGGCAGCTCGTGAATATCTTTGTACGGCGTAACATCTGGAGCGCTCAGTTTTTCTGGACACGTCGTTGGATTATAGCTGCGAAAAACTACGTTCAGCCGCATTTCAACAGATTCCTGTGGCTTTAGTATCGGAGATTCAAAAGGGAACCGATTACAGCAATGACCAGACGTATATGCTTCATATATCAGGCAATCTCCACCGGAAAATAGTTGAGGAAATTTAGGCAACAAAAGTCAAGACATGTTTTTCAGGCGCACTCACTCACAACGGCATCTCGGAATCTTCATTAGTAAAGTTGAAGTCCTGATTCGAAAGCCACTTTACTTCGAAGAAAGTTCCGAAAGACCAGTTTCCTCTGACAACAATATGTCAAGTCCACACGCAGCCAAGTATATCCTCCCTCAAACCTTTCCACCAATAGCGTCCGTTTTGGAAACCGACAGAACTTGTCAAGTCCACGTGGAGTAAATGAGATGTTGCCAATTCAGTTTCTTTAGATATTTCATTACGTCAGGTTTCGGTTATCTTTGATATAGGTTCTGTGATTGTGTTGTGCTATTTCTTTTTTATTTACAATGTGGAGACCTTGGGAGTGTAGTGTCGTCGCAGTTCGTGTTTGGTGTCTTAACACTGCAGGTGAAAGTGACCACAGCGCTTCTCAGAAAAGCAGGTGCTGGCTCGAAACCAGATTGACGCCCAGTCGGCTTCCTCTCAAACGTTCGAATCAGGACTTCAACTACACCTCAAAACCTGAGGAAGCACTTAACATTTTGACAGTACGTGATGAAGTTTACGTTCAGTTTGGTTCGACACGAGACAACGTCCTTAACGCGGGGACGGAGCAAGGACTTGAGGAAAATTGTGCGGTTTTCAGACTTTCAACCACAACAAATTGGGTGCCTGTCAAGCCACGAGATTGAAGGAAATATCAAAATGGCTTCTATGGCGAAGGAAAGCTTTCCCTTGTCACGTTCAAACCGTGGGGAGCTTTCTGATTGATTTGCCTAATTGCACTTCACTTTTCTGCCACTTTTGTCTAATTGCGAAGATTAGTGATTATTTTATGAAGTCGACGAAGTGACATTCACAAATTACACCCATGCCCAGGCCGCGAATCGAACCCAGGACTCTGGCATCGTAGCACGCTGTGATAACCACTTCACCACGGAGGTTGGCTAAAATAAATTAAAGTCTTGCTGCAAAAGAGTACAAAATAATAAAGGCATGGTGCTACCATTACAAAAGAAAGTACTGTACATATTCTGCTCAGGGTGTCTACTCACCGGGAATTCCTGGAATTCTACGTGAATTTTTCTCCGTAGACGTGAAAAATTGCAACTTTTTTTATTCTTAAATTCTTGTACAATTAACAATTTTTTGTAGATTAGTATATCTCGTAACATCTGTGCCTTGTGTTTGAAGCTGTATTTCGAGTCTGAATATGTGAAATTGCAAATGTAAACTCTGCACCTTAAATTAAATGTTTTAAATACATATATCCTTGAATTGAATTGATTTAGAATTGTTTGGATACATTGGAATCACACAGACCCTTTATATTGTGAATATATTTCTGTGTGTATGCGTGTGGGTGGTGAGAGACTAAATTGGAAAAGAAAAAACACCTGCTTGTACCCTTCAATGTTTGGAAAGTTCGCCTTGAAAACCGGGAATTATATAAGTATACTTGAATTTTATCATGGTCCTAGAGTGGTCACCCTGCGGCTGTCAGTATCTAAAAAAAATCATCCCTTTAAAATAAATTTCCCTCTCAACTAGATCAGCCGAAACAAGTATTATGGGAAACGGGAATCCCCCTCTCGATTATAATGGCAGAACTGTCAGATTTCATTAGTCCAAACTGGGAATTAGTCCAGTGTTCATCATTTAAGTTAGGAGATTGAGTAGTTGCTCTTATCCTAATATATATATATTTCCCCCTTTCAACGTAGACATATTACATCATAGTTGACATTTATTTTACTGGGGAGGAGTGGAAAGAACTCCTTGTTCGATTTTCGACTGCGACAGGATGACGCCAAATGAAGCTCCGTCCTTCTGTCGTGTTCGAACTGAAAGCTATAAAAATCCAGGAGCAAGTTTCTTTATTGGGGAACAGAGTCGGCTCTTTCTTTGTTACGACGATGTTATAGTTAATTGCGTTTGCACAATGGAATTTCTTCCTTGCGTTCTTACGAGGCTAAGTCAAGCAGCACATTTTTAAGTGTTGACAGACGAAGCTCAGAAGAGAAACTCGAGGATATAGATCCGCTGAAAATTATACAGAAAGTGCAGTTTGATTTAGATGTCTTCCAAGGCAACCGGAGGCAATTTACAAATCTGTACTCTACCTGTTATTATTTCTCCTGTTTCAAGAACACTTATTATTGGATTATAGTTTGGTACTTAGTGTTTGTTGTACTTTTAGTGTCAGTGCGCTTCAACTGGGACGTCTTGTTGACAATCGTGCATCTGGAACTGAGCTTATTGCTACAACACCTCGCTTTCGACGACAAAGGTGGCCTCGATTCGACTCCCAAAAAGAATAACGGATTGATTGATTTCGTTTATTTTACTTCTCTTTTCTGCCACTTTTGGGCTATTCACGAGGATAAGGATGAGTGATGATATGATTAAATTGATGAAGGAAGACCCACAAAGAACACCCATTGCCCAGGCCGAGATTCGAACCCGGTACCCCTGGCGTCGTAGCACGCTGTGCTAATCACTCCCCCACGGAGGTCGGCCAAATCATGGACATGGAGTGTTCTTACATTTACATTACGATCAGTAACTGCTCAATTTCGTCACCGTGGTTGACTTAGGGTCATTACTAGGGCTTGGAAGTTGAAGACCTATAAATTGCCAAAAAAAAAGACCTACAAATCTCAAAAAAGGACCTAGAAACGAAAAAAAGGACGTATAAATGCGATCCAAATTAATTAATAACTTCAGTTCTAACCTCCCCATCCCCTCCCTCTGCGCGGCACCTTGAGATCTTTGCAGGCGTGTGCTGTCTGGTCCTATACACCGTCCTGAAAGCTTCAAAACAAACAAGAGAAAGTTGCCACTTACAGCGCGACCTTCCAGACAAGTTACGGTTAAAGGACCTTGTACCGTACCTGCTTCAGTCGTCCAAAAATGTTTTTCTGTCTTTTCAGGGACGGTTCAAATATATTTCTGTCTTTCTTTTTTTTTATATTTCTTTACTACAGAAAGGATGTTTAAGGTGTAATGAACTGATGATGATTCGAATTGAGAATGGGCAGTAAAAACGTAGTCGAGAGATGATGAAAAAAAAAAAGCCTTTAAGACCTAAAAAAACGCAAAAAAGGACAAACCCACCTTGATCTGGCCTACAATGACCCAAAATGAACATATATTATGTTGGGCCTTGTCTTCGGACAATAGGAAAGAAAGGGATTTTTCCTCAACTTCCGAGCCCTAGCCATTACATTCGACTTAAATATAAGGTAATATCAAATAGTGATGCATATTATTAGCACTGGACCAATACCTTATGGAACACCTTTAGGAAGCTAATGAAAAAAAAATGGTATTGGATATCAGCATATGGTTGCAATTTTGTGTGAGGTACATTATTGTTTTCCTCGTCACTCCATTTTAATCCATCGTGTGTATGGGTGCTCTTTGGAATTTGTGGTTTTCCATACCAGAAAAACAGCAGCAGCAGTGGCTGCCCTGATAATAGAAAGTAAGCCTGAAGCGACATTGGCGCTGGTGAATTGCGAATGCACGTTAGATATCAATGAAAGACCGCCGGCAAGTACATATGTATTATCAAGGTGGATTGCTTTAAATCATTTTAAGGAAATAACTTATAGAATGATGTGCTTAAGGATTTTGGTGAATATTCATTAATCTCATAATCATGTAATGATGTGTATTAGGCTCTGAGAAAGGATTTACTGATGGGGTGAAGCTCAAATGAAAGGAAATGAAATATGTAAACTGCAACCACACTTAAATTTATCTTGATTTAAAATTCAATAATTTTTATAGACAAAAATAGCATTTTATATATAATAATATAATACTGATCATGTTAAACCGTAAATAGTGTCATTATCATTAAACTGTAAATGAACATGGAAGCCAAATTTCAGTAACTTTTCTTCCAATGCAAATAAAACATTCTGGATGTACTATAACTTAAAATATTTTTATAGTCTTTGTAGCTGATATCATTGAAAAATTGCCAAAATTCAACTACAAAGACTATAAAAAAATATTTTAAGTTATAGTACATCCAGAATGTTTTATTTGCATTGGAAGAAAATTTACTGAAATTATTATTATTTTTATTAACACACTCAACAAAAATTTCCATAGTAGGTTCATATCTACAGTATCAGAAACAAAATCGTATATTTATATGTATTTTTTTGTTTGCTTTAATCAAACCGTTCAAATATTTTACAAGGTCGTTTACCAGAAAAAGCCTTTCTATGAAAAATCATATGTATGGTGCCAATAAACATTAAAGCAATTTTAAGCGTGTTCTTTTAAAATCGCTTTAAATTTTTAAGATCCGACTTAAATTTTTTAAAAATCAACAATTATGATTTTCTAAAATAAGAATCATGATTTTTATTCAGCCTGTGTATTATATCATTATCGGTCTTGCTACCCAGTTTAGAATTCTGCACGTGTGTTATTTGTAATTTTCTTGTTTTATGTGTGTGTAAATTTTGTGTACAGCATGAACTAAAAATATTTATCTGGATTATCTTTTGATGTCGTTTTCAACCACGTGCTTATGCAACATGTTCACTTTCTTGAACAGTTCTAAGAAAATATAGTTTCAGTTTGAATAATTTTGAACCAATCCAGGCGTGCAGGATACATAATCGCAATATTGCACCTTCCTTTATGCACGTAATATATGCATAAGCGTGTTGTAACGTTCCTCAATCATGATTTACCTTTGTTCCTGCTGGTGGCTCTCAGGTGCTTCGCTGCTGTCTTGTTTATTGCTGTTGAGAAAAATGGAACGTTTATTAAATTCCCAACGGAGGTAATATGTGTTCAACATGACAAAGCGTTTCTGCATGAAGGCTCTCCATCTTGTTTCTTGGTTGGTTTCCTTTTTTACTTTCTTCGCGTCATTTTGGTTCTGAAATATTCTTCTTTTGGGGTGTTCTACCTTTCCTCAAAGTAACCATTCAGGTAGTCTAGATTTACTTTCACCAACAGATACAGCTTCAAAAGAAACTTTTTTAGACAGAAATAAGAAAGCATTGCTTATGGGCGTCTCTACGTCAAATCAGGGAAGTCTTCACCGTTTTCGGCGAGTGGGTGTGGATCGAAGTTTTAAAAAAGGAGAATACCTGCAAGGGGTTTGAATTAGAATTAAATTTGCCCGATTCGGGAGAATTTTTAAAATCGCTTATTTACCCAACACGGTATTTTAATCAAGCTAGGCAAGTGGAACTAGGAGAGGCGCAACAACGAATTTTTGTCTGGGGGGGAAGTACCAGGGTAAACGTACCAATAATAATAATAGTAATAATAATATTAATAATAACAATAATAATGACGTTGTTGTTATTATTATTATTGTTATTATTATTACTAGTGGTGGAATTAGTAGTAATATCAATGACGTTATTTTCCTCATAAATTACGCAAAAGGCCATAGAACTCGATGCTAAAGTATTTGTTTGGAACAAACTATTTGTAATATTTTCTTAACACCGTCAATTTCACATTAGCTAATAATGGAAAACTGTATTTTTGAGTGGCAGAAAATGAATGATAAATGCATTCCGAAGATAATTCTTTCTGTACATATAACTTGTATAACTTTCATGCACGTACAAGATATGTGTTACACGTATGCAACATGGAGCGACATAAAATAAAAAAATACATATGCAACATGCTAACACTAAATTGTAGACGTATTCAAAATTTTTTGGATACATATATACAACACATATTTTTTTAATACATCACATCACAGAAAACGACTATATTGCGAGCGAAGCGAGGGAAAAAAAACGGATTCAATTATTGCAATTGAAACAATATTGATTTAATAGGGCGCAAATAATTTCACTGGACGCCATGGCATTCTCTCTTTTACAACATTTTTTCATTTAGATTATTCGGCGCCCATGGTCGACTACCGCCGCCCCCTAACTATGGCTCTGAACTTGACGAAACTGAGAAAAGAAGGTATTGCGAGCGAAGCAAGCAAGAAAATTTTACGAAATTTATTTTTATATGCATAAAATTAGAAATCGAGGGGTGTATTGCACCTCTGTGCCCCCCTGCAGGTGCCCTTGGCCATCAATGTTTGCCTCCCCTAGAATTGACTTGCGTCGAAGGTTGGGGGCACCACTGGAAACTAAACTTATTTTGAAGATAGAGTGTCAAAAATGCATATTATCTTGTCAAATGAAGGGTCGGGAGCAAAATCCAGGAAAGTCAATTTTCTGTCGTAAGCAATTTCCTGCCATGTGGATGCTATACTGGACTTTGCAATATACTTTCTTTTGTTTCATCACTTCCATTCATCAAAGCATGTGCGTTTTGTACCTTTTCATTTACATATCGAGTAACGTTTTGCAAATAAAAGTTCACTTTTCTGGAGTTGACTCCCCTGACCCTTCAAGTGAGTATTTCAGGCATTTGTGGCAAAGTGCAGGATGTGTTGAGTGTTCAAAGTTCAATTGAAAAAAAAAAAAAAAAAAGCTTCCGTCAATTTTACTCATTTTCGAATATTTTAAGCTTACATGTGCCTTTACATCCTATACAATCAGATTATTTTTGTCCATACAAGAGAGAGAATACATTTTTAAATTTGCATGTACCTTGCCTGACGTGTTCGTCCAGTTCGCAATTGACTGTACCCAATCTCCGTGGTTAGCACAGCGTGCTACGATACTAGGAGTCCTAGGTTCGAATCCCGACCTTGGCATATCATCGTCGCGACTAGCCAAAAGAGGAAGAAAAGCAACGCTAAATAACAAAAATCAAATGAAACCAATTTGCTGAAGCACTCGCTGTCTGGAAATTTCCGAAATCCAAGAATATTTGGACACGGGAGTTGACACACAGTGTGTGTTTCGGACGGCGAACAGAAGATTTGCCCTTAAAGTACTTGAATAACTCATTGATATTACTTGCCTACCTTTCATGCAACAGCACAGCCAGTCAGCATGTTTGAACCAAAAACTTCGCTTAACAATAACTGTCTACTGAGTGACGGAAGTGGCCCAAGATATTTTGGTCTATAATAGAGAAGTAAGAACAAGATGCGAGTGGCTGCGCCCGAGCCCAACCGGAATTAGCCGGAGAGAACCGATGTTTAAAATTTTCCTTTTCATTCGTTCAACCTGTATAACGAAGGTATCTACTATTAGTGTTACGGATGATAAACTCTTTCTAGATTTATTGATCAAGAGGGTTTTAGTCACCAAAGTCATGGGCAAAACGATGGACGCAAGCGTCTTTTAATGTGTCTAGGTATTTGCAAAGGCTGACAGCTTCTTGGCAGGATTGACTAATGCCCATGTGCCAATGGCTCGTCTGCACTTCTGGTCGGGGAGCTATTTTCGTCTTTGGAAGCTCCAGTTTTTCTCTGGTGGAAATGTCACGGCAAGAGTTGGGAGGAAAGAACACGCTCTCTTTGCGAAGGTTGTGTCAGCCCTCCCCCCTCGCTCTCTGACATTCTCTTTGATTTAGAGGAAAAAGTAACGAAACAAGTTTTCCTCAACACAAACAAAAAAAGAAACACCTCTCCGTTCCACATTCCCAGAAGGCTGTCGTAGTTTTACTAAATTAATGAGGATTTCTAACTCACATTGACGTCAGTTATGTACAGTAGCTCCGTCTAGTTCCCTGCACTTTTTGAGTCTCTCCACACTCACGCGTCTAGTTGCTTACACAGTGCAACACCGAGTCGCCTAGTTCGTTGATTTGGTGTCAAGTAGGGTATTTGGTGTCTGCACCATTTGCACCACGTTCTGGAGCGGTGCAGTGTGTGGTGTACGGCCACGTGGTGCGTGCTAACTAATGAAATGAACGTTTAAAGCAGCAAACAGGCATTTGTTGAATCTTCTGCACTTGAACACCGCTATTCGTCTACTTGGTCGAACGTCACTCCCTTGCATCAGTCTGACACTGGGATACACCTGCACTACACTGAGTGTCAAAAAGTGCAGCTAACTACACGGGTCCAGTTTATTGTGTCGAATTACACCAGCGCAAACTTTTTCTTCGTCATGTACTTTGGAATTTGCAACGAATATTTTAGGATAGAGAGACACTGGTGGTTTGGCGGTATTTAGCGTTGTCTTTTTTTATTATTTTTTTTGAGCTCACTTCAGTTCTCACTTATGGCTTCTGATTTATTATTATTATTTTTTCTCTACGGCTAGGATGTTCATGACTTAGCATATTTTGTTTGGTAAGGGTGATGTGTACCCTAAATGTATAGAAATTCATATTGTGAAGAAACTAATTGAATTTAAGTGCTTTTTAAGGGCATATTTTGGCATATTTTACCGTTTCTACGTGGTACAGCATATTTTCATGGATTTTCGGTCATATTCAGCATATTTTCGCTTTTTCAAGAAATATACAGTCATTTTTGAAGAGGATGTGTTCTTACTCCCATGCTGACCCGGGGTTTTTTCTTTGGACTGTAGCAAAATCCATTTAATTTTTATTTGAAAATTTACAGAAACTATTCATTGTGCATTGCAACTCAGGGCCCATAAAGTGAATTAAAAATAGTACGTATATGATAAATATTTCAGCATGTGTTAGATATTGATGTTTGAAACAGTCCAGTTATAAAGGCATATTTTGTAAAATTTTAGGTCATAAGAGCATATTTTATTTTGCATATTTTGGTGATCTTTTGGTCATAAAAATCCTAGCCTTCCATATCACTTTATAATTCAAACGTTCTTTAACCTATTCCTGGCAAGGACTTGGATCCCATTTTCTTTCTCGCCTATGGTGAGTGAGAAATCAAAGCTGCTGAGAGTGGATTGTTCCCCGAGCAGCCTCCACATTTAAATTACAACCGTTGAGCAGTTCTCGACTTACTACCGGAAGGGTGAAGCGACTTACAGCCCGAGCTGGAAACTACCTACAAAGATGATGGCCTTTCGTTTGTCAGGGTGGCGACAGACCTGGAAAACCGGGAAAAGTCAGGGAATTTGAGATGTCAAAAAAAGTCAGGGAAATGTCAGGGAATTTCGTCTTCATTGATTATTATTTTTTTATTTTTTTTTATTTTTTTATTTAAAGATATCGTTATGGAACTCTGCACGGGAACAGGAAATCTCGTTCACAAGTTTCGGCCTCAACTTTTAGGCCCCTTTTATGCGCAACACAGTCACGGCGCCAGAAACCAGTGATGGCAGGAGGAGAGAGAGAGAGAGAGAGAGAGAGAGAGAGAGAGAGAGAGAGAGAGAGAGAGAGAGAGAGAGAGAGAGAGAGAGATTTCTCTCGCCCGGGCTTCTCCGCGGGAATTTTAAATTCGAACACTCTTTGGAGGAAAATTGTTATACCTCGGGCACTATGGGAGCAATCTACTTCGGATAACTTTTGTTTTTCAGCTAAAACATCAGCGCATGCAACCGTGTACAATTCAGAACACCGAGGATGGGTGCTTGGGGGCACGACCCCCGAATTTCAATGGGAAAAAAAAAACGTAAAAATCTGTAGTTTGCCCCTTCTTGCCTCGCTATTTTGGGGAGAGGTGGCGAACTAGTATTCTTTTCAAAGAATGGACATTTCTCAAGAAAATGAAACATATTTCATGCTCTTGTGTGCCATACAAGTTGAATAATAAGTCAAAATGTCATTATTTTTTTTTACGAAAAATAGGTAATTTGCATTTTTGGAGGAAAATTGTTATAACTCGGGCACCATGGGAGCAATCTACTTCGGATAAGTTTTGTTTTTCAGATCAAACATCAGAGCATGCAACCGTGCGCAATTCAGAACGCCGGACCGAGGAAGGGGGCTTGGGGGCACTTCCCCCGAATTTCAATGAAAAAAAATAAAATCTGGAATTTGCCCCCTCTTCTCCCACTATTTTGGGGATAAGGCGCAAATTTTAGTATTCCTTTCAAAGAATGGACATTTCTCAAGAGAATGAAACATATTTTATGTTCTTGGTTGCCATACAAGTCGAATACGAGGGTCACTATTTATATTTTGAGCCTTGGCAAAACAGATTGAAGTTAGGCTCGATTTGACGTTTGCACGAAATCGTCTGGCATTATTGACCATAACGTACTTCAAATGTTTTGTCAATAGCTTCATTTGTGTTGTTTATGTTGCCTTGGAGATTGCGCAACAACTATAAAATGGAATTAACTCGTCATCATTTTCGTGCGATGATTTTTTACGATTTTCGACGTGGATTATCAAGACAAGAGTGCATCGATCAACTTACTTCCACATTTGGCGAAGAAGCCCCATCCTTTGCCACTGTGAAACGCTGGTATAACGAATTTAATCGTGGCCGCCATTCGCTCACCGACGAGATTCGCGAAGGTCGTCCAAAATCAGTTGTTGTTCAAGAAAACATTGATGCTGTGCAAAACCTAATACTGCAAGATCGTCATGTGACATACTGTGAGATTGAGGCAACCATAGGCATTAGTTCCACCAGCATATATAAAATGTTACATGATCATTTAGCTGTGAGAAAGGTATGTTCTCGTTGGATCCCACACAATTTGACAAAAACTCAAAAAGACGCTCGCGTCAATTGGTGCAAACAAATGCTCAATAAAAACAATCGTGGTGCTTCAAAAGACGTATATAAGATTGTAACAGGTGACGAATCATGGATATATGCATATGAGCCGGAACGTAAACAGCAGTCGACTGTATGGGTGTTTCAAGATGAACCCAATCCAACAAAAGTTGTTCGCGCTCGAAGCACATCGAAACAAATGGTCGCCTGTTTTTTCGGGAAAACTGGTCATGCGGCAACTGTGCCTTTAGAGGAACGTAGAACGGTCAACTCTGAATGGTACACAACAATTTGTTTGCCAGAGGTCTTCGGTCAAATACGGAAAACAAACAAACGCCGTCGGATCATTCTTCATCAAGACAATGCCAGCTGTCACACATCTCGTCTAACAACCGACTTTATGAACAGTCAAAAAATCGAATTGATTGGTCATCAGCCGTACAGTCCTGATTTGGCACCCAATGACTTCTTCTTGTTCCCGAATGTCAAGAATAAATTGCGTGGACAACGATTTTCGTCGGCGGAAGACGCCGTTGATGCATTCAAAAACTATATTATGGAGGTGTCTCAAGAAGATTGGAAAAACTGCTTTGACAAATGATTCGAACGAATGCAAAAGTGTATTGACCATAAAGGAGAATACTTCGAAAAACAATAAAGCAGTTTTCAATGCCAAATTCCTATTTTTTCATTGTTAGGCTCAAAATATAAATAGTGATCCTCGTAATAAGCCAAAATGTGATTTTTTTTTTTTTTTTACGAAAAATAGGTAATTTGTATTTTTGGAGGAAAATTGTTATAACTCGGCCACTATGTGAGCAATCTACTTCGTATAAGTTTTGTTTTGCTTCTAAAACATCGTAACATGGAAACGTGTACAACTCAGAACGCCGAACCGAGAAAGGGGGTTTGGGGCTCGCGACCTCCGAATTTCAATGGGAAAAAAATAAGAATCTGGACTTTGCCCCCTCTTCTCCCACTATTTTGCTTAGAAGGCGCGAACTTTGTATTCTTTTCAAAGAATGGACATTTCACAAGAGAATGAAACATATTTCATGCTCTTCCGTGCCATACAAGTTGAATAATAAGCCAAAATGTGATTATTATTTTTTTACGAAAAATAGGTAATTTGCATTTTTGGAGGAAAAATTGTTATAACTCGGACACTATGGGAGCAATCTACTTCGGATTAGTTTTGTTTTTCAGCTAAAACATCAGAGCATGCAACCGTGCACAATTCAGAACGCCGGACCGAGGAAGGGGGCTTGGGGGCACGTCCCTCGAATTTCAATGAAAAAAATAAGATCTGGAATTTGCCCCCTCTTCTCTCACTATTTTGGGGATAAGGCGCAAATTTTAGTATTCTTTCCAAAGAATGGACATTTCTCAAGAAAATGAAACATATTTTATGTTCTTGGGTGCCATACAAGTCGAATAATAAGCCAAAATGTGATTATTATTTTTTTTACGAAAAATAGGTAATTTGCAATTTTGGAGGAATATTGTTACAACTTGGGCACTATCGAAGCAATCTACTTCGGATAAGTTTTGTTTTTCAGATCAAACATCAGAGCATGCAACCTTGCACAATTTAGAACGCCGAACCGAGGAAGGGTTTGGGGGGCGCGACCACCGAATTTCAATTTTAAAAAAACATAAAAATCTGGAGTTTGCCCCTCTTCTCCCGCTATTTTGGGGAGAAGGCGCAAACCTTAGTATTCTCTTCAAGGAATGGACGTTTCCAAAGAGATTGATTGAAACATGTTTCATGTTCCTGGGTGCCATACAAGTTGAATAATGAGCCAAAATGTGAAACTCTGTTCGGAAATGTGGCATTGATATGTTGCGGAGATGGGGAGAGGTTGGTCATCAATATGAATTTCCAAGGCTTGCTCCAGACCTGTTTTAGAGTTCCACCCAAATATAAGAGTATGAAGGTCCAAAAAGCACATTGATTTCATAATCAGCACGATGATACCATATGGTATCATTGGGGCAGTACGACCTTACTCTGATGATACCATATGGTATCATCGGGGGAGTAAAGGTTTAGTTTAGCCTCTGAATATTACGTGGAAAATGCATTGAATTATCATTTTTTCTTGTCCGTATGGAAGTAGTAAGGGGTCTTGTCAACAGATGGAGAGGATAAGAGCGGATGGCGTCGTCCGATAGCAAGGAATTTTGTTGGGCAAACTGAAGGAACATGGGAAAAAATAGGTTCTATTGATACATACTACTTTTGTCAAATATCGCCACCCGACAAAGTATCTCACTACAACATGCGACAGAAATTGCATGGACTGCAACATCCAACAAAAATCGCATGCATAAACAAGAAGAGCTTTACACTGAAAATATGCTGCTGGAATTTTATTACTCTTCTGGCTCACTTCACCTTATTTAATGTAGCAGTGCTTACGAAGGTTTTCTTTCATCATCCTGACGTATTACTGGTTTCGCACAAGTTAACATACGTTTACAATGGCATTACACTATTTTTCGATATCAAGAAGAATCCAACCAAACGGGATATATATTGAATACTATCACGAAAAAGTGAAACATAAATCTGCATTGGTGAACGTTATAAAAATTGGCAAGTGCATGCTCGCAACCTCAAATTTAATGTAACACTAGTATTACAATGAAATTAATGCCATTCTCTGTCCTGTCTGTTTGAACTCGTGAGAGATGGTCATTAATCTCTCACTGAGCAAGGTTAATGTCCAATATTATGAAATAAAATACTAATAATAAATACGTAAATATTTTAATATATTTACTCGAATCATTCAATCATAAAAGCAAATCACTTTCTTCAAGAATTGACTTTTCTCTGCCAGCCCTGCTAAATTTTCACTTTCCATCTACTGATTTATACAAGGGGTGGCCAGAAAGTAATTTCCGATTAGAAGGGAACCGTAAAGACCAAAACCGTGAAAACTGGTAATTGCTGCGAAGTTATGTTGAGGAATGTGCAGTGATGTTTGGACACATTTTTGGCCTTTCGAAATATCAAAATAATGCGAATTTGGCATAAAATGTGAATTGTTGGCGTTTTTAGCGATTTTTTTTTTAAAAGAAATGTCCTAAAACAACGAAACATTCTTGTCTTTTCTAGGCCATGTTTGTGTACATAGAACATGGAAGTTTTCCAACATTTTACTCAAGAGTAAACTATAGTTATACTTATACGTACATGAAATAATTCCGACAGCCACATTAAATCATGTAGTTCCAACAATTTTTTCAACTTCTATCGAAACCATTTGCATCACAGAGCAAAGTGGCAGGGTTCTAACAGGAGATCGAGTGCGTATCTACCGTCACACGAGAGCCACATCTTCGTATTTGTCGCACGAGATATGTTTTGAATTACCAAGCTAAATGCGCACCATCGGCATTTGTCGAGCGAGTAATAATGGAGCTCAGTCATTAGGGCATCTGACTACTATGCGAGAGACCCGGGGTCGATCCCCTGCAGGGGAGAACCGGGATGTTTTCCACCTATTCAAACTGCTCCGGCACCCACCCAGCATCATATGAAGCTGGTAATTTGAGGATACTATGAGGGATAAATGTAGCCAGGAGCGTGGTGCTGATCACATCACCCCCACCTTCAACCGTGATCAAGAAAGTGTGGGACCCTAACTCCACACCCCTATACACCTTCATGGAAAAGTGCAGGGGAGCACTTTACTTTTACTTCCTCAAAAATCTGTTCCAACATATCAAACTGTCACGAAAGTATGTAGACCATGTGACCGCGGTGTGTCTGACAGCAAAGACTTGCAAAGCTTGCCCTGCCAGAAACCTCTTCACTTAAGCAAAGAGATGAAAGTCGGTACATTCAAGGCCAGGGCTGTTCAGGGAGTGGTCCAAGATCTCTCACCTGAAGTGATGCAAAGGGCCCGTGTGTGCTCAGCTGTATGGGGTTGTGCACATTCGATTGGCCTTCTGTGATTTGTCTGCACCATCGTGTGACCATACTATCACTCACGACGTCCGGTCTGCACACCTCACACGATTGCTGGTGGCTCTGTGCCAAATTCTGAGCGTGCAATATAGGCTACATCGCAGTCGGTGGGAGACTGTGTGAGAGCTGCAATCTTTAACCTAGAACTGTCCTAAAACTGCTGCATTGCAACTGTACCAGATTACAGCTACATACCACTTCTTCCTGCCTGCATGTGTGTGTGTCGCTCTCCGACCACTAGTGCTGTGTATATACACCATTGGAGCTTTTTTCAGGATGCCCCTCGTATATGAACTTTCATAAGCTTTAATTATTAGTGTTTTCCTGTTTTAATGTGTGGTTAGCTAAATCAGGTACCTATACAATGCAATTCTATAAATTCCTTGCGTTAAATTTCTAATACCTACATACCCTTTTCGACAGCATTAATGGTATAACTGCATGTTGTCAGTTTCACAGTACTTCACTTGGATATACTGTACTGAAGCAGAAATCCCATTGATAATGTAAGGAAATATGACACTTTATTTTGTTCGATTCAATTGTTTCACTTATATGCAAGAGTTAAGTTGTTTGCTTTACAGAGAAAAGAGAAGTAGCTTTATGCATTGAAAAATGAGTCCTCACTCATGGTTTTTGCAAGCAGAGGGCTCCAAACCTCAGTGAAAATATTAATATATAATACCGAGAATGTATAAGGAGACTGATAAATTACAAATTGTATTTCTTAATCAATCACTCTTCACTCTTATCTCATTTAGTCGAACTTTAAAAATAATGAAGTATATTTTTTTAAACTTACTGCGTATGACAAAATTCCGTAATCCTTCCCCTAGCTTGTGAATTGTAATAATTTTCCAAATTCACTATTTTGCAGTTTGAATTCAAATCATAGAGAATAGAGAAATTAAGTCAATTTCATAGAAGATAATATTGGTACTTAACAAAACCATATGTGGATCTGTATGAGTTTATTATTTACATTTGCAAAAACATCGATTTAGTTTAGTTTTTAATTGCCAGGGAAAAATGTAAATTTTGTCCTAGAAAACCTGGAAAAGTCAGGGAATTTCATTTCTGCTTGTTTGTAGCCACCCTGGTTTGTGTTTGCACTGCAATAACAGAAAATGGCTTTCTCGACCAGGTGTTAAGCAATCAAACAATCTAAACGCTGTTTATGTTTTATATTTGTCAACAAGCGTAGACATTATCGAAGTAATGATTACACCATAATTTACTTATTAATATTAAATGTCAATAGTACATATTAATTAACGTATACATTTTTAAAAAATAGAAATGTCTGTGCGAGAAAAGTTGTTGGGATCAGGGCATCATCTTTTGGAAAACTAATTTACCGGGCCACGGATTCACGAATGTTACGAACCACTGGTCTGAAGCAAAACATTCACAGCGCATGCGATTAAACAGACCGAAGTGACACGATGCACGGTATTCAGAAAACCGCCCAGTCCGAGCGACACGCAAGCGACATGCGATACGTACAGCTCGTGTCGCTTCCTTTGTAAAGGCATTGATTATAATAATTATTAATGAAGCTTCGCTTCCAAATAACGTGTCGCTTGTCGCTTCGGTCTGAAAGCTCTCTAAAGGTAGAGCGTCCAACGCACGTCGTTTGTGAAGCTCCTCTCTCTACAGTCATACGAGGGAGGTTCCGAAAGTTCGTGGATTGACAACACTGCGCCGATTCTGTGTAATCCGAGTCTGTGATTGTTGCACGTGAATATAGCTTGTGGTATGCTTTGTTAATGTACGAGTGAACCAACGCGCAGCTGTTGTTTGTTTGCTCGCTATAAAGTCGAACTGCAGAGTGTATTACAATAGCGGATGAGAATGATATATCGATAATTACCAGACAAAGGATTGCTATTGAATTGTGTGTGAAGTTACGCAAAAGTGGCCAGGAAACGTTTCAGATGATCAAAGAAGCTTACGGTGACGAAGGAATGGGAAGATCGGCCGTATTCAAGTGTTGGAAGCATTTTAAGGAAGGTAAACGCAATGTGCAGGATAAGGCGAGAAGTGGGCGTCCATCAACATCAGTGAACGATGAGAACATTGTGAAAGCAGACACATTGTTGAAAGAAGATAGACGTTTATCGATTCGTAAATTGGCATCTAAACTGAATGTTGGTGTAGTAAGATGTCACTAAGGGAGTAATTCGCAAAAAAGACGTGAACTGCTTCATGAAGAATGGTTTCTCCTGCAGGGTAACGCTAAGCCACATGTGGCACGGCAAACTATGGCAGCTTTGGAGAGAAAATTGGTGGGCAGTCTTTAGACTATCCTCCATACAGCCCAGACCTCGCACCCTGCGATTTCTGGGCATTTCCAACACTTAAGAAAGAGTTACGCGGACGTTTATCACAGACCAGGAAGTGAAAGCTGTCACATCCACTACCTTACGCCGACTCTCAGAAAATGGTCTGCAACATTGTGTTTGAGAAGCTAGTGCATAGCTGGAATCGGTGTATAGAGTGTGAAGGCGCTATTTCGAAAAGGAAACTCACACCAACCCTCGTAACTTACTGACTCGGACTCCGAATAGTGATATCAGTCCACGAACTTTCAGAACAACCCTCGTATATTTAATCATAATGATGAAATGTTAATCTTTAAATGTTTTATTAGTTATTTTGACGACCAGAAGAAAATCCTGAACAATGATTCAGTATAGAGTTCTGCAGAGGACCTCTTTCGCTCGCTCGTACCCTTTCCAGTCTTCCACCCTCGAGCGTTTACAATGGAACATCAATGAGACATTAATTGTAGGCAAAATATCCGTCCTGGCAGTTTCAGCCAATAATCATATCTTTCATTTAATATGTCACCGTATTGGTGAGATAGACTCGAATACATTTTAACATGAAGATGATGACTTTGTTTAATTGAGGACTACAAGTGGTAAACGTTGTAAGTGCCAAAAGCGAAAGTGTTGGGAAATCGCAAGAAACTGTTCTTCCACATATCTGGCACTTACAACGTTTACGATTTTTACTCACCCTCAACGTGAAACCTCTTTTGGTATCTGAAATAATAAAATAAGTTTAGTTTTATGAAATGTTCATTCTTGTGTATGCAAAAACATGTTGCATTACCTGTTCCTGTTTGTAATGTGTTTTTTTTATCTTGTTAATATTGTTTATTTAAATTACACACAGTGGTCTCTCTTGTTATATTCGTTCTTTTTTCAATTTATTGTTTGTGAATTTCAGGAACCTCGCTTGGCACTTCCATCGTTCACCAAATCAGCCTAGCGACCTCTTTACACGCCCTTTTGAACTACTTAGAGGGTTGCCAGTCACTTTTCACGTTTACCACATTATAAAGCATGGCACTTTTGACAGTTTAACGTGAAAAAGGCTGTTTGAATTTTTTTGGCACTTACATCGTTTTCCAATTTTAGTCTTCAATTGAGATTCAATTTCACTACGTCAACGATCCATATTTGAGGGTCCACTACCACAGGCATATTACAGTTATACGTGTACTACTGGCTTCGAGCGTATACCGCTCGTTTTGCCTATTCGAGCATAATTCGCTCGAGCTTAAGAAGCTCTCGATTCCGTGCGAACTATTTGGCGCTCTAGCGAAATTCTCTCCCTGCAGCACTCTAATTCAGTGCATAAATTAAGAAATTGAAGTAGGTAGAATTTTTAGATTGAGTCACTTTTCTGCCACTTACTGCTAATGAACAGAAGAAGAGTAATGGTTATTTTGCAGGGTTTTCTTGCTAACTACACTAATATTATCACTTGAGCATTGTTTGACCAATGATTTATTTATTTTATTTATTTATTTATTGAGAAAACTGACGATACAGCACAGGAGGCGTCAATGCTCGCACGATTCATATTTCTAAGAAAATATAAAATTAACGCTTTGTAATCTTTCAAATATTCTTCACGGGAATTGAGTTCCCTGACTTCAGCAACTGCTGTACATCACTTATTGTTGTGCTAATATTTCTTCCAGGTGTCTTACATATTCTTCATGTATGGCCTCACCTGCGTATGGTTGCCTGAACAACAGGCAACATTTCCTGTTCTATATCACTAGAAGCTTGATTTACGTTTGTCCTTGGCGTGGACGGGTCATTGTAAATTTCATTACGCACGGCTACTTCGTGCTGAAGCAATCCATTCGGCACGGTTAAGGATTTTAATGAAACTTGGCGCGAAAGCAGAAACACGCCTTTTCTAAAAGACCTTTCTAACATAATCCAATGTGTGTCACATTCAGAGGGCAACAGATGAATGGGTGAATTTGATTTTTATGTTTGTGTAAATATTAGCTAAAATGGTCCCAATACAGTGAAGTCCATGGTTCTATTTAAAAGGGGGTTAGGGTTCAACCCCCTCCCCCTCCCTTGAAACTTTTGAGATGTTGGTTGATGTAAGTACAGAAGCCAAAATCGGCAACTCACTTTCAAATACTTAGGTAACAGCAGTGCTCGAAGTGAAGGGGGGTGCGGAGGGATGGCATCTCCCAGCTGGCAAAAGTTTCACGAAGCATCCCCCAGCTGTCTCATTGTCACCATGTTAAACCATTGGAGCATACATACCCCCGGCTAACCCCAAGTCTCAACCAAACATTTCCCAGCTAAAATGTCCTCTTATAAAAATGCGAAAGACTATGTATTTCTCTCTCTCTCTCTCTCTCTCTCTCTCTCTCTGGTCTCCCCGATGGCGTAGTGGTAACGTTATCGCCTTGTAATGAAGGGGTCTCGGGTTCGATACCCTGTGGAGGCACATAGTGGTTCTGATCCCACTTTAAACTGTAGGTTTATGTGCCTCCACATCGATCGCCGGACTACTTGATTACACGGCTACAACGATACCACTATGTCATCGGGGAAGCCCTGTCTCTTCACGAATTTCATCTAATCATCGTACATTCTCATCGTCACGATTCGCCAAAGTTGCAGAAAAGAGACGCAAAATAAACAAGAATTCAAACAAGCATAAGAATGAAAATTTCTAATTTTGCCCATGAGAATCACGTAATCAAGGGGTCCCGGGTTCGATACCCGGACTTAAAACAAAACTCAATCAATCACATCGGGTCGTATTTTCTCCGAGCCCACCTCAGCATCTTCAACATGGTCGCCTTCTAAACAAGGAGTCCCGGATTCGATACCCGGTGGAGACATTGCACAGAGGTTCGGATCTTATTTTAATCTGTGTCCAGTCCCTCTGGATTAGCTTGTCTGTGCATAAAGTGGACTTAAAGCAACAGATCAAAGAAACAAAATCAACAGTCCCTAGACTGTTCTTCTCACACGAGAAGAAACATTTCCGTGCATAGCATTCATTGCCTCTTGCAAGGAGAGCAGTTGGTTCTAGTTTCGTTTGAGATCTACTGAGGGACGAAAGACACGGGGGAGGTAAACAGGACAATTTGATTGTAGCAAAGAAACTGTCGTCATAGTGACGACGACGACACTAGAAAGCAACACGCCATTCTACAGATATATTTACTCGTTTTCAAACAATACGATCCGTTCAAAGGCTTCTTCGACGAGAGGAGACTGACGTGAGCGTAAGAGAAGAACGAAAAATGGTGGAGAGGCGAGGGAGGGGGTAGGGAGAAGGTAAGGAAGGACGAACCTGCGTAGCAATTACCTCTGGCATGTGGAGAACAAAGATGTTCTCAAAGAGAAATTCTCCCTCTGTTTTTGCATTTCGATTCCTTGTTCCAAATGTAGGAGGAAGGGTGAAGGTTGGATTCGCCATGTGCCTTAGAAATTCTTCCAAGTGGGGACTGTGTCTCGTACAAAGACCTCGAGATATGAATGCTCGTAACAACATCAAGTATTTCATATAGGTTATCACAAACAAGAGCATCTTGAGTTCTTCTTTACCCTTTTGTGACTCTCTTGAAGGCAAGAGAGTGGTTGCATCATTAAATGAATAATTTATTCTGCTGCATTTGGTTCTCACATGAGGTGAATGTTTTCAGTACTTTATGAATGATGCGTACAGAATAAAGGAAATGTATACAACGCATATAATTGCTGCCAAGCTCGTGTTTACAAGGTCTAGACTCCGTCTGAAACTTTCGCAATGTCGAAGTTCATTAATCATTTCATTTTTCACGAGCAGTCAATTTCGGTAAATATTGTGCGGCGTTATGAAGAATAATTATGGTTATGCATTTCTATACAATTGAATCGGTCACACGACAACAGTTTTGTCGACAAGAGATATTAAATTGGAGATAAATTGGTTTTATATTATCTTTACATGTCTTTCTTGTAAACTGAGGTTGTTTTTTTTTATTAATATTCCATTTTCTCTTCCAGGTAAGTATCCAGTGCTGACATAGATCAAGACAAGCGTTTGATGCTACGGGAAGATTAAGCAGTTATCTTTGTTGCCAGGTACTGTTGTATTAATGTTCTCTTTTTATACCAATGATTATACTAGGTACATATTTTCTACCAAGGAAACGTTTAGTGAAACGCAAGTAGTGACTCCCCTTCTCTACCGTTATGCGTGGCCTTGATCCACAGATTCCCGGGACAGAGTATAGTAGATTTTTTTTATTAAACTTGTGTGTATAAATTGATTTTTTTTTCATTTGCAAATCTGGTCTGTTTTACACATGTAGGAACAAAAATGTTTTTTTTTTCATAGACATAAATGTAAAACATTTTTAGGATTAAATAGAACATAAAATCTGATTCTATTACGTGCATCGTGAAATACCTATCCTCAGCAAACACAAAAATCTTAATTCTACCATTATTTGACCATCGTAATGCAGCCTTAAGGAAATCCACTTGCGATATATTTACAAAGACAAAGGAGAAACTTTTGGGACAGTGTTGTTTTTTACTCGATTTGCATGAACAACTCAAAATAATCTGGAACCCACTCGCTCCAAAGTAACCCATCTGGTTTCCTTGCCTACGCTCATGCAACACTACAAGAATTAATCTTACCCTGTACACCTGAATTCAAAGACTCCTATTCCAGCTCATCTTTTGATTTTTAGTTGCATCAGGCCATGGCTTCGAATTTGTTTCACGTTCATTAAACTGTACAGGGTTTTAAAATTAGATTATCATGAAAACTGCCCCTAAGGTTTGCCATTTTGCGTTTTCAGGTCAGTTGAGGTGACTACTCCATGATACAAAAACTCTTTGAGGACCGAGCCGACCTCGGTAGCGGAGACCTTAGCAAGGAACGCCTCGTCCAGGATTCCCTGGTTCGAATCCCAGGCATGATTGTTTATTGTGAGTGTTTATTCATCAATTTAGTCATATCGTCACTCATCTTCATCTTCACAGTTAGCCAAAAGTGACAGATGCCACGTCCCGGAGAGGGTAGCATCAGTCCGGCTTAGGCCAGGGTGTAGCATGAGATACTCAGGGCAACTAAAAGTGATTGATAACTTATTTTAGGAAAAACAACTTGTTTAACCTACTACAGAAGGTACAATGCACCGTATATTCTTAATTTTCATAATACATTAAATTTATATACAGGATTGTATTTAAAGCTGTATCTTTGTTTCTTGGTCACATATATCTATATTAAACATATTTCATCTATTAAAAGGCTTCTTCTTCTTCTTTCTGGATACGTGATGAACTTCTTCTATTTGGCTAACAAGCTTCTTCTTCTTTCTGGATACGTGAAAGACTTCCTCTTCTTCTATCAATTAATCGGCTGATTCATCTATTGGTTAAGAGGCTTCTTCTTCTACTAGTCGATATGCTTCTTCTTCTACTAATCAATATACTTATTCTTCCATTCGTTAGTAGACTTCTTCTTCTATTAATCAATATACGTATTCTTCTATAAACGTCTCCTTCTATTGATCAATATACTTATTCTTAACTTCTTCTTCTATTATTTAATACACTTCTTCTTCTATTAATTAATAGAATTCTTCTTATACTTCTTTAATATATTTATTCTCACATTGATTACTAGACTACTACTTCTATTAGTTGATAGACGAAATTTTCTATTGGTTAATAGACTTCTTCTTCTACTAATCGATAGTCTTTTTCTTCTACTAATCAATATACTTATTCTTCTATTCGTTAGTAGACTTCTTCTTCTACTAATTAATAGTATTCTTCTTCTACTAATCAATACACTTATTCTTATATTCGTTAGTAGACTTCTTCTTCTACAACTACTTCTTCTATTATTTAATACTTCTTCTTCTATTTGTCAATAGGCTTTTTCTTCTATCAACATGCTTTTTCTTCTACTAGTCGATAGTCTTCTTCTTCTACTAATCAATATACTTATTCTTCTATTCTTTAGTAGACTTCTTCTTCTACTAATCAATGTACTTATTCTTTTATAAACTTCTTCTTCTATTAATCAATATACTTATTCTTCTATTATTTAATATACTTCTTCTATCGATGAAATCATATACCTTTCATATATTTATGCTTCTCGTAAATATATCTCTTATTTACCAAGGCACCTATATCCAAATTCCTTCATCTATTAGACATTTGTTTGATTCCCGTATCTTCCCTGCTATATTTCCCTTCTTTTTGGGCTTTGTCGAAGATACAACAATAATTTGAATCAATATTTTGCTTCGCAATAGCCTAATACAAGCGGAAAAAAGGGGTTAATCGAAGGGCGCCGCCTGTCCCGCGCTCGACCTCAATCCGGGTCAGCAATAGATGCGCCGCAACGGAAGTGCTTAGGGGCCGCCACTGAGTTGCCGCCGCACCGGGGTAAACAACTAAAAAGGTCTAGTGGGAAAACTCCTTCCTACTAAGACGGTAGAGATAATAACATTGTAATCGCTTCTTAACTGCATTAATCTTTACATACATTCACATATGCTTCACATGTCGATCATTTCTTTATCTCGCCTTTATCCATCCCCATTGTTTATCTCAGTTTATAAATTTATGTAAGCACAATTAATTTCAGTTCACCAAACACTTTCATTCAATTCGCGTGCGCATTTATAATCTGCGATCCTAATATTTCTTCCGCGTGCTGCCATCTATGATTCCTTATTTCAATCATTGGGCCATATGGTTTACATGTGCGGGTACGTACCACAGAAAAGGAAAGTGAAATATCCAGATGAAGCAATATTCAAGGACCAAGGCCTTCGAATCGCTACTCTTTTATGTCTTTCTAGACACCTACACTTACTTTCCAAGTAGCTCCTCCTCAAATTGTTCCCACGATGCTGGCGTCAATATTGATTAATTGGGACTGCTACTGGGAATCGAACCCGGAACCTCTCCTTCCGAAGGCAACAGCGTTAACCATTCAGCTGCACGGGAGTCCAACTGAGTTAAAGTGAAGCTAAAATGGCTGATGTACTCCGTGATGATACTGATGGGAAGTGTTGAGAACCTAGGGTTCGAATGCAGGCCTGGACATGAGTGTTATTTGTGAGTGTATCTTCGTGAATTTCATCATAACACCTTATCGTCAAGATTAGCTAAAAGTGGCAGAAAGCGTCGTATAAATAACCTAATTCAATCCATGTATCAATACGAGAGCTATTGTAGTTCCCTAGAACATTTAATTTTAGATTAGGCGCGAACTTCCCATTCACCATCAAGCATTTGAGGCAAGATATAGAACTTCGTGAACTGAACTCTGAGAAACGAAGTGCCATTATGGTTTCATCGTGATTTTGTGTTTCATTCAACTTATCGGTCCCCAAGATTTTCTCTTCTGTATCGAAATATTCTTATATGGGAATTCTCAAGCTACTGGAAAATATAAATGGCCCTGTCTCGTGCCTTGAGGGGGAAGTTTGTTTACATTGCGAAAGTGGTTGTAGATGGCATCGGAGTCATTTCTGGCAACAAATATTGACTTTAAATCTTCAATGTAAAGTTTGCTGCTACCTTTTTTTCGGGGGGGAGGGGGTTCGTAGAAAATATAGAGGGCACTGTCAAGGCTGCAATGGCTCATTTCTTATCCGCTGGCTTCATAATTTGGAAAGGCATTCGTAAGGAGTGACGGAGACTCTGTACAGCATGCACATATTTTGTATTTTTGTCATCTAACGTCGAATTTCTGTCACATTTGTCTAATCGCAACGATAAGGATGAGTGATGATACAATGAATTTGATAAAGGGACATTCACAAAGAACACCCATGCCGAGGCCGAGATTCGAACCATGGACACCTAGCGTCATAGCGTCCTGTGCTGACAACCCCGCCATGGATGCTTTTCAAATTTGTTAACGGCTAACAAAATTGCTGAACTTTCTTTGACAGTTTTCTACATATTGAAAACTTTTTTTTTTCTAAGTGTCACGTCTAATACTCCGCCGTCTCAAGAAAATTAAAATGAAATACCCGGAAAAGGGGTAATGTAAGTTGGGGTATCTGTAATTGAAAAGATGTTGTAGAGGCAACAAGAAATAATAATAACAATAATTAGAAAATGAGGCTAGTTTAATGTGAATGCTGGTTGACAAGTCTGCCACAAATGTCGAAAACCTACAGTAGGCCTAAACAAGTACCTTTGTTTGCAGATTCTTTAGGAAACCCTAAAATTTCGGTAGTCCAATAACATAATTTGTCACCCTCACCTTATAGATTCTTCATTTGTACTCAAATGATAGGTGCATTGTGTTTTTCGTGCTAATTTTCACGTAAGATATACAGTGTTCAGACCGCGCTCGTCTGGCCGTGTTTTATCGTGTCGTGTCCATTTACACCTAGCTTACTGGCTCTATTTTCACTGTGCATCGGCTTCCTATTCTTCGCTCTTCCACAAGGTGATGGTGATTCATTGTCCACTGGTTGCCATACTCGTTTCCGTGTGTCGAATACCGGGTTCCTGCCGTGCTCTTACCGTGTGCCTTTTGCGAAGTACTCCTCGACTGGTCTGAAACTGCCGGTAGGATGTGTGTAGGCTGTGCTGAGAAGGGAAAATTGAAGAGAGCATTCTCTATGGCGGTGTCATAGTACGAGGGAGAGTGAAGTGGAAACCTTGAAAGCCCCACAAAAATTACAGGACAGACTGTAAACAGCTGAAATTTACATGAGGTGTCGAATGTTATTTATGACACGACCTCAAGGCTGCAACACTGATCAAGTGAGCTTCACAACACAATTTTTGTCATTTTAAAGATGCCGGCGCCTCCTGCATATACATGCACCAGCAAACCAGCGAAGTGTAGTGGCTCATTGCCCTCTGGAAGCCTAAAACTTACAGACGTTCTACGACAAATGAAAATTCAATGTCTCTATGCATGCTTACCATGCCAGCAAGTTTACAAATAGTGGAGAAATTTCGACAATGGCCTCAGATGGGTGGAAAGACCTTCGCGGTGGCTCGTAAGCGACTGCACATAGATTCCAAATATTCTTCTTCTTGAGGTAACTCACACTTGAAAATGTATGTGGGTCAGCAATGAGTTTATGCTAAAATGCTGCAAACTTGTGCAGCCCTACATGCAGAAACCTACTAGTTAAAAAACAGAAACAAATTAAGGTTTTTCATTTGACTCTCCTGAACATTTAGCCTATGTTAGCATGTTTTCGAAAACTTCTCTACTTTCAAAATCCTGAAAACTTACAGAATTCTTTGTAGACCATTCAAGTGAATCTTTGTATTTGCATTCTATACTTGTTTTATTTGACTTCTCTTTTATGCATTTTAGCAAATCGCGGTGATGACTGGTGATCGGATTAAATTGATGAAGGGATACTCACGAACACAAATGGATGAGTGCAGTTTTCAGTGTGTTCTGTGTGCTAGAGAGGTTAACTTAACTTGTGAGTACCTTCTCAGTAGGCCAACCCTTTCACCCCCAGGTACTTTTTTGTGGTGCTTGTTTCGCTGTTGTCTGAGCCAGAGCAGACCAAATGAATGTCCTGGAAGCAATCCTCAACAGCAATTAAATGTCCCGGAAGGATACTTGAATTAGGGATACTATTTTTAGGGGAGCAGGAAAAGGTTCTTAAAGCCTTGACTCATTCTCACTCAACAGTTCGGTAGGTGCCGAGGCTTGCCCCGAGTTGATACCTTCCTAGAGATGAGGCCTGCTCGAAAAGGTTCTTAAACTCCTTGAATTAAAGATATTAAAATTAGAGATGCTAAAATTAGGGACATTACAATTATGCATACTAGAAATAGGGCACCTAAACTGATGCAGTTTTTCAGATTTTTTGATATCATGTTTTTTGTTGTTTTTTTGTTTTCGTTTTTTTTCAAAAGAGAAATTTTCGAAAAAGTCTTTGCTGGCACAGGCTAAAGGTCCAGCAGAACTCAAGAACTCTCAGGAACTTTAAAGAAAGGAGCAAGAACAGGTCAGGAAAACGACAGTTTTCAGAGTTTTTCACGATTTATGGAAGTTGAGAAGAGAATGAGTTTTCGTTTGCTCACGCACCATTGGTCAGTCTGCACCTACGTCGCTTCGGTGGATTTATGTGCTTAAGAACTCGCAGAATAAATACAGAAGTTAAGCGAACAGTGGACGTAACAAAGACAGAAACAAAAAAGATAAACGAAGGAATAACCCTGTACAAATGTAATGAAGTGGTCGGCAAATCTTTGTCTCGTTTTGGTTAATCAGCATAAAAGGAATTACCTTAGCAAGCGATGACGTAAGCTGTGTAAAGATGTTTTTGCTTTGTAAAATCTGCGCATTGATGTCTGGAATGGCATTTATGCTCACTTCCATTGTAGTTCATTGCAATATTAACTGTGTTTGCAGCCTTGTTTGCTACACACTGTACACAAGCTCTCTCTTTGAAGTGCATCCAGGAAAGTCAAAACAGACAGATTAGGCTGACGACGTCCTGGTGTGTATTCAGTCAGCTTTGCTGGTTTTATTGTTCGTACGTCCTTTCTGTCAAGACTGCTCTTTGATTTGGATTTTACTTTTGTTATATCGCGTCGCTTTTCTTCCACTTTTGGCTAATCGCGACGATGAGGATGAGAGGTGATATGATGAAACTTACGAAGGGACACTCACAAAGAACATCCAATCCAGGCAGGGATTCGAACCCGGGACCCCGTATCGCGCTGTGTTAACCACTCCGCCACTGAGATCGGCAATACTGTTTGGGTGTGTGTGTCGAAATGGCTCATCGTGCAAAACTATAAAATGCAGAATGACAAGTGTCTACAAATAATAGTTACTGAGAACACTCATACTCTTGCAAAGGGTTATAAACATGCAAATATGCTATACATCGAGAATAGCTGCACTTTGCAAATGAGGTAAATAGACTTAACCAAGAATTGCGTTCTCCAATTTGGTCTGTACATGTTTTCGTTTCTAATGTATGGGAAAGCGAGTTGTAGCTTTGTTTCAATCCGTTACCTAGTTCGGCGACCATTTTTGAAAATGATCAGAAAGGACCAACTGATCACATTTGAAACGGGCAGTTTACAATTCGGCAGTTCTTGTTTTTTATTATTTATTTATCGTTTTTTTATATATATAGTAAAACGAGCTATCATATTTGCCAGTACCAGAATTCAGATGATTTCTTGCACATATCCACATATAACTCTACACACGTACAAAGTTGTTACTTTCTATGCAGAAGAGCCGTATTTTTTATCACATAGTCCGCACTTTTCAATTGAATTTTTTTGCTTGAATTTTTGTTTTAATCCCATATTATGCACAGATAAGGACTGGACCTGAAGTTTAAAGTTTGATCCAAACCACTGTGCAACGTGCCTCCACCGGGTAACGAACCCGAGACGCCTTGATTACAAGGCGATACGTTACGACTGCAGCCTCCATCCTATTTTAAATCAAGTACCTTAAATAGTCTGCGCAAGGGTCAAGCATAAATACTCAGGCTGCTCTAATTAAGAAGCGAGAATAATTAATTGAGCCTCGTTAAAAATATCCATAGAATTTAATGATGACATTGATTGATTTGTTTCATTTTACTTCGCGTTTTGTGCCTCTTGGCTAATTTGCGAAGATGGGGATGAGTGATGAAATGATGAAATTGATGAATGGACATTTACGAACAACCATGCTCGAGCGGGATTCGAACCCGGGGACCCCTGGCGTCGCAGCGCGATGTCCTAACCACTCAGCCACGGGGTCCGGCAAAGATGACATTGAATCCTGAAATTCGTCTCTGGGAGCTTCCCTGAAAAGGATCAGATTTTGTTCGATGTGACTGAAGTTAATCCTGACTCGTGGGTCTTATTGAAACTGACCTTAGAACCTCAATACTAGGCACAAGCGTTCATCGACACACATACATGACAGAAAAAGAGAGATAGCACACCTTAATTTTAGTGCACACCTCCCATTCACTCAGAGACGTACTATGCAAATTAAACATTCTGCAGTGCTCGGTGTACTCATTTATAAATCCAGGCGTGGATCATTTTACTCTATTTATGGTTTTGTGTGCTTACGGGCATATATTTTAATTGCAATCATTCAATCTCTTTTGAGCAGCCTCTTTCCGCTTTTAATTATAAATAAATCCTCCACAAAGGTTGGTCCAGAGAGAGAGAGAGAGAGAGAGAGAGAGAGAGAGAAACAACAACAGTGTATCCAATTGATATATTACTGCCTTACAGGATGGTTTGTTTGTTCATTTAGTTCAACCAACCGCCGGCAGGTGGCTTGTTAAAACCGACCACGTGTGACTCCGGTTAATGGTCGTGGAGTGTAACACATTCATTACAGCAATTTGCATATCGCCTAAATCTCGGTCATTGAAAGCCGTTGTATTTGCGGAAATAGAACAAAATTTATAAATCAGACGCTTCATTACCGTTCCTCTCCTTTGAACTTGTGAGGAATGCTCTCTTAGCTGCGACAGTGCTGGGGAAGACATGCCACACGCTAAAATCCTCAGGAACAGTTTTTGCAATGTGCTTCAGGAGTGTAAGGGAGAGGGTAACCGTACGCTGGACACTCAAATACCAAAAATTGTATATTCAATATCTAAAGTTTTGCAGGAAACAATGTCCGTTAGGCATTATGCGAGACGAAACTTGCCCCTCTCGTCACGTCTTACCTAGTGAAGGAGAAAGATTGTCTTGTCACCACGCCACCACACTTAATGCATCATAGTGTCTGGGAATTCTGTAACCGAAAGTGAACATTGCTCTGCAACATATAAAACGGCAAGAAGAATACTGAGACATGATATTTTCGAATATCCATCATGAATTCCGGGTTCGGTGTTATTTGTAGTGTCCGTTCATCAATTTCATTATATCATCATCACTCATCCTCTTTTTCGGAATTTGCCAAAAGTGGCAGAACGGAGAAGTAAAATAATCAATCAATCGAATATCCATTATTTGCCAAATTTCTTTCCTGTTCTTGCCTGCAAAATTTGGAGCCTGACCCTAAATGTTTGCTCACTGCCATTTCCAATAATTACAAAATAAGAATTAGGCCCTCCAATGAAGAGAAATTCGATTAGGAGCAGTGACCACCGTGTAAGGAACATCCCATATTCAAATTGACGATAAACAAGACATTTGCACAAACACACAAGTATCAGGAGAATGCATCCTAAAAACTAAAATTACTGCATGAAGACAAGAGGATCTCCAAAGTGTAGAAAGATTTTCAGTTAGGAAGCTAAAATTTTGACTGGCACCAGCTGTCTCGGTGGCCAAGCGAGTTGAGTTGTCGACTCACGAAGGTTTGAGGTTTCAATTCTGGCCTGGGCGTGGGCAATCTTATGTGTGGGTCTATCAGATCATCACTCATCCTTATGTTCGTGATTAGTTTTAAGAAGAGACTGGAAAGCGACATAAAATATAACAAAGATGTTTGGAAAGTTTGAGTATGCAGCTATTCACTGAATGGGCCTTAATTTCAAACTTTGGGTGATTTTATTATAAGTTAAATAAGCTTAAATATAAAAACGTGCGAATCCACGTGTTTGATTTAATATTAAATAAACAGTGTGTGTAATACAATAGCAAAGGAGAGATGATAAAATACGCTGTTAACGTATAAATGAAACAAAAGTTTTGTTTCTGAATACATTTCCATTCACTTTTGGAATTAGGAAGGTTTTACCAAGAGGATGCTAAACAGTACAGCTCTCTTCTGAAAAAATGTAATGTCATCATCAATGGACCTGGTGCATGGGTGGATATTCCGTGGAATGAAGGGAATGAGTCATTCCCTTATAAAGTAGAACACATGCTAATTAATTCTTATTAACTGTGTTTTTGTAGTCAATTTATTTTTAGTTTCAATCAAACCATTCTTTCACATACCATCTTCTAAGGGTTGTTGTAAGAGCCACGAGAGGTTTCTCCTCGTCGGTATGTCGCTCACCCTCGGCATATTTCGTGACACTTCGGAGGAAAATTGATTGATTGATTTAGTTTATTTTACTTGGCGTTTTGTGCCTCTTGGCGAATTTGCGAAGATGGTGATGAAATGATGAAATTGATGAATGAACATTCACAAACAACCAAGCCCGACCGGGATTCGAACCCGGGACCCTTGGCATTGCAGCGCGATGTGCTAACCGCTCGGCCACAGGGTCCGGCACTTCGGGGGAAAAGAAGCCTTCGGCCACCTCGGCCATATGCTCCATGCCTCGGCATTCTTCGTAGATCTTCGGCATAGGGAACGCATGACCGCTACTCATTCCAGACTCGCAGTTTCTTGCGAGTTAAATGTGCCTAAAAAATTATATTGTAATATTTTTCTCTTTAGTTACAGCGAATTTTGTGTCGTGAGTTGTCCCAGTGAATTTCATGTGTTCTATTCCTGGAATCTGTATAAAATACATATGTTTAAAAATCACACTTAACAGTTGGCCAAATCACTGCTCTTCAATGGACTCGAAGAGAATGAATCCGCAGAACTCATTCCGCGTCTTGCGGCAGCCAAGTGATGGTGTGGGGAAAAGCGTAGGTGAGTGCTGGAAACACTCTTTGTCCAGGGCCTAACATCCAGAAGTTTTGAATGCCTGATTTAAACTCTATCGATTGCAATAAAGAAAACAACGTGTTCATTTTAATCCAGACCAATGTGGAATAATACGTAGCTTGGTTGTAAAAGAGCATTAAAACTCTACTGTTGGGTCATTCCATGTCAATTCATCCAGGCCATGTCACCCACCAGCCCCGATTTTGATGAAATTCGGTATACTTATAGAATTTTTAATGCTGATTACAAAAATGACAATTTTTTTAGATTGGTCAAGGGCTTCAGAAGTTACGCGCTTTTTTAAAATCTCCGTGTACGCCACTTGAGCCTCCACTTTGAATGACACGCATTAGGTTATAAATGATGGTATCTTCCCTCAGGTTTGCCGTAGACACTTCAAGTTTCTTTTTGTTTCCTCAAAATAGTGTAAACTTTCATTTAAATAAGGTTTCAGATGATTGTATTAATAACCATGTATTTTTATGTATAGTTTCATGTATTTTTTAAAAGAAAAAATGACTAACTACTAGAGCAAATTTCGTGCAATGCCCCCCTTCAATTTCCCCCCAATTATATATGTAGGTACTTCAAAATGTGTACTAATGCCTGATGGAAAAATTGGGATGGGCGGTTCAGAGACAGGATGATAAAAAACTAATGTGCATCAAATGACATTAAAAGTTCATCTTATTAAAAATGCTTATAGCACAAAGCCTGAAGTACAATATGTTTAAGGTATAATATCCAATTTCTGTTCACTATGTGTGAAGATAAGCATAGGCGTAACCTGACGGAGGCAAAGGGAAGCATTTGCCCCTCCAAAATTAATAAATTAATTAAAATTTACAAGTAATAATTTGCAGCGAACCCCGATTTCAAGTTCCTTGATTTTACATTGTCCTGCATTTTATATTCAATCTTGGTGGTCCCAACATAGCGAATTGTTAAGAGTTAATTATGAGTTACTTTACAATTACTGTGAAAGTAACTTACAGTTAATGATCATTGATTTGTGTAAAAATTACACAAAATAATGATCGTGAAGACTTGAGTGTTTTATTTATGTTTCTAGTACATAATATGCCTTCATATATTTACATTACTACTGCAAATAAATTATGGAACACAGAGTCAGCTTTGCTTGAACGATTTTAATTAAGAAATCATTAGTATGCTAACCACGGTATACTGAATATGGTGTCATTGATTCCACTTGCACCTATTTCTTTCTCCTCCATTCCAAGATCAACAAGGTCCACTCCTTTGACAATGACTTTTTCCTAGCTTGAGAACCACATTCCAAACGAACGCAGCAGACCACCAAAAACTCTGAAGTTTTCACATGTAATTATAAATGAATTGAAGTACAGCGTGGATGTTCTAAAGTTAGCATGCAACAAAGCATAGTTTCCTTGCCAGGTCAGCAATTCCAGTCGCTAGTTAGTTAGAATTCCTAAATAAAAAGTAACTGTTACTTGCAACCAGTTGCTTCGAAACACTAGTTGTTTAACAGTAAATAAAAAATAATAAGAGCTGATGAAATAAGTTTTGTGTAACTGTGTGGTTTGACTGTTGTGAAGAAGTTTCTTTCTGAATTCCAACTCTAAACAATTATGTATTAGCTTGTGTGTGTGACTAAAACTTGTTTGTAAGATTGCTTCAAAAGTCCATGGAAAAAAAAGGAAATGCAGCAATTAAATTCTTGCATCCACTTGGACCATCAACTTCCTACTACTGGCCACAAACTATTCTGTGTACAGTGGACATTAACAACACAAATGGAAGGACATATGTACTTAGAGATAAGTCAAATACTTTAGTGTGTTCGAAATGGTCAAAATATTCTTCTAAAATGTGAAGGGCACAATTGATAGTAAATGAAACTTTGGCAATGCATAGAGTACAATAGTGTAAGTATTATTAGTACTATTTTCATGGGCGTAACTTGGGAACTATCTTTGAATTGAAAGAATCACAAAGTTTTCCATTCCATAAAAATAGTGTCCAAGATCATTTGCTAAATACATTTGAAAAATCACAATTATTACACTTCATTTGTTTGTTCCACAAGTGCCAGAAGGTTCACAATCTATATTTAACTGATAAATTTTAATTAATCTATAAATTTTGGAGGGGTCAAATGCTTCCCTTTCCCCGCCAGGTTACGCCTATGCTTACCTTCACACATAGTGAACAGAAATTTTGAATATTATACCTTAAAACATATTGTACTTCAGGCTTTGTGCTAAATACATAAGCATTTTTAATAAGATGAACTTTTAATGTCATTTGATGCAAATTAGTTTTTTATCACCCTGTCTCTGAACCGCCCATCCCAATTTTTCCATCAGGCATTAGTACACACTTTAAGCTACCTACATATAAAATTGGGGGGAAACTGAAGGGGGGTATTGCACGAAATTTGCTCTTGTGGTTAGTCATTTTTTCTTTTAAAAAAATACATGAAACTATACATAAAAATACATGGTTATTAAGACAATCATCTGAAACCTTATTTAAATGAAAGTTTACACTATTTTGAGGAAACAAAAAGAAACTTGAAGTTTCTACGGCAAACCTGAGGGAAGATACCATCATTTATAACCTAATGCGTGTCATTCAAAGTGGAGCCTCAAGTGGCGTACACGGAGATTTTAAAAAGCGCGTAACTTCTGAAGCCCTTGACCAATCTAAAAAAAAATGTCATTTTTGTAATCAGCATTAAAAATTCTATAAGTATACCGAATTCCATCAAAATCGGGGATGGTGGTTGACATTTTCACAAAATTCTGGATGATTTGACATGGCTTTGCATCCTATTTTCAAATGTGTTTTTCTTTTATGTCCACTTTATATACAGATAGGCTAATCGGGACTAGGCCTACAGTTGAAAGTGGGAACCGAATCACTATGTGTCTCCACCGGGTATCGAACTCGAGACCCCTTTATTACAAGGCGACGGTGTTACTTACCACTATGCCATCCGAGAGGCCCTATCTTCAATTAAAGAGGTGTGTGGAGCAGTTCAGGTTTCGATGACATGAACAATTTACTTAAATTATTCTAAACTCACATCCGCACTGAAAATCTGGTGACATCATTTGAAACTATGAGAATAGACTTGTAACAAGGTCCTCAGCGGAAACTGGAGATCAGAACCAGTTGATAAGAAGAACGCGATAAAAGTTTTTTCTGAAGACACTTTCTGTCCTTTGAAATTAAGTTAATGGTCAACATTTTGTCTTCGCTCGTCTCAGAAGAGAAATAAGTGTCGCTAATTCTTCTGATATCTAGAAGGGAGTACAATAACCTTTGTTTATTTTAAGAAAAGCGCTTCGTCATCTGTTTTCTTTCAAGTTACTTGTGTTAATTGTTTTCAACAATTCCGATGTCTAGTGCTGATGTCATTTTCAGCACTTCGCCGAATTCACAATTCAAGGACAGCAATTGAGAAGAAGCTGAAAACTGAGATGAAAATGAACATGGATTCTACAATCTAGTGATAGAAAAATTCATAAATAGTAATCATACTAATAATAATAATAATAATGCTTGTTTCAATTTCTTACGGCATGTGATTCCCTTGCTGTAAAATTCACGGACCGCCCTTGACCTAGTGAAAGCAATCTATTGTAGGTGGCAGCACCCCTGTTGTGTCCCCACGGTTTTGATGAGCAATTGTTCTCCCATTTAAATACATGGGGAATTTGATGCTGAACGTGCTGCTATTACATTAAATTGCAATTTAAATTTCATCTTAACCTCAGAAATTATGATAGTTCAATAATCAGTGCTGTAAAAGTAAGATTTTTGAAAAGACTATCGTTAACAACAGGAAAGATATCGGAACTCAATAACATTTCACAATTTAAGCACTTTGTTGTTGTGAATCCGGTAAAGATTAATACATAATAATTCCGCGCGACTGTACTTTTATTTTTATAGTTGTTATTAAAGCGTTTTTTTTATGCGTGATATACTTTTTCGCATGACTCGTAAATATGGTCCTCAGTATTATATATACACATTTATCGAGAAGAATAGATATTACAAAAAAATATTTTATCTTCTGTTTCATGTCTCGCAACCTCTAGGGCTTTCTTATTTACATGAATTATAATTTTAAAATTGTTGTTACTAAAAACGAACGAAAATGCGAGAGGAAAATGTCTGCTTAATATAATGAAACATATGTTAATTAAGTTATCTGATAGGGCATAGTGTATAGTAATAAATATCATGCGCTTATGCACTTAAAACATTTTTTCTTTATGATTTTGGGAGTTTCTCCGATTCCTACTCCCGCCGTTGAATTACACATGCGCGTAACCAGAAAAAAAAACAAAGCGTAGTGTAAAAATCTAAATGTTTCAATTATCGACACGTGACAGCTAGGGACGACCCAAATGACGTCAAGTTTAGTGCTCTTTGTGCATAAACATACTATATTTAGACCGTTTGTGATACCCTGCCGTTGCGCTTTAATATATTCATTCTTAGGTTCAGGAGAATGTAATTTTTGGAAATTTATGACGTGCTACATAATCTTAAAGCTTTCTCCGTTGAAAATAACGTTTGAATAGCCATCCCATCGCGCTCCAATGTAAAGCTTAGGGCAGCCAAATGACGAACGAAATTCTTTAGGGACACAACAGGGGTGGCGCCGCCACCGGAAAAGTTTGGCAATGAACAGCCCCCCATTGGTATCAACAGTAAAACTACAAATTCGATTTCAATTCCTGCGGAGGAAACAGTGTTCCAGAAAGTAATTGAATTCGTTCTCGGCCATGTCTTGTAACCATTTTTAGAGAAGGCCTTTCCCTTTTCCCGATCGAGTCTTTGCAGCTGGTTCATACGATATCCACGGGTGCAAAGTGTTGCTAACAGCAACCGAATTTGGCAGCTGTTAACACGGAACGTTTTTCCCTCTTCCTTAAATGTTTGCAGATGTATCACATTTCTGCCTCGATACCCCCCCCCCCCTCCTCAGAAAGCTTTTGGGAAGCAAGGAAATTGAGCAAGGCCTTCAGAAGTGGCCTCTCGAACGTCCAGCAGAACAGCAGAGCAAGCCTCCTTCATTTGTCTAGTTGTTTAATTTTGTAGATTACAATAAAGTTGTTCTTGAAGAGGAGATGTACTGGAAAAAGGGGTACCAGCTTCATAGATCGGAGACACATTAAAATCGCATATTTTGTGTTTCACATGGTTCGTACTTATCAATTGTGTATTGCGGAACATAGTTCAAGGTGCCATTGTGTTTTTTACACGAAAACAGACGCAATTTTTCACATTCTGAGTGGCTTTTTTTATTCCTCTCTTCGCTTCCGGAACACACAATATGGCGGGCACATCTTGACTCACGTTGTGGGTATGCAGTGCTTCAACCTTCTTCACCGAAAAATATCTACTATCGTGTTCGTCACCGGTGGGAATTATACATTATGCACGGGTAGCTGACGGATGGCCCCACGAAGCATTCACGGATAGCCCCAGGAACCATTTCCGAGAAGGTTAGGTTAGGTTTGGTTACGTTAGGCAAACCATAGTAAAAAGAAAGGTGGGGTTGAAACACTGACAGGGGCTTACGTCATCAAACGTACGCAGCATCCGGTTGTCGTAGGGCAAGCAAATGAAAGCAATGTTAATTGTGCGTCAGTGAGATATTTCTCTTGAAAAATACATGATTTCCCGGTCAAATATATTCCACGATTAAAGAAAATACCTCGACGAACGTTGTAAACCTTGGAAAAACTCATTTCCGTAAGTAGTTTCTTGTGTAAAATTGAAGAAATGTGTCTGATGTATGAAACTGTTACCGAAAAAGGAAACTTTTCCAGCCAGCCATTACTTTTTTGCTAGACCACTAACAAGAAATAACAGACCTTGTCCTATTCTTCCGTTTTGGCAGTATTGTTGTGATGTTATTCTCTTTCATGAACGAAGTGTTAACTTTACATTTTTTTCATATCTTCATCGCACTGAATACTTAAAATTCATTTACAAAAACCTCTTCATTTCATTCTCGTTTGACTGTCTGCCATCTGTCGACAATACAACGAACCAAATTTCTTGATTCTGTTCGTGGTAGGACATCGTGGTGTGCTGAAGAATTTTCTAAACTTTCTTTCCGTGCTTCAATGATCAATACTCTGTTGCTGGTTTAAGCTACAGAAATATAG
The DNA here is from genome assembly GCF_977018435.1 of Lepisma saccharinum. Lineage (NCBI taxonomy): Eukaryota > Metazoa > Arthropoda > Insecta > Zygentoma > Lepismatidae > Lepisma > Lepisma saccharinum. Next base: position 2,092,557 of record NC_139232.1, read on the forward strand.
TGCAAATAAAGATTTTTACTTTAAAGGATTAATTTCGTTAAAGTAAAGAATGTGGCCGTCCTGTCCGAAGACTTCGAATTCACTGTTACTCACTATGTCTAATCTCCTCGGTGGCCATGAGTGGTCACAAATATTTTAAAATGTATACGCTTTACTTAAAGTTAGTCCTTCATGGTGTATTACCACGTGATTGTTTTACTGTTATGGAGGAAATCTGCTACAAAGAAGATTGTGTTTTATTATTACATAACAATGTCACATATTGTTATTAATACAATTAGGGGGCATGCGAGGGCGCAGTTGCCCACTACTTTTCGCCACTTTTGCCCCCGCACTAGGCTAAACCTTACCTACAAATGGAAATATAATGTATGACCAATCATTGCCTGGCAAAGGGGGAACCACATTGACGTCACCCGCATGGTCGGCAGCCATCTTGATGTCCGCCATCTTGAATTCAACTTCAGAAATTTAAATGGGAAGGGGATCGTGCGACATATCAAAATGGGCTAGAATTTCACCAGGAAAACAACTGTGACATTTGTTTTCACCTAACTTTAAATTTAAGGGCGATTTCCGCATGGGAGAGTGACACGTCCTTTCCTTTTTGCTTAAATGTTTATTGTTCAAATAATCGTTAGTATGTGATTATGTGGTATTTATTGTTAGACCAATCACTGAAAATGTCCGGATATTGACTTACCGGTATGTACATATCTTGTAGTATTGGTTGGCATGGGAATTACGATTGTGTTTTGTCTTTACATAAAAGTTTAAAAGAGTGATGATGTGAATTGATCGTGTCAAGAGTAGCATATTTCCTTTTTCACTGATCTGAACGAAAATGCCACTAACACGTGAGGAACGGATTACCATCATATTGATGTCAGGGGAGAGAAGTACACGTGACATTGCCGCAGACTTCAATAACCGCAATCCTGCAAGACAACCTGTGTCACATGTGGCCGTCAGCCAGTTGCTGGCAAAGTTCCAAGATACTGGATCTGTGGATGACAAGCCGCGACATGGACGTCCGAAAACAGCCACGGATGAGGGTACTGCTGTAGCGGTGTTGGCATCATTTGCAAAGTCCCCAACCCGTAGCACACGGAGACTGGCGCTGGAAAGCGGTGTCAGCAGGGGTTCAATTCAAAGGATTGTACGTGACCACCACTGGCATCCGTATAAGATACAGCTGCAGCAGCACCTTAGTGAGGACGATCCAGACAGGCGTTTGCAGTTTTGTGAGTGGGCTATAGCACAACTGCAACGTGGCCCTTCCGTCGGTAGCAAGATTCTGTTCAGTGATGAGGCTAATTTTTATGTGTCGGGAGAGGTGAATAAGCAAAATCTGCGGTACTGGTCACCCGAAAATCCACATTGGACAGATCCCAGCAAGGTGACGGGAGGCGGGAAGCTAATGGTGTGGTGTGGTACTTGAGGTTCCTGACTTGTTGGTCCATTTTTCATTGAGGGCAACTTAAATGCAGAAGGCTACTTGCTTCTGCTACGGGAGCAGATCTTACAATCCTTACTGTCCGAGGATGGGAGCTATCCTGAATGGTTCCAGCAAGATGGTGCTCCACCGCACTATGGGATGATAGTCCGTCAGTACCTGGATCAACAATTCCCTCACCACTGGATTGGTCGCCGAGGGACTGTGGAATGGCCTGCACGCTCACCTGACCTGACACCATTGGACTTTTACCTCTGGGGACACCTGAAAGCCATGGTGTATGCTACGAAAATCAGGGATCTGGCCCACTTGCGCACACGCATTGTGGATGCCTGTACTGCAATAACTCCTGAGGTTCTTCAGAATGTGGTAAGGTCATGGGAGAGACGATTACACGTGTGTGTTCCGCAAGATGGACGTCATATTGAGCATGTGTTATAACTTTGTGGTATTGTTAACTCTGCAACAATTAAAGTTAGGTAAAAACAAATGTCACAGTTGTTTTCCTGGTGAAATTCTAGCCCATTTTGATATGTCGCACGACCCAATTCCCATTTAAATTTCTGAAGTTGAATTCAAGATGGCGGACATCAAGATGGCTGCCGACCATGCGGGTGACGTCAATGTGGTTCCCCCTTGGCCTGATAACGATTGGTCATCGCCATTTTCACGTCCCATGCCGCAGTGGCGTTGTACTGGGGGTGTTAAGTGACTTATTGAGCCACCCTGTACATACAATATTACACAACATAAATAACCCCGTGGCTCAACAGCCCGTGAGGGCCAGAACCTGCCTACCGACTGCCAGTCTCACTCCCACCTGCCGGAGTGTGGGATCATCCAACCAGTTACAGGGTGACGTGTGGTCAGCACGACGAACCCACAGTCGTTGCTGTAGGTTTTCCATGATCTGGTTACGCTACTCATTCGTAGCTCCCCAATTGGGTGGCCACCGGTCCCACACACAGCCCGAAATCTCAGGGGAAAAGTTGTTATGCTTCCCCCAGGAGACTCGTAATGTCTCGTAGCTGGAGCCCAAAGCATGGCACCTTCTGCACGGTTACGGTTGGTTCGGGACACAATATTACATATTTAGGTTTTTACAAATACGCAAAATACCACTGTCAATATTTGCACAGGTCAATAAAAATATACTGCATAGGTCTAATACTTTATACGTGTTGTTCACAAGCTTTACGGGTTCGATTCACGAATCACGGATGAACTTGAACTTTGGGCACGAGAAGAGCCATAACATAGACACACTGCACTTCTTTTTAAATAAACGCGACAGAAGTTAACTGATGCCCATAACAAGAATGGTTTTGTAGTATTTCCTTTGTAATATTCCGTAATGTGCATCTTTGGTCGATGTTGCAGAAATGGATCGTAAAATACTGCAGCCAGTTTAATTATGCACCGAGATTTCTTTCCTCCCGGGCAGTGTAAGGTGGACTTGTCGGCACTGAAGCAATGAGAATGAAAGTTGTGTGGAACTTCATGTAATGATGGTGTTCTTAGAAGCTCCTCTGATGTTTACGACGTGCATATATCAAGTTAATGCAGCATTCTCAAGCTGTTAGTATTCGCGGAGGAAAACATAAGCCAAGCAATAAAATGTTGTGTGCGATTTGGTTTCAAGTTCCCCGTCGATGAGTCAGCTCATCAATCAGGAGAAAAAGCAATATTTGAACTTGAAGTTCAGTTGCAGGAAAGAGAAGTAAGATTTAAAATTCAGTTTGTAACCAACGGCGATCTGTGTGTGTGTGTGTGTGTATATATATAGCCTATATATATCCGTGTGTGTGTGTGTGTGTCTGTATACCCTATATATATATGACGAAATGACGAAAACGGCACCCATTCAGATTTATTGAAGTGGGAAAAAGTACGAAAATTATGTTTACAAGGAAATAGTGGCGTAACAGCCAACCATATGACTGCGGCGAAGGGCGTTTTGTAGAGGTATTTAACCCCGGTTGCTTTCTAATCGCAAAAGAAAACAACCTTCAAACTGTGTGTTGCTCCTATTCCATTCTTGTAATTTGAACTCACACCCCATACAACTACAACTGACGAACATGCGCTTCATTTGTTCATGTTTTTCTGGTCTTAATAGGCAGATTTTTCACTCCAACCTCCAGGATTTCCGATCTTGAGCTTTAAGACGCATCCCCACTATGCCAGTCGGCAAATGGCTTCGCCGAACTCTATGGACGTCCTCACAACAGTGTTGTCACATGAAGGAAAATTTCCCTTTTAGAAGGGAAATTTAGAGCTAATTTTAAGTGAAAAGGGAAATTCGATTAAAAATAGCGAATTTTCAGGGAAATTTTAAGACAGACTCAATATTAATTATATTAAACATTATAAGAGATTCCAGTTTTGAAAATGAATTTCTTTAAAAAAAAAAATGTCGTATACTTTGTTCTGAGAAGAAGGGTGGAATTTGGGTTGGTCCAGATCTGGCTACCGTTTTGGGCTGGAGGTTATTGACCATTCACCCTTATGTCCCGGCTTTGGGAGTGGGTGGCTAATTGCAAAGATGGTGATGAGTGATGATATGATGAAATTTATGAATGGGCACTCACAAACAGCCATCCCAGGCGGGGATTCGAACCCGCGACCACTGGCGTCGTAGCATTTCAAAGTTAAATTGTTTAACAGTTTATACATACACACGAACATGGATCAACGATAATATTTATTATTATTATTATTAATTCTTTAGATGAAGGGAAAAAATGGGCGAGAAAGGGAAATTTTGCTTACAGATTGTGGCAACACTGCCTCACAACGCTGCGATGTGGAGACGTGCATCAGCCTAGTTGGCAGCACAGGTGAAATGCTTCGCGAAACTTACATCTGTATCTGAAGTTCCTCTTGGTTTATTTCTTTCCTTCAGGAATATAAGTCCCCCAATCTGCAATCTTATAGCTGAAGACGATCACGGTACACGTCTATTAAAGTTATAACTTCAGAGTTTGTCCACTCCATGATCAAAACTTGAACAAATGAGACCAGTCCTTCCTCAACAGCACGATTTCCTTTGAAGTAAACCGCTACTAGTCTTGGAATCGGCATGCCGATTGGCCAGGTCGACGGCATTTATCCATTTTTTCGGGTTTGCGGTTCGGTCTTACCGACTGGCATAGTGAGAACGCTCCTCTAAGCTTCGTGTCTGAGTGAGATCCACTTCATTTAATATCTATTATACCGGGTTATTTCACCGTTCACCATTCCTACCAGTACGTCTTTTAGCAGGCAGTTCCTTCTTAGACACTGTATTTTTATTTTATTGATCACTTCCTTGACGAACTCTTTCTAGCACAGTTTATTTCTTACTTTGTCGGTCCATTTCACATGATCCTTTCTTCTCCACACACACATTCCTAAAGCTAATCGCTCCTCCTCACATTTTCGTAGCGTCCATGTTTCTGCACCATGAAATACTATGCTCCACAGAAAACATTACATTGGTCTCCTAATTAGTTGTTAGTTGGAAAGTTCATAAAACACCCTTCTTTTCTATGAAAGGCTTCTTTCGCCATTGCTATTCTCACTTTTGACTTCCTGACTGCAATTCATATCACTAATTATGATACATACCAGGTATCTGAAGATGTCGACTACTTGTTTAATACTTTTGCCTCGTATTCTCACATTAATTTTCCTTGGGTTCTTCCCAGTAGCCACTGCCTCTGTCTTGTTTGCATTTATTTTCATCCCGAACTGCTCACAGTGGGCACTTGAGTCTTCTAACACTGTTCACGTCCTTTCGTCTTCCGCAAATCTTATACCTTGCATTCTTCTTCCTCCCGTGTTCAGGAAATATTGCATTATTAATTATTTTAAAAAGATGTTGAATAATGTAGGCGGTAGACACCATCTTTGTCGTACTCCTTTCCAATCTACGCCAATCCCTTTCAGTATTGCTGCAAGTTTCTTGCAATTCACAAATCCAGAAATACTACAAATACTTCATGTCCTTTCTTTAGGTATCTTTCGCCAATTGTCCGCTGTAATCCAGTTGCAGCTCTTCATCTTTTCCCTTCGTGAAACGAAACTGTTCTTCTAACATTCCGTCGTCTACCTTTGCGCAAGGAAAAATATTTCATGCTGTAAGCTTTATTGTAGGACGAAGTTCAGAATTATGATAACAGATGGCAGGATTATGGTATGAAGGAGCATCGTAGCACGATACAAAAAAAAAAGATAACGTTTCAAAAGTGCGAAAAAATTAGCCGAGTTAAATATTCTTCAATAATAAACATTATTTACGTGTGCATGTTCCTTGTATTCGGAAACAAACAAGGACGTATTTAAGTGGGGTCCAGGGGGTCCGAAATCTCATGAAGGGACATGGTCTGAAATATTTCCTACCTGAGATCAGCAGTCTCGGGTCACCAACGTGGCAGTCATACGCGCTACCCCCTAAAGCACCATTCTGGGATTTACGATCATTCGCAAGAGAAATTCTGAAAACACGGTCTTATCCATTTCTTTTTTTCTGAATCCCTGGTACAGTAACAGACACTTCTGGCTTGCAACAACTCTGTTGACTTTCAATGTTATTATTACAACCCAGAAGTGTCCGTGACTGTACGTATAAACAGAGTATAACAAATATAATATGCATCTACGTGTTAAGTACCGCCCCTCCTTCACACATACGTGTACGAGATACGTACATTTTAAAACGTTCATTCAGTACTAACACGATCTAGTCACTTGGTCAGACAGATATCCATTCAGATTCATTTCTAGCTTTCTACCTAATCCAGGAGTATTTGATTGGCTGGTTGAATTAGGTTATTTTTCATTACTTTTCTGCCACTTTTGTATAATCGCGACGATGGAGATGAATGGTGACACGATGAGGTGGATAGAGAGACCACACAAGCACATGCGAACAGCACAACACAATTATTACAGACGGTTACGTTGGCTGCAAGTCTAGGCGCCAGAATCTCGTTTGTTTGCAAGATACAGTCCAGGGTGGAGAGGTTAACATTTATGTGTCTTCTCAAAGGGTCACCCCCACACACCCTAATTCAGGAGTGCGTCAGAGTGGAAAATGTTGAAATAAGTGGGAACGTATCACTTTATAGCTTTCCAATACAGGGTGGATACTCACCGGAAATTCAAGAATTATGCGTGAATTCTTTGCTCCGGGGATTCTGCCTGAATTTTTCTCCTTAGACGTGAAAAATTGCAACTTTTTATTAATCCAAATCCGCAGAACAATCTATCTGACAAACTGAAGATTATTGCAAGATAAGATATCTTCAAGTTAATTAGTTAATTTGAGTTTGAAATTCTTTAAAAAATTTCGTAGATTTGTATATCCCGTAACATTTGTGACCTTTGTGGATGCATTTAGATTCTGAGTCTGTGAAATGTCAAATGTAAACTCCACAACTTAAATTAAATATTTTATTTATATATATATATAAATAAACAAACATCCGTTTGAGATGTCATAAGAATAAATCGTTATCCACAAGAGGTTAATGTAGATATCTGTGAGCAGTTTGTTGTAATATAACCAGACCGGATGTACGTTTCGAGTGAGTTGAGGTTTAGTCTTCAGCTGCGTGGCGGAAGTAGCAAGCATGTAATACTCGAAAATTTCGCATACCATACCACATTCTGTGTGAGCTGTTGTGACGTGACCACCACCTTTGTTACCATGCACATTAGCGCCGCCATGTGGCTGAAGTCTGCAAACCTCCACTCACTCGAAACGTATATCCTTTCTGCTTATATTACAACAAGCTGCTCGGAGATACGTACATTAACCTCTTGTATATAACGGTTTACTTTTCTGACATCTCGAACGGATCACCCTATATATATACCGTTAAATTGAATGGAATTAAACAGACTCTTTATATTGTTAATATATTTCGGTGTGTATGTGTGTGGGTGATGAGAAGCGGCTAATACGTAAGGTTGAAATAGAGAAAACATCTGCTTGTACCCTTGAATTTTTGGTAAGTTCGTCTTGAAAACATGGAATTTATACATGAAGTTTATTATGATTGATTTTACTTCGCTTTTTGTGCCACTTTTGGCTAATTTGCGAATATGGGAAAAAGTAATGATATGATTGAATTGATTAATGGACACTCACAAACATCCATGCCCAGGCCGGGATTCGAACCTGGGACCCCTGGCTTCGTAGTGCGGTGTGCTAACCACTTGGCCACGCGGGCCGGCATGAAGTTTATTGTGGTCCCAGTGTGGCCACCCCTGCAATAGCTTGTCATGATAATAATAAATTTCGAAAAAATTAATCAGATTTCATTCATTTGTATGTTTATTTTCGAGGAAAACACTTCTCTTCAATCAGTAGGAAAACAAACACAGTCCTCCTTCCTTTGACACAGGTACAGCGTCAAGGTTCATCACCGTAAATGGAATTATGTCGAAACAGTTGCACATGAAACGGAATCGCAATTTCAAATCCAGCCGGCGCATTTAAATCGCCGGTGCACTTGACGCGAACCACAAATGCTGTTTTATGTATCGAAGCGGGGAAACTTCTCCTTTTATAGCGTTGTCATGTCGAATCGATCACGTGGTGTGGCAGTGAAAAACTGCCGGCATTAGCTGTTAATGTGGACTTCATTTCTCTCCCGCTCTTTTATGATTTTGGGTTCCAATGTAAGCGGGGAAGTGGTAATAGCCATTTTTTTTATTTGATAGATGTTCGTTGTTTGTTAGTTTCCATTCTGTACTATACTTGCCACTTTGAGCCTGGATGTACACTCATGCACATAAATTAAAGATAATGGCACAGATTGATTGATTTATTTCGTTTACTTTACTTCGAATTTGTGCAACTTTTGGCTAATCGCGAAGATCAGTATGAGTGTTGATATGATGAAACTGATGAAGTGACACATACAGAACACCTATTCCCAGGCCGGAATTAGAACCCGGGACCTCTGATGACACATCAAATACATGAAACTATCTAACGTGCACCAATTTGGTTTTCATATGTGACATACAACTCAAAACAATAAGAAAACACAAGAAACCAACAATCGTAGTGGAAAGCAATTGCAAAAATGCAAAAAAGCACGCGGTGATTGGTACGTCTTCGCACAAAAGCAAATTTGAATGCCCCACATAAATGTTAATATATGGTGTTCCCTGACATGAATTCATGCCATATAGCGATGTGGCATTCTGTGGGTAAGAATATAGAGTTCTTGGGGGGGGGGGGCTCAGTTCTGCAATAACGCTGTACGTACCTCTGAAGGGGGATGAGGAGGGGATTCCGTCCTGCAATTCATCGTCTGAGCATATCCCACGCATGTTTTAATGGGTTTAGATCGGGGGAACTTGCCGGCCGATCTATGCGCCAGATATCTTCCGATTCGATGGACTCGTTGACAAGGTCCATTCTATAGGTGCGTGCATTATCGTCCATAATCGTGCACTATCGACTTGCAAATAAGTAATTCATTATTTTTAATAAATATTAATGAAAGTGATTATAAAAATGCAATAAGAAAGCTGAAACCAAAAAAATCTTGCGGTACAGATGGTATCTCATCATATATTATAAAAGCATGTTCTGAAGTACTACAGAAACCTTTATGCTTGTTATATAATCTAGTACTTAAAACACAAACATTCCCAAAAATATGGAAAAAGACTAGAGTTACGCCATTATTTAAAAGTGGCGATTAAAACAAAATAGATAATTATAGACCAATTGCTATAATTTGTGCACCAGCGAAGATATTACTAGAACAAATTCTATATACACATATATTCAATCATGTAAAAAGTTATATATGTGTAAATCAACATGGGTTTTTCCCTGGTAGATCAACAACTTCTAACATGGGTAATTTTGTACAATATATTTATGACTCATTACATAATCTTAAAGATGTAGATGTAGTATATATTGATTTTAAAAAAGCGTTTGATTCAATTAATCACGATATTCTGCTAAACAAACTCTCAAGTTATGGGTTGACAAGCCAACTAATTAAATTATTTATATCTTATCTTAGTAATAGACAACAATTTGTTATGTACAAAAATGCAAAATCCTTTCTTTTCAATGTAAATTCAGGTGTACCACAGGGATCAAACCTGGGTCCTTTGTTATTTTTACTCTTTATAAATGACTTACCATCTGTTATAGATTCCTCTAATTGTCTAATTTACGCTGATGATGTGAAGTTATATAGAGAGATAACTAATGTGGAGGATATGTTTAAACTTCAAAATGACCTTGATAAAATACACTATCTACCAAAAAGTAAATGGGCACGTATGATGGTGGTTAATTTAGTATCTAATTTGAATAATTTAGTATCTCATTTTATTCGTGTGGCCTTCATGTTGTTCCGTGAGCAAGAGAACCACTTGTGAAAGAGATGGCGCGTAGTGCAGAGCTATCAGACTTTGATAAGGGCATAATTGTGGGCTGCCACCTCAGTGGGCTGTCCAGCAGGGCCATAGCCGCAAAGTTAAACAGGCCCAAATCAACAATAGCATTTGTGCTTCGTAAGTGGAAGGTGCATGGACATTGTGACAATAGTGAATGTTCCGGGCGACAGAAAAAACTGACTAACAGAAATCGGAGAACCCTAAAACGTGAAATTGTCAAAAACACGACACAGCCGATGGCTACCAACAGACAGGAGTTTACGGCAGGAACAGGGGCGTTAGTTTCCATTGGAATATTGATTTGATTTGATTTAGTTTATTTTACTTCGCGTTTTGTGCCTCTTGGCTAATTTGCGAAGATGGGGATGAGTGGTGAAATGATGAAATTGATGAATGGACATTCACAAACAACCAAGCCCGACCTGGATTCGAACCCGGGACCCTTGGCGTCGCAGCGCGATGTGCTAACCACTCGGCCACAGGGTCGGGCATTGGAATATTGCGAACAGAGGCCCACCAACTCGGATATTCCGGAAGAGCAGCAGCACATAAGCCGCATATCACCACGATGAATAAAGCTCAGCGTCTCAAGTGGTATTTGGACCGTGGCAACTGGACACTGGAGCAGTGAAAATCGGTTCTGGGGAGTGATGAGTCGAGATTCACATTGTTTCGGTCTGATGCACGTGTATGGGTGTGGCGGCTACCCGGGGAATGGCTTCTACCAGAGTGTATAGTGCCTATCAGGAAATTTGGTGGTGGTGGAGTAATGGTGTGGGGTTGTTTCTCGTACTACGGTGTGGGACCACTGGTGGTTGTTCGTGGCACAATGAACTCACAGGCATACTGTACAATACTAGACAAGGACATGCTCCCAACCTTGTGGCGTTTTTACGGAATGGACCCCTGTTACTTCCAGGATGACAAAGCTAGGTGCCATGTTTCGGAGGCTGCTATGCAGTGGTATGCCGACAACAATGTTCACCGATTGGTTTGGCCTGCACAGAGTCCTCATCTCAATCCCATAGAACACCTTTCTGGCGGGTGAGGTCTCGGGAGATGCGGCCAAATTCTATTGTCCAACTGAGTGAGATCTTGCAAGAGGAATGGCGACACATTCCAATGGACGTCCTCCACAAACTAGTCGAGAGCATGCCTGACAGGGTGGCTGCTGTTATAGCAGCAAGAGGTGTCTCCACGAGATTCTAACAGGGTTCGCACCACCAGACAACCATTTTGTACAGGTGCCCAATTACTTTTTGGTAGATAGTGTATATGAGTGGAGTATTGAAAATAAACTGAGTTTCAATATAAATAAATGTAATTTTATGACATTTACTATGAAGAAAAATGTATTGTATGACGGAGGGTATATGGTGGAAGGAAAGGGTCTGAAAAGAGTTTATGCGCATGTAAAGATTTGGGAATTATATTATCAATTAACTTGTCTTTTAAAGTCTTTTAAAGCACATTTATTAAACATGCTAAATGATGCTTACAGAAGATTGGGCTTCATAATAAGAAATAGAAAGAATTTTAAAGACACCTCTACTATGGATCTTCTCTACAATACTCTAATAAGAAGTAAGTTAGAATATGCTAGTATAATCTGGTCAGCTTTATTAAAATCTTATAAAAATCAAATAGAGAGTGTCCATAAAAGATTTCTGAGTTATTTATATTTTAAAAAATATAATAAATTTATATGTATAAATACAATATCGTACAGGGACCTATTGGAAGAATTTAAATACTTAACATTATCAAGTAGACGTGACATCACACAGCATGTAGTACTCTATAAAATGATAAATGGTTTTCTTACAAAAAATTCACTTTAACGCTAGAAAAGTTAATTTAAGAAGTAAAAAATTTTTTTTCTTATAGAACACAAAGAACTATGGCTTATAAAAGTTCACCTCTGCAAAGAATGAGTTTTAGTTTTAACTATGCAGTTCAATTTAACCCCGACATAGATTTTTCCTTAAACAGAAGGAATTTTTGATACTTGTTAAAAGGATATATAAGGACCAAAGTAAATGATACGATGTTTATGAAATTTTGTTGTAATTTTACTGAGTAAAAATCAAAAGTAATTCATAACTATAGAAATTAAATTATTACGACTGATTTTTATATATTGTAATGGGATATGGTAACCTATATATGTGAATTTATGTATGTATGTATGTATGCATATGTGTAACTTTATGTATGTATATTAATACAACAATGTGTACGAATGAATATATACAATGGAGTATTTGTATGTTATCTTCACGTGTGTCGATATCTTATGAATATATTACTTATAGTTATTTTATGTAAATCTAATGCTCAATGTTCGCCATCGTAAATCTTGTATTTTTCTATATTGTATTATCTTTTCTTTCTACTTCGCCATCGTAAATCTTGTATTTTTCTATATTGTATTATCTTTTCTTTCTACTTTTGTTTTTTCTCTTATTTATACATAAAATAATGTAACAATTGAATTGGTATAAATCTCTTGTAATTGGAGCTATGTATGCTCTGTTAGGGACAAATGAATAAATAAATAAGTAGGAAAGCAAGTCCCATTGCACCTGTGTTGTTGGATAATCACATCCCGGTATATGTGGCCAGCGACTGAACCTCTAGCAAAGACGTGGAGAGTTGTACGAGAGGCCATTTTAATGCCACCAACACAAGGATCCCAGAACCTCCAACTTGAGCGCGATCAATGATATTCTGCCGATTATATAGACTTCCACATATCTACCATATGTACAGTCACTGGCAATAAAAATAGGACACCTAGATCCGGAAATTCTCGCTTCCCTGCAAGGCATTGTGTGTGTTGCATAACTCTACGACAATAATTGGGTTTTAACAGCAAATTTTCAATGGCACCAACTCCGTAGATTTAGGCAACACACATAACCCCCTTCAGGATCTAGGTGTTCCATTTTTATTCCTGGTGACTGTACAAACTCATTCCAGGAGAGAGAGAGAAGTAATGGGGATGAGCATAGCCTCGCATACCATCATGAATGGAGTAGGAATGCATCGGAGACGCCTCTTCGTCCTCCCAGTAAACGCATATTGGGTGCCAATCGGAAGCAACGTGCAACATCATGAGTGCGTGCGGCGATGAGGATGAGTGGTGATGTGATGATGTCCTGGCCTGGATTCGAACCAGGAAACCCAATTCATTGTAGCGCAATGTGCTAACCACTCCGCCATGGAGGTAGGCAAAAGGTGCAATAGTCAAAATGATAAAACCAATTGTGATGTGGATGAAAATTTTCTAAATAATTAATTTGCAGTTCTCCTTTTTAATATCAAACAAAATTTTCCTGTAAGCCACGGAAATTTGATGAATCCACATGGAGGGGTGCAAGATCCCTCCCTTCCCCCAGACTACCGCATCCTTAACGACGTTCTTGCCACACGTAATTGCAGGTGACAAAAGTTATTTTCCACGTGCTGCAAAAGGACATGTTCGTGACAATTGAAATATGTAGAGAAGACTCTGAGAGCGGTATACTTGAAGGGAAGGGTTCAGGTAACTCTAGGCATCGCACACAAGCACTCTCACATGCGGCTTATCTCTCACCCAGTCTATTTTTAATATCGTCGCGAGGCAGTGAACCACAAACGGTATCTTGCATCACTCTTCGGGGGAAGGGAGGGTGAAACTAGATCCGTTATCATTCATGCTGTTCAAGGACTGCTGATAATGTAGAGTGGGAACGCAATGTTGTGTTCGTTGAACCTGTTTGCATACTTTGTCTTTTATCTTCAAGGTAGATTTTTCATAATTCATTTATACCAATTGGTAGTAGCAAAGTTGAATTGCTACTCAAGTGCAGAATCATCGAAGCCCTACATTTAATCTTGGTCTACAAACACACCACAACCACTAACATGGGTTATTTCTTATTTTACAAATGTGTATAGGGGAAGTGGGGGGAATATGACCACCTTAAGACAAAATTTATAATATTTCAGAGATGTATTGAAATGCAGAAAAATTACATATTGCAAAATTTACAACAGTCTTTCCGCAATACATAGTAGTACACATGAGCGAAACTCTCTTCATGCAAATGAGAAACAATAGAAAGAAAACACGACTACAAAACCCATTTTACCCCGAGCGGTGGGGGTAATATGAGCACACTGTTGGGGAATATGAGCATGATGAGTTTGAAAGTAAATATTACAAAATATACACTAAAGGTAAAGGTAAAAAGGTAAAGTGCTCCCCTGTGCATAGCACTACGCCATGAAGGCGTATAGAGGGTGTGGGGGTAACGCCCCACACTTTCTTGATCCGGTCGTGAGTGGAGGTGATGTGATCAGAATCACGCCCCTGACCGCCTTTACCCCCTAGGGTTTCCCCCAGGTACCCATGTTATTCGACGCTGGGTGGGCGCCGGGGCCGCTTCCATACACTAAAGGCAAGTCACAATATAACACTGAATGGTTCTTCAATACGGTACATATAAAATTAACTTGCATGTCTCAAATAGCCCTTTACTCATGACAAGCAGGGCAGATAAAATGTACTTCTTCCTCCTCAATGCCAACGCAATTATTATGGTATCACACGGAACAGTGTCCACAACGTATCCACTCTTCACTTTCATTGTCTCAATGATACCAACCCTTGCATATACGGCACTCGCTATCTTCGCCGCTAGATGCAACTGTAGATGGAATAGTACCTGAACTTTCCATGGATCGTGCAGACACATGAGTGAGACGCTTCTTTTTGACTGCAGAAATAGTTTCTGATGAGGTAAGCTCCCTTGCTTCTCTTGGTTGCCTTCTCCGGGTCACAGGTGGCTTGTAAAGAACAGGAATTGGTGACAATGTGCGCACAAGTTTCCGAGGTGAATATCTTGTGTGTGCAAGCGTGTTTGCACACTTTGATCTTACTGCATGTGAAGATGTAGGAGAACCAGCGTCATTGAGCGATCCAGGAACTGTAGATTCACGCCTTTGAGATCCTGAGCAGGATGGACTGTTGACAGACTGTTCCACGACCACTTGAGAGCTTCCGCTTGGAATTCGTTGGGCCGGTGTAGTTCTATACCCCGCGACAGGTTAAGTTTGCAGCAGGTTTTATGTATTAAACCGGGCGAGAACGGCGCTCAGCATCTCCCGTGCGAGTCTTGCCTCGACCGCCGAGCTGTTCATATCACAGACATTGAGAAAATCGGCAGTATTGCAGAGGAACTATATTCTGCGCGCACGTTTGGGTCTACATGGGCGAAAAGTTGCTGCAAACTTAACTTGTCGCGGGGCTTAGACTCTTGGTTGAACGAGGCTGTGTCGTGTTGCAATAAGGATCTTTCATCATGTGTTCTCCATGTGCTCTGCTTGCCAGGTTTGCCTATTGGACGTCTGTCTGTACGTTCGTGGTATCTGGAATGCAAGAATGAAACAATGACTAACATACAAAACCAAGGGACACGATACGTGGATGAATGTAACACAACTCTTAGCAAGGGCAAGAAAATATCTATCCCAGGAGGTCACTAGGATAAAGAATCAGCAAAGAATAACCACATACGTAGGCTTGATACGAACGTGCCCACCGCCAGCGAGATGGCATTTCGATACACTTCCGTTAGCAGTCCACAGTTTTTTTTAAAGTTTTCAATTCAAACGATTCACACAGAATCTATACTATAAGCAGCAACATATCATAGGATGCAGTTTTTCTTTACAGCGTAATGAGATTTCTGAGGTTTGGAAATATATTCCATGTCTCTGAATTATTTGTTTATGAAATGCCCATCCTCCATCAGAATTCTTATGCCCATTTTACCCCGACTTGCTGTGCTCATATTTCCACAACTTGCAACATTTTACGTAAGTTTGTACTACTGCATTCACAACGCGGGACACCGCCTGATGCCATTTGCATTGCATGCTCCTTTGTTGTAGTTTCGTTGTTGCTATGCAGTTTCCCGCTATTTTACGTTATGCTCTGCTCAGATCTTAACTCCAACTACTCTAAAATAACATCACGTGCATTTTTTACTATAATTTGGAACAGCACTTACCTTTCAACAGGCACACAATCTTCCTTGTCTTCAGCTGCGACGTGACAACCAACACAGACGACAACTTGGTCTCCACCGATGTTGCCAACCTGCAGTAGATTTTTTTTCACCACACACAGCTGGTGCTGTGACGTAAAAACCTTACGTGTACCCATATTCCCCACGTGGCCATTTTCCCCCCACTTACCCTAATCATAATGCTGATATCAAATCTCAAAAGAAAAATATTGTGAACTGTAAACATGTTAAATTATGATTAGTTTTCTTGATATTTCACATTATTATATAATAATTGCCGACCTCCATGGTTAGCACAGGGAGCTGCGACGCCACGGGCTCCATGTTCGAATGAAGTTTTGTGGTAATTTGTCCATGCCCTCAAATTTTCAGCGTGGGGTATGTGAACTAAGTTTGTTTTGATTCCGCTTTTTGCACGGCTATGTTAATCGGGACTGGGCCTACAATTTAAAGTTGGATCCGAACCAGATGGCCTACACCGGGTAACGAACACGGGACCTGTTGATTACAAGGGAACAATTTACCACTACGCCATCGGGATGACCCGCGCGGAAACACCCAAAAGGCAACCTCACTTCCACGTAGTATAACCGGGCAACTACAATCTTGCAGGCTATCGAAGCTCTGGCACCTTGTATATAATCCTTTCTGGGGCTTGAGTTGTGTTCTGGCCGTGTGTGTGTGTGATTCTTGCTTCAACTGTTTCATACCCATCGTCGCGATTCGCCAAAGTGAGAGAAATGAACTAAATAAAGAAATACGCCATCGGGGAGACCCACTAAAGTGTTTATGGTCGTAGTTATATTCGCCAACAGCCGACCTCTTTGGCGTAGTGGTTTAGAACAGCTTGCTAGAACGATAGGGGTCCCGGGTTTCATCGTATGCCTCCCCCATAGCGCAGTTGTAACGAAGTCGCCTTGTAATCAAGTGGTCCCGGATTCGATACACGGTGGAGGCACAATGGTTGGATCCCACTTTAAACTGTAGGTCCAGTCCCGATTAGCCTACGTGTTCATGAAGTGGGCTTATAACATGAACTCCAAGAAAACGTCCGTTTCATCATATCAACACTCATTCTCATATTCGTGGTTAACAAAAAATGTCAGAAGTAAAATGAACCAAGTCAATTAGTTATATTCGTCCTCCTCCGTGGCCGTGCGGTCTAAGGCGCTGTGCTTTGGACTCCGACTGCGGGACGGCATGGATTCGAGTCCGCCTGGGTTCAGTCTCTGGGTTCTCGGCCTGTGTGTAGGATCGGTGGCAACCCACCATCGTGAGGAAATTCGGGAGCTACGTCACCCCATTTCTGGTTGAAGATCTCCACACCTGTAGGGAGGATTGTGTGAGGGAGACTGGTAATCTGGAAATAGGCCAAGGGCTGTGGAGCCACGGGTTTTGTTATGTTAATAGGGCTAAGTAAGTAGTTATTTATAACTTTCTGCATCGTTTATGAAGCAAATACGTATTGTGCAGAAAGGTATGGTGTGATACATCCCCGCCAAGTATCTGGCATGCATTAGTGACATGGTTTGAGGGCGGAGAAGCAATACTTTCTTCTTCTGATGCACTGTCCTTGTTCCCCTAAAGATGCATGGTATGATGCTTCGAAAAAGACGCAAGTTGCAAGTTGCACGTTGCTTTCTTCCTATTGGCATCCAATCTGCGTTTTCTGGAAGGACGAACCGGCGTCTACGATGCATTCTTACTGCATTCATGGTGGCATGTGAGCAGGGCTTAAATTGAGCCGGAACTCCGGTCTTGCAAATCAGTTTGGTGCAAGAACTCAGTTCCTGCTGCTACATCCATTTAATTTATTTAATACACTATGCAGAAGTTCATCCTTTCTTAAATTAATTCTTGTAAACGATGGATGATAAGGAATAAGGTAAGTTGTTGTAGTAAATGTGCCCCCTGTAGTTTGGCGCTTAGAGAATTTAGAATACATTTTGGTCAGTACTAAATATCAGTTGAAACAGATATGTTCAAGCTCGGAAATTTCAAGAAATGCCTCTCCCTTAGCGTTCATCTCATTGGTTAGCATGCCCGTGACCATACACTACACTGTACACTCTTCTCACTTAGTACTCCAGCAGTTTGTTTCTTTATACAGCATATTTGCAGAAGATACAATTCAACTTACAAGTGTGTCAATATACGCTGTATAAAACACACCTTACTACTAAGTTCGTTGACCCTGTACACCGCTCCAGACCGTAGTACTAGATTACTACATTTTGTTTAAGATTTAAATGAGAACTAGTTTCCTGAAATGGGAGACATGATAGTTCGTTTGTTTATACAACTTTCAATGCAATAACAATAACCAATGCTTCTTTTACTGATGGTACGCAACGGTTAGCCATAACAGCATCTTTTTAGAGGTGAGAATAAAACTAAATTTTAACGAGAGAAATGTGTTCGTGTGTGTGTATGTGTGTGTGTGGGCGCGCACACACCTACATGGATGCCCTATCATTTATGAATATAGTACTATACTTATAGTACTTCTTACAATGAACACAATAACAAACCAACGTGAAGAGTGCCGATTTGTTTCCTTCCAGAAATAAACACTGATAGTAATAATAATAATAATAATAATAATAATAATGATAATAACAATAATAAATATCATACGTATTTTAATATTAATTTATTATTATTATTAGTAGTAGTAGTAGTAGAACGGCGTGGTACAACACCAGGGGTTTACTTTGATAGTAGCGTACACGACGTACACGTGTACGGACTCTCATAGTGCTTCTAGAGGCGGTTCGACGTGCACGTATACGTCCAGTGTAGTAGTGACGAAATGATGCATATTCTGCCATCTGTTGTTTTCCCATATGTATGAAAACGCATGTAACTCAAAAGTAGACTGCAATGTACTGCCATCTGTTGGTTTTCTTCCAATTACATGAAACTATATGCGGTTGCATCACTTTATTACGTAAAAAATAGCTGATAAATGGCGTCGAACGAGCGGGTAGCGTTCAAAAGTGTTTATTGGTGTTCAGATAGTGAAGTAGGACTGTGTTTCGTAGCATGTTTTAAACTGTACCTAAACTGACAAGAACACAAGACAGAAGGAGTACTTTGTAAGCGCAACATGTAAGTTTTTATTTTTATTATTATTTTTGTTATTATAGTATAAATGTCATTATTTGTACATTTTTGTGTAGTGTGAAGTTTCGTTTACAAGTCCTGAAAATTTGATTGTAATTGAGCAAATGGTTTTTAAGATATGTTCAATTTTGTAACATGCGAAAATTGCTGTTTTGATGATTTAAAATTACCGCCTCTCGCAGCGGCTGATGGGTATTTAACTCCCGGCTTGAAGGGTTAATTATTTTTAGGGGCCCGTGTGAAAGGCTACCCGGGGTCCTGGGTTCGAAACCTGGATGTTAGATAACAGAGTAAGGCCAAAAAAAAAAATGTATGGGCCGATTTTGCTGCTTTTGTATGCTACACACACACACACACACACACACATATGTAGTAGTAGTACTAGTAGCTGTTGTTGTTGTTGTTGTTGTACCTACCCATGTCTATTCATTTGTGGTTTGCGTTCCGCCCACTGACTGAAACCACTTTAATCACTGCATGTGAGGCCATGAATACTCCCCTCCCTTCTCTCTCTCTCTGCCATTTTTCCAGACGTTATCGCACGTCACGGAATACATCTTTGCGAAGCTCGGTTTCTCCACAGAGTGATGAGAACGTCCGTACAAGTTTGTTGTGTAGGGCATCCCAAGGACGTTCCGCTGCCGGCGTCGAGCGGAGGCCCTCCTGGGTGGCTGCCTTCAAAGCGTCTGCCGGCGGAACAGGGCATCTGGAGTTCCCGTTACCATCGGCAAGTTGAACGGGGAGAGTTAATGGAACCTAGCGCCATCATCAATTCCGATTTTTTTATTTGTTACTGTCAAATAGAGGGTTTGTTAGAAAACAGAGTAAGGAGAAAAATGGGTGGACCGATGTTATACTTGTATTTTATTTATCGTAGCTTTTCTGCAAGTTTTACTGATCGCGATGATGAGCATGAGCAATGATTTGACGGCACACAGCAATATCCCTTAAACGGTGAAAACTGCCGGGCTAGTGTTGCGAGTCGGTGCTTGCTGTGTTGCCACGCTCAACTTTACTCCGCTGAATACAAATCTGTATAAAATCGGTTTCTTAAAAGTGAATTGAAAACGATAATGGATTTTAAAAAGAGATGCAAGGAGCTTCAAAACAAGGCCAATTTTGTATTTGTACGAATACCAAATACTAAGAAAAAGTTGATTTTACAAAATTTATGATAACGGTTTTTTGACAAATTTTCAAAATCTGAAAAGTAAGATTTATGTTTAAATCCTTTCTGCCTGCACCATACTAAAATTTTATGACGATCGGACAACCAGTTTTTGATTTATAGAATTTCAAAAAAAGCAATCGTTTGCAAAACTTTTAAAAACCGGCCCCTTTTTTGTTCTCATGACGTTAAAAAATATAAGACATACTCGAAAAAAAAAATGGTTAGCATAGATTAACGTAGAATTGAATAAGCTAAATTTTGATGTAACTCGTTTTTTTGTTGGTCTATTGGTAAATTTTTAATTGCAGTCTACACTCGAGTACCTATAATTTTTAATGCGATAATAGGCCGATTACTATTACGAAGGAATGCAATAACTTCGTCCTCAACAACAATGTAAGTAGACGGTTATGAGCATGCAGTCACTTTTTTTTTTAATGATCCTTGTCGTTTGGTCATTACAGGGTCAAAATGCACATCATGGACTCCCCCCCCCCAAAAAAAAGAAAGAAACACCTGCTCGAGAAACAGAACATACGCACTGTGGTCGTAGACGGGAGTTTTCTGCGAAAGGAAACGCTTCCTCCTCCATTCCGCCTATTGCACGCTCCTTACGTGCAGAAATTAGGCAACACATGTAACACACACACGCAATAGTCTTCGACGTTCCTTCCGAGACCATCGGCTGAAGGCATTGAGGCAGGAAGAGGCGGCGAAGAATGCGCATGCAGCTGTCGAGCCCTCTGGCGGTGGGAAGAGTAGTCAGTCATTTAGGAAGAATAAAGCCTCACTGACCTTCATAATAATAAATAAATCGGCGAAGGCAGAAGGCTGGCCACCTGGCGTACTGACTGAGGCGAAAGACACAATGAGTCAATCAGTAGAGAAATGCAATCCAGTACTCCACGATGCCAGCTCTGGGATCATCATGCCAAATGCCGAGGCCTTACGTAAGGAACGGGTTACGAAACGATATGCTACGAAATGAAGTCAAAGTTCTTCCTCTCTCCGGCATGAAGTCTGCTAGGTTGGATCATTCCAAGATGATTCTAAGATTTAGACTATCTCACTATGAAACGTAGTCTACGCTATGGAAAAAGGGAGAAGACTAAGCCCGCGTAAACGGCGTGGATAATTGGTTAAGCCGGCTTTAGACGAAAGCATTTCCCTTAACATTTTGCTAGCATAAATGCTAAATAAATGCTTACAAAAATCTTATAACAGATAGTACAGTACTTTACACGAAAGCATTTTATGGAACATTTCGGTTAGCTGTTTCAATTACAGTGTACAATACATACAGCACGAAAGGCACGTCGAGTTACACCTTCAATGCTGTGTGCACGGTGTTTACAATTGGAAAGGTTAAAATATTCTTCCATACGTGTACAATAAACGTTGAAAAGTATGTAATTTAGTCAGCGCCATTTTTCTCTACCTAAAACCATTTAATACGAAGCGATATTCCTCTCGGTTCAATAGTTATCGTCGTTTAAAAGTGTGAAGTGATACGTTGTTTACATCTCACGCGGCAGCCATTACAACTACGCTCGTGACCATGAGGTCGCTTCTGATTGGTTATGGTACGGAAATAGAACCGGTTCTATCCTTGAGAAATGCCATGAAATATGCCATGGCATCTGAAAGGCCATAACATTTCTCTTACACGGTAGCTTTTTGGTCATGGCATAAATGTTAAGAAAAATTCTAAGGAAAATGCTTTCGTCTAAAGCGGGCTTGAGACACACCCATTTTGCTTGTTCTCGGTGTCTTCAAGGAAGTTACGTTACCATGCCAACGGCAGCAAGTTTGCAAACTACTACGAAATCAGGTTGCCAACTCCAGAATCACTATCATCATCTTGCTGAAATGAACAATTCACAATTTCAAAGTATTTTTTTTCTGTATTTTACTCTCTGGGCTTCAGGTTTCTCAGATATCGTAGCTAGCCTGGAATATACGCTCCTGATATATACTGTGGACTTCTGGCATGGAAATTCCGCAAGGGGCCGCTTCACGTTTTGGCGCGGCGCGCCCTAACTAGCGATGCATCGTTTGATTTCATAGCAAGCAGGTAAGGGGGATTTCTTCTCAGCGGCAGAAGTTTTACACACGGCGAAGGTTTGTCGGAGTTGTGCACTACACAGTTTCCACCCTAGACAGTGCCACCGGCAAGCAACCAGGTACTGCCTTGACATCTGCTTATTAGCGAAGGAGGAAGCCGAACACGACATCTCCCTTTGAAGTTGCGTGAATTGGAGGCTCACGGAAACCACTTGCGCCTTGGGAAGCGAGAATGCCTTAGCATCCAATACGGCTTTTTGTAAATGTCAACTGCCCACCCGAGGCTGACGTCACCGTGTTTGTAAGCGTCCCGAACTGTCTGGTCCCAACTTTGGTGATGGACGACTCCTCCAAGAGGTGACCCTGGCGATGGGGAGTGATGGATGCTCTCGCGTTTTCCCCCTTCCTCTCCGTACCCTTCGGTAACGCGAATTAACATAACTAGTTCCTCTTTATGTCAGATATCATTTTTCCTCAGGTCTTGTTCAAGAAGAGTGCAAGCACGCCTTGAATTCGAGATGAAATGGAGCACGTGAATTAAAGGTGTTACACACAGAACCCAAAACGTGTCAATTGACACATATATGTTGACTCCAATACATTAACGACTGCAATTAATGCACTTTTTGGTGTGCCAAAATAAACACACACATGCATAAAATGGAACGTTTATCAGCTGATGTTCTGTGTGATGCACTAAAAATGCATCAATTGAAAAGTGAATGTGTAATTTTTTTATCTTTAAAATAATCTTGTCTGATCATGTCGGGGTTGGAAAACTAGAAGTTTCTCGTTTCATAACGACGACCTACTTTATTGAAACCAATTTAAGTGTGTCATTATTACAATAGAAACCAAGATTAGGGCGATAGCGTAGCGGCAACGCTTTCGCCTTCTAATCAAGGGGTTCTGGGTTAGATCTAAGGTCGGCCATGAATTTACGGGAGATTTAGTCGTGACAAAGTTTCTATAATTTTCAGCGGTACACCATCGCTCCAGAAAATGTTAATGTAATGTATATTTTATAATAATGTACAGGTCACAATAAAGAATAAAAATTTATAAATTTTTGCATGTTTCTTAGTCATAATCCATATGTATTTGTCCACTGCTGCTGCAGAACTATGTATTGATCAACTACTGCAAGATATGACGTCATTTCGGACCTCTCGGGAAATTCGAGAGAGTTGGTTACCCTAAATGGATCCCGTGGTTCGGATTACACTTTTCAATCTCGATTACACACCTGAGTGTAAAGTAAACTTTGAACATACTTTGACACATTCATGGAAAGCCCTACATCATTTTTGAATCTGTTCACAAAGATTTCTGCCTTCAAGTTGAACAGACATCACTTTTCCTACCGTAACATTAAATTCTAATACTAGAAATTATTGTGAATCAATAAATTATTTGGCTTCCTCTTCTTCAATTCGAATACCAGAAGACAACGTTAAGTTACTCAATTGTACATATGTTATTGTATCAGCTTTTATGTCATCATCTGCCCACTGGTTACCGCTCCGATGGTCAAAATTAGAACGTGCTTAAGTGGACACTACCTTGCATACATTTTATAGTGCCCGGAATTTGTAACAGTTACAACTTCGGAGAAACATGTGAGGGGAAAAGGTTGCAATGTTCGTATGTGTTACCATCTATTGAATTGGAAGTTTTATTGTAAAGGATTGGCAAAGTGTACAATTGCAAAAATAATCACTTGATGAGAAAATTCTCGGTAAATTCGTTTTTTTAAAAAAGTCGATGATTTCAATTTTATGATTTGTAATAATAATAAGAAAAAAATAAAAAATAACAAAAATCTCACATTTTCCATGCATTTTACTATTCAGGGGCTTGCTTTCAATAGTTGTTTTGGGCTATTTTATGCAAAAATCACTCCTGGTTTTTCCTGGCACGTCCCTGCTTTAAATTTCATTAGAGCATAAAGCTCAATTTTAGTTTCTAAATTTCACAGCATTTGCTCTGTTGGAATTTTTTTTCTAATCCACCGTATTCTGTTACATGCTACTTATTCAGAAGAGACTCTTTCATTAACAAATGCACTCAAAGCTAAACATGTGCTATGAAATTTCTTAGCATGTTACAGTAGTTAATGTGCTTGAAATTACTTTTTTTTAATCTGATTTGTAATTATACCATGCTTTTGTTTGTATAAAACTATTTACCGAAAACTATGTTTACATCCAAGAGCAATCTGCTAAATGGCGCAGTAGTATTTCTACAATCCATTAACAGTTTATAAGTAAACGCAAACGTCCACATATGCGGTTGACCCAACATTGTGATGTTATTGGAAATTGAACAGACGTCTACAAAACTAGGTTATATTGAAATGGAAATGTACTACGTGCTGACCACGCACCACGGCGTTTATAACGCTCCAAGCAGTGATGCAGTCATTTTTCTCATTCAGTATATTACTTTTTACATTCTCTTTCGTTCTTATCACTCGGCATGGGGTGGGGTGGGGGACGTTCTTTTGTAGTTTTGTTCTTCTGTAACCTTTCTTTTACTGCTCTTCAATGTCTCTACACTTCATAGATGAAACGGCTCCTTGAGGCATTGAGCAGTGTTTTCCAATATATCAGCAGAGATGTCGAGGGTTCCATAGCCTCATTGCGTCTATCAGTATTACAACCAACCGTAGAAATGTGATCCTTTTATAGGCACCTGCGAAATTTACCCCTGATGTACGGAAATTGAAAAATATGATGATTCTGCCACGTGGAAGCAAGGTATCGATTTATTGTGACGAAATGTGCCACAGGGGATATATTATGTCCTGAGCATGGACAAATTGAAATTCCTTATTTGACATTCGGACATTTACTCTTACCCGTCCCTCCTCACAGAGCCGGGATGGGAACACCAATAGGACGGTGGATTTTTATTAGCAAGGCACCTCTATACAAATCTTGACTGAATAGGCAAGACTTAGGGTGGGAATTTAGGCTGGATAATAGTAAATTGATTGATGTAATATTTTTGAATGCGTCATGTTACGTATCCAATAGGACCAAATAATGTAAATAGTTTGCTAAAGCGGATCAGAGATGGCAGCACCAGGCGGGCAAGATTAAGAATTAACATAATATATGTGAATAACTTTATAAATAAGAATAGAGGGTACTATTATCGTATGGGTGAAACACCTACGAATCATATATTTCGGACTTCTTTACATTGCTAACGCGTTGCGGAACATTTCTTAAGGCGAAATAATGCATTTCTAACTAAGATAATGTTTATTTTCACTATTTACGAGTACTTACTGTTACTTGTTGTTTCGAATCTTTAACACATTATGGCCGTGATAGCATACTGGTTTAGGGGGCGTTCTGAGAGTGTTTTGTCGATTTATGCAGTGGTGCAACCTCGTTCACCGGAAAATATCTACTTTCGTGCCCCTATTTGAAATTATGCTAATACGTCGCATTTACGTGTAGAACTTGTAAAATAACCTTGCGATTTACCACGTTCATTGTCCATAAACAGCAATTCGGAACCATCTTCCTTTCGCAATTCGGAACCATCTTTCTTTCGCAATTCGTTAATGCTCTTCCTTTACGCACAACTCTCTTGCAACCTTGAATATTGACGTCAGACGAGGAATGCCTACGTGGTTAGGTTAGGCCTGTTAGGTTAGATTCCATTAGCATAAATACAAAGAAAAAATAATATTTTCGCTAAGAGACGCGTTACCTTTGTATTGCCTAACATGAAAAGGTCTCTCCTGTGACGTCAGAACACAATGTTGCTACAGTGTTGTGCGATAAGTGACACCCATTCGGGTCGGAACCATCTTTCTTTCGAAATTTGTTAATGCTCTTCCTTTACGCACAACCATCTTGCAACCTTGAATATTGACGTCAGACGAGGAATGCCTACGTGGTTAGGTTAGGCCTGTTAGGTTAGGTTCCATTAGCATAAATACAAAGAAAAAATAATATTTTCGCTAAGAGACGCGTTACCTTTGTATTGCCTAACATGAAAAAGGTCTCTCCTGTGACGTCAGAACACAATGTTGCTACAGTGTTGTGCGATAAGTGACACCCATTCGGGTCGGAACCATCTTTCTTTCGAAATTTGTTAATGCTCTTCCTTTACGCACAACCATCTTGCAACCTTGAATATTGACGTCAGACGAGGAATGCCTACGTGGTTAGGTTAGGCCTGTTAGGTTAGGTTCCATTAGCATAAATACAAAGAAAAATTGTAAAAACAGCTCTCTCCTGTGACGTCCGAACACAATGTTGCTACAATGTTGTGCGATAAGTGACACCCATTCGGGAAAAATGGCTTGTTCCGAACTCGACAGGTGGTTCTAGTGAAAACACGGCGAGGCTGAAACACTGGCTACGGGGTTGCATCGTCTTA
This sequence comes from Lepisma saccharinum, assembly GCF_977018435.1. Taxonomy (NCBI): domain Eukaryota; kingdom Metazoa; phylum Arthropoda; class Insecta; order Zygentoma; family Lepismatidae; genus Lepisma; species Lepisma saccharinum. Next base: position 2,119,273 of record NC_139232.1, read on the forward strand.
ACACACGGAACATTGCACTCTCATGCAAAAACCAAATGGCGGGAGCAGAAACAGCGTGTCGGACAGAGATTTTCGCAGAAAACAAAACGCATTCACATTAAAATGGATCAAATCTACATTCAGGAACTTCCAAAACGCTCAAGAAAATGATTTCCGTAAGTACTTTCTCCTGTAAATTTGAAGGAAATTTGAAGGAATCCGTTTTACCCATACGATAATGTTACCGAACAAAGCAAATTGGAAAGATGAAAAACAACAGGATATGTTATAAGAAGACAGAGAACAAATATAAAATAAATAAATTTATATACGCGATAAATGAAACCAGTGATCATATGTAAATTGATCAGAAAACCAAAGAAGTCAAAGTACTGATACAAATTTTCGTCTTTGAACAGATATTGCATCTGTCTGATTGATTTATCATTTCCAGAGCGGAAATTTTGTTTACATCAGTGGCGGCGCGTTCAAATCGACGCCCTACAGCACTTTTGGTTGCGTGTTTCAACCGTAGCACCTACTTGGATGCGCGTGTCAATCGTTTGCACCAAGTATACACTCTGTTGTACCCAGTTAGTGTTGGCGCGTTCCAATCGCAGCCGCAAGGGAGGATGTTAGTATTATTCCCAAAGCTTAAAGGGAAAAGCGGGATAAAGGAATTCATTAAATCATCAAAAACATAAATAAATGGAAATCCAGATCCAGATCGTCCACTAAGAAGGAAGTCCAGATCCAGACATTCCATTAAGAAGGAAGTCCAGATCCTCTATTGAGAAGGAAGTCCATTGAGAAGGAAGTCCAGACCCTCCATTCAGAAGGAAGTCCAGATAGAAGAATATTCAAATTGAGAAAATAAATAATAAAAAGCATTTTGAAATGAAAATTGACTGTAAATGAGAATTATAGAAGAAAGTAGTTTATAATGTAAATATCCTTACTCCATGTATCCTGTGTTTAAATAATATATTCGTTTAAACGTCTTCATTGGAAGGCATCCTTTCTGGTTTCGTTGTCTACAAAGAACCTTACCCTGTAGATATTCTAGCCGAGGTTTAAGATTAAGATTCATGCACCTTGCACCAAATAGAGGTAGCAGTCAGGCCATTTTTGCACCCTTCAATACATACGGGGAAATATCTCCTTATTTAAAATTCTTACTTAAAATGTTAAAACAAGGGGTGTAAAAGAAAACCTTTTGAGAAAAGTTAAAGGTGCAAGGTTGTAAAGTGACCTGTACAGGAGAAACACAACACATTAAAAAAGGTAATAATACAGTAAAAACTTCCTCACAGGCGGTGGAAGAGACCAGCTCTTCTTCGAAAGCCAAATACATTTGGTAAAACCCTGTTGTCATCGCCCAACAGGGATGACAAACGGCTGGGAACATTAGAAGTCTGTCTGAGGAAAGCAAAATCGGCAAATTCTTCTTGAATGTGCCTAACACAACGTTGCAAGTACGGCATGCGTCAGACGACTGTGTCCAATACGAGTCGAGTACAGTTGGAATATGGAGATGGAAGATATAAATTGATTGGAGAATACCTTTTCATTATTATCCATTACGTCTAACTCTGGACATGGTCAGATACATAGCAATCTCTTTCATTTAATTTTTGTTATTTAGCGTCGCTTTTCTGCCATTTTTGGCTGATCGCGAGGATAGCAATCTCTTTGAAAGGAAAAGAGCCAATAAGTTTACTGTTAGCTTTTCCTATACCTTGGTACATTTCGGAAGACTAATCAACGTACTGGACACTTTTATCAGATCTTTCCTTGTGAATTCGTGAATACAAGAAGTGAAGTTGTTCATTTAAAAGTGTTGAATGTAAACTGACAATTATATTGTTGTGAAGTTAATCACTCATTGTATTTTCTCAAATTTCTCATAGCTAGACTGCAGTGGTTAAAATTGTGTACAATAATGAAGTTCCTAGCTTTATGAAATTTTATGGTCCTATAACATTTAATGACCTTATATATTTTGTATTGCCATCTAGGAACGAAACATTCAAGTTCTGTATTTTGAAGAGTGGAATTTCATTGACATTCGAAAGTGTGTCGAAAACTTAGATGGAGTTGATAGTATGAATTGGGCTGTATAGTGTATGCACCTTTACAGAGCTCTAAGCGAGGAAGGGCGCACTGAGATCTTGTCGGCTGGGCCGGTCAAGCCCTACCTGATGTAAAACTTGCTGACGTTGAGTTGTCTGTGTGAGCGCTTTCATTCTCCAAGTGTTTCACGGACAATTTTGACAGTACGAGTTCATGATAAATCTCCATTTTAATATGACTTATTTTAAGCATGTCCTACCGCCCCCGTGCTAGGTTATTTTATCAGCTATTTTTTTAAACATGCCTCGAATCTTATCCTTATTTTCTAAGTTATATCGACATTCATGGACACTGTATCTCCATAAACGCTGAGGTTCAAGATATGCAACGCCCTGGTGGACTTGACTCTTTGCCCTTGATGCAGGTTCAAACTTAGAACTGCAAATGAAATTGCAGCAGCAAATATTGTTATTATGAAATATTTGTGAACTAAAGAAACATTGCTGTTGTAATTCTTGTGCCACACAATAATCCTGATGAAATTGATAATTGAGTAATGTAGCATCTCTTTCAACAAGATATGAAACGATTTCCAGTCAGAGGAAAATATATGGTTCTCACTTGAACAAGATAATATAAAATACGCATAGAACAAGATCAACTGCTTGAAAGTTAATATTAAAGTAATGAAACTGGAATTATGGTGAAGTTTGTTCAGCAACATGAAAACTGTAGCTAGAGTTCCCACGGAACAACTGCGACCACACATCCATATGAGAATTTCATGTTTGTCTTGAAAATCACCAAGAGAACAGCGCACAAAGATGTGCTTATCCTTAAAACTACAGTGCCTTGAATAATGTAGTGTGGAAAACGGACGGTTTTGGCCTCTCTTGCAGGTTCCACTCAGAAAGGATACCGCTAGAGGCGCTGGTGTTGATCCCGGTGCTTGGTATTCGTCTGCTTATAATGGAAGTAAATGGAGTTTTTGCTGCAACGTCTGATTCTTTTACATGAAGCATTTCTATGAATGTGATAATTGCTATGATATTTGTACAGTGGTCGCAAAGATATTAACGAACATTCTAGACAGTCGACCACGTCGTGTTATCGTCATACTTTCGTTAATAATACGGGAGAAAAAATACGCGTGGAATGTTCTTGGAAACTAAATTTTTGTGTATGAATTAGGTTCATTATTATTATCATCATAATTTCTTTTAAATATATACACACTGAAGCATTTGTATTTTTGATATTTACTGTCTCTTTTCTTCCGCTTTAAACTAATTGCGGCGATGATGATAATGATGATTGCATGAAACGACAAGGGGAACCCCACAAAACTTTCTTAGTGCCATCGACATGAGTGTAAGGAAACATTCAAACCAATGGGACAAGCGACACGGGATGTTCACACTGTCACACTAGTGACACACACTTCCAGACTGTAAAATAGCATTCATTGCACATGAGGGTCCAAGCAGCAAACGATACGTTCATATGGCGTATTCGTGTGCTACTTGTTACTTCGGTCGGAAAGCTCCTTAAAGGAAGGGTTCTCAGACCGAAGCGACGCGCTACAGGGGTAGTTTCCACCTAAGTGACAAGCGACATGGTGCCTTCAGTCTATTAGCAAGCGTTCGCTGCTAATTGTGCGAACAACAGATAGGCGACACGATAAACCGCACATTACAACAACAGATCTAGGCGACACGATAAGCCAGACGTGTCGCTTTGTCACTTGTGCGTCGCTCAAACTGGGCCATTTCTTCAATAGCTTGCAACATGTTGCCGTGGTTTGTTTTTCGCGCATGCGCGATGCAATGGGTGTATTGCTTTAGGGAGATTGCGCACCAAAGCGACAAGCGGCACGCGACACTTATCGCTTGAGGATTTCATCAACCGAATGCTGGTCTGTGCTTCCCGCCATGCCGCTACGATGTGAAATGTTGCTCTTGATTGGCTCGTTTCCAAGCAACATGTGTAGCTTCGGTATGAGAGTTGTCTTGAACCGAAGGACCCGTATCGCTTTGGTGTGAAATCTTCGTATCGTTTGTCGCGTGTCGCTTTGGTTTAAAATCTCCTTGAGGAAACGGTGCAGTCAGAGCTTGTGTCCTTACGGTTCGAAAGGCTGCATTGATTACGGACTGCTCGCTTCCAAGCGACACTTGTGGTTTGTCGCCTCGGTATGAAATAGCTCTCAGGATTACTATTTATATTCTAATAACATAGAAAAATATAACTCTAGTACACAATCCAACACCTGACGTCCGGAATCACTTTGCGATGTTTCTTCTTGTGTTACGCATGCTATTTATTTATTAATTTTATTTTACTTTTCTTTCCAAATTAATGCCGTTTCGTGACTGCAAATCACTCCACAAATATAACTGTTTCCATCAATTCACGTACCGCATTTCAAGACAAACAAATCTACACAATATATTCCAAAAACTAACTAAGCCACATTACTTTCATAAGAAAATTAGCATTCGTACTGATCGCATTGCCATCTATGTTTGTCATCCGTCCGGGGAACTAGTTTCTTGGGTCGTTTTCCACACTACGTTATTCAAGGAGCTGTACTTGAAACCCACTCCTTCGATGAAGCCACATTTTGAGACTGTGTTGTATTTCCGAGCATGTCAGAAATGTACTGTACGCGTAGTATGTCCAGAATGTGAATGCGAAGTGGCTGTGGTCAATTCTGGAACTAACGCTCACGAGAGATATTGTTTGGAACGTGTAACAATGCCACTTCGCATTTACAATACATTATTATTGTTATTATTATTCCCATTATTATTATATGCCACATTAGAGTAGACAGTTGATAATATGTTACAACAGATGTCTACTTCTGAGTTGCAGACCTCGAAGTCTATTCTAGCTTGTAAAATTGAAAGGCAAACTTTCTTGGAATCTGCAAAATATTATGTGATATGAATAATGTGATGATATTGTAAGATATATTATCGAAAATATTAATTCCGTAATTAAATATAACATACCAACTCAGAAAATCTATGCAAATAACAAATATCCTGGTTGGTTTACCCCAAAAAATATTGAAAAGGAGACGTATGAAATGTGACAATGGCATCAGAATAAAATGTAAATGTACTCGAGGAAAAAAAACGAAAAAACAATCATACACAAGGCGTAATAGTGAATTCTTTTTTTAATTATGTACAAAACAGAAACGGAACAAATACTTAAACAAACAAAAAAACATGACGTGTAGAAATAATGTATTAAAAACGAATCAAAGCATACCTAGTTGATAACTTTGCCTGTACTTTAAATATGTCTATTCTAAGTATCCAAGTAGTATGATGTAACTGAGGAAGTGGAATTATGGGTATGTGACTCACTCTCTAACTAACTAACTAACTCTCTAGCCTTCTTAAACCCGAAGGTTCATGGCTGCAGCAACACAGGCCTTCCATCTGTCCCTATCTTGAGCAAGATCTATATACTCTTTCCCATCCCTGCCGATTTCCCTTAGGTCCATCTCAACGTTGTCCCTCCATCTTCGTCTTGGCCTTCCTACAGGTCTCTTACCATCTGGTTTCCCAACAAGAATCCTGTAAACTCCTCTTTCCTCTCCCATTCGTGCCACATGGCCTGCCCACCTAAGTCTTCTTGATTTAATTATTCTAATAATATCTGGACACGAGTACAAATTATGTAGTTCTAAATTATGTAACCTTCTCCACTCACCTGTCTCCTCATCCCTTTTAGGTCCAAAGATTTTCCTAAGGATCTTAATTTCAAATACTCTCAATTTATGTTCCTCTTTCAATGTAAGGGACCAAGTTTCACACCCATATAATACTACAGGCAAAATTACTGTTTTGTATATTTTAACTTTTAGTTTCTTAGATATTAAACGAGAAGACAAAAGTTTATGAAGAGAGAAGTAACATGCATTTCCTGAATTAAGTCTACTTTTTATTTCCTCTTTAATATAATTTTCATTTGTTAATATTACTCCTAAGTATTTGAATTTGGAAACTGGTTCAAACGAGTTGTTATCAATAATTAGATTTTGATTATTACGTAACACTTGGTTTCGGCCTGTAAGCATATATTTAGTTTTCTCTTTGTTAACTTCCAAACCTATCTCTTTAGCAGTTTTGAAAAATATTTTAGCATTATTTTTAATTGTACTCACATCATCCCCCAGTAAGTCTACATCATCTGCATATGCTAACAACTGAGTCATACCATTTAATTTTAGTCCTTCTTTAGTTCCTTTGACCTTCCTAACAGCATATTCTAAGGCAAAATTAAAGAGCAATGGAGATAATGCATCTCCTTGTTTTAACCCATCATGAATTGTAAATTTGTCAGACACATTATTACCCACACGAATTTTACTTTCTGTTTCACTGGTGCATATTTTTATCATACTAACAAGCTTCTTAGGTATTCCAAACTCTACTAATATATTATATAATTTATCTCTTTTGACCGAATCATATGCTTTTTTGAAATCAATGAATAGCTGATGGACATTTTGATAATATTCCCACTTTTTTTCAAGTGTCTGTCTGATGTGAAAAATTTGATCTGTAGTTGATCGGTTACGTTTAAATCCACATTGATAATCACCTATAATTTCATTAGCATATGGGGTTAGTCTTGTTAAAAGAATGTTAGATAATATTTTATATGTTGTTGAGAGTAGAGAAATTCCACGGTAATTACTGCAGTTCATTTTATCACCTTTTTTAAACACAGGAACAATTATGGATTCTTTCCACTGTTGAGGGATTTCTTCTTTATTCCATATTAAACAAATTAATTTATGAATTTGACATATTAATGAATTTCCACCATATTTAATTAACTCAGCTGGTATTAAATCAATGCCAGGTGCTTTGTTATTCTTTAGCCTTTTAATAGCATCTTTAACTTCAGTCAAGTTAGGTTCTGGAACTAAAGGTTCTGCTGTGTAGACTTCATTTACTTCTGATTTATTTCCTACATGGACATTTAAAAGGTCATTAAAGTAGTTCTTCCATCTATTTAGAATATCGCTTGGGTCAGCTAGAAAATCACCGTCTTTATCTTTTATCAAGTTTACTTTAGGTTGCCACCCTTTTCTAAATTCATTTACACCTTTATATAAATCTCTGATATTTTTATTTTTGCTGTTTGTTTCAATTTCGTTAATTTTGCTTTTCAAGTAATCTCTTTTTTTACTTCTAAACGTGCGGTTAACTTCTCGCTTTATTCTATTATAATTGCTTAGATTTGTATCATCAGAGTTATTTAACCACCTAAGTCTAGCCTGATTTCTTATTTCTATTAGATTATGACATTCATTATCAAACCATGGCTTACTTTTTCTTGGTTTATGGTATCCTATACTTTCTTTAGCTGCTGATTCTATTGCATTACGTATGTGCTCCCAATTCTTATTTACGTCTGTTTCATTTATATTTTCATCATCATTTAAATCCTGCAAAACATCAAATCTATTTGACAGTTTAATTTGGTAATCTTTCTTAATTCTTTCATCAGCAAACTTTCCTGTATCAAATTTTATAACTTTTAGATTTTGTTGCTTATGATTTATCACTGAGAGTCTTTCTCTTAATTTAGCAATTACTAAATAATGGTCACTGGCACAGTCAGCACCTCTATGTGTACTCACTCTCAAGTAATAAAATTACTGAAGAAAATATTGGGATGAAATTATCAATTATACTTGTATAAAACTGTATACGAGGGTCACTATTTATATTTTGAGCCTTGGCAACACTGATTGAAGTTAGGCGCGATTTGACGTTTGCACGGAATCGTCTGGCATTATTGACCATAACGTACTTCAAATGTTTTGTCAATAGCTTGATTTGTGTTGTTTATGTTGCCTTGGAGATTGCGCGACAACAATAAAATGGAATTAACTCGTGAACATTTTCGTGCAATGATTTTTTACGATTTTCGACGTGGATTATCAAGACAAGAGTGCATCGATCAACTTACTTCCACATTTGGCGATGAAGCCCCATCCTTTGCCACTGTGAAACGCTGGTATAACGAATTTAATCGTGGCCGCCATTCGCTCACCGACGAGATTCGCGAAGGTAGTCCAAAATCAATTGTTGTTCAAGAAAACATTGATGCTGTGCAAAATCTAATACTGCAAGATCGTCATGTGACATACTGTGAGATTGAGGCAACCATAGGCATTAGTTCCACCAGCATATATAAAATATTACATGATCATTTAGCTGCGAGAAAGGTATGTTCTCGTTGGATCCCACACAATTTGACAAAAACTCAAAAAGACGCTCGCGTCAATTGGTGCAAACAAATGCTCAATAAATACAATCGTGGTGCTTCAAAAGACGTATATAAGATTGTAACAGGTGACGAATCATGGATATATGCATATGAGCCGGAACGTAAACAGCAGTCGACTGTATGGGTGTTTCAAGATGAACCCAATCCAACAGAAGTTGTTCGCGCTCGAAGCACATCGAAACAAATGGTCGCCTGTTTTTTCGGGAAAACTGGTCATGCGGCAACTGTGCCTTTAGAGGAACGTAGAACGGTCAACTCTGAATGGTACACAACAATTTGTTTGCCAGAGGTCTTCGGTCAAATACGGAAAACAAACAAACGCCGTCGGATCATTCTTCATCAAGACAATGCCAGCTGTCACACATCTCGTCTAACAACCGACTTTATGAACAGTCAAAAAATCGAATTGATGGGTCATCCGCCGTACAGTCCTCATTTGGCACCCAATGACTTCTTCTTGTTCCCGAATGTCAAGAATAAATTGCGTGGACAACGATTTTCGTCGGCGGAAGACGCCGTTGATGCATTCAAAAACCATATTATGCAGGTGTCTCAAGAAGATTGGAAAAACTGCTTTGACAAATGGTTCGAACGAATGCAAAAGTGTATTGACCATAAAGGAGAATACTTCGAAAAACAATAAAGCAATTTTCAATGCCAAATTCCTGTTTTTTCATTGTTAGGCTCAAAATATAAATAGTGACCCTCGTATTAGACAATAGTTATTTCCTCAGCCAACTGCAGTTCAATACGAGGAAAAATAATTTATGCGCAAAGATTTGTTCATTAAGTATAATGTGTGATTTGTATAAATCGCTTACAATTAATAGTTAGACGCAAGGTTTCTCATTACCATTCATAATTTATAAAAAAATGTAGATTTGTTAGGTCAGCATCATGGTTGCAAATACATTGCACTCATTGTTCTACCACTATTTAAACTTCTGTATATTCTGCAAATTACATTGTACGTATGTATGTATGTATTCGATATATGTAATTATTGCTCGGGTCTTTGTTCTTTCATACTGAATGACACGTGAAAGATCCCGGTTGGTTAATTTGATTATTTGTGATTTTTTAATTGATTATGATTACTGGCATCATCGGTGGTACGTGAACTGTATGTTTGCATGTATGATAGTTGTATTTGCTCTATATCTAAGCTCTGAAATGATCTTTCTTTATCCCTCTGCTATATGGAACTTTCTCTTTCTATTTTATGACAATTTATAATTTTATTTCCAATTGTGCAGTCATTTTCTGATATGTCGGTACTTGTAATGGTTTTGAGTACAAGACTTATTTCTATTATTTTCTACTTTTCAGGTGAGTACTACCTCATATTCACCGCGTTGTGTGCAGTTGGTAAGTGCCGTCTGAAATATAAGAACGTTTTGCACTTGTTGTAGTAGTAGTGGCTAGACTACATCGAAACTTTGAATCCAAACCGGGTCGAGAATCGTTGTCTAAACATCAGTCTGCAAAGAACGGTACAGCAGCACGAATAGTTCCTTTTTTCCGATACAAATATTATGATAATATCTTCTGTGTTAAAAGTATATTGCTCCAATTCATTTTATCATAGATGTTTCTGTAATTTATCACCCGATCTCCGTGGTGGCGTGGTTGGCACAGCGTGCTAAGGCGCCAGGACTCCCGTGTTCGAATCCCAGCATGGGCACGTGTGTTCCTTGTAAGTGTTCCTCCATCAATTTCATCATATCATCACTCATCCTCATCGTCGCCATTCACCAAAAGTAGCAGGAAAGCGGCGATAAATAAATGAAATCAATTATTTATCAACCGTCGATAGTCCTATGTCGTTTTGTTGTCTGGTTGGTTGGTTGCGTTAAACTTGCTATTTGTACCATTGGCTTTACCACGTGCAAAGATAGGGTATTGTTAATGAAATGGATACAGGATGTTAGAGGAAGCGACCGTCTCGTCATTTGCATGGAGTGGTTGAGGATACCTAGTCTGATAACGCGTCACTATAAGCTCGCCGAAAAGCATTCGGTACATCTGGTGTGTGATGGATATGAACTTGAAGAATCTAAATCACTTATGTCTTCTTTTTATTTTGCGTTTCTCATTTTTAAGTCGATGGCTAATGCAACGATGAGGTGGAGAGATGAAATTGGTAACAGAGCACCAGAGGACAGAGGAACACCCAGACCAAGTCCAGTACTCGAACCCGGATCCTTCGGTAGCTAGATCGACCACTCAACGCGCTCTGCCGCCAAGCCCTCTCCCGTATAGTGAACGATCGAAGAAAGTGGTTGTGTGAAACTAGAAATTAGCTATGATTGGACAGAGATAGGGTCGCATTTCTGTCTGCAGATAGGCTCCACTTTACCTAAGTTGCCCGTTTCATTTGCCCTTCACGGCTAAGCCCTGGTTTAGGAGGTTTCGATGTGACATGCTGGGAGCACGGCGCGATCTAACTTTTCCCAACTGTGGCACGAGAATCCCCGGACCATTTGGCTAATGGTGGCTGCAAAATGGGGGCAAAGAGGAATAATGGCTTCCCCTTGACTTTCGAGGAAAGTTTAGAGACTACGATTAGTATCTGAAGCACGCGAATGTTACTCAGTGTTACGACAAAGTTTAGTTCAAATGTGTGGTCTGCGTGGAATCATTTGTGGATCCCGCTGCTCAAACGATTACCGCATTGTCTATCTACCTCCCATAGATGGGACAGTGACTGCACGGTATGCTATACGTATCTCCATACTGTTGAGCCTCCCTGATAACGTACACAGTCTCGGGAATCTATGGAGCAAGGTCTCGCACAACTACAGAGTAAGGAAGAAAGCGAGGGGGCGAGTAATAGCAGTACTCACTGCTGCAATCGGCTGGTAGCTTCAGCGGCATTTTCCCCTCCATGCAGAGGACTTGTTTTTGTTCGTTCAGTTAATGCCTTGTAATTGAAAAATCCGTTTCGATCATTGTGTGGGGGGAAAATGGCCAAATTACGAGTTTCAAAACTGTTCCGATTGGCCTGCATGCTTCAAGTGGGCTGGAGAATTTTTTGCTGTCTTATTACTGGACAAGAGTTAGTAGCAGTTGAGTGAGTGTTTTATTAGCAATGATGCGTGAGTATTTTTGCACGGAAACTATTGCATACGTCGAACAATGTGCCGTTAATCTCTTTTGATCAGGCTGTGAGGGTAACATGATACGAAGCCAAGGGCCAGGGATTCGAATTTCGGGCTGGACAAGAATGTTTGTACTCCCGGGTTCGATACCCGATGGAGGTACATAGTGGTTCGGCTACCACCTTGAACTGTAGGTCCAGTCCCGTTTGACACACCTGTGCATAAAGTTGACGTATAATAAATATTCAAATTCAAATGAATGTTTCTTTCTGTTTTCCCCCCTAACTATTTGATCAATGTATAATTCATCCTCATTATTGCACTTAACCTAACCAGTACAAAAACGTCGTAAAAAAACAAAACATATCAACCTCAGCCGAAAACAATGTTATTTTTTAGTATAAATTGACCTACAACGTACTTACCTATAACTTGATTGATTGAGTTGGTGTTTTAAGTCTACTTCATGCACAGTAAGGCTACTCGGGACTGGACCTACAGTTTAAAGTGGGATCCGAATCACTATGTGCCTCCACCGGGAATCGAACCCGGGAACCCTTGATTACAAAACGACGACGCTACCACTACGCCATCGGCGAGGCCCTACTTACCTATAAATAAACGCACGACCATGAAATGAAAATAGGCGGCTGGGCAGAGTTACGCTGGTGTCACATATGTCAAAGCAATGAGAGAGCGGGGCAAAAGTCGCTGGTTCCCTCGGACTGTGCGGCAACGTCAACCGGGCTGCGTTGCTTAGTTCGAGCGTCAGACTGACATCTCTCCGGGGCACTATTGTGTCATCCCTGACCTTTCGAGCAAATATCTTCAGTTTGTATCACATGGATTACAAAGACTAACTCTACAACGAGATATTTCATTCTCTTAAACCTCCGAACTCACGGGGCTCAGCTCCGACGTGGCAACAGCGCCAACTTGTGCTTTTAGTTGACCATAAGCTTCATGCGAAAATATGTACTGAGGACAAACACAAGAAAATGACTGAAATGTGATGATACAACACAGATGTGGTCGATTTGCAGTCACCATAGCCTCGTTAACCTGCCCCATTTTCAATTTCCAACGTGGACTTTGAGGATGAAGATACGCTTATGGTCTCTTCCAAAGTTTGTTCGGAAGTACGTTTAATTTCCAGCTAATTAACTTACAATTATCCTTCGGTAAACAATTCAACGGAGGAACAATATACTCTTCTACAACCTTACCAAGGGTGGTAGTTAGAAAGAGGCTTGCATTCCGCCGTTCTCTTCAAAGCTGGCGCGCATGTGATAAGGAGTTACTCTGTTACAAATGGGTGTTTCCTTTCCGCATCATCCTTCATTCTTTCCTCCTCATCATTCCATTAGACGCGCATCCGCAAACAATGATCTTCCTTCATGAATTACGCATCCACTACGCCAAGTTTGCGGCAGCTTTTTCTAAAGTGAACGCCGCCTTGCTCACCGAATGGGGGAGGGAGGGAAATTTACGATATTATACATGCTACATGGAGAAGAATGTTCTTCTCATGCTGTCCACAGTCGCTTATAGATATAATGTCTCAAATGCTCAAAGCGTTTTTCGAGGTTAGTGACACGCAAAGAAACGCACAATTAAGTCTTGTGTTCCCATCCCGAATATATTGTTATTGGTTTCCTTTATTTTACTTCGCTTTTTATGCCTCTTTTGGATAATTTGCGAAGATGGGGATGAGTGCTGATATGATGAAATTGATGAATGGACACTCACAAATATCAATGCTGAGGTCGGGATTTGAACCCGGGACCCCTGGCGTCGTAGCGCCACTCCGCCACGGGAGCCGGCCATCCCGAATATGTTCTGTGTTCTGAATACACTGAATTCTAAATATATAGGGTCACGCTTTCCGAATCACACAGCCTTGACACCACATCGCGCGGGAGAACTCAACTACTCATCCACCTTCATAACTCAAATTTTTATTCAAAATCTTTCACCGTTTCCACTTCTCGTCTTTGGAACTCACTGCCCCTCGAAATCCTGAACTCATCTTCAGCACATGTCTTTAGGATACGATTATAACTTTTTTTTTTATTTTGCACAAATACTTAGCACATTAGTGGAAGCTTATATGTTAGTGACAAATTGAATAGAGCTAAGTGCAGAAAGACACTGAAACCCCTTATTCACCTTGATATTTAAAACCCCTAACTAAAGTCGTGAATATACCGTGTGCGTGTTTTTGTTCTATGTCCATGAGTATAGGTTAGACTTTTATTCCCGTATTTTTTTTCCTTTTTGGTAATTTTTCTTTGTAATTTTATATTTTTCTTTCTTTGTTTTCAATATTTTCCTTTCTATGTAATAGTTTAAATGTTGTTTTCTAATTTTCATACACAAAAATGTCGATGTAAATAAGGTTATAAAGGCTACAAAGCCTTAACTTCGTCATGATAAACAACACGTAATAAATAAATAAATAAGCACCGAAAAAGTTTTAATATTTCACATTTGGCGCCAATACGTTTCTTATTTGCTTCTGACAGGCACACTCAAAATCAAAGCCCCGGCGTAAGGTGGGATTTGTAGAACTCGTGTCCTTGCACTTTCTCAACGGAAACTGGAAGGCGGAGGGGGCCAGTTCTGTCCTAAAACAAAAGCGAAATGTACGTGGTTTAAATTCGAAATTCCATCTCCCGGAGGGGGTGTGGGAATAGGCCGCGTCGGCTTCCTTGTCATCCTTGAAGACAGCGAAGTCACGGAACCTCGCTAGATAGGCTTCGTGACGTGTGTCTGTATGAGACCTGCAGGTGATATAGCTACTACAAGGAGAAGAGACGAAGGAAGGAACCTGTCTTAATGATATACATAGCTCCGTGGCAGTCTTTAGAAATATGTGGTGTTTTCAGGATATACATTTGCAAAAGAAATGGCAAAGTTGGAAGTCCGCTTCTTGCCCAGACATTCGAACCAGGGACGCATATAATTACAAAACCCATATGGAAATCGCAACTGTGAACGTGGCAGCTTCTGCAACTTATATGGACCCTTGGAGCCCGAGCCCATCTAATGTGTCGTGTTGTTGTTGTTATTATTATTATTATTATTATTAATATATTATCGTGATTCGTGGTTTGCTAATTGAAATCTGTATCTAACAGTTTTTTAGTGAGTATTTTGTTCGCATTCAAAATTCATGGCAGGACAAAATTCTTTTTGCGATGAAAATGAATGGTGTTATGTAAACTCTACAAAGAAGCTAACGATAAAAGGTATTAAGTTTTTCTATGAAAGGGCACTCTTGTTTCATTTCTTCTGGCTTTTTCGACTGAAAACATGCTTTAGAAAATTCAGGTCCCATGAAACCTATCAGTGTTGCCTAGTGTTAGGTAGGGAGGATTTTTTTTTAACGAGTATTTGAGCCCACCCAGTGTTTTTCAAAAGTTGAGGCTACTGGTCGTGGCTGATGACAACAGCCAATAGTAATGCGTTTCTTTGTTGACGAAACGGTACGTCAACTTCGTCGGTTGCTACATACACAAAGAGGAATCACGACCTTTACTTCCGAATGATTACACACACATATGGTGTTCGAAAATTACCAACATCATCAAACCTAACCAACCAAAAACATAAAATTACAAACAGTAACTACACGGAGACAGCGCTCCGAAATGAAATATTCGTCAACAAAATCAAAACAAAATCTTCTATGATTCCCCTTCATTGAAAATTATTGGTTCTTCTTAGTAAAAATCATATTTTTTGTCGTTTTGGTTAGCCTAAAGCTGGAAATGCATTACTCCATAGACTTTTCGGTGTCAGGTGATATTTATCACGCTGCCTCAACAGCCACACGTGCATTCCGGGCGTCACACATGCGAGTTTTATTCAAGCGTGAAGTGTCCAGCCGGCGGCAAGCCACGTGTAGAATATATTTGAATGTATCTTGTTTACTTAATTCACTTGTATTGGAATGTCAAATCACCCACGTGCCTTAACCGGACAAGAAGTTGCATTTTATTTGTACCTTATGTGCGTGTAATAATATGTATTCAATCTTCAAATGAATTCTTCTCACTTCATTTCCCTGAACCTGTTCCAATGCAACATGAACAATGTATGTACCTGAAGGAGGAAACATGGATATGTTAAAGCACCTGCAATTGGATCCAACTGTGTCAGAATTGAATTTAAAGTCATTCCAACTTGTTACTAAAATTCGGGGACGATGCGTTTGATTATTCATTTACTGCTGCGTGAGAGATTTTTCTTACGATTCTAGATTCCGAGATATGTTGTTATAATGTGATATAATAGTACGAGGACGTATCAAAAAGTTTCCAGACTAGTTCTGTAACACGCCAACAGATGGCAGCGTAAGGCTGCACGCACAGGCACAGTGTGCACCAACCTTCATAAGTTCAGTGTGCCAAGAGACATCGTCCTGTGCACATCGTGAGCTGTGCAGCTGGTGCTCTTCTGACCACGTGCGTTACCACGTCTGCGATTTCATCATGGACAGCAAGTTAGAACAGAGAAAACGTGAAATTCTGTGTGAAACTGGGCAAATCCGCCACAAAGACACGCGCGCTTCAAGAGTGGAAGAACATCACTGGAAGACGGCACGTTGAAGGAGTTCTTGGCAGACTTGGACGCGGTGTTCCTTCTGCTCCTGGGTCTGCAGCCTGGGGACGAAGTTGGCAGCAACACGGCGCATGTTCAAATCACACGTGACGATTGGCTGCACTGTTCCGTACGACACACTGACAATGGCAGCAATGTTGTGGATTGTTCTCCGATGATCCTCATTCACAAGTTTGCCGAATGGTTTCGACATTTTCGGGTGGTATGCTCGTCCTGATCTCTCGTCGTCTTCCAGTGATGTTCTTCCACTCTTGAAGCGCGCGTGCCACTCAAAACACCTCACACGACTCATTGCAGCATCGACGTACACTTGCCGAATCATGTGAAGCGTCTGTTGGCGTGTTACAGAACTAGTCTCGAAACGTTTTGATAAGTCCTATGGTGTTATTCTAGTAAAGTGTAGGGTCAGAATAGGCGTTTCAGTTTTCTGGAAACAGAAATAGGATTGAAGTAAAACGAATCAGATGTAATCTGATATTTGTACTTGTAGATAGACATAGACGAATACATGGACGTCCGCAGGATTTCTTCCAGGGAGGGGCAAGGAAGGTATTTTTTTTCCAGAGGAGGCAAACAAGGCACATTTTCCCCAATAGTAGTGTTGTTTCCTCAAAAACCATTGATTAAATTTGAATTTACCTTGTTTGTGCAATAATTAACACATATTATTGTGGCTGAAATGAAATTATATGTGTGAAATATATAATTTTTGGTTGACTTTCATTTTCCTGGGGGGGATACCCCCTCCCTTCCGGACGCCCATGGACGAATACATTTAAGCCATACATAGAATCAATGTAAAAAAATAGCTGCATATCAATTTCTCCTAGGAGATTATTAATGGATTTTATTGATCGAAATGAAAATTTTGGATCCGTCAGCACTTAAGCTATTTACCCCCTCACATTGTACGGAGCCAAGTCCCTTAACATAACAACATCAACGCGTGTCTCTGAGGACTAAAATCTCCTTACCTGAGTTAAAAGCTGAGACTGTAAAAGGGCCACTCAGCACATATAAGGATAAACACAGGAAATGCACAGCTCTGTAGAGTATTAAGTACGTGCAACACAAATGTTTTTTGTACTCGATTGTGCGGACTGCTATAGTGAATAATAGATATGTTTAAAAAGTCTGCCGTCAAAATGTTTGAGGAAAATCCGCCATTTTGCAAAATGGTGGCGAAAACCTGCTTCTTGAGATATTTGAGAATTGTCTCATAAGTTTATTTAATTGCAAATTTGCGAAGATGGAGATGAGTGATGAAATTGATGAATGGACACTCACAAACATCCATGCCCAGGCAAGGATTCGAACCCGGGACCTCTGACGTCGTAGCGTGATGTTCTAACCACTCAGTCTCGGTGTCGGCACCAATATTATTAAGCTGCCACCACTTGGAAATATTGCTATCGTTGAAGTTTCGATTGTGCCAGTGGCGGTGATAGACGAAATATTCCAACAGGAAGTTTGGTTCCTTCCTGCCTCAAAATTTAGAAGTGGATGGTCGGGGCCTTTTAGAGTTATGGCCGGAAGAGTCTAGCGAAGTCCAGCTTAGTGACGTTTAATGTGCTTTCTGCAATGATTTATTGAATAATTTGAAGCAAGATGTAGTACTGACTGATAAAAGTGAGTAGTGGGGTTTACGGTACGGACAGCGCAACTTTTAAGTGTAGAAAAGGCGAGGCTATTTGATTGAACAATCAGATTTGCTTATACTTAAAACAAAGCCAAGAGAGGCCTATACCCCAATTTTTCAGGTGTGATATGCTCTGATTTTTAAGAAATTCTGAATTTCTAGTGTAGAAAAGGCGAGGGCTCAACAGATAGATTTACCCATACTTAAGACAATGCCAAGAGGGGCCTATACCCCAATTCTTCCAGTGTGATATGCTCTTAATTTTAAGAATTTTGAATTCTAGTGTAGAAAGGGTGAAAGCCTCTCAGACAGATTTGCTTATACTTAAAATTATGCCAAGTTCCCATATGATCTTATTGCTTATAGTGTGTTTTTCTGTCAAAATCTCAGGAATTGAATTCTAGTGTAGCTCAGATTGATTCTGCTATGTATATTAATATAAAGCTTATAGCTACTGGGTTCTGAGGCCCAGTGGAGTGTGGTGCATGGTTTTTATTGCCTTGCAATCAGGAGGCCTCTGGGTTTGAGTCCTGATAAAATGTGAAGCCTCTCCTGATGGCAAAATGTTAATATTGTTGCTTTGTAAGCAAAAGGCTTGGGTTTGAGTCCTGATAAAATGTAAAGCCTCCCCTGATGGCAAAATGTTAATATTGTTGTCTTGTAAACAAGGGGCTTTGGGTTCGAGTCCTCATAAAATATTTAAGATTGAAAACATGTGGCAAAATAATATGTCCACAAGTGAGATTTTGAGAATAGTTGATATACAACTCCCAGATCTTAAACCTGGTAAAAAGTGTTTTACAATAATATATTGTACAAAAAACTGAATTTTCTTATTTTCTCATATTTTATAACCACCTCCTCAATACAATAGGAGAAGAGCGGGTAAGCATAGTTAATTGTTTGCGTGCTTTGCCGGCACGCAAGAGACACGCTAAAAGGGAGCATTAATGATTTTTCTGTATGATTCACTGAAGGGGTCACGTACATGCAACATGCAACATGTAAAAAGTGTAACAAAGATTATTGAGATAAAAACATATTTTCACACAGTGGCAATGAACTGTACCCCCCTCGTGCTGAAAGCAATTCTATTCTGATAATATGAGCCTAGGCAAGACTTGGAGAATATTCAATGCACAATTTCAGAGTCCAACTCTGGATTGTTTTTAGCTGATATAAAGCTATGAGCTCTGGGCTCTCAATAAAATGTGGACATAGTCCCATGGCTTATTGCCTTGTAATAAAAAGGCACCTGGGTTTAAGACCTCTCTATGGAGAAGTGCTAAGAGAAGGCAAAGTGTTGGTATTATTGCCTTCTAATCAAGGGGCTCTGGGTTTGAACCCTGATAAAAGATTGAAATATGTACAACTGCCCACACATGAGATATTCACTGCTAGCTGATAATACAGTTGAGGTTTCAAAGCTGGTAGAGTGTCTGGGACCTCTCTGACAGCAAAGTGTTGGTATTATTGCTTTGTAATCAAGGGGTTTCTGTGTTTGAATCGGGTCTCTAGAACTGCTCCGTGACCCTCTCATTTCTCACATCATAAACATATGATTTTTCACCTATGAGAATAACACTTCTTTCTCCTCTGCTCAGACAGATTCGGCCATGTGTGTAAAAGTTATATCTGTATGATTGTTGTTTATAAACTTGTCAAAAATATGGCTTTTTTGTATGAAAACATGCAATCCTGAATACAATTCTGGTTTTGTCTTGTTCTGTTAATATAAACACAAGTGAGACTTACAGAATATTTATTGCACAGTTCAAAATCCAATTTTGAATTGTATTTAGTTGATATAGAGATGAGGTTTTAAACCTGGTGAAGTGTGTTGTACATCAGCAAAACTATCACCAAAACCTAGTTACTGCTGTTGTTTGGGTATAAAAGCACCAGCTCAGCCATTAACTGCTGAACCCAACTGATATTTTTATTAAGTATAAAGTTTGGAATTGAAGCCCAGAAAATCTTATATAATAAACAACAAGAAAAAATGCCAAAACAAAAATATTGCAATCAGTGTAATAAAAATATATCTAGTTCTCATTGGGCTAGGCATTGCCGTATTTGTAACTCTAGGAAATGCAGAAAGGCCATGAAAATATGTCCAAGATGCCATAAAATATTAAGCAAGGCATATTACAAATGGCATAAGTGTAATTCTTATGTACAGTCATCAGCATTGCCCCCGCAACCATCTACTTCTGGTCTGAAAAGAAAACACGAAGCACCTGTTAATGCTTCACCTGCAAAGCAGCCACGCTATGCACCCATACATAGCAGTTTTAATGCCCAACTTAGGGATTACCGGTTTGTATCAGAGCCAAGATGTGGCATTGAGAATTTCTTGAAGAGTATAAATTCCAATCTCCAGGCAATTCTAAATGCACATCTTGGCTCTTATAAGCTCTCCCTCAAATTGTTTGTACAATATAAGAAGCCAAATGGCACAAAATTTACACAGCCCCACATAACAGAAACTGTACCTGTATATTCAAATGCAAATTCAGACACAATAATAGGCAATTTGATAGATCAATTGAATATTAAACACTCTGAATTTGCGGCAAAAGAGTCCGGATGGAGCCTATGCGGTTCTTCACACAAGTTATATGTTCATATTTCTGAATTCAGCCCATTACAAGGATCTACATATTTGCCACTACCTGCTAATATCAAAAACAAAAGAGCCGTGGTTAATATAAAAAATGCCGACCAGAAATGCTTTTTGTGGTGTATTTTAGCTGCTTTGTATCCAGTT
Source organism: Lepisma saccharinum (assembly GCF_977018435.1). Taxonomy (NCBI): domain Eukaryota; kingdom Metazoa; phylum Arthropoda; class Insecta; order Zygentoma; family Lepismatidae; genus Lepisma; species Lepisma saccharinum. The sequence goes on from NC_139232.1 coordinate 2,139,782, forward strand.
TCAAGCCATCCTGAGAGAATAACTTATTACAAACAACATGAACATCTTTTTGACGATGCAATGGAGGGTTTGGAATATCCAATGTCTGTTCAGAATATTGATAAATTTGAAAAAAGGGCCAGGCACATCAATGGCAAACAATTATCTATTAATGTATTTACTTGTTCCACTGGCAATTGCTTGATAGATCCTCTCAGAATCAGTACACTTGATGATGAATCTGCAATTCCGATTGATCTGCTCTTAATTGAAGGAGATAGCACATATCATTATACTCTGATACATAATCTTGAAGCTTTAGTCAGAAAACAACTAGACAAAACTCATAGAATATTCAAGTTGTGCAGAAGATGTTTAACTGTATTTGATGGTCAAAAAATGGTGAAGGGGGTTCGGGAAGAGAGTGCAGAAATTGCTAAAAACAAGTTAATTGAGCATCTGAAATATTGTGGCAACCATAAACCTGTTCATATGGTGATGCCCAATCCAAGTGAAAAAGCAGAATTCAAAAATTATGAAGCCTTGTTGGAACACCCAGCATATATTGTCTGTGATTTCGAATCGAACCTCAAACCTATTGCATTCTGTAGCCCAGATCCAGAAGAATCTTCAATTACACCGTACCAGCTACATAAACCTTCCAGCTTTTGTTATGTGGTTGTACAGGATGGTGTTGTTATTAAAGAATATTCATACATGGGGAAAAATACCATCAAAATATTTGCACATAGAATAGAAAATGAGTGCCGTGACATAGCATCTAACATCTTATTAATATCAAAGCCCATGTTGCCTTTAACAGAGGAACAGATTGAAGATTTCAACAATGCAGAAAAATGCCCGGTATGTGATTCTGAATTTTCAGATACAAATATCAAGGTACATCACCATTCTCATACAGATGGTCGATATAAACAGGCCCTGTGTAATAGCTGTAATATTAAGATCAAGAGACCAAGATTTATCCCCATATTTTGCCATGGAGCATCCAATTATGATTTCCATCATCTGATCAGGTACGAGGGGTTTGAGAAGCAGAATTTAAATATTTTAGCTGAAAATGATGAAAAATATATATCTATTAGCAAGATAATTAAAGTTAATGGTGCTCCTATTCACATAAGATTTCTTGATTCTTACAGATTTTTATCGGCTAGCCTGGCTACACTGGCCTCTCAATTATCTGATGATGACTTGAAAATCACACGTGCATTGTTTCCAAATCAGGACCTGAAATTAATTAGGCGGAAGGGTGTATATCCATATGACCATGTTACAGATTTTTCTAAATTTGATGAATGTTCTTTGCCACCACAAGAAGAGTTTTACAGCAAAATCAGAGGATCTGGAATTACTGATGAAGATTATCACCATGCCAAGTTGATGTGGAACAATTTAAAATGCCAGACATTTGGTGATTATCACATGGCATATTTGAAACTTGATGTGACCCTCTTAGCTGATATATTGCAAGCATTCAGAAAATCTTCCATGAAAAATTATGGATTGGACCCAGTGTATTTTTACAGTGCCCCGGGTCTAGCATGGGCTGCAATGTTTTTCAACACCAAAAAGCAATTGGATCTGATCCACGATCAAGATAAGTATCTGTTTATGGAGAAATGTATAAGAGGAGGGATGGTGCAATGTTCCCAGAGATATGCCAGAGCAAATAACAAGTATATTCCTGATTATGATCCAGCACGGCCATCAAATTATATAGTGTATGTAGATGCAAACAACCTCTATGGTTATGCTATGATGAATAAACTGCCATATGCAGGGCTTGAATGGGTTGAAGATTTCAATATTGAGGATCTTAAGAATTTTGATGACAGTGACAGTGGCCTCATCTTAGAGGTTGATCTGACATTTCCTGATCATTTGCACAATAAATTTTCTGATTTGTCCCCAATTCCCGAGGTTCAGTGCTCACCTGGCTCTAAACAGAAGAAGCTCATGATGACTCAGGAGCCGAAACAGGGATATGTTACATATTACAAAAACCTCCAGTTCCTGATGAAACATGGTGTTCAAGTGACCAAAGTTGGCAAAGTCTTAAGGTTCAGGCACTCACGATGGTTGAAGCCATACATTGATACAAACACAGAGCTTCGAACATCTGCAAAGAGCGAATTTGATAAGGGCTTGTTTAAATTGATGGTGAATTCAGTGTATGGCAAAACTATTGAAAATGTCAGAAAACATACCGATGTTAAATTAATTACTGACCCCAGCCGGAGCAAAAAATTGGTTGCAAAGCCCAACTTCAATTACAGAAGAATTTATGATAAGCACATGGCACTTTTCAACATGATAAAAACAAAGATCAAATTTGATAAACCTATTTATGTAGGGGCTGTGATATTGGAATTGTCCAAATTACATATGTTAATATTGTATTATGATGTGCTGAAACCTTTTTATGGTGATCGTGTAAAATTATTGTACATGGACACGGATAGTTTTATTCTTGATATTCAAACAGAAGATGTTTATCAAGATATGGCACAGCCTGAATTGTTTCAATACTTTGATACCAGTGAACATACAAAGATTCAACACCACCACAACAAAAAGGTGCCTGGCAAGTTAAAAGATGAGACACTTGGTGATGTTATTGTGGAATTTGCTGGGTTAAGTGCCAAGATGTACAGTTTTAAAACATGTAGTGCGGTTGTCAAAAAAGCCAAGGGCATTGGCAGAGTTACTGTGGAAAAAGAGCTTGTATTTGAAGATTATAAAAATTGCATCAAATCACAGAATTCAATCAGAACATCAGAAAATAGAATTCAGAGTGAGAATCACTTATTGACTTCAAATATTGTAACAAAAGTGGCTCTGGACTCACATGATGATAAGAGATGTATTTTGTCATGTAACATACATACTTTACCTTGGGGGCATTGTAATTTGAAAAGTGGCAAACAATGCCCAATTACAGAGCATGATTTGTAATAAATAAACATGCCTATGAACTTATTTGGGTTCAAGAAACAAGCTATTATGGACCTGCCGACACCACAACCCTCTCCTGATTTACAATCTGTAATGTCTAAGCTGAGTGGCTTGTTAATTATTCATCTGAACAGCATACTTACAGATAATAATGAAGAAACAGGCAAAATATTGTACATATTTAACAATAATTTAAATCATTACCAATTACCTGTAGGTGGGCAATTGCAATTTATTACAACCCCTGAGGGTGATGTCAAGATTTCAGTAGGGAGAAATATTTATAGAATTAAGCACTCAAACATGGTTTCTGGCACTGTATATACTGTTTCTGCTGGTGACTGCTTATATATTGAGGTCCCGGGATCTTATGACAAGCTTATACCCTTTTTTATAGAATTAAGAATCAGATACTCTATAATAAATAACTAATAAACAAAATGCCTAATGATATATTTGGCCATACAAGGCATGAAGATCACAGTGATGAGATTCTGATGCTTGATGTCAGAGTCAAGAAATTAAGAAGTGATTTACAAGCTTTACAAACCACACTCAATGCCAGTCTTCAATTAGAAATTACAAATTTACAATCACAATGCATGGACCCTCTTCTTAAAATTGATTCCGAACTCAAGTTGTTGCTTCAAAAATATACTGATCTGGCAACATTAGATAATTTTCAAAGTTTAGAAGAAGCTGTAGCAGCTCTTCAAGCCAAATTTAAGACCCAGGCTAACAACTCTGAGCAATTGAAACAGCAACTGGAAGAGCAGATAAATAATGTCCAGACACAGCTTCAAACAATTGTCAAAAGCATAAAATCACAAGAAGATTTTGATCTAGTGATTTCCACTCTGAAAGAACAGATTCAGTCACTCCAGATACCTAATCTGGACCCTCTGCACAATGCCATAGCCGAGGTTAAAGAAAAAATTGAGACACTTGAAAATTTTATGAACAACTTGCCATCTTCTGATGCTTTGAATGCAATAACTCGGAGTGTTGCAAACATTAAGCTGCAACTCGAAACATATGAAGATTTTGGAAAAATTCAAAGTACCATAACCCATCTTGAAGGTACAATAGCAGCAGTGCAAAGTGATTTGGCAAATGTACAAGAAACTCGCCTGCCTGGGATTGTAGATACCCTTGTCAGTGTCCAGCACCAAATCACAAAGCTTGAAAACCTCAACACTGAATCTGAACTATCTCATTTTCATCACTTGATCGATGATATCCAAACAAAGCTTGAAATTTTACAACAATCAACACCCACTCAGGCAGATATAGCCCGGCTCCAAAATGCTATGCAAAATGTGGCTGATGCATCTGAATTAAACAATGTGAAATTGGCACTTGAATCTTTGCAAAATACAGTATCAAATCTTCCCACATCACAGGAACTTAAAAATATTAAGAGGGCAGTGAATAGGATATTGAAATCAGAAGATATCAAGAATATCCAGACAGAGATCAAACATCTCACTCAGACAGTGGCCACTCTACCAACCAATCAACATATTAATGAACTGCATGCCCTGTTTGAGGATATCAGAAGACAGGTCCATGATCTTACTGCTCAAAATTCAAAATTGGCAGTTGTTGAAAATTTGCAACAAATTGTAGCCAATATCAACCAGCAGCTAGGAACCATGGAATCCAATCAAGCAAATGCTCTGTCTGTTTTTGCCACCCAGCTTCAAGAAATTGTGCAACAATACAAGAAACTTATTGTGGACATAAAGATCAAACCAGGCCACGATGATGTTGTTAGGACCATCAACGAGCACCTTGAATCTGTAACAAGCAGATTGCTTACAGCAGAAAAGGAAATAACAGGCATAATCGAGAATCCAAAACATACAGTAATTCTTGAATTGTACAGCATCCCCAACAAAGAATATGATTCACCATTTACGCCAGGCGGCAAAATATATATGCTATCCCCTGCACAATTTTATTATCAATTTTTTGTTGGGGGCACACTGAGACCAATCAAGATCAAATATTGGCATCAGCCACAGGCACACCACTACCCCACCTTATCAATAACAAATGCTGATAACAAACCAAAAATCACCAGTGTAGAATTAGAGGATTTTACAGACCCCAATACATTAGAAACAGCCTATACTGAAGATGATGGCACTCTGGAATTTAAAATACAAATAGGGGACAAATTATATTTAGAAAATCCTGCAGTCTCAGCTGCTGAACACCCTATAGTTGCAATATTCTTGTTTACATATTATGTCTAGACAAATTATTGTTGATGAATTACACAGACAGGCCAGACATAATTATAAGAGGCTCCCAGTAGTCACAAAGGGCATAGATGATTTATGGCAGAGCGACTTGATTGAAATGGCATCTGGACAGTTGAAAAACTTAGACAAAATCAACAAGGGCTACAAGTATCTACTCACTGTGATAGACACATTTTCAAAATTTGCCTGGGCTGTGCCACTCAAATCCAAGACTGGAAAATGTGTTACAGAAGCCATCAGGACAATCATCAATCATTCAGGAAGATCACCGCGCTATTTGCAAACAGATAATGGCAAAGAATTTTATAATTCTGTGTTTCAACAATTTATTAAAAGCCAGGCAATAAAACATTACTCGAGTTACAGTGATCTCAAAGCCTCAATTGTAGAGAGATTCAACAGAACCCTAAAAAATCTTATGTATAAACAATTCACACTTCAAGGTAATTATAAATGGCTTAATATTCTTCCAGAACTTCTACATAAATATAACAACTCGGTCCATTCCACAATCAACATGAAACCCTCTGAAGTAACTTCATCTGATGAGCAAAAATTGATCAGGACTGTTTATTATCCTAGATACCAGCCAACAACAAGAAGGGCCAAATACAGGGTGGGTGATCAAGTAAGAATCAGTAAATATAAGCACTTATTCAAAAGAGGCTTTACAAGAAACTGGAGTACTGAATTATTTACAGTGGTTCAAGTTAAACCCGGGACCCTTAACACATATATAATAAAAGATCACCGAGGAGAAATTCTCAAAGGCAGGTTCTATGAACAAGAACTCAGCAAAACTAAACAGCCTGACACATATCTCATAGAAAAAATCATCCGCAGAAAAGGCAACAAGTTATTTGTCAAATGGCTGGGTCATCCGGAAAACAGCTGGATCGATGCAGACAAAGTGATAATATGAGCACCTGGGATGTTATAAAAAGGCTGCCAGAACCTGAACAACAGAATAAGAGAAATGGCAACTTGCTGCCTGATAATATTAGGTGTCTTATTGTTGGGCCATCTGCTTGTGGTAAAACTACACTAGTAGTTGATAATTTTTTATTGGCCCCCAACTGGTTAGACTGGAAAAACAGGCACTTGTATGTCTTCTCTAAGAGCTTGGAACAATTAAAATATCAGCAGCTGATGAAGCTATATGATGGATTGGATATTGCCACTTTTGAACCAGATGTTAAGCCACTTGATGAATGTCTCGATAATTCTGTTGTTGTGTTTGATGACATTATACTGGATAATCAAAACAAGGTTAGAAATTTCTTTACACAGGGGCGGCACAAAAACATTGATTGCTTCTACCTGGCACAGACTTTTTCTAAAATACCGAAGCAGCTGATCCGAGATAACAGCAATTTTATATGTGTGTTTCATCAAGATCATACCAACCTCAAACACATACATGATGAATATGTAGGTGGGGACTTGAGCTACAATGATTTTTCTAAATTTTGCAGCAGGTGCTGGAACCAGGACAGTTATGGGTTTGTCACAATTGATATGACAAGAACACCCAGTAGTGGCAAATACAGAAATAAAATCAACGATTTTCTAGACGTTGAAACATATATAAATAACCATGAAACGACCAGTCATTGATGATCTTAAGTTAAGAGATTATCTTGTAAAAAGATTTAAGGGATGGAAATCAGAGAACCGGGGAATTTATGAAAAACACAAACAAACAGAACAGCCTGTAATTGATGCTATTAATAATTTAGGTAAGAATATCAAAACTGTTACAGAGCAAAATCAAGATTTGATCACAGAGCTTGTACCCGTAGCTGCAAGGAACATATTAGATTATCCATTCACCCCACTTTCCAGTATTCATACACCTAGTCCTGTTGCTCCTCGAAGAATTGAAGCTACACAGGATCCTATTGAATTGGGTCTTCTTGCTCAAAAATATTTAACCACACCTAAAGACAACAAAGATGAGGTGTTTGGCTTATATGCCGACACAGAGCTTGATGGGAGCATCATACATAGAATTGGCAATTTCAGAGTAACATTTATGGGGGATGATCTGATTGTTTATTCAGAATCTCGTCTCGGAGAAAAAGGTGGTTTTGTTAAATATCCCGGCACACCTGGATTGTGGGAATTGATAACTAGGAAGAGGCCTGGCAGCTATACAGATCAAGATTATGAATATTACAAAGAAATATTAATAAAATCAGATGCTCTATACCAGAACAATGATCCCACACAAAAAAGAGTCAAGTCTAGCAGTGGAGCAAAATACAATAATTTAATCAAGCCCATATGGTCACAGATCAAGACAGGTAGTGGAATCAAACAATACAACACCCTGCCTAAAGAATTTGTGTGGGTTGATGATGTCAGGAAACTTGTAGATAGGTTATTGGTGATAGCTGGGGAGGAAAATGCTGGGAACCACAATTTTTACAATGAAAAGGTTGGAATTATGGACATGATAAGCACAAAATTGTCTAATTTTATAGTGAATGACCCTAAAGGGATTGGATATCTCATAAAAATTATTAATACTCTACCCCCCAAATTTTGGAATGTCTCTGAGGGTCGGGGCCTTGTTAATGACATTATAAACAAGCTGCCATTTGAACTACACATTCCAGGCTATCAGTATTGTGGTCCCGGTACAAAATTGGACCATAGATTAAACAGAGGGGATCCTGGTGTTAATCCTTTAGATGCTGCTTGTAGAGACCATGACATAGCATACAACACACATACTGATCTTGACAAAAGACATGTTGCAGACAAGAAATTAGAAGAGGCTGCATTTGGTAGATTTGTAAGCAAAGATGCTTCTTTGAGTGAGAGAATATCAGCATTGGGAACCACCATAGCTATGAGCACCAAACAAAAACTGGGGTGGGGGTTGTGAACGTGTATATAATAAACCTACGATGAAGGCCAAGGGTGTTATGTATCAAATACCTTATGCAGGTCTCAAATCTCTTAAAACTATTGATAGTCTTTTAACCAAAAAGCAGCGCAAGAAAAAAAGCTCTTGTCTTGCAAAGGGACATGGTATGAAATTGTTGCTTAGTACCCCCCAATTAAAAAAATTACAGCAATCCAGGAAAAAATCACATGTAGGTGGTTTCATATTTACTATCCCTGCCATCTTAGCTGCACTCGGGGCTGTTGGGAGCTTGGCTGGGGGATCAGCCGCCATAGCAAAAACAGTAATAGATGCCAAGAAGAATAGGGCAGAATTAGATGAGCAGAGGCGCCATAACCTGGCAATGGAGAAAAAAGGCAAAGGTGTTAAGAGAGTCATGAGTAAGTTTAAAAAAAACAAGAGCCGCTTACAAACCAAGATATTGAAGCTTTGATCAAGCCACTGGGCATCAAACATTTTAGAGGTGTGTACATGTCTGATTCTTTACCGGAACAACCACTCAACAAAGAGTGTGGCATTGTTAATTTGGATGAGTATAAAAATCAGGGCACTCACTGGATCTGTTATCTTAAATATTTAAACAATGAGGCATTTGTGTTTGATTCATTTGGAGGTGTTCCTCCTGAAAATTTAGTAAAATATCTAAAATCAGCTAATCTTTATTACAATAATACCCGTCTTCAAAATTTCAAAGATGTTAATTGCGGACATTTGTGTTTATCTGTTCTCAGATATATGTCTCAAATAAATAAACCATCAATTGAAAATTTTCAAAAGGCCTTGTGGTATTTGAAACATCATGGGGGTATTCCATCTCACCAGCCAAAATTCAATATTGAAACTCAAATTGCATGATGACATAGTGTATCCCAAAACAATAGCTCTCAGGGCATTTTACGGCATGTACCTGATCCCTAATATTACGCACCACAACAACAAAATTGCAGTAGGGGATCAAAAAATTGTCATCACTCCAGGGCAATATAATCTGTCCACTCTAAATGCTCAATTACCCAGAGGTGTAGTGTTAAGTCAAAATTCTGTCACTCACAGAGTAGAAATTGTATCTGCTACAGAAACAGTGCATCTGGGTACTATAGGAGAGCTGTTAGGCTTTGAGAACAACACAAAACTCGAAGCGGCCATCAAACACACTGCTATGAATATACCTAAATTCTTAGCCATAGAGACTCTGAATATTCACTGTAATGTGGCCGAGGGTATGATCACCAAATCAAATGGCATAGGCACTCACAAACAAACTGGCATCATTGCAACATTCAAACCTAACTCCGAATTCATGGAGCCAATCATCTACAATCCATCCCCAACATTATATTTTCCTGTGTGCCATAATAGAATAGATTACATTGAGTTGATGGTCACTAATGAAAAAGAAGAATTAGTTGATTTTGCTGGAGCCACAACAACTGCAATCATAGAAATTAATATTTAAATAAAAATACATACAATGGAAAATATTGAGAGTTATGAGCTACAATCATTCCCCCCAAACAGGAGGACATTTGCAAATTTAAATCAACCCAACACAGAAATAGAGGTGGATCTTGATGTAGGGGACGGCTTTATACACCCCCACAGAGCAGATCTATACATCAAATTTGATGTTGTAAAGCTCGATGGTACAGATTACCCTGCAAATTCAAATATAAGATTGGTAGATAATTTTGTGCCGCATCTGTTCTCTGAAATTGAGATCAGAAAGCATGGCATTGTTATAAACAGAATAGATTATCCCGGCATTACCTCCACAGCTTTGGCCACACTAAAATTATCCAAAACCGAGGCTTCATACTACCAAATAGGGGGATTTGAGGCTGGTGAGAAAATATTAACCAAGAGCCACACAGTGCTGTTCCCGATGCGCCTATTGCCAGGATTCTTCTCAGATTACAAAGATATTATGTGGAAGGGCGGGTTAAGAATCACATTTAGAAGAGCTGCCAATGATAATAATGCTTTGATGAGGTACAGCACATTAAACCCTACAGGAGAAGCTCTGCCTAATACCTTACCTGATGCAGGCAAATGCATTATTCAGACTATGGAGTTAAGAATCCCAGTTGTTGAATATGAGGCCAGTTACGCTCTTAAATACAAAGCTGATATAATAAAAAATCCACAGGTTCCTCTTCAATTTTACACATATCAATGCGTACAGAAGCCAGCATCTGGTACTTATTATGAATTTGATGCTACAAATTCATTCTCCAGTATTCAATTTGACATGCCTGATTTTGTGGTGGTACTGTTTCAGACTGGGAGACACAATAATCAGGAAAAAAATTCAAGTAGGTTTGATAGCTGCAACATCAAGAACATATATCTTAAAAATGGCAGAAATGAGGTATTTCCTAGAGAAAATTATAATTTAGACATGTCCAAGGATGATTTTCTTAAATTATATGAGGCTTTTTCGGCTTTCAAAAGAGTCACTACTGGCAGTACTGACATGTATTACTCACCAGATGAATTCAAAACACAGAGACCCATGTTTGTAATTAACACTTCAAAAAGAAAACAGGTTGTGGTAAATGACAGGACAAACATTAAAATTATCTGTGAATTCCACGAGGCTTTACCCGAAGACACCATTTGTAGCGTTATTCTCATAGGAGAAAAATCATATGTTTATGATGTAAGAAATGAGAGAGTCACGGAGCAGTTCTAGAAGATATTTGTTCTATTATCCTGTTGTACAACACACAAACCTCAACTGTATTATCAGCTAGCAGTGAATATCTTATGTGTGGGCAGTTGTATATATTTCAATCTATCAGGACTCGAACCCAAAGCCCCTTGTTTACAAGACAACAATATTAACATTTTGCCATCAGGGGAGGCTTTACATTTTATCAGGACTCAAACCCAAGCCTTTTGCTTACAAAGCAACAATATTAACATTTTGCCATCAGGAGAGGCTTCACATTTTATCAGGACTCAAACCCAGAGGCCTCCTGATTGCAAGGCAATAAAAACCATGCACCACACTCCACTGGGCCTCAGAACCCAGTAGCTATAAGCTTTATATTAATATACATAGCAGAATCAATCTGAGCTACACTAGAATTCAATTCCTGAGATTTTGACAGAAAAACACACTATAAGCAATAAGATCATATGGGAACTTGGCATAATTTTAAGTATAAGCAAATCTGTCTGAGAGGCTTTCACCCTTTCTACACTAGAATTCAAAATTCTTAAAATTAAGAGCATATCACACTGGAAGAATTGGGGTATAGGCCCCTCTTGGCATTGTCTTAAGTATGGGTAAATCTATCTGTTGAGCCCTCGCCTTTTCTACACTAGAAATTCAGAATTTCTTAAAAATCAGAGCATATCACACCTGAAAAATTGGGGTATAGGCCTCTCTTGGCTTTGTTTTAAGTATAAGCAAATCTGATTGTTCAATCAAATAGCCTCGCCTTTTCTACACTTGTAAGTGGTCCTGTCCGTACCGTAAACCCCACTACTAAAGTGTCCAATAATTTCGAGTTTTTGAAATAATGCATCACCGTAGAAGAATGAATATCCGAAGAGCAAATGCTACCCATCCTTAGAAACTTGAAACGTTAGGTGCCTCCGTGGTGGCATAGAGCTTCGCGTAAGTCACTACGAAGTGTGGGTCTCGAATCCTAGAAAAGGTATAGCAATGTCATTGCTTTTTATCCTTTCATGTATTGTACCTTCATATTATCGCGATTAACCTAGGGAGGTAGAAATTCAGCATAAACCAACAATTCAACAACGTAACTTGTAGCAAGGTTCTATTCTAGACGGAGAGAACATTTCAGTGCCTTGAAACGTTACTGTCTTGGGAATCTGTGGAGCAAGGCCGCGCATAACGGTAGAGAATGGGAGAAAGCCAATGGGCGGAGCAATGAAGTGCGCTCCCTCATAGCACTCACTTCCCCTCTCACGCGTTCATTGGTCGAGCCCTCTCGAGTCACTACTTGCGCAGAGACTTGCTCCAGACATTCCCGGGACGCGTATTTACAAACCCTATAGTGCTGCAGAACCTCCAGCCATATTTGGTTCCTGATTGGCTGTCTTCCGGAAGTTAATGCACTGTTTCTTCAAAGTAACGCTAGATGGCATGGTTCAAATTGACTGTGGATTTCAGACATTCATCCCAACAAGATGCACATTTTAAAAATTATATAAAAAAATTATTAGTATTTAGCACATTTCAAGTTATGAAATTTCTCCTATAATGCAGAAATCACTTCACATACGTTACAAGCGCTTTCAGAAATATTCAACATTGTTTTTCGATGGCTTAATATTGATTTTTTATCACCAAGAAACGATTGAAATGTATTTTTAAGATTTTTCCATATTTCCCCATACAAATATATATTTCCTATCATAATTTCGACAATTTGATTACAAACTTCAGTACTAGATCACGAGTCTAATTTTCCCTGTAAACGACCAAGCAAGAAACGACGGACACGGAACATAAGTACTTCCGGTGCTCACAACCAATAAGAAAGCGTTATATACCTGTGGTTCTGGAGCACTCCAGGGTTTGTTAATATGCTCCCAGTATAGAGTGTAGTTGGCCTGAACTTTTGCATTGCCAATTAGATACTAACTCAATTGATAGTAATGTCTGCTCAGGGTAGTTTTTATTTTCAATTTTTCTTTTGTGTGTTTATTAATTGTAAGCATTCCGATGTCAAGCTCCTTTGAAATCATCTCGTTTGACAAACATTGTCTACCGCTTTGCCTCACCTACCCTTGCATTTGTTTTTCACAAATGTTATTTTTTGCTAAGAAAGTAAGGAATCCGAACTCAACCATGCCTGGTATTCGCCGAAATTGAGACATTTACTCAACCGTTCTTCGACTGGGGTTTTCTTGTTATCATATTCTTCCTCCTGCAATTAGTTTTCCTGCAGAAAGACAAAGGAACGAGGAAAAAAAAAGCTTAAGGCCGTCGTCCAACGAAGCACTCAGTCGTGACTGTGACACGTCATAAATTAATTCTACCAGTTGAATCGTTTTTACATAGCGTTCAGGAATATCATTCGCCTCCTTGATGCTGATGCTTTCTTCTGACTTTACCGTTTGACGACACAGAAATCCAGATGGTTTCCCGTTTCGTCAAGAAATGTCAGTGTTTGGAGGAAGGGTTAATGCAAAGTCAAGTCACGTTACCTGAAAATTTAAGTTTTTTGTGTCTTACCGACAGCAGGGATTTAACCCTTTTTCGAGCAGGCCTCCTCCTCCGAGAAGCAAGCCCAGCTACCTGGCGCCCCTTTGTTGAGAATGAGAGGTTACTTACTGTCTGCCCCTCCCCCTCAAACCCCAAAAGAGCAGTTAGCTAGCCTGACCACCGTAATTAATTAATTATTACTACTCGTTTCACAGAGAATACCAATAGGGATCTGAACGCAAATGAAAACTAACAAGACGAGAGATAGGGCGTTGTTTTAAAATATATAGTTCTATGTTTCAGAACAAGTTTAAAAATTGTATTAAAATGATCAAAAACGTAGATTTTTTAACTACTGTTCGTACACATAGAAATGACATTAGAGATACTGACGATATCAATGACTTCTTCAGACCAAGAACATAACTTAACTTTAGGATCTTTAGTGGTTTTCTTTTAATAAATTGTAGAAATGAAAGTTTTACATCATTATTTTCCGAATGAAATGCATAGTAGCCCTCTATGTTACTTTTCATGTTCTCTAAACGAAAGTCAATTCATTGGGAAGTTTTCCTTGCATTTTTACATTAACTCTGGGGACGTTCAGCATTATATTTCACTCTGAATGAAAGTTACTCTTCACCAATTTTATTCTTTTCGGAAAAGAGAGTCAAATGGAGAGTCACGTAGAAGAATGGAATTCTAACCTACATGAGCCTACAGGAACAACAAAACACACACACGCGCTCACTTTACATTTTTTTTGCACTCATTTTCACTCAATAGTGTATTTATTATGGTTATTCCCCTTCAACTTCTGAACATCTCTATGTTAATGGTGGTTATACGATTACGTAAGTTATTCCAAACATTCGTACCCAATTAGCCCTGTTGAAAGAGACTCTTATATATTTATGGATTTTAATTTGCACTAAGGGAGAAAATCAATTTCATAATGGTTTAATGAGCTGTTTTTCAACATCGCTTTTGCATTCCCAATGGGCTGGCGTGCGCTGCAGGTGTTACAAAAAGGTATTTCCCTGTTTTCGCGTCTGAACATAAAAGCACTGCCCGTCTGGGGAGCCTGGGGTCATTATTCAACCGGCGGGAAAAGGTCAACCGTCTGCTACCTACTGCGTACACGAGAAACCAGCGCTAGTGTTACAGTCTTCGCCCTGCAGAACTTTCCCTCTCGGGACGTAACCCTAGGAAGCGCGATTTCAGAGATTATCACCAATCTGTAGTTACTGGTCACATCAGATAGTACTTTTACCTGGATAACAGATAATATTTTTTCTGGATTCTGAAATCCGGACTTTTTTTGATCACCCAAATACCCAGATTAAATTTTATCTGGATATGTTTTTATCCGTATTTCAAAAATCGTGTAAAATCATGATAGCATGTCTGGCTTAAATTGATCTACAAACGAAGAAAAGCCATTCCATTTGAAAGTGCCCCTGAACCTCAATTTTTAAAATTAAATGAAATGCTGTAACTTTATCCTATCTTGTGACTGAACAATCTAAAATTATCATTTGCATAAAAATTCAAGTATTCTACATAATTAAGTTAGGAGGTAGAAGGTATTTTACGTATTGTTATTTTATTTTAACATTTTGATTTATTTGTGTTTTGTATTGTGTCCTACCCGTGACACCAAAAAAACAATTAACTTCTCATTTAACTGTTACATTTCTCCCTCAACCCCACCAGAATTTGAATTTTAAATTCTTAATTTTGGGGTGCATCAGCACTTAGGCTATTTTGCGCCCATCACGTTATACGGGTTCCAGCCTATTACCATAACTGTAATAACTAAAATAACATAACTGTAATAACTAAAATAACATAATTGCAATAACTAAAATAACATAACTGTAATACCGTATAACTAAAATCTTAAGACATTCTGACTTCAGTTAAAAGCTGAGGCTGCAAAGGGGCACTCAGCACACAGAAGGACAACACACAGAATTATACTGGCCATAGGGCTAGACGCCAGAGCCTCGTTAGTCTGCATAGTGCAGTCCAGTGTGTACTACGTGAAGTGAGGTTGACAATTAAGTGTACTACGTGAAAGGATCACCCTTCAACCCCACTAGAATATTCAAAAGTCAATTACGTTCTCCTTTTATCATAAGTAATTTATTTTTTTATCATTTGAAAATTCACAGAAATTAAAATAAATTTCTTATTAAATACAGAGGCAGTGTTTCGTCTTGTCACGAAAATTTCTTCACTTATAGCTACAAATCTTGGAAAGTATTTTAAGGGTAGTTATGCTTAATCAACAGTGTTGAGTTTCATATTTCATTGCACAGAGACTGTAAGAAAAATGTTGCTTAACTATGAATAGAATAGTTACTTTAATATAAAACATGTAGTCCGCGTCTCCCACCCATGACAGTGAAATGCCTCCCCAGTAAAAATAAACTATGTTAATCAACAGGGAAAGAAGTATAGCGCCGCGTATTTCAGTCATGCTTAGTAAGTGTCAGTGTTTGTCGTTCCGATTCAGTTGCGCACTGTTCTTCACGGCAAAAACACTAAAGCACCATGAAACTCCCTGTGGACTTATCCATTCCTCAGCACCCTCGAGTGCCATGGGGCTATTCAGCAGCTGCGAACACTTTGCCGAAGAGTCCTGAAGATAACCCCAACATGGTGTTTCAATAGTTTATCTCTCGGCGGTGTTTTCTGATCAAATCCACCTGTGATAATTGGGTTCTGTCCAAGCGGGTCTCTGGCGTAACGGACGCAGGACATCCGCTCGTGTGCGGCGAGTGGACGTGACAAGCCTATTACAACCGGCGTCATGTATCGTTTCTGCTCCTTGGGGATTGCCAGCAGCTATGATGGATTTTGCAGGCTCTCTCAGCACAGTTGTTGCTGTTCAAACACACACACGATATCGGCATATTTAAAAACGGTCGAAATGTACTCGACTCAACAATTTTATTATACCGGAGTAGTATAATTGATGCTATAACCAGGACGAGAAAGTATGAACCCCCCTCAGGCAGATTTGCCTACACTTAAAACTAGCTCAACATGCCCATATGAGCTTTTTGCTCAAGTGTGGAACTCTGTCTAATCCAAGATTTTTGTAAAAATGCCCTCGGGAATTTCCCGGGAAAGTATGACCCCCCTCAGATTGATTTGCCTACACTTACAAAATCTACATCTGCCAGATTTTTGTCCATAAGCTTGTTAAAAATATGCTCCTCTTGATATTTTTTTTGGCTACACTTAAAACTAGGCCAAACGTATTAACACACATACACACACACACACACACACACCCACACCCACCCACCCACACATATTTACTTCCGGTCCACTTCCGGTTTAAGTTCAATTGGGCACCAGGCTCAACTTGTATATCTAGTATTAAGATAATGTAATTCTTCTAGAATTGCTCTGTGACTCTCTCATTTCTTACATCATAAACATATGATTTTTCACCTATAAGAATAACACTACATATGGTGTCATCAGGGAGTGTTTCGTGGAATTCACAGATAATTTTAATGTTTGTCCTGTCATTTATCACAACTTGTTTCCTTTTTGAAGTGTTGATGACAAACATGGGTCTCTGTGTTTTGAATTCATCTGGTGTGTAATACATGTCAGTATTGCCAGTAGTGACCCTTTTGTATGCTGTAAATGCTTCATATAATTTAAGGAAATCATCCTTGGACATGTCTAAATTATAATTTTCTCTAGGGAATACCTCATTTCTGCCATTTTTAAGATATATGTTCTTGATGTTGCAGCTATCAAATTTACTTGAATTTTTTTCCTGGTTATTGTGTCTTCCAGTTTGAAACAGTACCACCACAAAATCTGGCATGTCATATTGTATACTGGAGAATGAATTTGTAGCATCAAACTCATAATAAGTACCAGTGGTAGGCTTATGTACACTTTGATATATATAAAATTGTAAAGGTACTTGTGGATTTTTTATTATATCTGCTTTGTATTTAAGAGCATAACTGGCCTCATATTCAACAACTGGCATTCTTAGCTCCATAGTCTGAATAATGCATTTGCCTTCATCAGGTAGGGTATTAGGCAGAGCTGCCCCGGTAGAGTTTATTGCACTGTACCTCATCAAAGCATTATTATCATTGGCAGCTCTTCTAAATATAATTCTTAAACCACCCTTCCACATAATATCTTTGTAATCTGAGAAGAATCCTGGCAACAGGCGCATAGGAAACAATACTGTGTGGCTCTTAGATATAATTTTATCACCAGCCTCAAATCCACCTATTTTGTAGTAAGAAGCCTTGGTTTTGGATAATTTTAGTGTGGCCAAAGCTGTGGAGGTAATGCCGGGATAATCCACTCTGTTTATAACAACACCATGCTTTCTGATCTCAATTTCAGAGAACATATGCGGCACAAAATTGTCTACCAATCTTATATTTGAATTTGCCGGGTAATCTGTTCCATCGAGCTTTACAACATCAAATTTGATGTATAGATCTGCTCTGTGGTGGTGTATAAAGCCATCCCCTACATCAAGATCAACCTCAATCTCTGTGTTGGGTTGATTTAAATTTGCAAAGGTCCTCCTGTTTGGGGGGAATGATTGTAGCTCATAACTCTCAATATTTTCCATTTTTTTTGTATGTATTTTTATTTAAATATTAATCTCTATGATAGCAGTTGTTGTGGCTCCAGCAAAATCAACTAATTCTTCTTTTTCATTAGTGACCATCAACTCAATGTAATCTATTCTATTATGGCACACAGGAAAATATAATGTTGGGGATGGAGTGTAGATGATGGGCTCCATAAATTCAGAATTAGGTTTAAATGTTGCAATGATGCCAGTTTGTTTGTGAGTGCCTATGCCATCTGATTTGGTGATCATACCCTCGGCCACATTACAGTGAATATTCAGAGTCTCTATGGCTAAGAATTTAGGTATATTAATAGCAGTGTGTTTGATGGCTGGTTCAAGTTTTGTGTTGTTCTCAAAGCCTAACAGCTCTCCTATAGTACCCAGATCCACTGTTTCTGTAGCAGATACAATCTCTACTCTGTGAGTGACAGAATTTTGAGTTAATACTATACCTCTGGGTAATTGAGCATTTAGAGTGGACAGATTATACTGCCCTGGAGTGATGACAATTTTTTGATCACCAACTGCAATTTTGTTGTTGTGGTGTGTAATATTAGGGATCAAGTACATGCCATAAAATGCTCTGAGAGCTATTGTTTTGGGATACACTATATCATCATGTAATCTAAGTTTCAATATTGAATTTTGGCTGGTGAGATGGAATACCCCCATGATGTTTTAAATACCACAAGGCTTTTTGAAAATTTTCAATTGATGGTTTATTTATTTGAGACATATATCTAAGAACAGATAAACACAAATGTCCACAATTAACATCTTTGAAATTTTGAACACGGACATTATTGTAATAAAGATTAGCTGATTTTAGATATTTTATTAAATTTTCAGGTGGAACACCTCCAAATGAATCAAACACAAATGCCTCATTGTTTAAATATTTAAGATTACAAATCCAGTGAGTGCCCTGATTTTTGTACTTATCCAAATTAACAATGCCACACTCTTTGTTGAGTGGTTGTTCTGGTAAAGAATCAGACATGTACACACCTCTAAAATTTTTGATGCCCAGTGGCTTGATTAAAGCTTCAATATCTTGGTTTGTAAGTGGCTCTTGTTTTTTTTAAACTTATTCATGGCTCTCTTAACACCTTTGCCTTGTTTCTCCATGGCCAGGTTATGTTGCTTCAATTCATCTAATTCTGCCCTATTTTTCTTGGCATCTATTACTGTTTTTGCTATGGCAGCTGATCCCCCAGCCAAGCTCCCAACAGCCCCAAGTGCTGCTAAGATGGCCGGGATAGTAAATATAAATCCACCCACATGTGATTTTTTCCTGGATTGCTGTAATTTTTTTAATTGGGGGGTACTAAGCAACAATTTCATACCATGGCCCTTGGCAATACAAGAATTTTTTTTCTTGCGCTGCTTTTTGGTTAAAAGACTATCAATAGTTTTAAGAGATTTAAGACCTGCATAAGGTATCTCATACATAACACCCTTGGCCTTCATCCTAGGTTTATTATATACATATTCACAGCCCCCACCCCAGTTTTTGTTTGGTGTTCATAGCTATGGTGGTCCCCAATGCTGCTATTCTCTCACTTAAAGAAGCATCTTTGCTTACAAATCTACCAAATGCAGCCTCTTCTAATTTCTTGTCTGCAACATGTCTCTTGTCAAGATCAGAATGTGTGTTGTATGCTATGTCATGGTCTCTACAAGCAGCATCTAGGGGATTAACACCAGGATCACCTCTGTTTAATCTATGGTCTAATTTTGTGCCTGGACCACAATACTGATAGCCTGGAATGTGTAGTTCAAATGGCAGCTTGTTTATAATATCATTAACCAACCCCCGACCCTCAGAGATATTCCAAAATTTAGGTGGTAGAGTATTAATAATTTTTATAAGATATCCAATGCCCTTAGTGTCATTCACTATAAAATTAGACAATTTGGTGCTTATCATGTCCATAATTCCAACCTTTTCATTGTAAAAATTGTGGTTGCCAGCATTTTCCTCCCCAGCTATCACCAATAACCTATCTACAAGTTTCCTGACATCATCAACCCACACAAATTCTTTAGGCAGGGTGTTGTATTGTTTGATTCCACTGCCTGTCTTGATCTGTGACCATATGGGCTTGATTAAATTGTTGTATTTTGCTCCACTGCTAGACTTGACTCTTTTTTGTGTGGGATCATTGTTCTGGTATAGAGCATCTGATTTTATTAATATTTCTTTGTAATGCTCATAATCTTGATCTGTATAGCTGCCAGGCCTTTTCCTAGTCATCAGTTCCCACAATCCAAGTGTGCCAGGGTACTTAACAAAACCACCTTTTTCTCCAAGATGAGATTCTGAATATACAATTATATCATCTCCCATAAATGTTACTCTGAAATTGCCAATTCTATGTATGATGCTACCATCACGCTCTGTGTCGGCATATAAGCCAAAAACCTCATCTTTGTTGTCTTTAGGTGTGCTTAAATATTTTTGAGCAAGAAGACCCAATTCAATAGGATCCTGACTAGCTTCAATTCTTCGAGGAGCAACAGGACTAGGTGTATGAATACTGGAAAGTGGGGTGATTGGATAATCTAATATGTTCCTTGCAGCTGCAGGTACAAGCTCTGTGATCAAATTTTGATTTTGCTCTGTAACAGTTTTGATATTTTTACCTAATTCACTAATAGCATCAATAATAGGCTGTTCTGTTTGTTTGTGTTGTTCATAAATTCCTCGGTTCTCTGATTTCCATCCCTTAAATCTCTTTACAAGATAATCTCTTAATTTAAGATCATCAATGATTGGCCTTTTCATGGTTATTTATATATGTTTCAATGTCAAGAAAATTGTTGATTTTATTTCTGTATTTACCACTGTTGGGTTTCCTTGTCATATCAATTGTGACAAACCCATAACTGTCCTGATTCCAGCACCTACTGCAAAACTTAGAAAAATTATTGTAGCTCAAGTCCCCACCTACATATTCATCATGTATGTGTTTGAGGTTGGTATGATCTTGATGAAACACACATATAAAATTGCTGTTGTCTCGGATCAGTTGTTTCGGTATTTTAGAAAAAGTCTGTGCCAAGTAGAAGCAATCAATGTTTTTGTGTCGGCCCTGTGTAAAGAAATTTCTAACCTTGTTTTGATTATCCAATATAATGTCATCAAACACAACAACAGAATTATCGAGACATTCATGGAGTGGCTTAACATCTGATTCAAAAGTGGCAATATCCAATCCATCATATAGCTTCATCAACTGCTGATATTTTAATTGTTCCAAGCTCTTAGAGAAAACATACAAGTGCCTGTTTTTCCAATCTAACCAGTTGGGTGCCAATAAAAAATTATCAATCATTAGTGTAGTTTTACCACAAGCCGATGGCCCAACAATAAGACATCTAAAATTATCAGGCAGCAACTTGCCATTTCTCTTAATCTGGTGTTCAGGTTCTGGCAGCCTCTTTATAACATCCCAGGTGTTCATAGTATCACTTTGTCTGCATCGATCCAGCTGTGTTCTGGGAGTCCTAGCCATTTGACAAGTAACTTGTTGCCTTTTCTGCGGATGATTTTTTCTATGAGATATGTGTCAGGCTGTTTAGTTTTGTTGAGTTCTTCTTCATAAAACCTGCCTTTGAGAATTTCTCCTCGGTGGTCTTTTATTATACATGTGTTACGGGTCCCAGGTTTAACTTGAACCACTGTAAATAATTCAGTGCTCCAGTTTCTTGTAAAGCCTCTTTTGAATAAGTGCTTATATTTGCTGATTCTTACTTGATCACCAACCTTGTATTTGGGTTTTCTTGTTGGCTGGTATCTAGGATAATAAACAGTCCTGATCAATTTTTGCTCATCAGATGAAGTTACTTCAGAGGGTTTCATGTTGATTGTGGAATGGACCGAGTTGTTATATTTATGTAGAAGTTCTGGAAGAATATTAAGCCATTTATAATTACCTTGAAGTGTAAATTGTTTATACATAAGATTTTTTAGGGTTTTGTTGAATCTCTCTACAATTGAGGCTTTGAGATCACTGTAACTCGAGTAATGTTTTATTGACTGGCTTTTAATAAATTGTTGGAACACA
This sequence comes from Lepisma saccharinum, assembly GCF_977018435.1. Taxonomy (NCBI): domain Eukaryota; kingdom Metazoa; phylum Arthropoda; class Insecta; order Zygentoma; family Lepismatidae; genus Lepisma; species Lepisma saccharinum. The sequence goes on from NC_139232.1 coordinate 2,161,815, forward strand.
GAATTATAAAATTCTTTGCCATTATCTGTTTGCAAATAGCGCGGTGATCTTCCACTCTGATTGATGATTGTCCTGAAGGCTTCTGTAACACATTTTCCAGTCTTGGATTTGAGTGGCACAGCCCAGGCAAATTTTGAAAATGTGTCTATTACAGTGAGTAGATACTTGTAGCCCTTGTTGATTTTGTCTAAGTTTTTCAGCTGTCCACTTGCCATCTCAATCAAGTCGCTCTGCCATAAATCATCTATGCCTTTTGTGACTACTGGCAGTCTCTTATAATTATGTCTGGCTTGTCTGTGTAATTCATCAACAATAATTTCTCTAGACATAATATGAAAACAAGAATATTGCAACTATGGCGTGTTCAGCAGCTGATACTACAGGATTTTCTAAATATAATTTGTCTCCTATTTGTATATGAAATTCCAGAGAGCCATCATCTTCAGCATAAGATGTTTCTAATGTATTGGGATCTGTAAAATCCTCTAACTCTACACTGGTGATTTTTGCTTTGTTATCAGCATTTGTTATTGATAAGGTGGGGTAGTGGTGTGCCTGTGGTTGAAGCCAATATTTGATCTTGATTGGTCTCAGTGTGCCCCCAACAAAAAACTGGTAATAAAATTGTGCAGGGGACAGCATATATATTTTGCCACCTGGTGTAAATGGTGAATCATATTCTTTGTTGGGGATGCTGTACAATTCAAGAATTACTGTATGTTTTGGATTCTCAATTATGCCGGTTATTTCTTTTTCTGCTGTAAGCAATCTACTTGTTACAGATTCAAGGTGCTCATTGATAGTCCTAACAACATCATCATGGCCTGGCTTGATCTTTATGTCCACAACAAGTTTCTTGTATTGTTGCACAATTTCTTGTAGCTGGGTGGCAAAAACAGACAAAGCATTTGCTTGATTGGATTCCATGGTCCCTAGCTGTTGCTTGATATTAGCTACAATTTGCTGTAAATTTTCAACAACTGTCAATTTTGAATTTTGAGCAGTAAGATCATGGACCTGTCTTCTGATATCCTCAAACAGGGCATGCAGTTCATTAATATGTTGATTAGTTGGTAGAGTGGCCACTGTCTGAGTGAGTTGTTTGATCTCTGTCTGGATATTCTTGATATCTTCTGATTTCAATATGCGATTCACAGCTCTCTTAATATTTTTAAGTTCCTGTGATGTAGGCAGATTTGATACAGTATTTTGCAAAGATTCAAGTGCCAATTTTACATCATTTAATTCAGAAGCATCAGCCACACCACGCATAGCATCTTGGAGCAGGGCTATATCTGCCTGAGTAGGTGTTGATTGTTGTAAAATTTCAAGCTTTGTTTGGATATCATCGATCAAGTGATGAAAATGAGATAGCTCAGATTCAGTGTTGAGGTTTTCAAGCTTTGTGATCTGTTGCTGGACACTGACAAGTGTGTCTACAATACCAGGCAGGTGAGATTCTAGAGATTCTTGTACATTTGTCAAATCACTTTGCACTGCTGCTATTGTACCCTCAAGATGGGTTATGGTACTTTGAATTTTTCCAAAATCTTCATATGTTTCAAGTTGCAGCTTAATGTTGGCAACACTCCGAGTTATTGCACTCAAAGCATCAGAAGATGGCAAGTTGTTCATAAAATTTTCAAGTGTCTCAATTTTTTCTTTAACCTCGGCTATGGCATTGTTCAGAGGGTCCAGATTAGGTATTTGGAGTGATTGAATCTGTTCCTTTAGAGTGGAAATCACTAGATCAAAATCTTCTTGTGATTTTATGCTTTTGACAATTGTTTGGAGCTGTGTCTGGACATTATTTATCTGCTCTTCCAATTGCTGTTTCAATTGCTCAGAGTTGGTGGCCTGGGTCTTAAATTTGGCTTGAAGAGCTACTACAGCTTCTTCTAAATTTTGAAAATTATCTAATGTGGCCAAGTCAGTATATTTTTGAAGCAGCAATTTGAGTTCAGAATCAATTTTAAGAAGAGGGTCCATGCATTGTGATTGTAAATTTGTAATTTCTAGTTGAAGACTGGCATTGAGTGTGGTTTGTAAAACTTGTAAATCACTTCTTAATTTCTTGACTCTGACATCAAGCATCAGAATCTCATCACTGTGATCTTCATGCCTTGTATGGCCAAATATATCATTAGGCATTTTGTTTTAGTGGTTATTTATTATTGAATATCTGATTCTTAATTCTATAAAAAAAAGGTATAAGCTTGTCATATGATCCAGGGACCTCAATATATAAGCAGTCACCATCAGAAACAGTTAATACAGTGCCAGAAATCATGTTTGAGTGCTTAATTCTATAAATATTTCTCCCTACTGAAATCTTGACATTACCCTCAGGGGTTGTAATAAATTGCAATTGACCACCTACAGGTAATTGGTAATGATTTAAATTATTGTTAAATATGTACAATGTTTTACCTGTTTCATCATCAACATCTGTAAGTATGCTGTTCAGATGAATAATTAACAAAGCGCTTAGTTTAGATATCATATCAGAAGAGGGTTGTGGTGTTGGCAGGTCCATAATAGCCTGTTTTTTGAACCCAAATAAGTTCATAGGCATGTTTATTTATTTCAAATCATGCTCTGTATTTGGGCATTGATTGCCATTTTTTCAAATCACAATGACCCCATGGTAGAGTATGTAAGCCACATGACAAAATGCATCTCTTATCATCATGTGGGTCCAGAGCCACTTTTCTTACATTATTTGTAGTCAACAAGTGATCCACACTCTGAATTCTATTTTCTGATGTTCTGATTGTGCTACATGATTTGAGGCAATTTTTGTAATCTTCAAATTCAAGTTCTTTGTCAACAATTACTCTGCCAATGCCCTTGGCTTTTTTTGCAACAGCACCACTACATGTTTCAAAGCTGTACATCTTGGCCCTTAACCCAGCAAATGCCACAATAACATCACCAAGTGTCTCATCTTTTAACTTGCCAGGCACCTTTTTGTTGTGGTGTTTAATTTTTGAATGTTCAGTGGTATCAAAATATTTAAACAATTCAGGCTGTGCTATATCTTGATAAACATCTTCTGTTTGAATATCAAGAACAAAACTATCTGTGTCCATGTACATCAGTTTTACACGATCCTTATAAAAAGGCTTCAACACATCATAATACAATTTTAACATGTGTAATTTGGCCAATTCCAATATCTTAGCCCCTACATAAATAGGCTTATCAAACTTAATCTTTGTTTTTTTCATGTTGAAAAGTGCCATATTATCATCATAAATTCTTCTGTAATTGAAGTTGGGCTTTGCTATCAATTTTTTGCTCCGGCTGGGGTCAGTAATTAATTTAACATCAGTATATTTTCTGACATTTTCTATTGTTTTGCCATACACAGAATTGACCATCAATTTAAACAAGGTCTTATCAAATTGGCTCATTGCAGATGTTCGAAGCTCTGTGTTTGTATCAATATATGGCTTCAACCATCTTGAGTGCCTGAACCTCAAAACTTTGCCAATTTTGGTCACTTGAACACCATGATTTATTAGGAACTGGAGGTTTTTGTAATATATGACATAATCCTGTTTTGGCTCTAGAGTCATCATCAATTTCTTCTGTTTAGAGCCAGATGAGCACTCAACCTCAGGAATAGGGGGCAGATCAGAAAATGTGTTGTGTAAATCATCAGGAATTGTCAGATCAACCTCTAAGAAGAGGCCATAGTTACTGTCATCAAAATCCTTAAGATCTTCAATATTGAAATCTTCAACCCACTCAAGCCCTGCATATGGCAGTTTTTTCATCATAGCATAACCATAGAGGCTGTTTGCATCTACATACAGTATATAATTTGATGGCAGTGCTGGATCATAATCAGGAATATATTTGTTATTTGCTCTTACATATCTCTGAGAACATTGCACTATGCCTCCTCGTATACATTGTTCCATAAACAGATACATATCTTGATCCTGGATTAGATCCAATTGCATTTTAGTGTTTAAAAACATTGCAGACCATGCTAGGCCCGGAGCACTGTAAAAATACATTGGATCCAGCTTATAATTTTGCATGGAAGATTTTCTGAATGCCTGCAGTATATCAGCTAAGAGGGTCACATCAAGTTTTAAATATGCCTTGTGATAATCACCAAATGACTTGCATTTTAAATTGTTCCACATCAATTGGGCATGGTGATAATCTTCATCAGTGATTCCAGATCCTCTGATTTTGCTGTAGAACTCTTGTTGTGGTGGCAGAGAACACTCATCAAATTTAGAAAAATCTGTAACATAGTCATATGGATATACACCCTTCCGCCTAATTAATTTCAGGTCCTGATTTGGAAACAAAGCACATGTGATTTTGAATTGATCATCAGCTAATTGAGTGGCCAGTGTAGTCAGGCTAGCCGATAAAATTCTGTATGAATCAAGAAATCTTAAGTGAATAGGAACACCATTAACTTTAATTATCTTGCTAATGGCAATATATTTCTCATTATTTTCAGCTAAAATATTTAAATTCTGCTTGTCAAACCCCTCGTACCTGATCAAATGATGAAAATCATAATTGGATGCTCCATGGCAAAATATAGGGACAAATTTTGGTCTCTGGATCTTAATATTACAGCTATTACACAGGGCCATTAAGAATTTACCATCTGTATGAGAATGGTGTTTCACCTTGATATTTGTATCTGAAAATTCAGAATTACATACCGGGCATTTTTCTGCATTGTTGAAATCTTCAATCTGTTTCTCTGTTAAAGGCAACATGGGTTTTGATTTTAATAAGATATTAGATGCTATGTCATGGCACTCATTTTCTATTCTATGTGCAAATTCTTTGATGGCATCTGCTCCCATGTATAAATATTCTTTACTAACAACACCATCCTGTACAATCACATAATAAAAACTAGAAGGTTCATGTAACTGGTATGGTGTAATTGAAGATTCCTCAGGATCTGGGCTACAGAATGCAAGAGGTTTGAGATTTGATTCAAAATCACAGACTATATATGCTGGGTGTTCCAACAAGGCTTCAAATTTTTTGAATTTTGCATTTTCACTTGGATTAGGCATCACCATATGAACAGGTTTATGGTTGCCACAGTATTTCAGATGCTCAATTAACTTGTTTTTAACAATTTCTGCATTTTTTTCACGAACCCCATTTACCATTTTTTGACCATCAAATACAGTTAAACATCTTCGGCACAACTTAAATGTTCTATTAAATTTGTCTAGTTGTGTTCTGACTAAAGCTTCAAGATTTTGTATCAGAGTATAATGGTGTGTATCATCCCCTTCAATTAAGAGCAGATCAATCGGAACAGCAGAATCATCATCAAATGTACTGATTCTGAGAGGTGCTATCAAGCAATTGCCACGGCCAGTAGAACAAATAAAAACATTAATAGATAATTGTTTACCATTGATATTCCTGGCCTTTTTTTTCAAATTTATCAATATTCTGAACAGACATTGGATATTCTAAACCCTCCATTGCTTCATCAAAATCATTTTCATGTTGTTTATAATAACTTATTCGCTCAGGATGCCTTGAAACTGGATACATAGCAGCTAAAATACACCACAAAAAGCATTTCTCATCATTATTTTTTATATTAACCACGGCTTGTTTGTTTTTAATATTGGCAGGTAATGGCAAATATGTAGATCCTTGTAATGGGCTGAATTCAGAAATATTAACATAGAGCTTGTGTGGAGATCCGCATAGGCTGCATCCAGACTCTTTTCCAGCAAATTCAGAATGTTTAATATTCAATTGATCTATCAAACTGCTTATTATTTTGTCTGAATTTACATTTGAATATACCGGTACAGTTTCTGTTATGTGGGGCTGTGTAAATTTTGTGCCATTTGGCTTCTTATATTGTGTTAACAATTTGAGGGACAGCTTATAAGAGCCATTTTGTGCATTTAGAATTGCCTGCACCTCTGGATTTATACTGTTCAAAAAATTCTTAATATCACATTTTGGCTCTGATACAAACCGGTGATCCCTAAGTTGGCCATTAAAACTGCTATGGATAGGTGGTGCATAGCGTGGCTGCTTTGCTGGTCCAGCATTAACAGGTGTTTCATGCTTCCTTTTCAGACCAGATGTAGATGGTTGTGGGGGCAATGTTGATGACTGTGCAGAACAAGTACCTTTATGTTTATATGTGAAATATTCCAGACTATATTTTCTATGGAATTTTGGGCATATTTTTGTGGGAGTTCTGCATTTGTCTGGATTACAATTCTTTTGATGCTTAGCCCAATTGGGGCTGGATATATTCTTATTGCATTGATTACAATATTTTTGATTTGGCATTTTTGTTGTTGGTTTATTATATATATTTCTTGGGATTCAAATCAAAATTCTATACTTAATAAAAAATATCAGTTGGGTTCAGCAGTGTGCTTTGTATATTTTGTGTGTGTATATGTGTATGTGTGTATCTGTGTTAATATTTTTGGCTTTGGTATTTATATAAAATTTCTTGGGGTTCAAATCAAAACTCTATACTTAATAAACCTTGACAGGTTGTCAAAAATTCTGTCTATTAAATCAAATAGATTTGTAATTCAATTTATATAAATTTGCAATATTTTTGTGTTTAAAAAAATATGAGCAGCACTGCAACAACACACCCTTACTCTTCAACAACTCTCACAATACTGGCTGATATGCAATGCAAAATCTCTTTATATAGCCTAAGCACAGACCGCATTGAAAGCATCTGAAACAATAAGCCAATCAGAATATAACACATCATCACATTATGTCATAACCAACCAATCAGAAAACAACACATGTCTAATAATTTATTGCATAATATTGGGTAATAATTTGTTGCAAAACATGATGCAATATAAATAAACCAGAAATAGGCCACAAGTGGACCGGAAGTAGGCAAACCGGAAGTGGACCGGAAGTAAATATATGTGTGTGTGTGTGTGTACAGAAGCCTGCCACTGGTACTTATTATGAATTTGTAACGATTTGTTGCAAGTAACTTAGCAAAATCTTACAACTTCCAACTTTGTTGAAAAATAAATGCTCCGCTCAAAATTACGCGATGTATAATCGCTCATGATTTAATTCACATGAGTCACGACAGATGGCTCCTATAATCACTCTCCAGTCATCAATCGTAAAACCACGCCCCCAAAATCAACGGAAGGTAAGAGCAGCTGACATGTGCACGTAGAGGCAACAGTCGTGTTTTGCGTTTGGTTCCGTCGACTACTCTTTCGATACGCTTTTAATGCATCATCGGTAACAAAACCTTGAACATTGACGTTCTATACCATGTTACTTATAACACGCGATGAATTGCAAGCGATCTATTAAATACAGTTCCGGAACATTTGTTGAAAAGACGGTAAGCGCTATTTCTTGAATTACGCTACGTGTTACTATATGGAAACGCGGATTGTGAAAAAAGGCCATTTTGACAGTCTGCACTTAGGAGTGAAATTGGCAATCAAAAATGTACTACGTTGGAACCCAAGCAAGACGTACGCTGGTCTAAGAGGATTTGACGACCAAAGAAAGTGAAGGAAGTTGTGCGCCCCTTTTTCCAGGACTACGAGAGAGGCAATGTGCAAAAACAAGGTAGGCAACAGTGGTTTTGTTATATTAGTGGTGAATTGATGTGCGATAGACAAAAAAAGCATGAATTCAATATTCGATGCAAGATTCGCGTGAGTTGCTTACGAAGTGCGCCATATTACAGAAATAAAACTTTCATTTGTCCAAAAAGACAAAAAAATACACGTAATAGAGAACTGAATACGGCTTGTCGTAAAATAACTGTCCATCTCGATACCACGTTACCTGCCCCTCACTTTAAATAGATAAAAGGAAAACGCAAAATACGCGGGTGCAAAATAGTGTATCATATCGGTTATTCTGCAATGTGCTTGCATTCACATTTGTATTAACTGGAGCAACGGTTGGCATTTTTTTGTAAGACACGTCGCAAAAAGGTACATTAGGTAATCGCGACGAAGTTTCCGCTAACGTCATTTCTCCTCACATTCCCCCCCTTTTGGTTGTTTAGACTTGGTTAAAACTTTGTTAAATTGAATGAGGCAATGAAACACGTAATTTAGGAATGAGCATCTAAAGGGGTGGAACCTCTCTTATACGTACCAATAAGATTTTTTTGTAATTTCTTGGAGACGTTTGTTTTTTCAAAAAGCTGGGTTTTTCCACATTTTTATGAACTTGTTATCTCGAACAAATCGGTGGTTGTTGATTATTGAAGGTGTAAGAAGAGTTCTTTGATCAATGTAATGTAAAATGAAAGAAACTTAAAACTTGCACATAAACGCAAAATTAAAATAAATTGTATACTTTTGACTTAGTTTGATGCGTTGACCTTTTTGAATTCGTTGTTTAGTTCATTGATTGTTACTAAAAAAAAAAAAAATTACGCTTAAAACCGTTGCAAGTTGTTAGAATACCGAAAGGAGTTACACTACTGTTATTAAATTGTTAAATTGAATCTTTGAGTTTTTGTTGATACAATTTACTCTAACTACCTTCCTGATTCGTCGTATGCTCATACTTACTAGTATGCAAGAGTGTGTGTGATATAGTAGTTAGTGATTGGTAGATTTGTAAAGGTTGTGTAGTAATAGTTTAGTGACATAATTTATTTTGCAGGGATTGCGCAACGCATTTTTGAAAACTTTATTGGGAATACGTTCTCCTCCCTTTGGATACTTTGTATAAATAATTGTTTGCGAATATCCCTGAAAAGACTATTACACTCCCTTTTCTTAATCACTACCCCCATTTAGATTTTGTGACGTATGCCGAGGTGCTCATAATTTAGATCCAGGACTCTAGGGAATTGTTTGTAACAAAAGGGGCCCAGTTTACCCAAAAGATAAAAGCATCCGGCAACTTGAACGTTACAAAATTTCTGGCAGCAGAGCTTTGGTTGGAAAATTTTTTTGGGGACAGACATAAAATTTTTTTTTGAAAGTCGTCAATTTTTTTTTTTTAAATCAATCCTAAAAAGATAAAGTTTTGGGGATTTTGTAATTGATTTCATACCTTTGAAATTTTGTAACGTATCAATATTTTTTTTTTTTTTTAACATGGCACCCCCGGATTCTTCCATTAAGGAAGACGTGACTATCGTGTCTCCAATGGATTCTGTTTCGCTCCCAAACCCTCCACCTCTACAAGGTCCTTATTTTCCATCCTCTTATCCTTCTCCTTTTCCTTTGACATTCACGCGGCCTGTTCCATCTTTAGTCCAGGCATCTGGGGCGAATACTAATTGCACTTATAGTAACCCACTAGTAACTTTGTCAACTGCAATCCCAAACCCTATATCTTCTGCCTCGCCTTCTCCGCAGGCGTCGGTTGTTCCTAACCATCTAACGCTTCCATCTTGCGCTAATTCACTGGAGAACAAAATGGACATCCGTAATCTAAATTTTGCGATTGATGACATCCCAATCTGTGATGGACAAACTCATGATGTTTTATTCGCCTTCATGAAGGCTTTACACTGTTTAGTGACATCTCAGCAATTTCCCCTCCAATGGATTTTGCGAAACGTCTTACGACGTACCAAGGGAGTTTTTAACTCATTATGGTTATCAATTTTGCCGACACATATGTCTTGGTGGGACATTAAGGTTTACGTTTGGCGTCAGTCTGTACCGATGTCCCTCTATTCCACCTTAGTTGATCATCATGTAAAACGTTCTCAGTATCCTAACGAAACTTTACATGTTTACGTATCAGATGTCAACAATTCTGCACAGGCCTTAGCACTTAATTGGGAGGATTCTATTCTCGTGACCTTCATTTTGCAACATCTTAATGCGGTTACTACTGCTTGCTTATTATTCTTCTCCCGTCCTCGTTCCATGCCGGAATTGTTAAGTATGGCACAAGAAATTACTCCCATGGAAATGCAGAAGTTCTATGACAACCGTAATCCACGTTTACCTCATGTTTCTTTTCCTCACACTCAAGATGCTCGATTTGTTGAGAATACTCCATCACCATTAAATAGACCTCAACCACCATTAATTTGTTCGTTCTGCCGTAAAGCTGGACACAAAGTACATTCTTGTCGACTAAGACTTTCCAGAATGCGTACGCAACCTTGATATACTTCGGGTACTGACTGTATTTGAAATTATGCAACCATATTTTGATAAGATGTAAATAAGAGTGTTCTTGTTGTTAATGTTGCATGCTACATATAATAATTTTTTTTGGCAAAATTAATGCTCTGTTTTTGACCATTCCAGTGTATAGATATGAGTTTTTTCTATGAAAAAAATTAGGATATTTATTGTGTAATGTGTACATGTGTTCTTTTTTTCATAAGATATATATGGTAGTGTCATTTTTATCATAATGATTTACATTTACAATTTGCATAAAAATCAATTTTCATTCCATTGCCTCTTAAAATTGATAATATACTTGCTGGTTTTGACTTTACCATTAAATTTGCTTATGTTTGCATATATGTTTCACCATGGCTTTAGTTGACTTTGTCAAGATGCTCATTCCGTAAATTGTCTCTGTAACATCAATATTTCCTCCTTCTTTCCTATCCCTCTTCTTTTCAATATTTTAATTTCAGATTCTTTTTCTTTTCATGTATTTTTTGCGGAGGAAACATTCGTCACAAATCTTTTTACCAAATCGATCCTTGGTATATTTTGGGACAACATACAATTATGACTTCATTTGCATCATTTTTTGGTCATCGTGTATGCAACACATTTGTTATTATGAAGATTATAGCTATAATGGAAGTATTCAAATAATGTATATTCTATGTCTTTTCTTGATTTGTTTTTGTTTCAGAACCAACAAATCATATTTATTTATATCTATATATATTTATATTATTACAATGCCATTGTGTGATTTACCATTTATATACGGGTTTATATAATTCAATGTCTGATTCTTGCATCTAGTCATTTTTGAAATTGTAATTACTTGTTTGGTGCTTTTTGTGTATAGGTCATTAATTTTTCATTATATATATATATGTGTTCTTATATTCATGTTTGTTGATAATTCCTAGGTTTTATCTATATATACTATATATCATTTTATTACTATTGTATATTTAATCGTAAATAATTCTAATGCTTGAATATTTAAATTTCATCGTGTATGATTGATTGATACAAACAAGTTAGAGGTTCAAGTTTGTAAAGATGCTCAAGTGGGGGATTTTTTTTTTTGTCATTGCCAGTGGGGGGAGAATTTGTAACGATTTGTTGCAAGTAACTTAGCAAAATCTTACAACTTCCAACTTTGTTGAAAAATAAATGCTCCGCTCAAAATTACGCGATGTATAATCGCTCATGATTTAATTCACATGAGTCACGACAGATGGCTCCTATAATCACTCTCCAGTCATCAATCGTAAAACCACGCCCCCAAAATCAACGGAAGGTAAGAGCAGCTGACATGTGCACGTAGAGGCAACAGTCGTGTTTTGCGTTTGGTTCCGTCGACTACTCTTTCGATACGCTTTTAATGCATCATCGGTAACAAAACCTTGAACATTGACGTTCTATACCATGTTACTTATAACACGCGATGAATTGCAAGCGATCTATTAAATACAGTTCCGGAACATTTGTTGAAAAGACGGTAAGCGCTATTTCTTGAATTACGCTACGTGTTACTATATGGAAACGCGGATTGTGAAAAAAGGCCATTTTGACAGTCTGCACTTAGGAGTGAAATTGGCAATCAAAAATGTACTACGTTGGAACCCAAGCAAGACGTACGCTGGTCTAAGAGGATTTGACGACCAAAGAAAGTGAAGGAAGTTGTGCGCCCCTTTTTCCAGGACTACGAGAGAGGCAATGTGCAAAAACAAGGTAGGCAACAGTGGTTTTGTTATATTAGTGGTGAATTGATGTGCGATAGACAAAAAAGCATGAATTCAATATTCGATGCAAGATTCGCGTGAGTTGCTTACGAAGTGCGCCATATTACAGAAATAAAACTTTCATTTGTCCAAAAAGACAAAAAAATACACGTAATAGAGAACTGAATACGGCTTGTCGTAAAATAACTGTCCATCTCGATACCACGTTACCTGCCCCTCACTTTAAATAGATAAAAGGAAAACGCAAAATACGCGGGTGCAAAATAGTGTATCATATCGGTTATTCTGCAATGTGCTTGCATTCACATTTGTATTAACTGGAGCAACGGTTGGCATTTTTTTGTAAGACACGTCGCAAAAAGGTACATTAGGTAATCGCGACGAAGTTTCCGCTAACGTCATTTCTCCTCACATTCCCCCCCTTTTGGTTGTTTAGACTTGGTTAAAACTTTGTTAAATTGAATGAGGCAATGAAACACGTAATTTAGGAATGAGCATCTAAAGGGGTGGAACCTCTCTTATACGTACCAATAAGATTTTTTTGTAATTTCTTGGAGACGTTTGTTTTTTCAAAAAGCTGGGTTTTTCCACATTTTTATGAACTTGTTATCTCGAACAAATCGGTGGTTGTTGATTATTGAAGGTGTAAGAAGAGTTCTTTGATCAATGTAATGTAAAATGAAAGAAACTTAAAACTTGCACATAAACGCAAAATTAAAATAAATTGTATACTTTTGACTTAGTTTGATGCGTTGACCTTTTTGAATTCGTTGTTTAGTTCATTGATTGTTACTAAAAAAAAAAAAAATTACGCTTAAAACCGTTGCAAGTTGTTAGAATACCGAAAGGAGTTACACTACTGTTATTAAATTGTTAAATTGAATCTTTGAGTTTTTGTTGATACAATTTACTCTAACTACCTTCCTGATTCGTCGTATGCTCATACTTACTAGTATGCAAGAGTGTGTGTGATATAGTAGTTAGTGATTGGTAGATTTGTAAAGGTTGTGTAGTAATAGTTTAGTGACATAATTTATTTTGCAGGGATTGCGCAACGCATTTTTGAAAACTTTATTGGGAATACGTTCTCCTCCCTTTGGATACTTTGTATAAATAATTGTTTGCGAATATCCCTGAAAAGACTATTACACTCCCTTTTCTTAATCACTACCCCCATTTAGATTTTGTGACGTATGCCGAGGTGCTCATAATTTAGATCCAGGACTCTAGGGAATTGTTTGTAACAAAAGGGGCCCAGTTTACCCAAAAGATAAAAGCATCCGGCAACTTGAACGTTACAAGTTTGATGCTACAAATTCATTCTCCAGTATACAATATGACATGCCAGATTTTGTGGTGGTACTGTTTCAAACTGGAAGACACAATAACCAGGAAAAAAATTCAAGTAAATTTGATAGCTGCAACATCAAGAACATATATCTTAAAAATGGCAGAAATGAGGTATTCCCTAGAGAAAATTATAATTTAGACATGTCCAAGGATGATTTCCTTAGATTATATGAAGCATTTACAGCATACAAAAGGGTCACTACTGGCAATACTGACATGTATTACACACCAGATGAATTCAAAACACAGAGACCCATGTTTGTCATCAACACTTCAAAAAGGAAACAAGTTGTGATAAATGACAGGACAAACATTAAAATTATCTGTGAATTCCACGAAACACTCCCTGATGACACCATATGTAGTGTTATTCTTATAGGTGAAAAATCATATGTTTATGATGTAAGAAATGAGAGAGTCACAGAGCAATTCTAGAAGAATTACATTATCTTAATACTAGATATACAAGTTGAGCCTGGTGCCCAATTGAACTTAAACCGGAAGTGGACCGGAAGTAAATATGTGTGGGTGTGTGGGTGTGGGTGTGGGTGTGTGTGGGTGTGTGTGTGTGTGTGTGTGTGTGTGTGTGGGTGTGTGTGTGTGTTAATACGTTTGGCCTAGTTTTAAGTGTAGCCAAAAAAAAATATCAAGAGGAGCATATTTTTAACAAGCTTATGGACAAAAATCTGGCAGATGTAGATTTTGTAAGTGTAGGCAAATCAATCTGAGGGGGGTCATACTTTCCCGGGAAATTCCCGAGGGCATTTTTACAAAAATCTTGGATTAGACAGAGTTCCACACTTGAGCAAAAAGCTCATATGGGCATGTTGAGCTAGTTTTAAGTGTAGGCAAATCTGCCTGAGGGGGTTTCATACTTTCTCGTCCTGGTTATAGCATCAATTATACTACTTACCGGGTGTCCCATAAGTCTTTGCCTGATTACAAACTTTATTCATATCCGCTATATGCAATAACCAAATTTATTTGTTGCAGGTTTCAGTAATGTGGCTGTAGTGTAGCAGTGTCAGTGCCAAGGAATCCGGAATTAATGGTCTTGACTAGGGATGGCCAGATCCGGATCCTGGCGGATCCGAAATCCGGATCCGGTTGGTGCCGGATCCTAAAATTTTTCGGATCCGGATCCGTATCCGGTACTTTCGGATCCGGATCCGGTACGTTTTGCCATCCCACATGCGCTTTGGAAAGTAAGAATGTGCTTATAACATATTGTTACCTGATAATATACATATAATGGGTGATTGGTAATTCGACCTATTCCTTTTACATTTGGGGTCACATGAAAGAGTTAGTCTACAGTCCACCAGTGAATTCCCAAGAAGAGTTGAGAGAGAGAGAATTGTGACAGCCGCCCAATACATAAGAGACAGAGTGTCAACGCGAGTGACTTTGTCTGAAGTACGTCGCAGGCTGCCTGCTTGCATACGTAACCGGGGGAGGCAATTTTAACAGGATTTGTAGTTTTTGTAACAGTTAATTCTGACAACCTGGAATCATGAGAATGGTAAATAACATTATTATTTCACTCATTTTCGTTCCTTTATTTCTCACAACCGACAACTTCTTTTCACTTTACAAAGAGGTCTACAACGCGCCTTCTCGGCTTTTTATTCAGATTTTTCCCCCAACGAAGTTTTTTCCGTAATTTTTACGCCAAGTGTGTTTCCAGTTTTTTGAGTAATCATCTTCGATTTAAACGATAATTTCCAAATTTCTTCATGACGTGTGCACCAATGACTGTTTCTTTCTGTGGGTATGGGAATTTTGGGCATGTATTTTTTCCCCAGTAGTCACTCATTCGTCAGCTGTTAGCAACGTGTCGATTAAGTGTCCAGAGTGTAGTAGTTTTTTCACAATTAGTAGTTTTTTGGTCGCAAGTCGGAATATGTCACGAAAATCTACAAACTGCAATAACTCGAAACCCATTGACTTCCGACCCCCGGTGCATAGGGTCAAATTTGTTGCAAATGTGCTTAAGTATTACCCCTTTCCAGGAATAGGTCGAATTACCAATCACCCTGTATATATCATATACATACATACACACATATATATAGTGTGTGTGTGTGCGTGCTCGATTTGTAATTAATTAATACACTTACAAGGGAGGTCTAAGTCTCCCCCTCCGATTTCCATGAAACTTGGCAGGTGTATAGAGCCCCCCCCCCTCAAATGTCAAGATGAGGAGAAATTGAGGTGGGGATCTGACCCCGAAACCACGTAAATATGGCATAGGAAGACACAGGGGGCATAGGGCCTCTCTATACACCTGTCAAATTTCATGGGAATCGGAGGGGGACACGGGGGTCAGATGATTCCCACGTCAATTTGTCCTCATCTTGACATTTGAGGCGGGTTTTGCCCCCTAAAACAGTTTTTTAGCCGAAACAAAAAAAAACACGTATTTCTTACTTTGGGTCCCTCTATACACCTGCGAAGTGTCATGGAAATCGGAGGGGAACACAGGGGTCAGATCCCCACTTCAATTTGTCCTCATCTTGACATTTGAGGGGAGGTTGCCCCCTAGAACAGATTTTTAGCCGAAACAAAAAAACACGTATTTCTTCATTTGGGTCCGTTTATACACACACCTGCCGAGTTTCATGGAAATCGGAGGGGGACACATAGATCAAATGCCTACTTAAATTTGTCCTCATATTGACATTTGAGGGGGGGTGGGGTTGCCCCTAAAACCGTTTTTTTTAGCTGAAACAAAAAACACGTATTTCTTCCATTGGGCCCCACTATACGCCTGCCAAGTTTCATGGAAATCGGATGGGGACACTTAGATAACCTCCCTTGTTAGTCTTACACTTTGTAATTATATAACACTGCATATATTATAATGTTTTATTTTAATTTGTAAAACTGTAACTGTAGAGCAATTGTATAATTTTTGTATAACATTTCTATCTTGTTATATGTGTTAAAGGTTTCATCCTGGAATAGAATGTCTCACATTTATGTGTGTTTTCATTTCCAATACATTCGAATGAATACATATTCGTTTCAATGGCATTTACAAAATCATCTCTGACATTTTATGTTCAAACAAGTAAGATTATTTTTGTACACGAGTGTGTTAGTCGATGCGTAGCAAAGTATTTTAGGAACACCACTTGAAAAAAATTCTTGTAGGACTAACTAATGAAAAATTTCTTTGTAATCGAAGATCATAATACCTTTTAAGGCGTGGTAATATTATAATGGGATTGAGATACGAAACTCTCGGATCCAGATCCGGAACTTTTAGATCCGGATCCGGATCCGGATTTTTCCGATCCGTATCCGTTTGGCCATCCCTACTCTTGACATCGGGTGGCATCTTTCCATACAATGTTTCTTCTACTTGACAGAATTTGGGAATGAAGATAAATTCCATTTTTTAAATACCAACTTATTGATGGCAGATATTCTAGACGAAAGAATTCTGTACATTTGAAAGTTCCCCTGCACTGTTATTGGTGGCCGGGTCTCGTGATACCAGAGGACATGCTGAGCTTTTTCCTGATTTGTGAACATTTCCGGTTTTCTGGGCACTGACACTGCTACACTGTTACTCAAACCTTCAACAAATAAACTTGGTTAGTTTTCCAACATTTTGGCACCACTTTCACATCTCTACCTTGCATATAGCGGATATGAATAAAGTTTGTAATGAGGGAAAGACTTCTGGGACACCCGGTACTTTTTTCTGGAAGGTTGGGATATTTATTTAGTGTGGTTGGAGTGTTGACTGATTTGATTTATATAACGTCGCATTTGCCACTTTGGCTAATCGCGACGATGGGGTGAATGGTGGTAACAAGATGATGTTGATGAAGGAAAATTCACAAACACATATGAACGACACAACACAAACCCACAGAGGGCTGACCGTGGGTACAGGCGCCACACCCTCGTTGGCCTGCAAGACTATGTGGAAGTGAGTTTGGTCTTTTGGTTAAGACACCCCTAACACTCCTAATATGGTTTGAAAATAAGGAAAAGTTTAGAATATTTTCCTTCTGACGGAAAACATACCCTTTGGAGTGCGTATACTACCTTAATTCCTGATTGTAAAGCGCCTGAGACACAAAGTTCTTTTTATGGCCTCGTTCATGTGTAATAATTTCATTAAAATGGCTGCCATGGCGAAAAATTTGTAAAACTGACACAAGTAAACACTTAAATGCCATAATGTGTACTAAATTATAATAGTATATTATAGTAAAAGCCTTCCATAAATAGATTGATTGATTTGCTTTATTTTAATTGGCTTTTCTCTCACTTTTGGCTAATCGCAAAGGTGAGAATGGATGAGTGATGATATCATGAGATTGATAAAGGGACACTCACTGGGCCGGTATTCGAACCCGGCCCCCTGGTGTCGTAGCGCACAGTGCTAACCACTTCTCCACTGAATTTGGCTCAATTCCACAAATATGCAGATTTATTTCTTAGTACCTTTCTTACTTACTTACTTACTTACGTTAGATATGTTAATTGTTTTAGTTGAGAAGATGTCTCTTTAGAAAAGGCAGAACTGACATTTTGCTGTACACGCCATGGCATATCTCCGGCTGCCTTTTTACAAATTTATGATTTATTCTTTGTTAAAATACTACGAAATTTGTAGTTTTGTTTACAGTATCATCAGCGTGTGGTTCTGCTTCCTAGAGGAAGAAGACGCAAACGACTGTTACTTTGGAATATTCTGTGCAAACAAACTTGGAATATAGTTTCCCTTTCGTAATATGTAAAGTTGTATGGTCTTTGTGTGCTTGAGAAAAGTTGCCGAATAATGTCGCAGTGTTGAATCCAGTCACTTTCCTTCGGAGGGGATATCAAATTTCACGGAGGGGAATATCGTAACCAGCAAATTGTATTACCAGTAAAACAATACTAATATGTTTAAATTACCCCTTGCTTCTGATATGTAATTAAGTATAATTAGGTATAATTAACTATCACTTTAAGAATGAAATTATGAGAATCAATAAAAGAATATTATAGGATGCAATAATTTACATTTACAGCAAAGTAAGACTATAGGCCTTCTACAACATATCTGAGAATGACATGTATGGGTTCTTCGCCCCCTCAGATGACACCTTCATGCAAGTTTGATCTCCAAACACTCAATATGCTGACCAAGGCAGAATTTATTTAATTTTAAAACATAAACTAAACATTTCGTTTCAACCTTATGACAAGGTCTTCTTCAGACTCTGTACCAAATGAAGAAGACCTTGCTATAAGGTTCAAACGTAACTTTTAGTTTATGTTTTAAAATAAAATAAATTCTGCGTTGGTCAGCATGAGTTTTTGGTTATCATGGAAACAAGGTTTAATGGTGTTAAGTTTGATCTATCCTATTTCTTAATTTAGCAGTTGACAAAACGGAAGATAATTTAAATTCGTTCATTATGTTTACTTTCAAGTATATAGAAGACTAAATCAGTGCTTATTACTACGAAGAATCCACATAAAGTACGTTTTACGTTAAATTAAAGTGAATGAAAGGAAGCCAAAGTGAACATTGTTGCCAAATTTCTTAGCTATTATACGAATGCTTTGTCATGTAATCGAAACTTTCGTGGTGGACTATTTAATTTCGGGAGGGGGCGTCCCCCGGGCCACCCTTGAAATTTATCACTGTCGATAATATGTCTTTTCCATCGCACAACACAGCACACATTCGATTCTCCTTACGAAACACTTATTATCCTTGTCCAGTGCGTATGTTAATATTCTGATTTCTGGATGCTGAATGTGGTTCGAGTCCATAATTATTGATGAAGTTCACGAGGATGTACCGACATGATAGAAGTTGTTGTCATCCGATAATTTGTTTGTTAAGACTGGGTTCAGCGTCATGGATGCTTGGCTACACACGTTCGTCCAAGGCACGCAAATTCAGCATTCGTATTGTTTTTGCACGCACATCACATCGAGTCTCATGACCAGAATGATTACTCGCCAAGTTCAAGGTTGCTTCTTGTCCACGGAGGAGCGAGCATCGTGTGTGCTTTCTATCGTCTCAGGACGTTCCCAGAAAGAGTACTTAGCCTTAGAGAGCCGCTTAGGTGAGTGCGTATAATTTAAAGCTCATATTCCCCCGTTGGCGTGCGATGAAAGCGGCAAGCATCAACACACTGTGTCTTAAGTTAAAAGCATCATCACAGAGTTGTTTGCACTCTTCAGCGTCTCCCAAATCCTACTGCGCATGCCTCGCCTTCTTTTTGAAAAACTATCACGTGATTCTTTTTTCTCAAGGTATAAATAATGTATGAGTGTCTTGCGTTAACGTGTTACCATGCACCGTCACGATACAGCACTTTATGGATCATAATAAAAACTTTACGCTACATTCCACACCTGTCAACGGGGCTCTGAGGAATGTTTTCAGTAGGCTACTATGAAGGCGCTGTGAAACAGAACTTGACTCTACCTTTTCTGCCATACAAGGCACGCCCTTGCGCTCTTGCAATATTTGTTCGTGAGGGAAGCAGAAGCAGACATGTACAGTGACCGGCAGTAGAAATGAGACACCCACATCCTGAAATGCTCGCTTCCCTGTGTTATGCGTGTTGCCTAACTCTACGGCGGTGGTAGAAGATGCCATTGAAAATTTGCTATTAAAATCCACTGATTTTGGCGGCCATTTTTCAAAGATGGTGGCCAAATCCGGTGTGGTATGGGGGTGTTCCAGCCTTCCCTATTTCTTTTCCCTATTGGACCTTGTTGACTGGCCTATAACGCCTTACAGTAAACCAAGTATTTCAGGATGTATGTGTCACATTTTTATTGCCGGTGACTGTACATCTGGTACCGCTCCCGTCACTCGGTGGTCTGTTGTCTGCTGGAAGACCTTGGTAGCTATCATAAAAAGAATATACCCTCTAAGGGTTTGAGTAACTCTACTTACCCTTTCGAAAGACTCGTGCAACAGCACAGTCAGTCGGCATTGATTGATTAAGTTGGTGTTTTAAGTCCACTTTATGCACAGAAAAGCTAATTGCGACTGGACCTACAGTTTAAAGTGGGATCCGAACCACTGTGTGCCTTCACCGGGTATCGAACCCGGGACCCCTTGATTACAAGACGACGAGGCTACCACTGCACCATCGCGGAGGCCCTCAGTCAGTTTTCGTGTTTGCAAGAAACATACGTTTGGCAACAACGGCCTGTAGACGACAAATCACACTTTGACGGAAACTGTACCTTCTAGACTATACATGTGGCAACGGCGGAATGATTTGCGCTTGCAACGGCCAGTGAGAGGAACGTGTGGTTGAAACGCGACCGCGTTGTCTGGTAAATGATTGCCAGTTGTTAAGATGATCCTGGTATAAACGAGCTAAATCTTCCTGTGTGTGTTGCAAGAAAGGAAAGGTAATCTTCCTTGTTTGGGTCTCACTCAACCGATGGTTTCAATACCTAAGGCCACGTGACTCGACGGCTGCGCAGAAAATCGGTGTTGCCACCAGTAGCGTATCGTTATAGTACGCCCGGCGTTCCCCGATTTAAAATTTTAAAAATGCGAAAATACTGTAAATATAAAGTTAAACTTGACTAATTTCATATATGTTTGACCGTCATGGCATTATAATAGCTATTTTTCGCGATCCGCTTGCAACGCTCCACTAACAACACTCGTTCTAGCATTTTTTTTCAATGCCTTTTGTAACGACCTTGCTTGGTCGCCATTTAATTATTATTAGACATTGCGTGGTCGCTATATTCTTTTTAATCGGATGAAAGAGTTAAGCGGAATGTCCCTGCGAGGCGTACGCTTTTAGTTTAAATGTATTTTGTAAACGTTAACGGTTCCACTCATTATTAGACCCTGCGTGGTCGCTATATTGTATTTAATGTGATCAAAGAAGAAGAAGAGCCTAGCAGCAACCTAACTACCCAGTCTAGGTGCCAGGTTCTACCTGCCTGGCTTGTCTAGGAGCACCTAGACCTCCTTCCTAACCTGCCGCCCTTGTACAGGAGACACCGGTAGGCTTGCCGATTCCTAGCTAACGCCGGGGGTGTCGCGGCATCCTTTAATCCTTTACCCAGCGCCCGCTTGTCGGAGGTGCCGGCTGGCTACGGCCAGTTCCTAGCTGTGGTTGGGGGTACCGCGCACATACTACTTTCTCTTACAGGGGATCCCGTGACGTCAGCAGCGAACAGCGCCCTAAATAAAATTAGGTCCCTATACTCCCCCTGGCGCCTCACTGCCAGGAATAAATTGAATGGTCCCTTCCCCCCTTTAGAATCCAGAAGTGGTGAATGCACGTGTATGGTAAATGTAAATGCACTTAAGTGATAAAGGTTAAAGACTAGCGTGCTAACAGACTTTCTTACGATAAGTTTATAATAAACACACACACACACACACACACATATATATATATATATATATATATATATATATATATAAAGCTGTTGTTCACGTTTTACCCAGCAAGCCCTGAGATATCTAGAATCTGTGTTCAACGACTGGTAAGAAGTTAGCATTTATGGGTAGACTTTTGCCGTCCTCCTAATTGAAATGTTTGGAGTGTGGTAATTGTGTGTAGGTGTGACGTTGCAAAAGTTTTTGGCGCCATAACGTGGGGCCAGACTTAACAGTGCAATTAAGTGAAGCCAACCGAACCGTGCATTAAAAGGACTGTCAAGTGAAAGTGAAAGTGTGGACTGTACTAAACATGGACCAAGAATTTACTGGTTTGAACCTGAGAAGTAGAGGGAGGAAGACCATGGATTCAGAGTCTGGATATGGTTGCTGTGAAGAACTGGAAGAAGAGGCAGCACATTTCCAGTGTTGCCAGTGCCAGCGCCAAATTCACTGGAGCTGTGATGGAAAAGATGTGGCTACCTTCCCCGCTGTAGGAGTTAAATGCCAGACGTGTGAATCTGCTCCGCAGACTCAAGTAGCGGAGACCGCAATACAAGAACCAAGTCCGCTGACCAATCCTCCATCAGACCATTGGTTATTGGAATGGCTGATGACAGAAAGATAGGGAAGACAGAAAGAAGGGGAGACTTGAAAAAGAAATACGCCGAGAGAAAGAGAGACTTGAAGACGAAGAGCGCAGAAAGAAAGAGAAACAGGAGGAAGAGAAAGTGCGCAAAAGAGAGGCAGTTCAGGCTGAAAAGCTGAGAAAAGAGGAACTGATAGAACTTAGATCCCTAATAGAGTTTCATGAAGAGAAAAGGGAGCTTGAGAAACGAGAGACTGAAGAGAAAAGAGAGCTAGAAAGAAGAGAAATTGAGGAGAAAAGAGAGCTAGAAAGAAGAGAAATTGAAGAGAAAAGGGAAAAGGACTTTGAAACTCTCCGAGCTTTAATTGAGAGCCTAGAGAAAATAAGAAAGAAAGAAAAAGAGCAAGAAGACGCCAAAAGACAAAGAGAAAAAGAGGAAGAAGAAGAGAAGCGTAGGAATGAACTGCAAGCCCTCTTTGCCCAGCAGAGGACTGACATAGAAGGTCTTAAGGCCGGAGTAGAAAGAATCCAAATTACTTCTCAGCAAGATATAGTAAAGGTTGAGGAAAGATTAAAAGAGGCTCTTCAGGAAAAACTAGAACCATTATCTCAGTGGCGCGGACAAGTAGAGATTACAGTAGAGTCCATTGAGAAAGCTGTCCAAAACTTGGGTGACAAGACCGAATCCATCGAGAAAGTCGTTCAGGAACAGAAGGAAGTGATGGAGTCAATGACCTCAACTCTGCGGAAGGACGTAGAGCAGGCAGCAGAAGAGAAGGTGAATTCTCTTAGGGTAGAGACAAGGAAGCTTGAAGTATCTCTG
The DNA here is from genome assembly GCF_977018435.1 of Lepisma saccharinum. Taxonomy (NCBI): domain Eukaryota; kingdom Metazoa; phylum Arthropoda; class Insecta; order Zygentoma; family Lepismatidae; genus Lepisma; species Lepisma saccharinum. Next base: position 2,184,862 of record NC_139232.1, read on the forward strand.
CGAAGAGAAATGCAAGATCAGACAGGAACATTTGTCCAGAGGGTAAGCGAACTTCAGGTTCAGTTCCAAAGATTGAATGTTCAGCCAGAACCAACTCCAGATGTTCATTCCAGCCCTTGTACTCCGGATAGAGATCTGAATCCGGATGCTACTCCTTATGAGCCGCCCAGGTTAGCTGAGAAACCTCTATTCGCTGCCAACAGAATGAAGGCTGATGGAAGAAAGAGGCCTCGATACGATGATACTTCAGATGGATCGCCACCTAGAAGAAGGCCAGATTTTAAGATGCCTAGAATGGCGGATATCGCCCACATTCCTAAATTTAAAGGCGACATTGAGGCTCAGTCAGCTGAAAAATATCTTCGGGAGCTCAACGTCAGCTTTGAACTTATGAAGGTACCCGAACATTATAGGCTAGAATTGCTTCCTAGAGTCTTCACTGATAAAGCTGAACACTGGCTTGCAGGGAATATTGATAGTTTCGTGAATTATGCTGACTTTTGCGCCAGGTTCAAAGAAGAATTCGCTTCTGAGAAGGCTAGACAACGGCAGCTAACAGCTGTGAGGAACAGGAGATATTCTAGACTTGTCCACGAAAGTATGGAGAGCTTTGCCTGGAGCGTTTATGCGGCCTATAGAAACCTGAGTGATAACTTTAATGAGGCAGAAGTACTTAATTTGATCATCGGACAACTTCCTTATAAAATGCGAAACCTTTGTTTAGCACATGCGCCTAGAACGGTAGATGACCTAACTCATTTCCTGAAGGATTTTGAAATCTATGATGAGCCAGATGCATGGAGGAACAAAGATGAACCAAAGGGAAAAGAACAGAATCCCTCAAGGAACTATAAAATCCGGAACATAGAAACGAGGTCAGAAGTTAATTATCAGCGACCTCAACGTTTCACTAATGAAAGAGGAGGCAGGCGTAATTTTTTCCGACCTTACCAAAACCAAAGACGTAGATCTCCTGACCAAAGAAGGATCCGTGAAGGTAGAAGTAGCCCTAGTCCTCCGAGACGACGATTTACGGGTGAGCAGAATGAGATTCGCGGACCTCCATCTCCTAGACAAAACATTACATCGGAGCAGGAGGAGGCCGTAGAAACAGCGCGGGAGTTTCATCAAAATCAAAGGTCCCAGTCTAGCCAGACAAACTAGGATCTTGTCTAAATGCTTCGTTCCTTTTTAGGCAAGGGACTTCGATGGAGCGGCCCAAATTAATAGATAAAGGTGTCCAAGAGTTACTAGTAAATTTCCAGCTAACAGAAACTGAAGAGACCAATTTACAAAAGGAATTGAAGTCTGCAAGGGAATCTAAAATTAGATACAGATCTCCAGTGGTGCAAGCTAAATTAATGGACTTTACAGTAACCTGTGTGATTGATACTGGTAGCAGAGCGTATAGAAGAGGAAGTGTGCGCACTTCGGTTTCTTCCCGTAAGCCAAGTGAATACAGCGGTGCCCCACCGAAACACTGGCAGCACCTTCGCTTGCGACGAGCGTCTTCTGCTTGCAGTGCGGCCGCGCATTATGTAGAGCGTTGTGTTTTGTTGTGCCAGAATAACATTGTGTACTTTTATTAATGACAACGTTGTTACGTTATTCAGTTTAGTGTCGTTAGATTTGTGATTGATCCGTTGTGACTAGTTTGTGTTGTGTTCAACGCATTATTATTGTGTTTGAGACAGCAGCGTGCGAAAACTACAAGATGCCTACGTGTTTCGTACCCGGCTGTAGATCTGGATATGACTCCTGCACAGGCAATATATAAAGGATCAGAAGTACATACAACTTTAATAAAATGGAATGCTGTCCTTAGAGATAATCGAAATTCCTTCGCTTCAGAAAAAAAACGCTAGAGTCCTTAAGAGTGACTTTAGAAAGTACTTTAGAAGTGTCCGAATATTTGTGGAAGAACAATTACAAGTACGTTTTGACAGGAAAAGTTAATCAAGATCCTCTAGAACGCCATTTTGGTATATTGCGGTCGTTCACTTGTGATGATCATCCCTCCACTGTGGATTTTCTGCACTTACATATGTGCAATCAATTTACGTACCAGCAAAACTTGCTTTATTTTCGGGCGGAAACTGTGAATACAGTGTCCTCTGACGTCTTTTGTTAATGAAATGGGAAGTCTGGCAAGAGCAACCGAAAATAAAAATCTTTCGGTGAAGAAGCAACCTGAAAATAAAATAAGGGAAAAAATTTCCATTGTTGAAGATGAAATTCAAATACCGGACTGGGAAAGCAACATACCGTACTTAAATGAACAAAGTGTTGGTAAAGAATACTTGGTGTATCATTTGGCAGAATACACAGTGCGGTATATTTCAAAAGTGACGCATTGTAAACTGTGTACAACTTTTCTGCACGGGGAACCAACTAACGTACCTGCCTCACTTACGCTAATCCAAGACCATAGGCGCCGACTCCATGGGGCTTAATTGTGCCCCATGAACTTAACTTTAAATTCACATTTGAAATGTTCTAGACCATCAACTTTGGGGGCTGAGACCGCTAAACCATCAACTTTGGGGGGGGGATCTATGACCAGAGACAGCAAAACACATGACTTATTATTATATACTAAGTATGTAATTATGAGTATTGTTAAAATTGATATTTTTTAGAAATTCATGGGCTTTTATGAGATTCCGAACACTGAGGCCAAAACTTAAAAAAGGGAGAGTGATTCATTAATTAATTTATTTCAGTGATCAGAGCCCCCCCCAATAATTTTGACAAGTCGGCGACCCTGTCCAAGACTATGGTTCGGGTGACGGCTGTAAATACCTTACCTATGCATCGAAAAGTGTTTATGATGTGCTGTTACGAGTGGAAGATGTTGTTGCAGAGAAATTATCATGTGCTAATAGTTGATGGGGGGATATATTTTTTGAGTGTTTGGACAATTTAAATATAATTGCTGTAAAAACTTCGCAATTAGGATGCTGTGAAGATCATGTGCTGCGTACGCTACCTAAACTCGTATTTCACTATCTGAAATGTCGATTTTTCTTCTGCACCAAGGAGATAAGAAAGGAATTAAGTGCCTCGAAGACAGCAAAATCATCTCCGAAATTCTTCAAACTATCCAGCTGCTGAGCTCTTCTCCAAACGTAAGTAACATGCATTTTTGTTTCTTATGTAGTTAGCTATGTAAGCAACGCGATCATCTTCCGCGCAGTCTCAAACGTCACCACTGCCATCTAGGCGGTGGACCACGGCAACTCAGGGAGTGCACACACTATTCCTTCTATACGCTCTGCTGGTAGTGAATGCTCGATCCTTAATTATTCAATATGGACTAAGTTAGTAGATAAGATACCTGGCATCCAGATCCAGAAAGTTCCAGAGGTGCGATTGGTAGATTTCTCTGGAAGTCATAAGAAGCGTGTATGTGGAAGCAGGCGTGTGGAATTAGAAATTGGTGGTTTAAATTTCAGTACAGAGGTTTTCATCTTAAAAGGATTTGGAACTGATCTTCTGTTAGGAATGCCTTTCTTGAAACAGCACGAGGCTGAAATCAACTTCAGGAAAAATATGGTAACGCTGTCGTTCGGAAAAACTTCTGAGCAGAGAGAGGGGAATCCTTTAAATATTGATATAGTGCGGTATATCCAAAGAATCCAAGATGAAGAAGTGGATTGGCTGTATAAACCCACTGACCTCAGAGAGAAGGTCGAAACGATAAATATTTTGCTCGATTCCCAGAAGCAGGAGTTATTCAGTGTGCTGCTGCAGTATCTAGAGGTATTCTCAGAGAAACCAGGAACCATGGAAAGTGCTGAATGCGAGATCGTACTGAAAAGTTCTGAACCAGTTTACCGCCACCCATACCCTGTACCGCTTTCCAAAAGAAAAGCTTTGGAAAAGGAATTAGATCTCTGGAAAGCTTGGAATATCATCCAACCATCTGTGTCTCCGTATCTGAACCCATTATTAGTGGTCGACAAGCCTGACGGAAGTGTACGGCCTTGCCTGGATTTTCGTCAAGTCAATGCCATCATGGTGGTCCCTAGGAGCTCCGTTCCACCTATTGACGAATCTTTACAACGATTCCGAGGATCACGATACTTCACTAGTTTGGATCTGGCCTCAGGTTACTTGCAGATTCCCCTAAGAGCAGAGTGTAGAAAATATACAGCCTTTTCCTACAAAGGTCGTCTATATGAATTCCTAAAGATGCCCTATGGCTTATCAAATGCAGTTTCTACTTTTGTATCTGTTATGCACCGTGTGTTTGGACCTGAGACTGAAAGTTATTTAACGGTGTATATTGATGATCTTCTTATTTTTGATTCGGATTTTCTAACTCATTTAACACACATAGAAGAAGTTCTTCGCAGACTGGAAGAAGTCGGTCTCAAGCCGAAATTAAGAAAATGTAATTTTGTGAAAGGAGAACTAGTGTATCTCGGACATTTAATCTCTGGTGATCAGATCAAGGTAGATCCAAAGAAGAATGAAGCCATTCTAAAGTTCCCTCGCCCTACTAGTAAAAAGGACGTTAGAAAGTTTTTAGGACTAGCAAACTGGAGAAGAAAATTCATAAAGAACTTCTCTTTGAAGACAGAACCTCTGGGACAGCTGCTTTCCAAAACTACCAAATGGAATTGGAGTTCAGCTCAAGAAGAAGCTTTTTCTCAGTTAAAAGAAGAATTAGTAAGTACTCCAGCGTTAGTGCAGCCGGATCTAAATAAAGAGTTCTGTATTCAGAGTGATGCCTCAATTAAAAGCTTAGGGTGCATCCTATTTCAAGAGCAAGGAGAAGATAAAGCTGTTATTCAGTATGCTAGTCGAAAATTAAAGAACAATGAAAAGCATTATTCAATTCATGAGCTTGAATGTATGGCCATTTTATTTGGAATGAATAAGTTTGAAATTTATTTGAAGAGTAGACATTTCAAGATTTATACTGACCACCGTGGATTAGTATGACTACAAAACTCTAAGAACTGGAATTGCCGTCTTACTAGATGGTCCCTCAGATTGCAGTCCTACTCTTTCGAGATTATTTACATCCAAGGAAAAGAAAACTTAGTACCTGACGTGCTTAGCAGATATCCAGCGGAAGATGAAGATGTGGAACCAGAAACCAGAAATTTCCATGTGAACTACATCTGGCAGGAGCGAGATGAAATAGAGGAGGTGGAAAGTTGGATAGAAGCTCAAGAAGCTGATGACTTTTGCCGGCCTATCATCAAAATCCTAGAACAAAAGGAAGAGAAAGATTCGCCTGCAGAAACAAAAGTTAAGAAGTTGTACCAAAGGTATGGTAATCTTTTGTTCAGGAAGAGTTCTGGAGATGAAATAACGTGGAAGTTGTGTGTTCCAGAAAAGTTCAAGGAGAAAGTTAAGAAAGAAAATCACGACGAGCAGGGACATTTCGGCCTAGCCAAAACCTTAAACCGAATTAAGACTCGTTATTTTTGGCCAAAATTGAAGGCAGATGTAGTTAAGCATGTCAGAGATTGCCTCACGTGTGCTAAGACTAAGATGGATAAACTAGGAATCCTTAAGGACAAGCTGCACATAAATCAGAAGGATCCTCACCAGCTGCTGTCCATAGATTTAATTGGAAAGTTACCTTCATCTCAGGGATACCAATACATCTTGTCCCTGGTAGACGTTGGTACAAAGTTTGTCTCGGTTTATCCCTTACGGCGAGGGACTGCAAGAGAAATAATAAATATAATGGAGAGAGGATACTTTTCCCACTTTCCAAAATTTAAGGCCATATTGTCAGACAGGGGTACCCAGTTTACGTCAGGACTATGGAAAGACTACCTTGACCAGAAAGGCATAAGATATTTCTTCACGACCGCCTACCACTCAAGCAGTAATACTATCGAAAGGATGAATCAAGAAATTGTAAGGTTACTCAGATTGTTCTGCCATCGTGAACATCAAAGTTGGTCTAAATTTTTAACTGAAATCTCTTGGCTACTCAATAATTCGGTATCTGAAGCCACTGGCTATGCTCCTTCAGAATTATTCTTCAACAGACCCGTTCCTAACGAAGTCCTTGATCATTTCAACTGGCCTATCAACGAAGTAGACCCGCAAATCTCCAACTGGAACCAAAAGCTATTTATCTAGCCAAGTCCAAAGAGCGCACTAGAAATATGAAACGAAAATTTAAGACTAAAGGCCATGCGCTCGAGCTGCACGAAGACGACTTGGTTCTTGTTCGAAATCATAAGCTTAGTTCGAGGAAGAATAGAACAATAGCTAAGCTCTTCGAAGTGTATATTGGACCTTATTTAGCCACTGATCGGAACAACACAGCAATGTTAGTTCACCCCAGGACCAGGCAACCCATCGACCGAGTCAACTTCGACAACCTTCGCCTCTACAGGTGTTCATCGGAGCGAAGAAGAGAAGTGGTAGGGGAAGAAGATGACCTAGTGACTAATGTGTAGAAGAAACAGACTCTTATTAAAGTCATATTTTCTATTGAATTTTAAATTAATGTTTCATGAAAATTTTTCATAAATTGTAAGATTTAAATTTCTTCAAAATTTTCGCCCGAGGCAGGGGCATATGTAACGACCCTGCTTGGTCGCCATTTAATTATTATTAGACATTGCGTGGTCGCTATATTCTTTTTAATCGGATGAAAGAGTTAAGCGGAATGTCCCTGCGAGGAAATACGCTTTTAGTTTGTGTATTTTGTAAACGTTAACGGTTCCACTCATTATTAGACCCTGCGTGGTCGCTATATTCTTTTTAATGTGATCAATTATTGTCATTTACATTGTTCAACGTGTTGTTTCGAATAGCAGAGTCCTGCGAGGCTCATTATTAATTGTATTGTCTGAATGCACACAGTTTTAGTTTATATTGTCACGTGCATCTAGTGATTTTCCCACTAGTGATTTCTCAATGTCAAAACCTTGATATTCCTCAGTACGAAGTTTGCAATATGTAAAAAAAATGAGTTAGCAACGCGTACTTGTAGTTAAAATTTTCACCACCCATGCGCCACCGCGACTATAAAACCCAGCGCAGCGAGACCGGAGCTCAGTTGGCTCCCGGATGTCAACTGGCAAACATCCTGGGAAAACCCGGCCATCCAGCCAGAAGCCTAGCAGCCATCCCAGAAGGAAGGAGGAAGAAAGAAGAAGAAGAGCCTAGCAGCAACCTAACTACCCAGTCTAGGTGCCAGGTTCTACCTGCCTGGCTTGTCTAGGACCACCTAGACCTCCTTCCTAACCTGCCGCCCTTGTACAGGAGACACCGGTAGGCTTGCCGATTCCTAGCTAACGCCGGGGGTGTCGCGGCATCCTTTAATCCTTTACCCAGCGCCCGCTTGTCGGAGGTGCCGGCTGGCTACGGCCAGTTCCTAGCTGTGGTTGGGGGTACCGCGCACATACTACTTTCTCTTACAGGGGATCCCGTGACGTCAGCAGCGAACAGCGCCCTAAATAAAATTAGGTCCCTATACTCCCCCTGGTGCCTCACTGCGAGGAATAAATTGAATGGTCCCTTCCCCCCTTTAGAATCCAGAAGTGGTGAATGCACGTGTATGGTAAATGTAAATGCACTTAAGTGATAAAGGTTAAAGACTAGTGTGCTAACAGACTTTCTTACGATAAGTTTATAATAAACATATATATATATATATATATATATAAAGCTGTTGTTCACGTTTTACCCAGCAAGCCCTGAGATATCTAGAATCTGTGTTCAACGACTGGTAAGAAGTTAGCATTTATGGGTAGACTTTTGCCGTCCTCCTAATTGAAATGTTTGGAGTGTGGTAATTGTGTGTAGGTGTGACGTTGCACTTTCCTGGCCGGGCAGGTTCGGCGTAAATGACTCTATATTCCTTGCTGTCTATCTGGAGGGAAAGCTTGGATCTCTACAGCACGCGCGCAAATGCTCTCTCGTACGCCAGCGTATGGAGCAGAGGGCTACGGTGATTGGTTCATGTGACCCTTCCTGCCTTGTGAAGCAGACGACAGCGGTAGGATTCCTACCCGGTTCTTCGCGCTCGTGCCATTCTGCTATGTGATACTACAATACGCAATATTGACTGACGTAACTTTACCAAACTCAAATATATCACTTCTTAATGGCCACTGCAGTGTATAATTTATCGCACGAACAGCGATGTGCATTAACAACTAAAAGATCAACACAGTTTTTGTCAAATAAGTTGGTGAAGTCCTCGTGGTAGAAATTCAGCCTGTGGTTGCTCTACCACTTAACCCGCAAAACTATTATTTTTTCTTCTTATTATTATTATTATTTCGTTATTATCTAACTGCTTCATATTGTGTCAATGGAAATGTTTAGCATTCATTTGAAAACTCTTAACATCGAATAGTCTCTGGACAAAAATTATTTTAAAATGTTTTATCAGCATTCTCAAGATGCAATAAACAGTGGTCTGAATTACTAATCGGCACTGTTACGTCAGTAGAGTGTACGATAATTGCATCATCCGCCCACCTCCGTGTCAGAGTGTTTTGCACAGCGCGCCAAGACGACAGAGGTCCCTGATTCGAATCCCGGCGTGAGCACGGGTGTTCTTTGTGAGTGTCCCTTCATCAACTTCATCAATATCATCACTCATATTCATATTCGTGATTAACAAAAAGTGGTAGAAAAGCGAAGTAAAATCCACAACAATGGCGTCTACTGTTGTTCAGAGGCGCTTGTGATTCAGGTAGGTTTTCTAATGACTTGCGAGTAGTGTAATTGGCCCTACAACCAGGACCGGAAAGTATGAACCCCCCTCAAGCAGATTTGCTTACACTTAAAACAGGCTCAACATGCCCATATGAGCTTTTTGCTCAAGTGTGGAATCTTGTCTAATCCAAGATTTTTGTAAAAATGCCCTCGGGAATTTCTCGGAAAGTATGAACCCCCTCAGATTGATTTGCTTATACTTATAAAAGGCACTTCTGTGAGATTGTTGTCCATAAATTTGTTAAAAATATGCCCCTCTTGATATTTTTTTTGGCCACACTTAAAACTAGGCCACCTACACACACACACACACACACACATACACACACACACACATATTTATTTCCGGTTTAAGTTCAATTGGATACCAGGTTCAATTTGTTTATCTATTATTAAAACAATGTATTGTGCAGAGCTCTTCTAGAATTGCTCTGTGACTCTCTCATTTCTTACATCATAAACATATGATTTTTCACCTATGAGAATGACACTACATATGGTGTCATCAGGTAATGCCTCATGGAATTCACAGATAATTTTAATGTTTGTCCTGTCATTCACCACAACTTGTTTTCTTTTTGAGGTGTTGATTACAAACATGGGTCTCTGTGCTTTGAATTCATCTGGTGTGTAATACATGTCAGTATTGCCAGTAGTGACCCTTTTGAATGCCGTAAATGCCTCATATAATTTGAGGAAATCATTCTTGGACATGTCTAAATTGTAATTTTCTCTAGGAAAGACCTCATTTCTGCCATTTTTAAGATATATGTTCTTGATGTTGCAGTTATCAAATCTACTTGAATTTTTTTCCTGATTGTTGTGTCTTCCAGTCTGAAACAGTACCACCACAAAATCCGGCATGTCATATTGTATACTGGAGAATGAATTTGTAGCATCAAACTCATAATAAGTACCAGTTGCGGGCTTCTGTACACATTGATATGTATAAAATTGCAGAGGAATCTGTGGATTTTTTATTATATCAGCTTTGTATTTAAGAGCATAACTGGCCTCATATTCAACAACAGGGATTCTTAACTCCATAGTCTGAATAATGCATTTGCCTGCATCTGGTAAGGTATTAGGCAGAGCTTCCCCTGTAGAGTTTAATGTACTGTACCTCATCAAAGCATTATTATCATTGGCAGCTCTTCTAAATGTAATTCTTAAACCACCCTTCCACATAATATCTTTGTAATCTGAGAAGAATCCTGGCAACAGGCGCATGGGGAACAGCACTGTGTGATTTTTAGATAATATTTTCTCACCAGCCTCAAATCCACCTATTTTGTAGTAAGAAGCCTCGGTTTTGGATAATTTTAATGTGGCCAAAGCTGTGGAGGTAATGCCGGGATAATCCACTCTGTTTATAACAACCCCATGCTTTCTGATCTCAATTTCAGAGAACAGATGCGGCACAAAATTATCTACCAATCTTATATTTGAATTTGCCGGATAATCTGTTCCATCCAGCTTTACAACATCAAATTTGATGTATAGATCTGCTCTGTGGGGGTGTATAAATCCATCCCCTACATCAAGATCAACCTCAATTTCTGTGTTGGGTTGATTTAAATTTGCAAATGTCCTCCTGTTTGGGGGGAATGATTGTAGCTCATAACTCTCAATATTTTCCATTGTATGTATTTTTATTTAAATGTTAATCTCTATGATTGCAGTTGTTGTGGCTCCAGCAAAATCAACTAATTCTTCTTTTTCATTAGTGACCATCAACTCAATATAATCTATTCTGTTGTGGCACACAGGAAAATATAATGTTGGGGATGGATTGTAGATGATGGGCTCCATAAATTCAGAATTAGGTTTGAATGTTGCAATGATGCCAGTTTGTTTGTGAGTGCCTATGCCATTTGATTTGGTGATCATACCCTCGGCCACATTACAGTGAATATTCAGAGTCTCTATGGCTAAGAATTTAGGTATATTAATAGCAGTGTGTTTGATGGCTGGTTCAAGTTTTGTGTTGTTCTCAAAGCCTAACAGCTCTCCTATAGTACCCAGATCCACTGTTTCTGTAGCAGATACAATCTCTACTCTGTGAGTGACAGAATTTTGACTTAACACTATACCTCTGGGTAATTGAGCATTTAGAGTGGACAGATTATATTGCCCTGGAGTGATGACAATTTTTTGATCCCCTACTGCAATTTTGTTGTTGTGGTGTGTAATATTAGGGATCAAGTACATGCCATAAAATGCTCTGAGAGCTATTGTTTTGGGATACACTATGTCATCATGTAATTTGAGTTTCAATATTGAATTTTGGCTGGTGAGATGGAATACCCCCATGATGTTTCAGATACCACAAGGCTTTTTGAAAATTTTCAATTGATGGTTTATTTATTTGAGACATATATCTAAGAACAGATAAGCACAAATGTCCACAATTAACATCTTTGAAGTTTTGAACACGGGCATTATTGTAATAAAGATTAGCTGAATTTAGATATTTTATTAAATTTTCAGGTGGAACACCTCCAAATGAATCAAACACAAATGCCTCATTTTTTAAATATTTAAGATAACAGATCCAGTGAGTGCCCTGATTTTTGTTCTTATCCAAATTAACAATGCCACACTCTTTGTTGAGTGGTTGTTCTGGTAAAGAATCAGACATGTACACACCTCTAAAATTTTTGATGCCCAGTGGCTTGATTAAAGCTTCAATATCTTGGTTTGTAAGCGGCTCTTGTTTTTTTTAAACTTATTCATGGCTCTCTTAACACCTTTGCCTTTTTTCTCCATGGCCAGGTTATGGCGCCTCTGCTCATCTAATTCTGCCCTATTTTTCTTGGCATCTATTACTGTTTTTGCTATGGCAGCTGATCCCCCAGCCAAGCTCCCAACAGCCCCCAGAGCTGCTAAGATGGCAGGGATAGTAAATATAAATCCCCCCACATGTGATTTTTTTCTTGATTGCTGTAATTTTTTTAATTGGGGGGTACTAAGCAACAGTTTCATACCATGGCCCTTTGCAAGACAAGAGCTTTTTTTCTTGCGCTGCTTTTTGGTTAAAAGGCTATCAATAGTTTTAAGAGATTTGAGACCTGCATAAGGTATTTGATACATAACACCCTTGGCCTTCATTGTAGGTTTATTATATACATATTCACAGCCCCCACCCCAGTTTTTGTTTGGTGCTCATAGCTATGGTGGTTCCCAATGCTGCTATTTTTTCACTCAAAGATGCATCTTTGCTTACAAATCTACCAAATGCAGCCTCTTCTAATTTCTTGTCTGCAACATGTCTCTTGTCAAGATCAGAATGTGTGTTGTATGCTATGTCATGGTCTCTACAAGCAGCATCTAGGGGATTTACACCAGGATCCCCTCTGTTTAATCTATGATCCAATTTTGTGCCTGGACCACAATACTGATAGCCTGGAATGTGTAGTTCAAATGGCAACTTGTTTATAATGTCATTAACCAGGCCCCGACCCTCAGAAATATTCCAAAATTTGGGGGGTAGAGTATTAATAATTTTTATGAGATATCCAATCCCCTTAGTGTCATTCACTATAAAATTAGACAATTTTGTGCTTATCATGTCCATAATTCCAACCTTTTCATTGTAAAAATTGTTGTTGCCAGCATTTTCCTCCCCAGCTATCACCAATAACCTATCTACAAGTTTCCTGACATCATCAACCCACACAAATTCTTTAGGCAGGGTGTTGTATTGTTTGATTCCACTGCCAGTCTTGATCTGTGACCATATGGGCTTGATTAAGTTGTTATATTTTGCCCCACTGCTCGACTTAACCCTTTTTTGTGTGGGATCATTGTTCTGGTATAGAGCATCTGATTTTATTAATATTTCTTTGTAATAATCATAATCTTGATCTGTATAGCTGCCAGGCCTTTTCCGAGTCATCAATTCCCACAATCCAGGTGTTCCGGGGTACTTAACAAAAGCACCTTTTTCTCCGAGACGAGATTCTGAATATACAATTATATCATCTCCCATAAATGTTACTCTGAAATTGCCAATTCTATGTATGATGCTACCATCAAGCTCTGTGTCAGCATATAAGCCAAACACCTCATCTTTGTTGTCTTTAGGTGTGGTTAAATATTTTTGAGCAAGAAGACCCAATTCAATAGGATCCTGAGTAGCTTCAATTCTTCTAGGAGCAACAGGACTAGGTGTATGAATACTGGAAAGTGGGGTGATTGGATAATCTAATATGTTTCTTGCAGCTACTGGTACAAGCTCTGTGATCAAATTTTGATTTTGCTCTGTAACAGTTTTGATATTTTTACCTAATTCACTAATAGCATCAATTACAGGCTGTTCTGTTTGTTTGTGTTTTTCATAAATTCCCCGGTTCTCTGATTTCCATCCCTTAAATCTTTTTACAAGATAATCTCTTAACTTAAGATCATCAATGATTGGCCTTTTCATGGTTATTTATTTATATTTCAATGTCTAGAAAATTGTTGATTTTATTTCTGTATTTGCCAGTATTGGGTGTTCTTGTCATATCAATTGTGACAAACCCATAACTGTCCTGGTTCCAGCACCTACTGCAAAACTTGGAAAAATCATTGTAGCTCAAGTCCCCACCTACATATTCATCATGTATGTGTTTGAGGTTGGTATGATCTTGATGAAACACACATATAAAATTGCTGTTGTCTCGGATCAGCTGCTTCGGTATTTTAGAAAAAGTCTGTGCCAGGTAGAAACAATCAATGTTTTTGTGCCGCCCCTGTGTAAAGAAATTTCTAACCTTGTTTTGATTATCCAATATAATGTCATCAAACACAACAACAGAATTATCGAGACATTCATGGAGTGGCTTAACATCTGGTTCAAAAGTGGCAATATCCAATCCATCCTATAGCTTCATCAGCTGCTGATATTTTAATTGTTCCAAGCTCTTAGAAAAGACATACAAGTGCCTGTTTTTCCAGTCTAACCAGTTGGGTGCCAATAAAAAATTATCAACCATTAGTGTAGTTTTACCACAAGCAGATGGCCCAACAATAAGACATCTAATATTTTCAGGCAGCAAGTTGCCATTTCTCTTATTCTGTTGTTCAGGTTCTGGCAGCCTTTTTATAACATCCCAGGTGCTCATATTATCACTTTGTTTGCATCGATCCAGCTGTGTTCTGGGAGTCCTAGCCATTTGACAAGTAACTTGTTGCTTTTTCTGCGGATGATTTTTTCTATGAGATATGTGTCAGGCTGTTTAGTTTTGCTGAGTTCTTGTTCATAGAACCTGCCTTTGAGAATTTCTCCTCGGTGATCTTTTATTATGTATGTGTTAAGGGTCCCAGGTTTAACTTGAACCACTGTAAATAATTCAGTGCTCCAGTTTCTTGTAAAGCCTCTTTTGAATAAGTGCTTATATTTGCTGATTCTTACTTGATCACCCACCTTGTATTTGGCCTTTCTTGTTGTTGGCTGGTATTTAGGATAATAAACAGTGCTGATCAATTTTTGCTCATCAGATGAAGTTACTTCAGAGGGTTTCATGTTGATTGTGGAATGGACAGAATTGTTATATTTATGTAGAAGTTCTGGAAGAATATTAATCCATTTATAATTACCTTGGAGGGTAAATTGTTTATACATAAGATTTTTTAAGGTTCTGTTGAATCTCTCTACAATTGAGGCTTTGAGATCACTGTAACTCGAATAATGTTTTATTGACTGGCTTTTAATAAATTGTTGAAACACTGAATTATAAAATTCTTTGCCATTATCTGTTTGCAAATAGCGCGGTGATCTTCCACTCTGATTGATGATTGTCCTGATGGCTTCTGTAACACATGCCCCAGTCTTGGATTTGAGTGGAACAGCCCAGGCAAATTTTGAAAATGTATCTATTACAGTGAGTAGATACTTGTAGCCCTTGTTGATTTTGTCTAAGTTTTTCAACTGTCCACTTGACAACTCAATCAAGTCGCTCTGCCATAAATCATCTATGCCCTTTGTAACTACTGGCAGTCTCTTAAAATTATGCCTGGCTTGTCTGTGTAATTCATCAACAATAATTTTTCTAGACATAATATGAAAACAAGAATATTGCAACTATGGGGTGTTCAGCAGCTGATACTACAGGATTTTCTAAATATAATTTGTCCCCTATTTGTATTTTAAATTCCAGAGAGCCATCATCTTCAGCATAGGCTGTTTCTAATGTATTGGGATCTGTAAAATCCTCTAACTCTACACTGGTGATTTTTACTTTGTTATCAGCATTTGTTATTGATAAGGTGGGGTAGTGGTGTGCCTGTGGTTGAAGCCAATATTTGATTTTGATTGGTCTCAGTGTGCCCCCAACAAAAAAACTGGTAATAAAATTGTGCAGGGGACAGCATATATATTTTGCCACCTGGTGTAAATGGTGAATCATATTCTTTGTTGGGGATGCTGTACAATTCAAGAATTACTGTATGTTTTGGATTCTCGATTATGCCTGTTATTTCCTTTTCTGCTGTGAGCAATCTGCTTGTTACAGATTCAAGATGCTCATTGATGGTCCTAACAACATCATCATGGCCTGTCTTGATTTTTATGTCCACAATGAGTTTCTTGTATTGTTGCACAATTTCTTGAAGCTGGGTGGCAAAAACAGACAGAGCATTTGCTTGATTGGATTCCATGGTTCCTAGCTGTTGCTTGATATTAGCTACAATTTGTTGCAAATTTTCAACAACTGCCAATTTTGAATTTTGAGCAGTAAGATCATGGACTTGTCTTCTGATATCCTCAAACAGGGCATGCAGTTCATTAATATGTTGATTGGTTGGTAGAGTGGCCACTGTCTGAGTGAGTTGTTTGATCTCTGCTTGGATATTCTTGATATCTTCTGATTTCAATATCCTATTCACTGCCCTCTTAATATTTTTAAGTTCCTGTGATGTAGGCAGATTTGATACTGTATTTTGCAAAAATTCAAGTGCCAATTTTACATTGTTTAATTCAGAAGCATCAGCCACATTTTGCATAGCATTTTGGAGCAGGGCTATATCTGCCTGAGTGGGTGTGGATTGTTGTAAAATTTCAAGTTTTGTTTGGATATCATCTATCAAGTGATGAAAATGAGATAGTTCAGATTCAGTGTTGAGGTTTTCAAGCTTTGTGATTTGGTGCTGGACACTGACAAGTGTATCTACAATCCCAGGCAATCGGGATTCTAGTACATTTGCCAAATCATTTTGCACTGCTGCTATTGTACCTTCAAGATGGGTTATGGAACTTTGAATTTTTCCAAAATCTTCATATGTTTCAAGTTGCAGCTTAATATTTGCTACACTCCGAGTTATTGCACTCAAAGCATCAGAAGATGGCAAATTGTTCATAAAATTTTCAAGTGTCTCAATTTTTTCTTTAACCTCGGCTATGGCATTGTTCAGAGGGTCCAGATTAGGTATTTGGAGTGACTGAATCTGTTCCTTTAGAGTGGAAATGACTAGATCAAAATCTTCTTGTGATTTTATGCTTTTGACAATTGTTTGGAGCTGTGCCTGGACATTATTTATCTGCTCTTCCAATTGTTGTTTCAATTGCTCAGAGTTGGTGGCCTGGGTCTTAAATTTGGCTTGAAGAGCTGCTACAGTTTCTTCTAAACTTTGAAAATTATCTAATGTGGCCAAATCAGTATATTTTTGAAGCAGCACTTTGAGTTCAGAATCAATTTTAAGAAGAGGGTCCATGCATTGTGATTGTAAATTTGTAATTTCTAATTGAAGACTGGCATTGAGTGTGGTTTGTAAAGCTTGTAAATCACTTCTTAATTTCTTGACTCTGACATCAAGCATCAGAATCTCATCACTGTGATCTTCATGTCTTGTATGGCCAAATATATCATTAGGCATTTTGTTTTAGTGGTTATTTATTATAGAGTATCTGATTCTTAATTCTATAAAAAAGGGTATAAGCTTGTCATATGACCCAGGGACCTCAATATATAAGCAGTCACCAGCAGAAACAGTATAAACAGTGCCAGAAATCATGTTTGAGTGCTTAATTCTATAAATATTTCTCCGTACTGAAATCTTGACATCACCCTCAGGGGTTGTAATAAATTGCAATTGCCCACCTACAGGTAATTAATTGGTAATGATTTAAATTATTGTTAAATATGTACAATGTTTTGCCTGTTTCATCATCAACATCTGTAAGTATGCTGTTCAGATGAATAATTAACAAGCCACTCAGTTTAGACAGCATATCAGGAGAGGGTTGTGGTGTTGGCAGCTCCATAATAGCCTGTTTTTTGAACCCAAATAAGTTCATAGGCATGTTTATTTATTTCAAATCATGCTCTGTAATTGGGCATTGATTCCCATTTTTCAAATCACAATGCCCCCATGGTAGAGTATGTATGCCACATGATAAAATACATCTCTTATCATCATGTGGGTCCAGGGCCACTTTTCTTACAATATTTGAAGTCAATAAGTGATCCACACTCTGAATTCTGGATTCTGATGTTTTGATTAAATTCTGGGATTTGAGGCAATTTTTATAATCTTCAAATACAAGCATTTTGTCAACAGTTACTTTGCCAATACCCTTGGCCTTTTTGGCAACAGCGCCACTACATGTTTCAAAAGTGTACATCTTGGCACTTAACCCAGCAAATTTCACAATAACATCACCAAGTGTCTCATCTTTTAACTTGCCAGGCACCTTTTTGTTGTGGGGTTGAATCTTTGTATGTTCACTGGTATCAAAATATTTAAACAATTCAGGCTGTGACATATCTTGATAAACATCTTCTGTTTTAATATCAAGAATAAAACTATCCGTGTCCATGTACATCAATTTTATATTATCACCATAAAAAGGTTTCAACACATCATAATACAATATTAACATATGTAATTTGGCCAATTCCAATATCACAGCCCCTACATAAATAGGTTTATCAAACTTAATCTTTGTTTTCTTCATGTTGAAAAGTGCCATGTGCTCATCATAAATTCTTCTGTAATTGAAATTAGGCTTTGCAACCAATTTTTTGCTCAGGCTGGGGTCAGTAATTATTTTAACATCGGTATGTTTTCTGACATTTTCAATTGTTTTGCCATACACTGAATTCACCATCAATTTAAACAAGCCCTTATCAAATTGGCTCTTTGCAGATGTTCGAAGCTCTGTGTTTGTATCAATGTATGGTTTCAACCATCTTGAGTGCCTGAACCTTAAGACTTTGCCAACTTTGGTCACTTGAACACCATGTTTCATCAGGAACTGGAGGTTTTTGTAATATATGACATAACCCTGTTTTGGCTCCAGGGTCATCATGAGCTTCTTCTGTTTAGAGCCAGGTGAGCACTGAACCTCAGGAATTGGGGGCAGATCAGAAAATTTGTTGTGAAAATCATCAGGAATTGTCAGATCAACCTCTAAGAAGAGGCCATAGTCACTGTCATCAAAGTCCTGAAGATCTTCAATATTGAAATCTTCAACCCATTCAAGCCCTGCATATGGCAGTTTTTGCATCATGGCATGACCATAGAGGCTGTTTGCATCTACATACACTATATAATTTGATGGCCGTGCTGGATCATAATCAGGCATATATTTGTTATTTGCTCTGGCATATCTCTGGGAACATTGCACCATCCCCCCTCTTATACATTTCTCCATAAACAGATACTTATCTTGATCGTGGATCAGATCCAAATGCATGTTAGTGTTCAAAAACGTTGCAGACCATGCTAGGCTCGGGGCACTGAAAAAATATATTGGATCCAGTCTATAATTTTGCATAGAAGATTTTCTGAATGCTTGAAGTATATCAGCTAAGAGGGTGACATCAAGTTTTAAATATGCCATGTGATAATCACCAAATGTCTTGCATTTTAAATTGTTCCACATCAATTGGGCATGGTGATAATCTTCATCAGTGATTCCAAATCCTCTGATTTTGCTGTAAAACTCTTCTTGTGGTGGCAGAGAACACTCATCAAATTTAGAAAAATCTGTAACATAGTCATATGGATATACACCCTTCCGCCTAATTAATTTCAGGTCCTGATTTGGAAACAAGGCACGTGTGATTTTGAATTGATCATCAGATAATTGAGTGGCCAGTGTAGCCAGGCTAGCAGACAGAATTCTGTAAGAATCAAGAAATCTTATGTGAATAGGAACACCATTAACTTTAATTATCTTGCTAATAGATATATGTTTCTCATCATTTTCAGCTAAAATATTTAAATTCTGCTTGTCAAACCCCTCATATCTGACCAGATGATGGAAATCATAATTGGATGCTCCATGGCAAAATATGGGGACAAATTTTGGTCTCTTGATCTTAATATTACAGCTATTACACAGGGCCATTAAGAATTTACCATCTGTATGAGAATGGTGTTTCACCTTGATATTTGTATCTGAAAATTCAGAATCACATACCGGGCATTTTTCTGCATTGTTGAAATCCTCAATCTGTTTCTCTGTTAAAGGCAACATAGGCTTTGATTTTAATAAGATGTTAGATGCTATGTCACGGCACTCATTTTCTATTCTATGTGCAAATATTTTGATGGCATTTGGTCCCATGTATAAGTGTGGCTCACTAGCTACACCATCCCGTATAACCACATAACAAAAGCTGGAAGGTTCATGTAGCTGGTATGGTGTAATTGAAGATTCTTCAGGATCTGGATTGCAGAATGCAAGAGGTTTGAGGTTCGATTCAAAATCACAGACAATATATGCTGGGTGTTCCAACAAGGCTTCAAACTTTTTGAATTTGCAATTTTCACTTGGATTGGGCATCACCATATGAACAGGTTTATGGTTGCCACAGTATTTCAGATGCTCAATTAACTTGTTTTTAGCAATTTCAGCATTTTTTTCACGAACCCCATTCACCATTTTTCTACCATCAAATACAGTTAAACATCTTCTGCACAACTTGAATATTGTCTTAGATTTGCCTTGCTGTGTTCTCACTAAAGCTTCAAGACTGTGTATCAGAGTGTAATGATATTTGCCATCCCCTTCAATTAAGAGCAGATCAATCGGAACAGCAGAATCATCATCAAATGTACTGATTCTGAGAGGTTCTATCAAGCAATTGCCACGGCCAGTAGAACAAATAAATACATTAATAGATAATTGTCTGCCATTGATGTGCCTGGCCCTTCTTTCAAATTTATCAATATTCTGAACAGACATTGGATATTCTAAACCCTCCATTGCCTCATCAAAATCATGTTCATGTTGTTTGTAAAATTTATTCTCTCAGGATGCCTTGAAACTGGATACAAAGCAGCTAAAATACACCACAAAAAGCATTTCTCATCATTATTTTTTATATTAACCACGGCTTGTTTGTTTTTAATATTGGCAGGTAATGGCAAATATGTAGATCCTTGCAATGGGCTGAATTCAGAAATATTAACATATAACTTGTGTGATGAGCCGCATAGGCTCCATCCTGACTCTTTTGCCGCAAATTCAGAGTGTTTAATATTCAATTGATCTATTAAACTGCTTATTATTGTGTCTGAATTTGCGTTTGAATATACCGGTACAGTTTCTGTTATGTGGGGCTGTGTAAATTTTGTGCCATTTGGTTTCTTATATTGTGTAAACAATTTGAGGGACAGCTTATAAGAGCCATTTTGTGCATTTAGAATTGCCTGCAGATCAGGATTTATATTGTTCAAAAAATTCTTAATACCACATCTTGGCTCTGATACAAACCGATAATCTCTTAATTGGCCGTTAAAACTGCTATGGATAGGTGGTGCATAGCGTGGCTGCTTTGCAGGTCCAGCATTAACAGGTGCTTCGTGCTTTCTTTTCAGACCAGATGTAGATGGTTGTGTTGATGACTGTGCAGAGCAAGTATCTTTATGTGTATATGTGAAGTATTGCATGCTGTATTTTCTATGGCATTTAGGGCATATTTTTGTGGGAGTTCTGTATTTGTCCGGGTTACAAATCTTTTGGTGCTTGGCCCAATTGGGGCTGGATATATTCTTATTGCATTGATTACAATATTTTTGACTTGGCATTTTTGTTGTTGTTTATTATATACAATTTCTTGGGGTTCAAATCAAAACTCTATGCTGGATAAAAATATCAGCTGGGTTCAGCACTGTGCTTTGTATGTGTGTGTATGTGTGTATGTATGTGTATACACTTAATATTTTTGGCTTTGGTATTTATATACAATTTCTTGGGGTTCAAATCAAAACTCTATGCTGGATCAGCTGGGTTCAGCACTGTGCTTTGTATGTGTGTGTATGTGTGTATGTATGTATATACACTTAATATTTTTGGCTTTGGTATTTATATACAATTTCTTGGGGTTCAAATCAAAACTCTATGCTGGATAAAAATATCAGTTGGGTTCAGCACTGTGCTTTGTGTGTGTGTATGTATATATGTGTGTGTGTGTGTGTGTGTATGTGTGTGAATATTTTTGGCTTTGGTATTTATATAAAATTTCTTGGGAATCAAATCAAAATTCTATGCTTAATAAAAAATATCAGTTGGGTTCAGTGCAGACAAAAAAAACTGCATAGCTCTATGTCAATTAGTTCTTGAGATTTTGGCGGGAATAAAACTGCCCGGGCGGGGAATATTAATCCCACAGCTCCGCGGGGCGAGAATCTGAGAAACTGCCCCGAATATTGATCCCACAACTCCGCGGCGCGGGAATAGAACTGCCCGGGCGGGGAATATTGATCCCACAACTCCACGGCGCGGGAATCTGAGAAACTGCCCCGAGTATTGATCCGTGCAGAGGAACTGGCCGTGCCGCAGCTCCTCGGTGCGAGAATCTGAGAAACTGCCCCGAGTATTGATCCGTGCAGAGGAACTGACCTAATGCCATGTATATTAATTTTATATAACAACTTGGACAGATATAGGCCTGACTCTAAATATGAATAGATTACAACAAACAAGCTGGATGTAACAAATATCAGATTTTGTATAAAAAAATGCAAAATATCCCAGTTTCAATTCAATCCATTTATCTGAATCGAAGAAACCAACAATTCACATATCCCCATATCATTGTATGCTTGCCCTATTAGTACCTCTTTTGCTGTTGTGCTCAATTAATTTTCACTAATTGGCAATTTTCTTGAAGAGGCCTAATAGAACAAGATACGGCGGTATGAGAAATATGTGAATTAAAGATATTTTAGCAATATACGACGTCTTAAGAAAGGCATATTCGGCTCCAAAGTACTTTGTCTAATGCTTACTACCATTCCCTATTACTGGCAAAAAGAGTTAAAAATATTGACATATTGAAAAAAATGGACTTGTTCCCAAGTGTTCACCGAGTTCAGACATTTGCACATAGATGGCCCTGTTGTTGTTGCTTATCAAATATATATATTTTTTTGGAATATCTCTAAAACAGGCAAATTTTGTTTACTGTTTTCTACAATTGGCAATACTGACATGTATTACACACCAGATGAATTCAAAGCACAGAGACCCATGTTTGTAATCAACACCTCAAAAAGAAAACAAGTTGTGGTGAATGACAGGACAAACATTAAAATTATCTGTGAATTCCATGAGGCATTACCTGATGACACCATATGTAGTGTCATTCTCATAGGTGAAAAATCATATGTTTATGATGTAAGAAATGAGAGAGTCACAGAGCAATTCTAGAAGAGCTCTGCACAATACATTGTTTTAATAATAGATAAACAAATTGAACCTGGTATCCAATTGAACTTAAACCGGAAATAAATATGTGTGTGTGTGTGTATGTGTGTGTGTGTGTGTGTGTAGGTGGCCTAGTTTTAAGTGTGGCCAAAAAAAATATCAAGAGGGGCATATTTTTAACAAATTTATGGACAACAATCTCACAGAAGTGCCTTTTATAAGTATAAGCAAATCAATCTGAGGGGGTTCATACTTTCCGAGAAATTCCCGAGGGCATTTTTACAAAAATCTTGGATTAGACAAGATTCCACACTTGAGCAAAAAGCTCATATGGGCATGTTGAGCCTGTTTTAAGTGTAATCAAATCTGCTTGAGGGGGGTTCATACTTTCCGGTCCTGGTTGTAGGGCCAATTACACTACTCTTGCGTCATACCGAAAAGTAAAACACCAGAGTTCAAAACATTTGTTGCTCAGTGAGGCATCTCATTTTCTAGCTAAAACATGCATGGATGATGTTTTATTGAAAACCCAGCTGACTTCAGGCAAATAAACAATACCTGTGGCGACTAATACCATACGTAAATTATTAAGCAAAAAAGGGCCGACTCTTCCTTCGGACTTGGCGTTCCCACCCGAAATGCCCATGCTACTCCACTGGTTGCCACATATGTGAAGGGCAAAGCGAACGAGGGCGAAGTATCACTGGTTCCCGCGCACGATGTGGCACCGCTAACCGTGCAGGTTCGCCTAGTTGAAGCGTCAACCTTCCCACCGTCCCTGGTCTTCCGAGGAAACGTTTATTGCGAAAGCAGAGAGCAAAACTGGACATATTGTCGTATACTCAGAAGTAATTTAGCTCTGAGCAAGAGGAGCTGAAGAGGTGACATCACGGTTAATGAATTTCGCGCTTCTGAGTGTGTGTATGTGTGTGTAGGCCTCCCCGATGGCGCAGTGGTAGCGTCGTCGCCTTGTAATCAAGGGGTCCCGAGTTCGATTCCCGGTGGAGGCACATAGTGGTTCTGATCCCACTTTAAACTGTGGGTCCAGTCCCGATTAGCCTTACTGTGCATAAAGTGGACTTAAAGCACCAAATCAATCAATCAATCTCAGTGTGTGTAGACTTGTTCGGTGTTGATAGATTTCTGAACAATCAGTAATTGAACCAAGCCGACCCACCAAATGTTCCCTTGTATTTCTTATATTAAAATAACTAGAGACCAGGTTCTGCCATGATTTCTAAATTACTTTCAGGTTACATTTCTGTAAATTCCCATTTTCGATGTGTTTTCCCCATACTTATATCTATTCTCCTTTCTTTCTTGTGGGTTGTTTCTACATGTATTTGCCAACCTCTGTGGCGGAGTGGAGGCTACGACTCCAGAGCTCACGGGTTCGAATCCCGCCCTGGACATGGGTGTTCATCATGAGTGTCCCGTCATAAATTTCATCACTCGTCCTCATCGTGGCGAGTAGCCAAAAGTGACAGGAAAACGACGCTAAATAGGAAAAATCAACAATCCTGTATATAGTTGGTAAAAGTTACTCGCAATTTGATACTGAAACTTTAAAAAGTCAAATTAAATGTTTCCTTACTTTTATTCGAGCTTTCTACAGAGTGATTCAAAAGTCCCTCAACACCCTCTATAAAGTGTAAAGGAGTTACGCTGGGTACAAATAGTCATGATAGAAACAGGTTGGGCCTAGGGGAGAACCAATCGGTGTGTTCCAAGCGGATGTCCGCCATATTGGTGGCCACCATATTGAATTCAACTTATTTTTTTATAGATGTGATGCGTACATTAAGTCAGGCTAGAATTTCACGAGAAATGGAATGGTGAAAGTTTCAACCTATCTTTATCAGAAAAAATATATGACCACATCTGAGTGTTTTCTCTTTCCTTGCCCTGCTTATTCCTTCAATTGGGTTTAATTTTCAACTCAGTATATTTTGTTTACCTATTTGGAAGCTCTGGAGCGCGTGAATCTGAGCCTTACGTCGAAAAGCACAGATTTTGTGCATTTTCTACAACTGACATAAACAACTTATTTTATGTCGTAAAATAAAAGCTGTATAACACGGATTCCCAGTTATTAACTCCCGCCCCGTTTATGACTACGGATAAACCCCGCCCACCTACTACAATGTTCACGACGAGAAACTTTTCAACCCGAAATTGCCAATCAATTCGAACGTTATTGATATGACAACAATAACAAAGAGACTGACCTGCTTTGTTGTGCAATAAAGTTTTTACTGTGTCAATAAACCTGATCGAATGAAGAGTTGAATCGATCAAAGGTTGTCTGCGACTAGAGAGAGGAGTCTCTCTCTATCATGAAGCCAGTCGTAGTAAAAAAGAAGAGAGAAAAAGGCGACAGTCGAAGTAATCGTGTAAGATATTTTTGATGCGCTGTAAAAGCGGTTTACTTCAAGCTATTATCAATTCCACACATGAAATTTTTTCAAAAATCTTTAAAAAATAACGTGCTGAATAATGTAATTTATGTT
Organism: Lepisma saccharinum; assembly: GCF_977018435.1. NCBI lineage: Eukaryota > Metazoa > Arthropoda > Insecta > Zygentoma > Lepismatidae > Lepisma > Lepisma saccharinum. Next base: position 2,209,723 of record NC_139232.1, read on the forward strand.
TACGTCTTATGTGGCCATCTGGCTTAAGTACATACAGCGCCTTAAGCTTCAATATTTGCAGACCGAATTATCCTAAACCCGGGATTAAACCTTCAGTCTCTTGATTTTGAGTAATATGAAAGTTTTAACATAAAATGTGTCGTGATCGACAATTTGTATCACTAAGAGCTATTGACATAATTCAGTTTTATTAATATTGTTATGCACAACACAATTACCGTAGGGATATGTAGAAGCAATATAGTGTTCTTAAAGAAATAGAGTGCCTCCCCGATGGCGCAGTGGTAGCGTCGTTGCCTTGTAATCAAGAGGTCCCGGGTTCGATGCCCGGTTGAGGCACTTTGTGGTCGGATCCCAGTTTAAACTGTAGGTCCAGTCCCGATTAGCCTTACTGTGCATAAAATGAACTTAAAACACTAAATCAATCAATCAATCAATGAAAGAAATAGTTATTACTTAAATATACATTGTACTTGATAATAATAGCCGACGTCTGGCGGAGTGATCACCACAGTGTGATATGGCGCGACACCAGGGATCCGGGTTCGAATTCTGACTTGCGCATAGGTATTCTTTGTGCATCCATTTCCATCATATCATCACTCATTATCATTTTCGCGATTAGACAAAATCGGCAAAATAATAATTTAATGAAGATTTTACAGGGAAGAAACAGCGGTATAGCGAAAATATACTTTTAGTTTTGGGCACATGGTCACGTAGAAGAGAAAAATTATAAAATTGCACTGCGTTTGAAATATCCTTAAAAACAGTCAGCAATAGGTTGATACTTAACGCTACGCACATAGTACATAGAGGAGATTGAAAACACACCAATAAAAATACTATTATTTTTGTAAATCAGATACAAGCACAGAATAAGTAATGAGCCTGATCTGCATCATTACACAATTTATTCTATATTTTCAATAGCTTCTATAATATGCAATTTCCAATGTTAAAAGTACGAGATTGTCTTGATTTGTAGAGGAATATATTTTAAATGTATTTATTCTAAACTTAACTGCTATTTATTCTTTAATAGATTCAATATGGTGTTATATAGTTTCGTATTTTTCTTTATTTTACGTCGCTTTTCTGCCTATTTTGGCTAATCGCGACAGTGATTAGATGAAATTGAGGAACAGAGAGAACAGAGAGTTCGGGACTCGAACCCGGAAACTTCGATGGCGAGATTGAAAGCCGGCCACTTAACACGCTCATCCCGCAAGATTATAATTATGATGTTTGTTTGTGTACATGAAACATGTGAGTTTTCTTTTAATTTTTTCAAGACCTTTGGCCTCCCCGATGGCGTAACGATAAGATTGGCTCTTTGTAATCAAGGGGTTACGGGTTCAGTACCGGGAGGAGGCACGTAGTGGTTCGGAACCTACTTTAAAATGTAGTCTAGTCCCGATTGGCCTATCTATGCATAAAGTGTACTTTAAAGCAAACTCAAGATATTTTGTGTGCTGCAGACTTGTAGGATTGTAAAGAGTATGTATTTGGGCTAGATAATTGATTGTTACCTAAACTTGATCGAGATTTTCAATAATGCTTCGTATATGTGAATTGAAAGTAACTATTAATGATGAAATAATAATAGAAAATAGTATTGTTGAAACACTGAGAGCTGAATCTGTAAGATTATTAATCTATAAATGCAACCATGACTAGAGGTGATGTCCGATAACCCTTTCGTGAATTTTCCAACGGCTTAGTCGTGATGGTCAGGCACGTAGCCGTGCTTTGTCAAAAGAAGAAAAATATTGCCTTTAAATGGTCGCTCGCAGTGAGCATTCCACTGATCTTTGGGATACAAGCAGGTTCCCACACATTAACATACCTGGAACCTTCACGGGGTATATATAAAAAAAACACTTCGGTGGAACGTTCCCAGATGTGTATCAGCGAATTAACTGATATATCGTTATTTTTGGAAGGGCGTGCCGTAAATATTCGACTTTTGGGAAAGGCATGCTGTGGCCCAGGCGGTTCAAAAACCTTGCTGCGGGCTCTTATTTGCTGTTTCTGGCGCTCGAACACGAGGAATGTCCGTTTACGCCTCGTAAACTTCTGCTTGAGACGCAAATGCATTAGTCGATTTCGTGTTCGTTGAACGAATACTGTGTTCATGATGGCGGTAATACTAGTAAGGGGTTTGCATCGTGACGTATGCTTAACTTTGGTGCATCATAATGTTGCTCCTAAGCTGAATGGGACCAATTTTGCTCCTCGTACTCGTTCGAATCTCCCACCCTCGAACATATACAATAGAATATTATTTTGATATGACAATATTCATAGACATACCGGGTGGTCCAAAAGTCCCGGAACGATCACATATCGTGAGAAATACACATCGAATCGGAATACGAAAAAATACGTGTTTAATAATGAAAGAAAGCTATTCAATGATATCACACTTGATTCCTCAACCCCGCCCCCTGTGAAATTTTAAATGGAAACCCCCATTTTGTATTGTAGAATCGGAGGACTTCATTCCGAGTCCAACGAGCTATCAACCAACCTCCTAGCTCAATTAGGAACGGAGACATGGCAATTTTAAATTTTCGCAAGAAAAATAATAATAATAATAATAATTGAGCTAGAGTGATAGCGATTGCAGATTCGGAATCTGCACGTCCTCTTTCCGATTATACAATACAAAATGGGGGTTTCCATTTAAAATTTTACAGTTGCCTCCGCCCCACCCCCAGGGTGCGGGGGTGGGGAATCAAGTGTGATATCATTGAATTAGCTTTCTTTCACTTATTAAACACGTATTTTTTCGTTTTCCGATTCGATGTGTATTTCTCACGATATGTGACCGTTCCGGGACTTTTGGACCACCCGGCATATATACAGGTTGATTCAAAAGTCTCTTGACATTTTAATCAAAGAGCATTTTTATGACAAAATTGACATTACTGCTGAAAAGTACTATAGAATAGAAGATATACTCAGTACACTTCAATGTAGTGGCCTTGTAACTCTAGGTATAGCACACACCTCTCTTCCGTAGACCGGAACACATGCTCGACATAGCTGCAATCATCTATTTCATTTTCATATATCATTGAATTGGTCACATAGACTAAACTATATTTTAACATAGAGATACTGATTATATTTACTTAAGTTTCAATTTCATTGCGTCTTTTACTTCACGATGAGCCAACTACCGCAGACAGATTATGGTTTTATGTATACTGCTGGGCTTCGAGTGCATACCACTCCTTTTGCCTGTTCGAGCGTTATTCGATCGAGCGAAGAAGCTCTCAATTCCGTACGCTATCTAGCGTCGTCCGTGCGAACTATTTGGCGCTGGAGCGAAATGCTCTTCGTGCAGCACTCTACACTATCCTGAACGAAGTGGCAAATAATTTTAAAAACTGAGACGGGGGCGTGGTTATAATTCACTGATCTATTGCACTGGAAAGTGGCACTCTTATGTTAAGCCTTCCATTATGATTTATCTCTTTTAAAGTAGCAACAACGAGTGGATTAAAATGGATTTCATCGTTCGATTTTTTGTATCTTTGAATCAACTAATTGTAAAAACTTAAACTTCTCCAGTGCCTTGGGCTGTTGTCGTCTTCCTGTCGATTTTTCCAAAATATGAACACTCTAATCAATTTAATATAGGTAAGGCGCAAAACCAACCGTAGAGTTTTAATGTTGTTCTGCAAGGGCACAACCAGCCTATTTTTCCATATTGGTCTGGATTAAAATGGCAAGCACTTGCTTTGTTTTAGTTTTTCAGCCGGTAAATCATGCAGTTGGTCTACCACCAGAAATTATTTCTCTCTTTTCTTTAAATCTTCTCGAGCTCAGCCTTGGAGGAAGCGAGTTTCCCCGGTAATTTTGGAAAAGTCGACAAGAAGACGACAACAGCCCAAGAACTGGAGAAGTAGATTAATTCTCTTCGATACAAGTTCCACAGATTACACTAATGAAATTCACTGCAATAACTGTCAAAGTAGCTCTAAATTAAGTAAAACGTTGGTTTTAGGCTCGAAAGGAACTATGAGGCCGCAATGAGTAGCACACATGCGGTCCCTTTGCCGAAGATCTGCAAAGCAACCGACTGTTCCTTTTCCCGAAGTGCCACCAAATATACCGAGTGTTAGCGATCTGCTGTGTTTTCTCTATTTCCTAATTGAATGATTCATTTCACGGAATAACCGCTCATGATATGTGTGTGTGTGTGTGTGTTTTCAGTATTCCAAGCTCCTACCAGCCCCATGTTCAAGGGCACCCACGGGATTGTTTCTGAGAGCGGGGCAGAATGCAATTTCACATATTGCCCTTGAGTCATGGAAATTTTTATTTTATCGCTTATTATTATTATTTTACAAATCATAAAATTGAAATTGAATGAAGAATACTTTGGCGTTGTTGACTTGAGCATGGACGTCCGCAGCATTTTTCCCAGGGAGGGGCAAGCAAAGTTTTTTTTCAGGGGCGCAAACATGGCAGGCATATCCCCCCCCATTATAGTGTTGTTCGCTCAAATAACATTGCTTCCAATTGAATTTATCATGTTCATGCAATAATTAACATATATTTTTGTGGCAGAAATGAAATTACATGTGTGAAATATAGCTATAATTTTTGGTTGACCTTCCGGACGCCCATGGACGTGAGTCCACTATTTAAAGAGAAACTGGAATCGCCTTGCTTTCTTTCCGTAAACATCTATAAATTGTTTGTAGTTCTTTGTCTATTTGTACTTTTTCACAAATTATTTCCTGACTTTTTGGCATCCCGAACAGTCGAGAAAATCCAAAGGATCGCATTTAAAAGTGGCATTCGAAGCAGATATAATTTTCAGATTTTGGGATATCTTATTGCTTTTTTCGAAAAGAGAAGAAAATTGGAAAACAGCTACCATGGCGTCGGCCAAAGGCCCAGCATACGGTTAGTTCCTCACTTCGCCATCGACTTCTAGCTTCCTTACTTAACGATCGTGTGAGAGCTTTATCTTATTCATTTCCCGACAGAATTAGAAACCGTCTCAAAATCCATCGTTAATACCATAGAACTACCGATCAGAATTGAGGAGCACGCTGGCCAGCTGAAGTTGGAAGTAGAAGAAGAAGAAAGACAATAGATGTTCCGACTGTGTATTCAAGGCAGCTTAAAGAAGAAAAAGATTCGACCAATACATATATATATATATAATGATTGGGGCAAATATTTTATTTGCTGAATGTTGAGTGAAGAGTCTACTAATTATTATTGTTTTAAATAAATAGTTCGTATGTCTAGATTTTCTACTGTGATACGGTTATTTTACTTTCACAACCGACGCGAATACAATTTTCAAGTAAACAGTATAAACACTGAACAGCCACATACGTATGTATGTACTCTCTGGTTTGTTGGCTGTAATAAATAAACTGTGCTGTGTGTAGCACCGCAGTAAACCAATCTGCTGGTGTTGTAGTGATATATATAAGTTATGAATTGTAATTAGTTCTTCATGGACTTCAATGTAAATTTCACAGTAAGTATTTTAGGAGCAAAGAAGTGCCAGTGAAATATAAATATAATATGGTAACTTAATGTAAACACCACAATTTTCGCACTTCGAATGTTGTGAAGTTTATGTAATTTAATTGACTAGTTCGTATTGGGGGATATATTTCAAAACCGTACGAGAAGGGTTTCATTAGAATATACAACTTCTATCGTAATATACGGGTAATGCAACTTTATGCTAGTGTGTCCGTAAAGTGGTATATCAACTTGAAATAACATGTTATACACTCACATTCACTGCCACAGGTTACATGTGCTACATTTTTCAACAGTGCCAATATAAGAGAAAACATTATTTTCCCAAATCTTCAGCAATTATTAGCATCTAAACTTGCGAAGTCGTATACCGTGTTTGTGCAGTCGCCATTTTTAAAGATGCGATTTTAAGGATCGTCTGAGACCCCTTTTGCTGCCTTCCCGAACTGAAGACGTAAAAAATCTTACGGTAGTTTCCAGTCGGAGGTGCGTAGGGAAGTGTGGACCTACTTAACCAACGTGTGAGACTGGCTTTAACAGGCAGACTGTCAGATGTTAACGGTAGAGAATTGTAAATTATAAAATTGTGACTCACTTGCTGATTCACTGTACCCCACAGTTAGGGTTGTGCAATTACGCGTAAAAAATGTTTTACGTAAATTACGCGTAAAATACGTATAAAACGTAAAGTACGTTAAAACTAGAATCAAACATAAGAAGTTAAAAGAAAACATGGTTTTTACGATGGTGTATTGCAGTTGCGTATCATACCCTATCAAGTAGTGTCTCGAAACCATTACATTTTTATTGAAAATAACAGTCGTGTCGAAATGTGTAATTAATTCCATTAACTAGTTGGCACTGCACTGTAAAAAAAAGTCTACCTTTGATGAGAAGCAAAACCGGGACCATTTAGCATGTTGGCAACTTATCATACCGACTTGACTCCAAAGTCATATTTCCACAGCATTTTATTTGCCCAATTTGACTTCTGTAAAAAAAAATATTATTAAAGGCGGGGGGGGGGGATGATGATTGGCAAAGAAGAGACATTTAAACCCGCGATTGGTAAAGAAAGTCTTCATGAATTAAGTAATGATAATGGTATAAGATTGATTACTTTTGCAACCTCAAAGAATTTAATTGTGAAAAGTACCACTTTTAAACATAAAGATATCCATAAATATACCTGGTCTTCTCCAGATGGTAAAACTCATAATCAGATAGATCATATTCTCATTGATAAGAGAAGGCATACTAGTATAATTGACGTTCGTACACATAGAGGTGCTGACTGTACCAGTGACCATTATTTAGTAATTGCTAAATTAAGAGAAAGACTCTCAGTGATAAATCATAAGCAACAAAATCTAAAAGTTATAAAATTTGATACAGGAAAGTTTGCTGATGAAAGAATTAAGAAAGATTACCAAATTAAACTGTCAAATAGATTTGATGTTTTGCAGGATTTAAATGATGATGAAAATATAAATGAAACAGACGTAAATAAGAATTGGGAGCACATACGTAATGCAATAGAATCAGCAGCTAAAGAAAGTATAGGATACCATAAACCAAGAAAAAGTAAGCCATGGTTTGATAATGAATGTCATAATCTATTGGAAATAAGAAATCAGGCTAGACTTAGGTGGTTAAATAACTCTGATGATACAAATCTAAACAATTATAATAGAATAAAGCGAGAAGTTAACCGCACGTTTAGAAGTAAAAACAGAGCTTACTTGAAAAGCAAAATTAACGAAATGGAAACAAACAGCAAAAATAAAAATATCCGAGATTTATATAAAGGTGTAAATGAGTTTAGAAAGGGGTGGCAACCTAAACTAAACTTGATAAAAGATAAAGACGGTGATTTTCTAGCTGACCCAAGCGATATTCTAAATAGATGGGAGAACTACTTTAATGACCTTTTAAATGTTCATGTAGGAGATAAATCAGAAGTAAATGAAGTCCACACAGCAGAACCTTTAGTTCCAGAACCTAACTTGACTGAAGTTAAAGATGCTATTAAAAGACTAAAGAATAACAAAGCACCTGGCATTGATTTAATACCAGCTGAGTTAATTAAATATGGTGGAAATTCATTAATATGTCAAATTCATAAATTAATTTGTTTAATATGGAATAAAGAAGAAATCCCTCAACAGTGGAAAGAATCCATAATTGTTCCTGTGTTTAAAAAAGGTGATAAAATGAACTGCAATAATTACCGTGGAATTTCTCTACTCTCAACAACATACAAAATATTGTCTAACATTCTTTTAACAAGACTAACACCATATGCTAATGAAATTATAGGTGATTATCAATGTGGATTTACACGTAACAGATCAACTACAGATCAAATTTTTCACATCAGACAGACACTTGAAAAAAAGTGGGAATATAATCAAAATGTCCATCAGCTATTCATTGATTTCAAAAAAGCATATGATTCGGTCAAAAGAGATAAATTATATAATATATTAGTAGAGTTTGGAATACCTAAGAAGCTTGTTAGTATGATAAAAATATGCACCAGTGAAACAGAAAGTAAAATTCGTGTGGGTATTAATATGTCTGACAAATTTACAATTCATGATGGGTTAAAACAAGGAGATGCATTATCTCCATTGATCTTTAATTTTGCCTTAGAATATGCTGTAAGGAAGGTAAAATAAACTAAAGAAGGACTAAAATTAAATGGTGTGACTCAGTTGTTAGCATATGCAGATGATGTAGACTTACTGGGGGATGATGTGAATACAATTAAGAATAATGCTAAAATATTTTTCAAAACTGCTAAAGAGATAGGTTTGGAAGTTAACAAAGAGAAAACTAAATATATGCTTACAGGCCGAAACCAAGTGTTAGGTAATAATCAAAATCTAATTATTGATAACAACTCGTTTGAACCAATTTCCAAATTCAAATACTTAGGGGTAATATTAACAAATGAAAATTATATTAAAGAGGAAATAAAAAGTAGGCTTAATTCAGGAAATGCATGTTACTTCTCTCTTCATAAACTTTTGTCTTCTCGTTTAATATCTAAGAAACTAAAAGTTAAAATATACAAAACCGTAATAATTTTGAATTCCTGTTCAGATATTATTAGAATAATTAAATCAAGAAGACTTAGGTGGGCAGGCCATGTGGCACGAATGGGAGAGGAAAGAGGAGTTTACAGGATTCTTGTTGGGAAACCTGATGGTAAGAGACCTGTAGGAAGGCCAAGACGAAGATGGAGGGACAACGTTGAGATGGACCTAAGGGAAATCAGTAGGGATGGAAAAGAGTATATAGAACTTGCTCAAGATAGGGAAAGATGGAAGGCCTGTGTTGCTGCAGCCATGAACCTTCGGGTTTAAGAAGGCTAGGGAGTTAGTTAGTTAGTTAGGGGGGTGATGACGTTCTTTTCATTTTTAAGGAATGTTTGTGCGTAGTTCGGGACTGATAAGTGTAGTGATGCAAAGTCGATATCTTCTTCTCTCACTAAGCATGTACACAACGCCTAAAATTACATAATTTTTCAAGGTAAAGAACAACATAAAGAATTTATCATTTTAAAAAAAAATACCGAATGGCAAACTGGAAATCACTTTATGAAATGAGAACTTGCCACGAGGTTTCTAACAATTCCCACATTATCATTTGCGTCTGTGTATAGACTTAGAGCCAAGATTTAATAGCATAATAATATAAGCAAATAATATAGTGATATCAATTCCATGCAAAACACGAAATTCAAATAATACACTTAGCGCTTATTTTATTTACGTCTCATTTGATGGCTTCAACTTTATTAAAGTAATTTCGTATTCAGCAGTTTCAAAAATATTTGCGGGCCTCCCCGATGGCGCAGTGACCTTGTAATCAAGTGGTCCCGGGTTCGATACCCGGTGGAGGGATTGGTTCGGATCCCACTTTAAACTGTAGGTCGAGTCCAGATTAGCCTTACTGTGCATAAAGTGGACTTAAAACACCAAATCAACCAATAAAAATTATTTGCAATTTGTATTAAAGAGAAAAGAATTTTCCATCAAATTTGCAATTAATATTTCACAGACTTACATTAGTTTGCATTTTATCATTAAGAAAAAGTGTTGTAGAAGAGATTCGAATCGGGGACCCATTGTGTGGTATCAAGTACCATAGTCACTGGACCACACCACCTTCCTTGACGAAGTGCTTACATGTCCCTACCCAAGCAAGCATTTGCACTGATCAGGAAAAAACGGAGTGAAATCACGGCAACAGTGTTTGCTAAAATCTACATCACGGAGTGTATTGTGACGAAACGCACTTCAAAAATCATTGACATAACCACTACTTTCTGAAAGTATGAAATGTTTTCACCTTTTCACATAGTATTTCAGATACTTGCAGATACACTCTGGATTCGTTGCTTCACAACAAAATTTTCCTTTCTAGTCATAAAAGAAAAGAAAAATGCTTCGGTATTGACAAAACTACCACTTCAGCGCCATCTGTACGCAGGAGTTTGAACATGACGGAGACCTCATATTTTCTGTTATTTACTTAAAAACCTTTAATCGTAGCAAAATTATAAGTATTCCAGATTGTAGTAAATAAAACAATATTTTACATCCGGAAATTTCTTCCTTACAGAATCTATATTAGTAACACGGTTGTCTCTGGGAATTTGGGCCTGTTCTTTAAGATGGCTTTAGAACCCCCTTAAAAAAACTATCCTTCCGAATTTGTGTGCTCTTATATTGGAATTTTACAAACTGCCACATTCACATTTACATTATAATTATCCTATGCAAGTGTATAATACACATGTTACTAAACCTGTGAAATCCAATCTAAATAAATTGTATTGATCGATTGATTGGTTTCTTAAGTCCAATCTGTGCACAGTAAGGCTAATCGGGACTGGGCCTACAGTTTAAAGTAGGATCCGAACCACTATGTGCCTCCACCGGGTATCGAACCCGGAACCCCCAAATAAATTGTAGTTAATCGTATATCAAAATGGGCTAGAATTTCACGAGAAATGCAATGGTGAAGGTTTTTTCGACGTATCTTTAACCAGTAAAAGGTTATGACTGAATTCTTGTACCAATTAGCTCCTTTTCGAGGTGTTAGAAAAATGCCTTAAAATTTGTTTAGCGCATCGGTAATGCATCGAGATCAAAGTGACGTCTAGGGAGAGACGTTCGCATGCCATTGCATATTATTTTAATCGGATACATCCATGAAGAGCTGCTCATTATGAATGGTTGTCGCGAACAATTTACAGTGTGACGCTTCCATTGAATTAAAAGTCCTTCACAGTGACAAGGCTAATGTTTATGTTCAGAAGGAAGTTCATAAACAGAATATGTGACCCTTGTCATCTGATAACTAATTTTGGACAAAAACTGGTTCATAACGTTCCCATAAGTGTTCTGGTGTTCTTCCCTATTGAAAAAACTCTGTAAAAAGTACCTTCTTCCATAAGCAAGGGTGAAAAAAACTGTTTATTTAACAAATCCAAGTAGCCCTAAGCATTTAAGGTTCCGTTGATGGAAAATTGACTAACCAATCGTGTTCCACACAGCAAGTCACACCATTAACTTACCAACACTAACCATTCAGCTTTGATCTGTCAAAAATGGGTTATCAGATAAAAAGCATCGAATATTCTGTTTATGAACTTCCTTCTGAACATAAACATTAGCCTTGTCACTGTGAAGGACTTTTAATTCAATGGAAGCGTCACACTGTAAATTGTTCCCGACAACCATTCATAATAAGCTCTTCATGGATGTATCCGATTAAAATAATGTTCAATGGCATGCGAACGTCTCTCCCTAGACGTCACTTTGATCTCGATGCATTACCGATGCGCTAAACAAATTTTAAGGCATTTTCTAACACCTCGAAAAGGAGCTAATTGGTACAAGAATTCAGTCATAATTTTTTACTGGTTAAAGATACGTCGAAAAAATCTTCACCATTGCATTTCTCGTGAAATTCTAGCCCATTTTGATATGTCGCACGACCCCCTTCCCATTTAAAATTCTGAAGTTGAATTCAAGATGGCGGACATCAATATGGCCGCCGACCGTGTGGGTGGCGTCAATGTGGTTCCCCCTTGGCCAGGCAATGATTGGTCATCGCCAATTTCAAATTCCATGCCGCAGTGGCCTTGTACTGAGGGTGTTAAGTGACTTATTGAGCCACCCTGTATATATACACAAGTACTATAGTGGAACCACGAGCAAAACAACCTGCGATGACCAGCGAGTCCTGTGCACCGTACCCCCGCGAGTAGGGGAGGGGGAGAGTTGACCATGCTTCCTTATGGCCCGAGGTGGAGGGAAGAAGGGAAAGTTGCGCGGGGACTTCTCGTCCCAAGGTTTTTTTCCTTGTGGTCGATCTATAGTGCAAGACGTATATATCAAAGGCTTCTCGATTTTTAAAAATATGTGAAAGAATAGTTCTATTTTTTAAAAAAAATCTATTAATGAGGGTGAGGGCGTGAGGTGGCTGTGTAAACAATTTTCAGAAAAAGAATGATTTTGTGCTGAAATATGTAAGAAAATTAGTTTAAATTGTAATATAATTAAATTTGTTTTTATATTACTAATTTACGAAAGAATCTGTGTAAAGAACTGTTTTTATTTACGCGAAGTAAATTACGCGTAATTTACGTAAAATAACGTAACGAGTAAATTACCTTGCCAACCCTGCCCACATTGCGTTCGGTGTTACTTTTTTTAGGCTTATAGGACTTACGGGGCACACTGTAATGTTTGTAAGAAGGTCTTTGCTTCTGTTCTACATACAGGTATGATGACATGCGAATGAAAGCTGCTCAGACCCCAGACGAAAGGCGTTTGGAAGAGGTCGGTAACTTCCACGCCCCTTCCGCGGTGAGTGACACTGATCTGTGTCCAGAATTACCTGCCACTTCGCCTAAAATGCACATTCAAGGCCTACCCAGTCACCATTACGGATTATTGCCGTGGCGTTCGGAAGGAATTTGTTACGCAGCAATGCCCTGTCCGTGGCAACTTCTCCCAAGTCATGTTCAAGGTTGTTTCTTGTAACGTGCTCTGCTCGCTTCCTTTCCCTACTGACCCGGCGCTGGCCTTGAGCGTACCTGTCGTATAAAAGCAAATCGTGACATTCACGGACAGAACAAAGGCTTCATGCAGGAAGGAGCTGGTTGGCTAAGACAACCAGCTAGTTTTTAGCAGTTTCACGTGCTTCGAAAGCGGAAGACAGCTGCGGAACCAGTAGTTTTCTGACCAGTTGGAAGATAGACTCTGTGGTGTTATTCAAGAGTACTTTTTCCAATACCATCAGGTGGGGAGAGAGAGTTCAAGAGACAAACATGGTTTTATTTCATATATCCTTTACGGGGCATTCTTTCTTCTTTTGAAGTAAGTCTTCAAGCTTTCCTGGTGAACGAATGATGAATAAATTCTCTCGAGCTATCGCCCAGGTCAATTCTGGAACAGTTTCCGAGCTTTCGAGAGTTAACGTCGCTCTCATCTTCGGGTAGAATGTGACGTTAGCTGTCGAGAGCTCGGAAACTGTTCCAGAATTGACCTGGGCGATAGCCCGAGAGAATTTATTCATTCTTTATTTTGGTCGTGCGGTGAAAGGCGCCAGGCTTTGGTTTCAGGCTACTGGACGCGCGCTGGTTCGAGTCTCCTCTGGGAAGCGTAAAAACTTCTCTCCTGAGATTTCGGCCTGTGTATGGGACCGGTGGCCACCCACCATCGTGAGGAAATTGGGGAGCTACGAACGAGTACCGCATACCCGGTCATGGAAAACCTACAACAACGACTGGGAGTTCGTCGTGCTGACCACACGTCACATCGTATCTGGTTGCATGATATCCCACCTCAGAAGGTGGGAGTGAAACATCACCCCTAATCAAGAGATGACGAAAATTTTCAGTCAATAACGTCAGGATTATAAAATTCCCCTTCCGGTCCCGACCAAAACTTTTCCTTCCTGCACACCCCTAATTAAATAAGCAGCATTATTCTAATGTATCTGGTGGTGAAAACATTCTCTTATTATTTTGTTTGACATGTCAGTTAATTGCTGTAGCTTACAGCTTGCAAATCACAGAAAACAATATTATTTGTAATAAATATCGCTGCAATTTTACCATTCTAAAGTGGAGTCACCTTTAGAACCGGTGTCCATTCATAGCGGAGAACGGTTATTTTGGCAAAATCCTGTTTCCTTGCTGGGGAGGAGGGGTTTTAATGTTGCCACTTCTTGACCAAGCAGTAGGCCTAATTGGTTGTTTGACCTCAAGTTCCGTCGTAGGTAAACGCAGTAACAGAGGGTCACTCCCATAAACGCGATCTACGCGCTGGATTCCAGGCCGACGCGGCTATAATAACATAACGTTTTTCCAGATATCTCAGGTGAAAGCAAGTGTCCCCTCTGCCTCCACCTCTTGTGGGCGCCCTTCAGGGCACAATTCTGATTAAATGATTTATGGAAGTACTGTACCCTCCCCCTTCTCGGTTCTGTTTCAGTGTTTCCATGATTAGTATAATACAATTGATTAATACCATGTTCCTTGGAAATAGGCTTCGACTTTTTGGACACACCTTGCAGGGTGGCCACGAATTAAGGGGGCACCTTTGCATCATCAATTACGTTTAATAATGAGAACGTATTTATAATATTGCCACCTTTTTATTTTCTGAATATAGTAACTTAGACATTACAATGACTATTTTACCTTTTTTCCACATAATTATCAATTTGAGCCCCATTTAAATTTCAATTAATGCAAGGTTGGAGACGTAATTTGCTTTCCTTCTATCTGTTCGTGGCTTACCAGATTTGTAAGGTCTGAAACACTTTCGGTTGCATCAAATAACTTGTTGATTCTTGAGATAGAGTCACTTTTAAATGCTGGCCTCCCCCGTGGCGTAGTGGTAACGTCCTCGCCTTGTAATCAAGGGGTCCCGGGTTCGATACCCGGTGGAGGCACATAGTGGTTCGGATCCCACTTTAAACTGTAGGTCCAGTCCCGATTAACCTTTCTGTGCATAATGTGGACTTAAAACAACAATTCAATCGACAGTCCACATTCCTGCAGCATTCGTCACTGAACTTCAGCTACACGTTATTGGCAATGGAAAGTGCACGTACACATTTGACAGGCTGCTCAATACTTAGTCGACTTGTAGGCGACTTGCTGCCATTCTAAACAACATCCACTTCTTCCGCTATGTCGGTAAGATTTTACATACGTGCAAAAGGATAGAACAATACTAGCTCAATTAATACAAAATTTACAGTGACAAAAGGTGCCCCCTTAATTCGTGGCCACCCTGTATTTAGAGAGACAAGCTTCTGATTTCGCTAGCATCTCTCTCTCTCTCTCCTCTCTTCTTTATTTCCCGCGTTCTCCTTCTATCCTTCTTCGTTGTTATCGACTGTTTCTATTCGCTCTTTCCCACACAATCTCTCTCTCTCTCCCTCTCCCCTCCTTCGTTCTCCGTGTCTCCCTCCCGTACACAAAGCTGCAATGTACGTCAGTGGGTGATCCTCTTCGGTCAGTGCACTGTGCTTCACCTAAAGCCCTTTTGACACCGAGTCAGCAAACACGTGGACTGATAACACAAATTTTACACAATTTGAGAACAAACAACACGAGACGCATATGCGCGGTCATGCTTTGGTATTGACACACGCAAATAAAGACATGCTTAGTGAATATAAATTGCGCAATTTCACATGTTCGACACTTAATTCATATTTTTTCTTTAGGTTACTGATCCCCTAGAATTGATATAGCTTGTTATCTCATGCCACGTTATCTTCTACTTAGAACTGTCATGTAGGAAAAATACAGCTTCAATTTCGTTTTTCCCGTGGCTTTAATGGTATGCAATCAGTGACGTCATTTGATTGCTCTTATCTCTGAAAAAATAAAGGAATCCTGTTTTGTGGAAATTCTAGCAGTACTGCAAGTAAAGGGAGGACGTCTGTGTTATTGAACTTCATATAAGTTATTCTCTGTATTCACATGCTGTTAGTAAGTGTGTATAGTATAATTAAAGGTATATGCGCGCTGTAATACATAGTAACTCACTGATGGGAAATCGAAGTTGCTTCAAGAAAGATATATACAGGGTGTTCGCAAATGACGCTATGAACAGAACGTCCTCTTTCCTTGTTGGCACGGAATCCTCTTCTCGGCCTTGCGGGAAACCGGGGGTGTTATCTGAAGTGGAAAACTTTTCCCTGCATAAAGTGAATCTGATGATCACCCATTCTATATTTGTTGGGTGCCTTAGGGAACCTCAGAGGTGGTGGGAACGTGGTGCTGATCACATCACTTCCACTATTGCCACTTTCGAGGATGTGGGGGGGGGGCATGCCTCCTGTGTGCCTTCATGTCTCGTTCCAATGCACAGAGGAGAGCTTTATCCTTTTTCTCTTCACTTAAATGGTCTAACTTTACGCACATTTTCCTGAATTTCTGTGCAGGTGAATGGCGTTTACAGCTATCGCCGCTGATATCCATACATACATACATGCATACATACATACATACATACATACATACACGCATGCACCAAATTAAAACACTTTGAATAAAAGTTTATTAAGATACATATAAGTTTCATAATCCAAATTCAAGAAAGCAAGTATGCAACCTCATTTAAGACATTATAAGCGTATTCGAAGTCATGGCTATTCTGATCCAGGTATTATCGAGTCGATAACGCGAAACAATTGAATTGGAAAACACGAATGGTCTGTTTGGTGTTTGGGTACACGATTTCTCAGTGGCTGTCTTCAACCATTGATTTGCTGCCGTATTCAAACCACACATCATATAGGAATCGTAGCTTTCAAGCAGGTGTTTTCTAGTATTACTTCCTTTGAAATATATATATATATATATATATATATATATATATATATATATATATATATATATACACACACACGTATATATAGTCATCACTTTACCGTGACAGCATCTTGTTTATTAAGAAACATTTACTGGTGTCGCAACTTCGGGTACATTGTACAACAATTATTTTAATTACATCACAATTTAAATTAACCTTCCGAAATTGTCGCGACATTGTTCACGTACATAGAAAATATAATGGACACAATACAAACATAGAGTACAATGCAAGACAAACACCTGCGAACACAAAGGAAAAACAAGAACAGGTCGGATGGCAGACATCAGCTGCCGAAGAATCTGTAATCTGTGGAATCTGCATCCTGTGTCCGGCGTAGGGCTTGGAGTCCTTCCACCAATGTCCGTATTGGCTAGATTAGTGTTGGGTCCAGCAAGGTGTTGAGGAGTCGACGTAATACTTGTAGGTTGTTGGCTCTCTGCGTTGTCGGTCTCGAAAAGGAGGCCTGTGATTGGCTGGGAGAACAAGCTGCTAATGTATCGCTGGTAAACTGGCTTCTGTGGTTGAATGGTGCTCGGCTGTAACATCGAAGTTGGTTCAATGCTGCTGAACGGCACAGTCGCTGGTGGTTGAATGGGAGCAGTTGAAGTTGAAGGTGCGGGCTGTTTCTTCTTCTTCTTGGTGTTGGGGGCCCTGGTGTACTGCTTGGAGCCTGTAGCACGAGAAGCCTGTAGCAAACGCAGATATAGGGGGCAACCCCTGTAATTCGCTGTGTGAGACCGGCACAATTTACACACCTAGCCGGGATATCGGGTGATCTGTTCGGACAATCTGTAATGCGGTGGCCTCTTGCACATTTAACACACCTGGGTGTCAAATAGCAAAAACGCTGTCCATGACCAAAATTTTGACAGCGATGGCGGTGTAGAAGATGTTGTGGCCGTAGTTTTTCCACCTGGACGTTGAATCCAGAAATGGAGACGACATCATAAATGTCCGATGAGGGTCGAGCCTCCTCATGCGTCAATTCTGCGCGTTGTATAGCAACAATGGTAATGAATTCTTCTTAAAACCCAGACCAGTCGGGGCTAACGAATGTGGGTTGAAAGTCGCTCAGGGAGACGTCGAACTGTATTTACAAAAAAGCCAAGTGCCTGTAAGGCATGATAGATGCGGTCCTCGGTAAAGTCCAGAAGAACGTGACAAATGATTACCTTAGTGTAGCACTTTGCTGCTGATCCTACAGCCATAGCGGCAGGGCGTCATTCTTCTCCCCAGGATTGCAGACGATACCAAACTCCGTTGAAGTCGAAGACAGTTTTACACTGTACCTTAAGTTGTTTTCTCGAACAGACGAGTGTAGACAAAAATTGGCCGAATATGTTTTTCGGTGCAGAACGAAGCGCACTCCTTCCGTTGGAAACCATATGGGGTTGACTAGGCATGTGCCGAAACCGATTACAGATGTATAAAAATCGGTAGAAATTGACACATCGGTATCGGAATCGGCAAAAGTCCCATATTTAAACCGGTACAGATTATACTAGAGTTTTACCTTATAATAAGTTTTAGATTTTAGTTTTGTAAGATTTATTGAAAATTTGGTTATGATTCGTCATTATTGTAGAGTTTTTGTAATAAAATTATTGCAAACTCATTCAGAGGATCAACCTAACTATAAATCGGAAATAAAACAGTACATTGCTGAACCAGGATCTGCTGTTGTATTGGAAATTCAAAAATGAATATTCAAACCTGAAGCAAGTCCTGAGAAAATACTTGGGCATACCTGCTGCATCAGTATTTGGTGATTGAGTGTTCAGTGTTGCTGAACAGATTTGTGATAAGAGAAGAAGTAGGTTACTTCTTGAAGTGCTTCCAAAACTCGTGTTTCTGAAGTTGAATCTGGCAGCAGTAAATTTCCAACATTAAGAACAGGAATTCATTTTGCATTTCAAGGAACTGCTTGTGTACTGCTTGAGAATCCATGTTCTTTTTAAAGGTTCACATAACCACTTTTTTTAGATGCAAATGTACATTCGCATCTCTTGAGAATATATATATGATATGCAATACAAATGTACATAGCAAATTTATTTTTGTCATGCTGAAAATAACATCCCATTTCTGTTTAATAATCTTATTATCGGAATCGGTTAAATATCGGCATCGGTATCGGTTCCAAAAATTATCGGTGAGTACATCGGCATCGGTAAATTTTCAGCTTCGTCACATCCCTAGGGTTGACGAACAACTTGCTTTCGGAGCTTCACTCCAGGACGGTGATTCCCTACGGCGTTTCGCCCTTGATACGGGCGTCGAAGAGTGAGACGAGCGAGACATCCTGTCTCAACAGGTCCGAGGCTGGGAATGTTTTACTTCCAACGTTTAGAGCGCATACATTGTTCCCATCATCTCAGAGAATGTTGATAGGAGACCAGTAAGGTTAATGCGTGTGTCTTGTGATTGTTCGTTATGAATCTCGGTGTTTTACTGGCAGGTCATGCTTTTGGGCAGAAGTCGATTCCACCGGATCGCCAGACCCACAAGACCAGTAAGAGCCAACTTTTCGCATCATGAAGGAGCGCGAAGGAACATCCCTATTAGACAAGAAGACTTCAACCTGCCAAGACCATCACACCCCTGACCACTCTGCCAGTTAAGCAAAACATTTGCAGCCAAATCTACACTTCAAGAGAAAGCAATCAATTCGAGACAAACCACCACGGCAAAAGATAACGATTACGCATATACGGAGCCCTACCTCAACAAATAACACTCCCAACGTACAGTTACGGATACTTCTTGGTTGTAACAATCCCATTGATTAGATGGTTACAACCAAGAACTGTCCATGACCGTACAAACCAATGACCTAGGATGCAGGAAGGATATCTGGTGTCCCACGACTCTTTTGAGACTCATGCTTTTGCGGACAATAGCTATACTCTTCTGTCTTACACGTCTTATTTTTTATGTGTCCTCATAAAAATCCAATGGCGTCAGATCTGGAGAGCACGGGGGCCATTCAGTGCTACCACTTCGCAGACTGTACCTGCTCGGTATATTTTCCTCAAGATAGGCTCCCATGTAACGATGGCAGTGAGGAAGAGCTCTTTTCGGTCGGTCCAAGAACATAATAGCGCCGTCTAGTTGGCTGCACTTTTTGACCCTTGGTGCAGTACAGGTGTATCCAGTGTCAGGGTGGTGCAAGGAAATGACGTTCATCCAACTAGGCGGAAAGCGGTGTTCAAGTTCAGAAGATTCAACAAATGCCTGTCTGCTGCTTTAAACGGTCATTTGATTAGTTAGCACGCACCACGTGGCCATACACCGGTCCGGAAGGTAGTGCAAACGGTGCAGACACCAAATATACTACTTGACTCCAAATCAACGCACTAGACGACTCGGTGTTGCACCGTGCAACCAACTAGACGGGGCTAATAGAGTAGGGAAGGGGGGGGGGTGAGTCCGGACCCCTCGAAAGACTTATAAAGTACTAATATTTCATTCGTTCATTGTTTTCTGCCTAATTGGCAGGTTTTTCACTGCAATCTTCAGCTTTCCGTATTCTCCGCCTTACGCTTCGTAATAGCATACGACCCAGTTAATTTAATATCATCCATAAGCTGATATCTGTTTCTTCCACGGACTTTTCCTCCTTCAACCATTCCCTCCAAGGTTCCTTCTTAGACAGTGTCCTAACCAGTTTCTTTTCCTCTTCTTGATGGTCTCCAGTATAGATCTTTTTTCACCAACTCTTTTCAGTACGGCTTCGTTTCTTACCTTGTCCGTCCATTTTACACGCTCCATTTTTCGCCATGTCCACATTTCAAAAGCTTCGAGTCGTTTCTCTTCATTTCTTCTCAACGTCCAGGTTTCTGCACCATATAGTGCTACACTCCACACAAAACATTTCACTAATCTCTTCCTTAGACCTATGTCCATGGGTCCACAAAAAACATTTTTTCTTCTATTGAAAGCTTCTTTTGCTATTGCGATTCTCATTTTCACTTCTTGTTTGCAGCTCATGTCACTGCTTATAGTGCATCCGAGGTACTTGAAGCTTCCACTTGCTGGATTCTTTCACTGTTTGCTCTGACATTAATATTCCTTGGTTTCCGTCCTATAACCATTGCCTTTGTCTTCTTTACATTAATCTTCATCCCATACTGCTCACAGCTGCTGTTTAACTCTTCTAACATACTATTTATGGTTATTTCATCCTCATGTCATCAGCAAATCTTATGCAGTTTATTCTTCTTCCTCCCAATTTGACACCTCCTGTTCCCTGGAAACATTTTTTCACTATATCTTCTAAATAGATATTAAACAAAGTAGGCGATAGGCAACATCCTTGTCGTACTCCTCTTCCAATTTCACAGTCTTCTGTCATTTCGTCTCCTGTTCTCACTTTAACTCGTTGATTCATATATAAGTTGCTTAGAAGTCTCCTCTCTTTCCAATCTACCTGAATTTTCTTCAGAATTTCTGAGAGTTTAACCCAATTCACTCTATCAAAGGCTTTCTCCAGGTCTACAAATACTACAAACACCTCCTTTCCTTTCTCTAAATATCTTTCCCCAATGGTCCTCAGTAAACCAATTGCTTCCCTTGTACCTCTCCCTTTCCTGAAACCAAACTGTTCTTCCTCTAACTCGCCACTGACCTTCGAGTATAGGCGTCTGTTCAGAAATCATGAAAATATTTTTTCTGCATTTGTTGTGTAATCGAGGGGTATTTATTCCCACCTAACTTATTTATTTATTTATTTATTTGAAAAGTCCTGAATACAGAAAAATCCATTTTACATCAGGATATCAACCGGAAAAGAAATAAACAAAATAATAAGATGGACACATACACACACATATAATATATATAACAAGAATAATAACAACTAGATCAAGAATAATATTATTTATACTTCAGCTGCTTTATGCACGCCGTTCTGTAAGTCTGCTTTGATAAATGGAAGCCCGGAGCGTCTTTTAATGAGTTGTAAATGGTTTGTAGCCTGTAGAGAAGTGATCTTTGTTCTAAGGATAGCCTTGAAGATTTAATGTAAAAGAAGTTGTTGCATTTACTGTTGGGACGTGGGATTCTGATATTAAGAAGTGGCAAGAGTTCGCTGGTGAAAAGTTGTCCATTCATGATTCTGAAGAGTAGTGTTAAATCTGAGAGTTGACGGCGAAGAGAAAGGTCATGAATTTGTAGAGTGGATAGAATTTCTTGTTTGGAGAAGTTTGCAAGGGCTGGGCATCTGTGTTTGACTATTCTGACGAAGAAACTTACTACTTTGTTTGTTTTCTTTAAATTGCTTTCACATGCCATTGACCAAATACAGGAGCCATATTCAAGAATAGGAACAACACACATTGTAAAGTAGCTTTTGAGGGCAGAAACGTGAGTTATGTCTGTAAATCTGTAAATTAGTCCAAGTGTTTTCATCGCTTTCGAAGTTATGTAGTCTATGTGATGGTTGAAAGTCAGTTTGCTATCAAAAATGACACCAAGATCCTTGTGCTGTCGTACGAACGGAATAACCTGGTTGCATAACTTGTAGGATGGCACTGTGTTATTGGATTTTAGGGTAAACCTCATGACAACAGATTTATCCGGATTTAATTTGAGATTCCAGTCTTGACACCAGCGTTCAATGTGTTTGAGATTGTCTTGGATGTAGCATGTGTCCTGAGGTGAGGTAATGTTTCGGAATAATTTGCAGTCATCAGCATACAATAATACTGAACATTCGGAAGAAATATATTCGTGAATGTCATCCATGAAGAGAGAGAAACACAGGGGTCCCAGAGAACTTCCTTGGGGCACACCGGAAACTACAGGGAGCCACGACGAAGAGCAACCAGATACGATAACCTTTTGCTTTCTATTGTGCAAGTAAGATGAAAGTAGTTTAAGAAGAGCTCCGTGAATATTGAATCTATTCGATAATTTGTGGATGAGTTGCGTGTGAGAGATAGAGTCAAAGGCTTTGGAAAAGTCTAAGTATACGACATCCATGTCTTGCTTGGCATTCAGGCAGTTAACTGCTTTGGTAAGCAAGCAAGCAAGGTTTGTATCACAGGAAGCATGAGGGAGAAAACCGTGTTGAGTGGGAGAGAGAAACGGAGAAACATGTGCAAGGATTCGATTAGAAATGATTTTTTCAGCTAGCAGTGCAAGTGCAGGAAGTAAGGAAATCGGCCGATAGGAAGTGACATGAGTTTTGTTTCCGTGTTTGAGGATAGGGACTATATTTGCTTGCTTCCATGTACAAGGAAACACACCTTCGGAGAAGCATTTATTAAAGATTGTGCTTATTGGTTTGGATAAAATATGGGCTAAATGTTTCAGAAATATCGCAGGAATATCATTAGGAGTGGTAGCTTTGGAACTTGAAACAGATTTTAATAATTCTTGAACTTCATTGCAGTTAGTTGAGATTTGAAAGAGTGTGTAAGGAATAATGGACCTGACTTCCGGTAGTGTGGTAGCAGCATTCTTTGTAAAGTTACTATGGAAGTACGAGTTAAAAAGTGATGAACGCTCATCCTTTGTAGCAGACTTACCGTTCCAGGAGACTTGAAAGGGAATACGGTCATGTTGCCGGCGTGAGTTAATTAGCGTCCAGAATGTTTTAGGATTTTTAGCAGCACTTTCTGTTACACTTTGAATATAATTATTATAGTCCCTTTGAATTAAGTTTTTGCTATACTTCCTTAAGTAAGTAAAAGTGTTCAGTGTATGAACGTTCGGAATTTGTTTCCACAGGATCCACGCATTCTTTTTGTTCTTCAGCGTAAGCTTAGTCTCTTCAGTATACCACACAGGGAATCGGGATGTTCTTGTTTTCCTTAGGGGCACGTGATCTTTAATTACAGCCTGCACACAGTCCACGAGGAAATCCACTGCTTCTTCCGCGGGGAGGGGGTCCATCATTGTCCAAGGAATGAGGCTGGTGAAAAGGGAAAGTTCCTCCCAGTTGACTCTTTTCCAGTTGTAGACAGGTCTGGCTCTGGAGGAGGGGGAGGGCCTGGGGGCTTTTCCAGGGACTTGGATTTCGGCATGCACGGGGGTGTGGTCCGAGGCAATGAATTGCTCACCGGGAGTGGCCTTGACCTTTGTGTGCGAGGACAGCAACAGGTCGAGAGTTTCTGTGCGTCTTGTGGGAAAATCTACAAATTGTTGAAGTCCAATCGCCTTGATGTAATGGTCGAAAAACCACCTGTCATCATTGTCTGTGCAGAGGCCAGAGTTCGATGATGACCATTTTATATGAAGGTTAAAATCACCCATAAGAATGATGTCAGTTTCCTCCATAGCATTAGCACAGAGTCCAATAATGTTGACAAGGTTGCAGTGCCAGATTTAGGGGCTCTATAAAAACAACCGATTAAAAGTTTATTTGAGCCTATATTTACTTGAGTCCATATTAACTCGCATGACGTTTCGAGGTCCAGGCGTCTGATGCAGGGCCACTTGTTGTTTACGAGTAACATAACTCCGCCTCCACGTGAACCTCTATCGTTACGGAATACCTGAAATTCCGTCAGGGGTATTTCATTATCGGCGATCATTTCATTGAACCACACTTCACTGAAACCAATCACATCGTACTCGTTAAACTCGCTACAGAACATTTGTAGAGTTGATAGCTTTTTTGTTAGGCTTTGCACATTTTGATAGTATATTTTCACACCAGACTCATCACGGGAAGCCACCTGGGGACCAGGGTTGACATGAATGTCGCCTGCTAGCAGAAGGGTAAACGCAGCCACGATGAGGCCATGCTGGGCCGAACCACGTGGCTGGCGGGAAGCGTTGTTCTTGCGGCTTCTGGAAACTGCCCACACGAAGCTCCGATCCGAACCCATGGCCGAGAAAGAAAATCGCCTGTAACTAAACGACCAGTCCTCCACACACTTGCAGTTATCCGGCATTTCATGTCTCGCAATACTACGAATCCACGTCACAAATAACACAAACACAATAGCACACAAACAACCCGAAAACAGTTGAAATTTCGGAGCACGAAATGCGCGTGCATCAGGCTTCGGCGCCATCTTGATGATTATATTGGGATCACACGGCTTTGAATGACAGTACCAAAAAAGATTTGTGCACACTACAACTTACAATAATAGGCATACAATATTAATCAGGAAGTTTACTTTCCTTCAAATGCATCTAACAGCCTTTTTAGTTATTCAAGAAATATTCAATTCTTTATATATTTGACATTAATTTCCTTGCCTTCAACTTTTAGCGATCTTAACTTCACGTAAGCTAGATAATGAATACATGCTGTTTTTTCTCTATTCTTATACCGTCTTTTTACCTATTGATGTTATAATAATAAAATATTAATTAATTTACATAATATAATTAATATTTTAATGTAATATAATTATTTTAATTTGAACATTTTATTATTTGAGACATTAGGTTCTGAAATATATTTCTAGATACATGCCGGCTCATCAAATTCTCTTACAAAGGGATTCGAACCCGGTTACTTTGGTGGCGAGAGGGTACACGCGACATTCCTTTTTCCTCTCTGTAATTCACACCCTCCCGCCTGACAGTTTATGTTCGTTAAAAGGAGGACCTTCCTCATGTGAATGTAAGACGAACTACAAAGGCTCAACACGTGGCTGAATTAGAAGTGTTTTCCTTCAATCGAGGGAGCCATTCTCACCTCCTGAAACCCAAGGAAGTGTGAAAAGTGTTTTTTTTTTCGTGATAATAAAAGTTCGTCTTCGGTCGCATGCTGCGGCCAGCTCGTGGCATGCTTGTTATCGTCGCGTGACTGAACGGGAGGGAAGATATCGAACCCCGTGCCTCGCGAGTTGAAAGTGAACAACAGCGTCGCTGAATATTCTAGACGCGGTCAGCATGCAAATCTTTTTTCACCTTGCTTTAGCCAGGCTTTGTAGTGCATGGTGGTGCGCTAGTGGGTGCGTGGGTCGTTGACTGGCATAGGAGAAACAAGCTTCTGTTGTCGAAGGGCAGGCGCCATTCAACTGGTTCATCCTCAAGAGTCAGTAGGGTGGCAGAGTTGTTGTTCAAACGCACTTGAAAGTCAGAGATCGTAGGTTCGAATTCCGGACAAGACATGGTTGCTAAAATCTATCTGTGGAGCATCTGTGCGTGATAGTTCATTAGAAGTAAATGTTTATTTGTAACTAATAACGTAAATTTGTCTGTTTTTGCCCAACTTCCTTCTGTTGTAACTTTGTTATGAGCCATTCTATGGAAAAGTGGAAAAACTATGCATAAATTGGAATTATTCACACAAACATTAGTTTAATGGGTTTTAAATAACATATTCTTTCAAACCTATTACTTTTTGTAGTAGAAGTGTCGTGTTTCCACTAATTTAGTTTATTATCATACAGAAAACTAAATTAATTCTAATTTCGTTCACATTTATTTTACAAGGGTCGTTCAAGGTTGACCAAGACTTTTATTTCTAGACAGGAAATATACATACATAGAAGCACCAAACTATGTCAGTTTTTCAAGGTGTTCCCCCTG
Organism: Lepisma saccharinum; assembly: GCF_977018435.1. NCBI lineage: Eukaryota > Metazoa > Arthropoda > Insecta > Zygentoma > Lepismatidae > Lepisma > Lepisma saccharinum. The sequence goes on from NC_139232.1 coordinate 2,235,669, forward strand.
AACATCCAGACACCGTTGCCATCGTTGTGTTAAGTTCCTTGATGCCTTTGGCGTAGAAAGAAGTAGGTTGGTGTCGTAACCACTGCAGGACAGCGTTCTTGAGTTCCTCTTCTGTCTGGAAGTGCGTCCCGCCCAAATGCTCTTTAAGAGCCCCAAACAAGTAGAAATCACTGGGGGCTAAACCTAGACTGTAAGGACTGTGTGGTAAAACCTCCCAGTGCAAGTTGGCCAGTGTGGTTTGAGTCAAATGGACCGTATGTGGCCTGGCATTGTCATCGAGAAGAATGACATGTTTCGACAACATTCCAGGTCTTTTCTTCCGAACGGCCCCACGCACAGCACCATGAAGTAGTGTTGAGTAATACTGGGCATGAATTGTGGAACCCTTCTACAAAAAATCAACATGGATAACACCTTTCATGTCCAAGAAGACAATTCCCAAAATCCTACCGGCAGACGACAACGCTTTGTGTGTGTGTGTGTGTGTGTGTGTGTGTGTGTGTGTGTGTGTGTGGAGTGGAATTCTTATGCCGCCACTCCATGCTGCTTCGTTTGGTCTCCAGGGTGAAGTAATGCAACCATGTTTCATCACACGTGATGATGAACTCCAAAAATGCATCTCCATCGTTTCGAAACCGATTCAAGTGCTGTTCATAGATCAACCCTTCTGATCGAACGTCAAATGTCGGTGCACCCATCTTGCACAAACCTTACGGAACATTAAATAATTGTGAATGATTGTCTCCACACTGTCAACACTGATATTGACTGTATGCGCTATGTCACGCACTGTTACTCGCCGGTCTTCAAGGATAACTTGCTCAACACGCGCGATATTGACCGGAGTGACCGCAGTTGGGCGAACGTGTCCGTGCGGTTCATTTGCTACCAAATCCCGCCCTTCACTGAACTGTTGACACCGTTCGTACAATCTTGCCCGTGACAGTGTTTGTTCACCATACTGTGCTTGCAGTCTACACCAAATTTCAGCAACTTTCACCTTCTCCTTCACGAGAAATTTCATTATACAACGCTGTTCCACAGCAACAGATACACTACTTGCCGCCATCTTTGTTTACACTACTGCGCATAAGCCAAATGCGTCGCAAAGGATCATGGTTACTCGCAAAAAATCATGGTCTGTCCTGATTTAAGACGAACATTTTCAAAGAGCTATAACACAAAGATGAAACCAGAAACAGAGCTCAAATATTTTCTGCTAAAACTTTGGATGTTTCCTCTTTAAAAAAATATTAGCTGTGATATTACATTACTTCCTTACTAAAAAAAACCTAAACTTTGATTTTTCTTCAAAATTGAATATCAGTTTTGCTCCTAAATGTCAGCCATATGCATTAGAGATGGCGAAAAATGGTACGAACATAAAATGTAGCTTGAAATGTTCTGAAAACAATGTTACCTCAACTTTTTATCATGTTTCTTAGCTGAGTTATCATAATTATCGCAGCTGTCTACAATGACCAAAAATGCCGCAAGTCATGAAATAAAAATAGCCGCCATTTTCAAAGAAAGTTAAGTTTTGGAACAAATAATGCCTGTTTTGAACTGCCCTTTCACAGGAGTTACAACAACAACAATAACAAGAAAAAATGAACATTTTTTTTAAATTGTCCGAGCGACCAATTCTTCATTTTTGGACCGTTCTTTTATTTATTTATTATTTATTTATTTACCACAGGATTCTAAATACAGCGTTTGCCACTTTACATTGGAATGTGTTGGCAATGGAAATAACAGCAAAAATAACAAAGGAAGTAACAATAATGAAAAATACATAAACTAAAATACAGGGTGTTTTACTCGGGGCGGAACCCTGTATTTCGTTCATAACTCGAACACTAATAAAGACATTGCAACGACATTTGGAGTGGACTTAACTCCTTTCATGCGAAGTCAGGTGACATAAAAATGCTGGAAAAGGCCACCATTGGCGTCCAGGCAGCATTGGACGCGGCGTTCCATGTTGTGGAAAGTCCGTCTCAGTACGTCAGGTTCACTGCTTGGATGGCCGCACTTATGTTTGCTTTCAAGGCCTCTATGGTTTGCGGTTTTTTGGCGTAAACCTGTGACTTCAAATGTCCCCACAAAAAAAAAAAAATCAGGCTGTGTGAGATCGGGCGAGCGCGGAGGCTAAAGTCCCCTGGAAATTACGCGGTCGCCGAAAAAAGACCGGATTTCGGCCATGCTTGCACGCGATGTGTGCGGTGTTGCTCCATCCTGTTGGAAATAGCCAATGGATAATTCCTCATCGTCCAGTTGGTTCACGGGCGCGACTGATCGCCGCCGTTGCTACTCCAGGTCGCGCGATGTTTTGTTGCGTGGACGCCAAAGGTGGCCATTTCCAGCACTTCTTATGACTTCACATGAACGGAGGTAAGTCCACTCCAAATTTCGTTGCAATTTTTTATTAGTGTCCGAGTTATGACCGAAATACAGGGTTCCGTCCCGAGTGAAATACCCGTTACATATATGAGATAAAGTGAATTACAAGTTGTTACACAGTAGCCTTTCAAAGCGTGCCTGGTTTTCAAAAATGTCTACTCGGTTTGCTAAAGTGTTGTATTGGCCGGGGAATGTGTGGGAGAGAGGACGCTGTATCAGGCTTAATCTTGGTCTCTGATATGTGAAAAGCTGAGTGCTCCTTGTGGTGCGAGACGGCACTCGAAAGTGAATTTCTTCTGATGTTCCCATTGGTTTTATGGAGGAATATATGGTCTGCAAGTTTGTGTCTATCGTGTAAATATTTTGTGGATGGAACTCGGTGGCCAGGAAGAAATTTAGAACAGAATTAAATCTATCTAAGTTTGAGGGGCATGCCATAGACCAGATCGGAGAACAGTATTCAAGTTTTGGTGAAACGAAAGATTTGTAAAATGTGCCGAGAGCAGACAGGTTGTTTATTTCAGTAGAAAGATGGAGGAGACCCAGCATACGCATGGAACCCTTAGTGACTGCAGAGATGTGGTCAGAAAAGGAAAGTTTCTCTTCAAATTTGACGCCTAGGACCTTCTGTGCGGCAGCTCTTTGAATACAATTATTTTCTATGAAATAGTATTTTTCTTTAAGGAGAAGTTCATGGTGGTACATTTCTGAAGGTTAAGTTTCAGGATCCATATTTCACACCACTTTATTAGGGAATCTAAGTTTTTTGGTATGGATTGACCCATATGTGTTTGTGATTGTGCTCTCATCTGTTTTTTTATCATCATTCATCCTCATCTTTGCAATTGCCCAAAAGTAGCATAAACGCGAAGTAAAATAAACCAAATCATTCTTTCATTTTGAATACACCCATTTGAAGAATGCTAATTGGGGTAAAGCTGTAAATTTGACATGCAGTAATTTGAAATGCAGATGGACGAAACATTTGAAGTTCAGTTGGTGCTCAGATAGGTTAATCGAGACTGGACTTACAGATGGGGAAGCTACGAGCCAGTGCTCGATATGCCTTCGCCAGGGGTCCAATCAGAGACCACTTGATTAAAAGGCCACGGCGTTAACCCTTAAGCCTTCGGGGAGGACGACGGCTGCAATGCATTAATGTCGAAGGCTAGTCCATCATCACGTTATATCACAAAAGTTGTAATTTGACGTTGAGCCTCGTATCTTTCGCCACGATCAACTTCTGACCGAACTCTGGTGATCCTCAGCAACGGTAGCATTGTAAATCCGTCGTCCTTATCGACGCACATCGCGCTACGACGCCAGGGGTTCCGGGTTCGAATCCCGGCATGGGCATGGATGTTTGTGAGTATTCATTCATCAATTTCATCATATCACTCATCCCATCTTCGCAAATTTGCCAGAAGTGACACAAAAAGCGAAGTAAAATAAAGCAAATCAATCAAGCAACTGTCGTCCTTGTTTGGTATCCAGGGGTTTACTAGAAGGATAATTTAATATTTACCATGTAAATCTCGTCACAATAGGTGCTACAGTGAAGTCTTTAAGTTTTCTAATGTGTTTACAAATGACTAAATGTTTCTCAAATCAAATTTCATACCGGAAACAAAATGACCTGCAATAGGAGAACTTACATTTCAATGCGATGCTCTATCAACTGACTCAACAGCACCAAAAATAATCTTCGGTGTTCACTCATTCCATCTTCTCCATTCTGCGCTCATGAAGCTTACGCTTCATAGTGCCTAAATCTTTTGCAACACATATTTCTATATGATATGGACTTATGGAGAAAGCATTGCCGTTCCCATCTCTGCCAACAAATTAACACTCAGGTGTAGTTAAATTTTTATTTCGTTCATACTGCCAGGTTTCCGATGTACTTGATGTGTCGAAATATAAGTTTGAAAAAATTGTGAAAATAAAGTCTTTTAGACTTTGATTTTTTTTATGAAGTTCTGATAATCTTACAATTATACATGAATTTGCCAACCCTGTACACCACCAGTGTTCATGCGGTTAAGTGTAAGGCTGCTTTTTACAGGAGAATTTTTCTTTAATCGCTTTCTTTTATAAGTTTTATTGCATTTGAGGTTTGAACGTTATAGATTCCTCGTATTCCTCTTTGTCCTATTTCTCGACGTGTGTTTTTCTTGTTGATATCATGCTATTGTAGACACGTTCTTGTTTTCAGGTATTGAATCCATTTCATTCGTACAGGGGCGTTCAGAAAACGGTAACCCAGTCCGTACAGTTAAAGAATCTCGGCTTTCCTGAACAGGGGTAGGAATACCGCAAGCTGCATTCGAAATTGTTCCGGGTGTTATTTTAAGCGCTGCTATAGCATACATACCCCGATACAGAGATCCGGCCGAGAATACAAATATCACCTGTTCAACGAAAGGAGGAGGTGGTGTGGATCTGAAAGACTTTTGGCGTTGCTACTCACACATCTTATCCTCGAATCGGAGCCCACGGGACATTTTTCGTCGGGTACGAATGTTGATTTGCAAAGCATTGACGCATTTGCAGCACATCAGCGAACACAAACAACAGAGATCTGGCGATTTCTTGTGGCAGCTGTTGTAGGCAGATTTGCATGGAAAATATACGTAGTTCTTTTGGTTGACCTGTGGGCATAAGGACGGTGCGTGTACACCTGAAGGTCAGCTGAGTTCGGCCAGAATTTGTCCTAGTAAAATCCACAGGAGTAAGCTAACGTTTCCTTTTCATCTCTTCGCCAGATACTACGATCTCATTTTATTTGAGTTTTGTTATTTAGTGTCACTTTTCTGACACTTTCTTACGTTCCCACAACTGCGGGGTGTGAGTGGCTCGACATTGTATCTGTTAACAGACACACGCAGTCGCAGGAACTAAATTAATCTCCCTCAGCTCCTGTAGTCATCATCACGGAACTCCAAAGGTCCGCCCTGGTACCGTCTCAGGTGGGTAAAACAAAGACTCTAACCACCGGATATAGGTTTTATCTCGTTTTATTAGGGTAAGTCAATTTGCGTACATCGGGATAGGAAGGACCGCGAGACTGAGAAACCGGGTAATTTCGGATGTTGAACGCAAGAACTTCTTAAATGTCCGCCTGAGATCGTCCTTATGAATTTTACTCAGTATAGAAAGCCTCCGGGGTGTGAGGGACTCAACACTAGGCCTGTAAACAGACCCATGCAGGTGCGGATACCATAGAAACAATTTCTATAGCAATGAAATTTGGGCGTATTTATACCCGATTTCTGTACTCTCGAATCCCTGACTAGCAAGTTATGAAGACAAATTATTTCTTAAATTACAATAAAATGTGCAGATTATACGAGTACATAAGTTGGATTTGATAAATTATCCAAAAGATTCTGATACATCTTTTTCAGTTAACAAATACTTGTACATCGATAAGTATAAAATTCAAAACTTCCGCCGTTGGTTTCTTACATAAAGGTTAGTACATTAGCATCTTTCTAAATTTTAATTGGCGTTCATTTGATTACGTCATAACATTTAGTTTATCGGAACAATCAACTCCACTCTTTTTGTCATAACATATCCTTTAGTTTTCAACTTTACACCTTATACATTTTTTTCTTTCTTGCTTTATAAATAACTAGCAGATTACTCGGCGTTGCCCGGGTGTTTAATGAAATCTAACTATAGCGTAAAATGTAACTAATTTTATTTACAGGTATTTAAAAGTATTAGTACAGTATACAAATTATAAAGTAATATATTTTACACATTCACTATAATATAAATTTAACAACAATTTATGAACAACATTTTTAGTTAGTTTAATTCCACCTCCAAGAGCAAGAATAAATAAATTGAACGGCATTGGGAGTGTCTCTATTCATCTTATCGACCCCGAAAACTATGGATTCTGCACTAATACCGGCCGTTTTCGATTAATGTTACATGTCACCCCCTTCCCACCCCCACCCCTAGGGGTGCCAGGGGGTGTCTTGGAGTTGAACGGCATTTGGAGTGTCACTATTCATCTTAGCGACCCCAAAAACTATGGATTCCACACTAATATCGGTCTTTTTCGATTATTTTTACATGTCACCACTTCCCACCTCCACCCCTAGGGATGCCAGGGGTATCTTACCCCAACAGTATTTCTTTCCAGATTGTAAGTCATATGTGTACCAAGTTTGATCATCGTGAATGTCACCAATTAGCTTAGCGATTCCAAAAACTATGGATTCGACACTAATCTTGGTCATTTTTGACATTTTAATTTTCACCCTCCCTCACCCCCCATCCCGATAGGTGATGATCTTGAAGTGGAACGGTATTAGGAGTGTTACTATTTATCTACCCCGAGAACTATGGATTCCACACTATTATCGGTCGTTTTCGATTATTTATGCATGTCACCCCCTCCCAACCCTAGGTGTGCCAGGGGTGTCTTACCCCACACATTTTTGTAAGTGATACGTGTTCCAAGTTTGGTTGAAATCGCTCCAGGCGTTCGAGAGTTATGCCGGAACAAACACACACACACACACACACACACACATTCATTTTTATATATTAGAAGATTTAACAAATTTATCAAATTGAGCAAGGCGTAACAACAAACTGCTAATCGCGACGAAGAGGATGAGTGATTATGTGATGAAATTGATAAAGAGACGCTCACAGAACACCCATGCCCTGATCGGGATTCGATGCCAGGACCCCTGGCGTCGTAGTGCGCTGCGTCACCACGAAGGTCAGCGTCAGATACCGTCTGATATCATCTGAGGCGTCTCTACAAACCGAAGCTTCCTGTGCAGAGCTTTAAGTGTCGCAACAACCTATAACCCGCTCCCGTGGCTGCATGCGTCCGTTTAATTCCGTCCAAAGCACACTGCCCTTGAAACCCGCCTTCCTCCGTCAGTCGATGAATCACTTTGACACTCAATACTTCATTGCCCATTCATGAATGTCGCCGAGACAAACTTTTCTCTCTCTTTCTCTGTACCTTTCCTCCTGCGTTCTTCCTCTTTGCCTTGGACTTCCTGTTTTGAACGCAAGGTTCAAAGAAGAAGCCAATAATAACGAGCGCAGTTCCTTAAAAACTAATGTCTTTCGCCTTGCCCTACCTGATGGCGCCTCGAGGAACAAATTCCAGTTTACGTGCGGTCGGCGATTTCTGCTGGCCGCCTCGTGTTGTGGAGTCCTCTATCTGTTCCGGGGATCAAAATGTAAAACTGCTTTCCACGGAGAGTCAACGCGTTCGTTGCGGCTGGTTCTGCATGTTTTATTCAGTATTGTGTAATCGCAGGCTACGTTCCCTGATTGATTACGTCGAAGGTATTGTTTCGAAGTTCACCTTTGCAGCAGCGGATGCCTCGAAATAAACATCTGTGCCAATTCCAGGAAATGTTTGTGCTTGTTCTTTCTGTCTGAGAAGGAGTCGGCTGCTTCTTAATTTTGCTGTTTGTTGAAGCATGTTTTCTCCTGAGCTTTTCAGTCAATTTTTGTCCAGTTCATACTAAATGTACAGTCACCGGCAATAAAATGGGGCACCTAGATCCTGACACACTCGCTTCCCTGCAAGGCGTTATGTGTGTTGCCTAACTCTACGGCGATAAGTGGATTTTAATAGCACCGCCGTAGAGTTAGGCAACACACACAACACTAAGCAGGGAAGCGAGTGTTTAAAGATGTAGGTGTCCCATTTTTATTGCCGGTAACTGTACCGTACAGACACGAACCCATTTGTGGTCTGAACAATCATGTAGAAACCAGTTTGAGATAACCGAAGTACTAGCAACGTTACCTGAGTCCCTATAGTATAAATCTACCTTCATGGTTTTTGCAGATCCAAGATATCCACATTTTCTAAGATACTATTGGTGCATAATGGTGATCTACGCGTTCCCGAGCTACAAATTTCGACTACGTACATGTAGATTACGTGGTTTCTTTCCCTGGTGAATAGTCGGACTTACATCATTTTTAGATCACGGCCTGGACATGGGTGCTCTTTGTCATTGTCTCTTCATCAATTTCAACATCATCCTCATCTTCGCGATTAGCCAAAAGTGGCACAAAAGCGACGTAAAAGAAACGAAATCAACCAATTACATAATTGTGTGAGTCTGTCGTACTTTTCCTCTATCCCATTCGCCATGTAACAGATGTACGAGCCTCCCATCAATATATTTTTACAATCCTAGAGTAATCTTTCCGAGACAAACTTCTCTCCCGCTCTTTCTCTTAGACGTGTTGATCCAAGGGGTGTAAAGGATGGCCCTTTCCGAAGACACCCAAATGTCAAGCCCCCTTCTACGTAGATACCCTGGAATACATTTAGCAGACTGGCACTGGACTCAAAGCCAGTATAATTCTTCGTGGCGCTTGTATTGTGCCGTCCATATAAGTTTGTGATTGTCCCTTCATCAATTTCATCATATTATCACTCATCCTCATTTTCGCTGTTAGCCGAAAGAGGCAGAAAAGCGAAGAAAAATTAACCACATTAATCAATCAATTATATTTTTGCTAGGAAATGCATCCATTTACCTGTTGTAATTAGTAAGATTGTTTTCATTCAATAGGTTTCTTGTTGACTCATACACGAACATCAAGTGATAATCTTTCCTTTGCATGGAAATTTGAAACCTATACGATCATTGTGCAAGAAATTTGATAAGAAAGATAAATCTGCAAATTAGCAATTTATTGTGACACAAAGCAATTGGAAGAAATAGATAGAAAACTTTCCATCCGAGTGGGTAGGTGTGGTTCCAGAATTTTCCCATTGACTTCCTTTTCCTAAATTTCTTGAATCGAATCCGTCCGGCTTCGTAGGGCTGTGTAGGCTGAACTCGGTTTCCCGAATTGTCTGTTCCATCCCGCAGGGCCTCCCGTTCATTGTGTGGGAGTAATGGAAGTCTTTGACGGAGGCGGCTTAATCTAACATGGTGTTCTACTTAAGGTGGCTTACGAGTTCAACTTTGACTTTGACTCTTCTTGTGGCATCCTTGTCTTCAGAATGTGGCTGCAGCTTAAACAGATGGTTCCATTTTGGGGACAATGTCTACCACGCTACGTTTCAGCAGTGGATGGTGTGGCTTATCACGGGAGATATTGATGAGAGTAAAGGTATTTTGGAGGATAAATGACGTAGAAGGGAAGTTTGAGTTAGATAAGATAAAGTTGATTTTTAGTATGACTTTCTGCGAGACTCCTGGGTGTCCAAGGAAATGTTACGGAAGCAAATAACGAACTAACCAATCTATTTTTGGCATGATAAATTTCAAATCTTTTCTTTCAACGGGGCATTGATTGAATAACATACCTGAATGCCCTCTGACACGATAAATACAGTACACCTCATCATTTCAAAAAACATACTTTTTATGAATATGTCATAATTAACCTCACACAACCGTCTGTAATGCATCAAATACGTAAGAATTTATCGTTCTTTTATCATTTCGATAAATCAACACAGACCATCGATACACATCGAAAATATTTGCAATAGACTCCACAGATGTCTTTTATCCATGTTTGTTTTCACTTCGTACAAAAACTTTTTTACACCTTAGTAACTTTTCCCCACACTGAACGTTCATGTAGAGCATGATTTTCTTGTTTAATACTTTACAAATATCAAAGGTAACACCCATTGTAAGTTTCGCGTCTCGATCGCTTTGTGTACAAAAGTTACGTTCGTTCAAAGTCTCGGTTACGTGCACCCTGTACTGCCACCGACAACGCATACCGTTTATGGTCTATTTGAAAATATGCATAAATTCAAGTACTCATACAGAAAAAAGGACTGATTGTTTGAATTACCAATATACGTTTGGTGAAGTTTTTTGATAACCGTAAACAAGAGTTTTGGTAGCGTTTATTAAATTGGTATTTTTGACCAAATTATGGTATTTGGTGATTCAAGTGCTGTTACTAATGGAATTTGGTTCCGGTGAATGGTCATTTGATTGTAGCCTATTGAAACAGATGTCAGTTACCAGAACGTGGGCGTATGTAGTCCTGTCCAATTTGCTTTTTTAGAGGAGAATAAAATTAATGTTATTCTGTCTTCACATAATTTAAAATGAAGCATTGCTCTTCCTGGGAAAGCGTTGCTTGCCCCTTGGAAAAAGTAAGGGTACCGTATGTTTGTTTGCACCACCCTCCCCCTCTCGGAAATTAGCTTTTTTGTTGTTCCAAACTTTTCCTCTGTGCAGAAACAATATTAACACGTACTTCCACCAAATGCATTCGTTTTCCTTGTTTGTGGTTGTTCCCTTGTAAATTTTGCTTTCTTGAGCTGTAAATATTTTTGGCTCATTTCCGAACGAGACTTTGTAGTCACGTTTGCATTTCGTGCCAGGAATAACGTTCTGATTCTTGGCTTCGTCACGATTTGCAGTGTCCTATCTTCAGATGGATATCTATCTAGCTCTAGCAAGGAGGAGAAATATATTAATTTGAGAGAGAAAGAAGAGACACACGCACATACGTCCTTATCCTGGTCTGAAAGAAGATTGGGTTTTGTTTTGGAAATAAACATTTGGACACATTTGGTAAACGCCAGATTTGTTCCCGATCCTTTTGACAATAGGAAGAAATTTCGCCACTTTTATGGCACGTACTGAGCACCAGCCCCGTAGCTAGATACCCCCCCCCCCTTACCAAGCACCGATATTTTATGTGCATCCTTCGATATGTTCTTCTTATGCGATGGTTTGTGATCTTTACATCCTACAAATTTTGAAATGAAGAAAAAAATAAAAAAAATAATTAAAAACATTATGTAGGTTATATTTAAAGATTCGTAGTTTGAATATTTCAGCTATTTCTTAGTGTCTGGAGAACATTTTTAAAAACGTACTATTGTTGCTACTTTTGGAAACAAAATTCCAGCAGTGTTTTACGAGAATATAAGGCTGCAAGTAAAAGGGGTGACTAAAACCTTTACCTCTGCCAAGCGTAAATTCCTCCGTCGCCTATACCTCGTACGGGCCTGCTGAGCACATTTGGACACTCAGAACACATTTTGACACATTTTCCAGTTAGAAGGCATTGAAAGCAAAGTTGTTAAAAGATCCAGGAATTTTAAATAAATTCAATTCTGGTCCAGGAGAGAAATCAGCAATCGTAAAGAACCTTTTTATCTGTACACTATTTGAATTCTGTCCAGGAACGTTTTTTCCGGATCAATTTAAATCTGATCCAAGTTCCTTGTTGAAATGAAACAATAAGCAACTTGGACCGAATTTAAATTGTGCGAGTGCTTTCCTTGACCTTTAACAACCCTGATTGAAAGTACCTTGGAGAAAGTACTGCTGAAGTTTATATCAGTGTAGAGCCCTAGTGGCCGACCCAAATCCCTAAATAATAAATTAATTAAAGGAAGAATGTTTTTATTTACTCGTTTCCTCGGCAAATGAAGATGTTGCCTGTTACGATAATTGGATTAGATTAACTAAACAGACTCGTCACACAAATCTAGGAGCGGCTCAATTCTTCCAAGAGGAAGGCTTTGATGTCCATTAATTGTAATAGTGCGTAGCAAGATGAACGTGGAGCTTCTTGTTAATTTTGTTGCTTCCATCTTGAAAACTGCCTTCTGGTTGGTGGACCAAACATTGGCAGCTGGTCTCTTCGGAGTTTCCTCGAATAACACGCACACACGCACACTGCACCTTCTCCCTCGTCTCATTTGCATATGTTTGTAGATGTCTCGGAAGGTATGCTCGCTGAAAGCTTTTTTGTAGACACTGAGTGCTGTTAAGGAAGTCTGTACTGTCCCTTTCCTCCCCCTCCCTCCCTCCCTTTTTATCTTCCTCCACTTCCTTTTTTGCTTCGTTTCAAATTACTTACCCCTCTGCTTGCTTCCATTCCAGAACATCAGAAAGGTTTGCGAAGGCTTTCCGTCGAAACCTAAGCTTCTGTACTTGCATAAAGGACATGCCGCTGTTTGCAAACCTTCATTTGTTCTTCACTTAACGAAATTCAATTGCAAACATTTGCAAAAAAGGACAAAGAAAATTAGCATCGTCCCTTACCTGGGCAGCTCCCCACTTAGTCTGCTTTTCGTTCTTACTTCAACGTTTTTATGCTTGTTGTGTTAATCGTTGTTTGCTGCTTGTTCTTTATGCCAAAATGGTTATCATTGTTGATTTCTTATGCCACGAAACTGAACCTACAGGGAGGTTGTCTTCACCTTAGAGAACTCTTTTTATCCAGTGGAATTTTTAGTTCTAAGGCTCTGTAGGCGAGGAGTGCCCTGTTTTGCAAGAAATATAAATTCGTGTACAATTTTTTTTCAATTGTGGCAATAATTATGTATATATGTGTATATATTGAATTGAATTGGTGTTTTAAGTCCACTTTATGCACAGTAAGGCTAATCGGGACTGGACCTACAGTTTAAGTGGGATCCGAACCACCATGTGCCCCCACCGGGTTGTTTCTGGATACCGGAAACTAGGGGTGCCCACAGGGGGGTTTCATGAGGCGCCTACGTCATGTGAATTTGGGGGGGGGAATTTTATATCAATTCTATATATCTTCACACAAAAATGGGGGGATCGTATCGTTTGATTAACTTGTTATTGATTTTTAGTTTTGGTTATTATGTATAGGTTTTCTACCTACCTGTGGGTGATCGCGGCGATAGGGTTGAAATGAAACACCACCTCTTATGCTTTTAGAATTGGTTTGGATGGAGAGGGGGGGCGTGGTATTCGCATTAATACAAGGTTAGTCGGGCAGACAAACTGAGCAGAATAAGGTTGACTAACAATGGCAGTGAGCCTGAAGTATCTAAAGTAAACATATATTGCTTAAATATATCTGTATTATACAGTGACGCAACTACAGGGGGGCAGGGGGGTCATTGCTCCCCCAACCTTCGACAGAAGTCAATTCTAGGGTAGCAAGGGGGCACAGAGGAGCAATTACCCCTTCGATTTCAAATTTTATGCAAGTAAAAATTCATTTTGTAAAATGTTTTTGCTTACTTCGCTCGCATTATCTGCTTTTCTCGTTATCGTCAAGTTCAGAGCTGTAGGTAGGGGCGGCGGGAGTCGGCCATGGGCGCCGAATGATCTAAAAAAAAGTTGTAAAAGAGAGTATGCCATGGCGTCCAGTGAAATTATTTGCGCCCTATTAAGTCAATATTGTTTTCAATTACAAAAATTTGATCTAAAAATTTTCTTGCTCGCTTCGCTTGCATTCTGCTTCTTTTCTGTAATGTAATGTATTTAAATAATATGTGTTGTATATTTGTATTGAATAAGCTTTGAATACGTACACAATTTAGTGTTCACTTGTTGCAAATTTATTTTCTATTTTATGTCGCTCCATGTTGCATATGTGTAAAACATATGTTGTCGGAATACATTTATCATTCATTTTCTTCCATTCAAAAATACAGTTTGTGTGCTTGATTTTTATTAATGTTATTGTTATTATTATTGGTACGTTTATCCTGATACTCCCCCCAGACAAAAATTCGTGGTTGCACCTCTGGTATTATATTTTTCCGTCAATTTTGTGGGACAAAAATAATTTGAGTAATTAATTCGGCATAAACGGGGGGAATGTTCTGCCTTTTGGGGGGAAGTGCGTCATGGGCCTTGTGGGGGATGGGCACCCCTGCCGGAAACTAGAGCGTAACAAACAAATGCAGGAAACTATAATCAATAGGGAACGGATTTTAAAGTGCAGCTCCTTTCCAAACATATAGCTGTTTTCATACCGATCGTTTGAGATATGTATTTTAGGACATGAAATCAAGTAAAATGAACACACTTTGTTGAATCTTTTTGTGAGATTAGCACATTTATCCCCTTTTTACCTCCACTTTGATGCTTCAACACCTTTTCTCTTCCTTTTCTTTCATGTTTAGTTGAAAAATTGGACAGAAATATTAATGATTTTCATTCTTCTTGAGCAGCTACAATCCTGTAGTCTCATTTTGTAGAGCAGAACGAGAGCTATAGAATGGTAGAATAGTTCGCAAGATAATGTTGTAGCAAAACCCGCGAGAGAAAACACAAACTTCAACAATACCTATTCGGCAGAACCACAGTTCTCTACGCGGTCCGCGCGCATTATATACAGAAAGCGCAGAAGAAGAGAGCATTGAATAAAGGCATTTTGTCAGCACTTTTTTTTTTGCAGCATTTTGAAAACATTTTCAGAATCTTTTTTTCCTCCTTTTCCGACTATAATTTTGCACCTTAAAATCCTCTCCCTAATAATCAATAACAACATATAAATTATTTATATTTAAATACATAAGTAAAAATATAAATTATAAAAATAGACTGTGAATTACCACTTTGAAAATTCAGTTTGTGCCACGGCTTGCTCGTATTGGCAAAACCTGTTTTTAAAATATTGTTATCATTATTATTAATTGTAGAGATTATTTATAATGTAAGATTTATTAATATAAAAGTCTATTATAAAATCGTCAATAAGCAAAGTGCTAAATTTGACACAAACACCAACTGTGAGATTTTTTTTTTTTAACTCCACTTAATTCACAGTAACAGCAGCGATTGTTTAAAGTGGGATCTGAACCACTATGTGCCTCCACCCAATATCGAACCCGGGACCCGACAAGACCACGACTTTGCCCCTACGACATCGGAGAGGTTCAATGAAATTATATGTATCGCTTATTTTTATGACTGTCCAAAGAGGGGAAATTTAATACAGTGTTTGTGACAAAGCAATATACTGCTAGCGCGTTTGGAGTAAAACTATAAACTTTATTTTTGTGATTTTAAATTACTACCATAGTGAAAAACTATATTTATGTCTTTTTTTCAATCGTGGTATAACAATTAGACAACAAAGTTTTTATTTTAGTGACTAACTGTGGTAAATGAAAGATTCTCAACGGCTGCTTCAAAAAGTTGCAACTCAAAAATTCGATTTTTTTTTTAAAGTTTCATAATAATTTTGGGTAAGAGGGATTTATCGATCGTAATGCTTGTGGCTTCTTTACTCTCTTTTTGGGTGGGGCTGTAGTCGGAAAACTACCCAGGGAAGGTCTTTTTTATCCGGGATTACATGTGTACATTGAGAAGGATTGCCTTTCATGTGTCCTCCATTCAGTACTAATAGTTTTGTTCCTTGTATAGATCTGTGACTGACTGATGTATGCTCTTTCACACAGCTTGTACTGTGCGCTTTCAGTCATAAAGATACATAAATTTTCCATTAGTATACCCATTCACGTTTCTTTGCACACATTGTGATGTTATTTTCACTCATCCTCCTACGGAGGGTTTACGATTTAAGATTTTTTCGGTTCTTCGCTCTCATATAAAGCAAAATGAATGTGCATGCATTCTCTCTCTCTCTCTCTCTCTCTCTCTCTCTCTCTCTCTCTCTCTCTCTCTCTCTCTCACACACACACACATTCTCTCTCTGAGTTTTTCATTCTCTCTTCTCTCTCACTTTGTGTTCCTTCTTGCATTCTCTCTCTGTCCCTCATTCTCACTGTGAGAAAGCCAGTATTTCTGTGGTATCACCTGCGGTGATAGTTTTCATGTGTTTGTACTAGTTGTTCGGTGCCGCTTTTCTGCCTCTTTTATCTAATCGCGACGACGAGAATGGATGATGATCAAATGAAATTGATGAAGGGACACTCACAAAGAACACCCATGTGCAGGCCGCGACTCGAACCCAGGAACTTGACACGGTGGCGAGTTCGAAAATCGACTACTCAACACCTTCGTCCACCCAGCCAGCTGTACTTTGCATGTGATGGTGCTGTCAGTAGAGACAGGCAGTGCTGCTGTACAGGACGGGAGAGCACTGCTTACAGTGAACCTGTGCGGACTGTTGAACAGTGGCGCCGATAAAGTGTGCCACTTTTGCCCTCCGCACTATGCTAACCTTACCTACCAAGGGAAAGTAAACTGTCCTGCGCCCCGCCCTTTCAGTTTTGGCACCTTGCCCCCACCGTGGAACCCAATCGCCGCCACTGCTGTTGGAGTGTATTCTCTTACATCCTGTCCAACGTGTCTGTGAACCAAGCGAACGAAAACAAATCTCTGCGCAAGTTCTGATTCGAGAGGAGTAGGGATTGCGTAGAGGGGGAAACATAACGGCAGCTTCCAGCTGTTTGCAGCAGCGTGCTTCGCTCCGCCCACTCACTTTCTCCCCTTTTCTACCGGTACGTGTGGCGTTGCTCCACAGACTTCTACGACGGAGTATGGTGGAACAACAGCGTTGCCAGCACTTCAAATTTTAATTTTAAGAGACCGGGAAATCGTGCTGGGTGTTATTTGGTTCGATATTCTATTAGTCATTAAGCGACTTGGGTCCACAATGGGTGATTTTTCTCTCAATGAGGAAACAGTTTGCGCGAGTGTTTCCTTAGCAACCACTCTGCTGCTCAACCAGGCCAGTGAAATCCCTTTCTGAGCCTCCAAAGTAAGGAAAAGTTCGCCGGTCGCTCGATGCTCTGCAGGATATGGTTGTGACACATGTCGCCAGAACGAGAGTGACTGCGTAATTATAGGGAAAGGGCAAATGCAAAGCCATGCCCTGAGGGGCTTGCACTAAGGGCTCGCGGATTGAAAGCACTACACACGGATCCCCGAATCGGCTTTTGCAGAGGCATGTTGGAAGACAGGGATGTTCAGCAATCCTCATATTCTGGGGAAAACGCGACAGAATGGATTCTACCCACGCAGGCCTTACTGTTGTTCCTCTTTGGTAAACAGCCGTCATTATGAGTCCATCCCGGAAGTTGCTTGCGGAGACTGAGAAAAACCGCTGGAAAACTTCCGACATGGGTTTTGAACAGGTAGGCGAGCACCCAATTCTGATTCCACTGCATCATAGCAACTTTTGCGTTTTTGGCTTTCCCCACCAAAGCCGTTTTGGAAAATTCCTAAACTTTCGAAATCTCCTTTTTTAGTATGGCGACCAAGGTTTCAACTCTGGCAAATGAAAGGTTAGCAACGTTTTCGAATGATCAAAATCTTCTCCTGGGTAGTTTCCAGCCTCAAGGCTCCTGATGGATATATCAGATTTTTTAATTCATCTGGCGGCAGCACACATACATACAGTACATACACACGCGAGCGCGCGTGCTTGGTCCGAGGTCATTATATTAGGTAGGAAGTCTGTAGAAGAGAGATATTTTTTAATTTCCAGTGTAAGCTTTTCTTAATAAAAGATTTGTTGTATTTTGTGCACATATGCACTGGAATGTGGAATTCCTGAAGTTGTCCCTCCATCTTCGTCATGACATTCTTACAGGTCTCTTACCATCAGGTTTCCCAACAAGAATCCTGTAAACTCTTCTTTCCTCACGCATTCGTGCCACATGGCCTGTCCATCTAAGTCTTCTTGATTTAATTATTCTAATAATATATCCACTTTAATCTGTAGGTCCAGTCCCGATTAGCCTTAATGTGCATAAAGTGGACTTAAAACACCAAATGAATCAACCAATCTAATAATATCTGGACAGAAATACAAATTGTGTCGTTCTACATTATGCAACCTTCTCCACTCACCTGTCACCTCATCCTTTTTAGGTCCAAATTTTTTTCTAAGAATTTTATTTTCAAATACTCTTAATTCAGTGGCGTGGCGTGACTTTTTCAAAAGTGTTACCGGCTATCAGTACGACATGCATGCTAGACGTTATCAACCCCTAGTCTACCTCTAGTTTCTTCGCAGAAATAGTATCCCCATTTTAAGCGGGATTTAGCTCTTTTCTGCCAATCCGATGTGACAACACTGGCTGATCCGGTAGGTCTGAACGGCAACAGGGCCCTTAACAGGCATATGAATAACCCCATAGCACACTATGCCCCAAAGTCCTTCCCCGCTCTTTCCTTCCATTGGCGCCCTTCTCCCTTGTTGCCTCTTCAGGGTAGAGGAACGGCCTCCCTCTTCGCTTCTGTCGGCTGCAGAAAAAATGTCCTAGGCAATATCTACTCGACAGCAACGGTGTTCATTAACGTATTTAACAATGTCATTTTATTGAAACAACTTTTTAATCTTTACATTTTGCTGTTACCTGCGGTAACACCGGCTACATGCACGCCACGCCTATGTCTTAATGTATGTACATCTTGTTTAAGAAGAACCTGCAAATATCTATGACTTGAGATGTTTTGAAATTCGAACAAGGCATGATAACTTGGCTAACTTGAGCTTCTTGCGTACCTGATTTAGTTGCCATATGAGGACTTGAAGCCAGAACTTCCAAACGTAATGCACTCAGCTTGTGGCGCAGGCAGTGAAGAATCCCGAGGATCATTAGTTCAAGCCTTTGCCAACATTCCGCCTGTGTGAGTTTAAAAGAATGATTATGTGTATCCGGAGATGTTTTTCCTTTCTAAGTACCGGTTCCAGTCGAGCAGCGAGCCCGGAGCGCTTCATGACCTCCATTCCACCTTGAAACACAAACGAGTTGAGCAAGAACCATCCAAGGGGAGCGCGAGATCTCGCTGGGAGAAATGTTGTTCCTGTGTGCTCCATAGGGAGATTTTTTTTTTGTAACAAAACATATTTCCTCGTCGACCGTGGGCGTGTGTGTGAGTAAATCGTTTCTCACAGGCTTCGACAATCGGTTGGTGACTGAGGGAAAGGGTCGAGATCTTTTTATTCGGGTTTCCTCGAAGAAAATCCCTCGGCGTGAAAATCGGCTTATTTGAGATTGGATTCCAGGATGGGAAAGGTGCTGGCTTCAAACAGAGGAATGACAACATCCGAGAGGAATTCATATCAAGCTGTTGGGACTACTGTGACAGTGGAAGATGTTTCTTGCATCAAGTTTAAGAAAAGTTATAATCAACGCAATGCATGTTACCTTTATCATTTTTTTATTGAATTAATATTTAAGAATTCAGATTTTATGAGTGACCCGTCAAACTTGACGGTGAAAATTATATTTGAGTGAAGAGTAATGTTTGTGTATAGTATTATAAGGATCATCTTTGAATTGCGAATATACAATACATGTGTTTCTAAACTCTAAAATGTGTCTATAAGAAATTACCTCGTCAAGTACTATTCCACTAATCTTGATTCAGAAAAAAAAAAACATGTTCATACGAGTAGGTTGCCAGTTGTGTCAGTCTGTTACCTTCAAATGTATTTTTGTGCAGTGCTGGCAAAATGCATTTTAAGAAATTTTGCTATGCAAGAAGAAAGACTACCACTTCTAAATTTCCTTGTTTCCTTATATGTTTCCTGAATCACATACAAAGAAATAAAATACACAAAAATACTGCTTCTAAGGTGTCACTTTGTTACCTCTGGAATTGCTCATATTTAACTGGACACCACAGAGTAATAATTATTTGAAATCATGCTGTTACGTGCACTTTAATAACTGAAAGGCTAATTGGGACTGGACCTACAGTTTAAAGTGGGATCTTCAAACAAACAGACGACGATGAAGTTGAGTGATTTCATGATGAAATTGATGACGGGACATTCACGCGATTCGAATGTAGGACCTCTGGCATCGTAGCGTGCTGTGCTAAGCACTCCGCCACGGAGGTCGGCGTGTAATAAGAATGTATGCAACGTAACCTATTTGGTGTTAACAGCCAGTGTGAAACAAGTCACCAAAGATGCAGGCACGTATCTAGAAATATGTTTCGGAGGGATCCGAACCATGTGTCTCAGTAATAATAATAATAATAATAATAATAATAATAATAATAATGTTTAAATAAAAATAATTATATTAAATAAAATTAATACTAATTACAATACATAAATTAATATTATATTATATTATTACACGAATAGGTATAAAGACTGTATAAGAATAGAGATATACATAACAGCGCATATTCATTACGTAGGTAACCTGTAGTTAAGATCGGAATAGTTTACATAAAAACAAGTGTCCTGGCAATGATTAATAATTGAATTTATATCGAATGAAAAATTGTGTTACATGTAGGAGAAAAGTAAGCTTCTGATTAATAATATGTTATGCGGACTCGTATTTTTTTTTGAATGGTAGTGTACATAAATGTTCATTGTAATGTCATTCTAAGCCGTATGATCCCAAAATAAACCATGCCTTCTAAAAAGTTCAGAGGAAATTAATAACCATCGATTATGCAACAAATCTAATATTTTAATTACTTAATTTTTGAACTGGATAAGTCTTTCGGGGGAGGTCTGGACCCCCTGCCCCCCCTAAATACGTCCTCCCAAAGATGGCACCGAAGAACGCCGAAGTGTTCTGATACACCAGGAGAAGTATTTTAGGCTACGCTTGGCGTTTCCTTGCAGATTCAACACACATTTTTTGCAGTGCGTTTTCTAGGTTTCGTGTTCATTGGCTATCTCCCCCGGCTTATGTAACTATAGTTAATACCTGCAAAAACTGTTACTCTGCGCTGTACACAACCACGCAACGGATGCAACCTGCCCTCTCTAAAACCTTGGGAGGTTTGTCCACGGCCTTTTATGACGCCATTGAACTTCATGCTGATTATATTGATAGCGTGTTTCGTAGTGACCGCGTACACAGCCAAGGATAGCAACAAAAGCGTCGCTGGGGCAGAGAACCTGACGCAATGCATGCAAGCCCATTATCGTTCACTGGGCGCTGTTGAATAATACATCACCGTAATACACACGCTTGTAACTTACATGCCTTAGCCTCATATCTAAGTTTAAAACTCTGTCATAGTATACAAGCGACAGAAATAATAATAAAAAAAAACATCGATTTCGCCGAACTTTAAATTTTATTGCATGATTGTTTCTGCATATCGTGCCCTTTTTTCTTCTAAAGTGGTATTGAACTTAGCACCTTCCAACTAAATGCAGTCTAAAATATCGTCGCATCAATGCCAGAACCAATGTGCTAAATCTTACTTTAGAGATAAAAGCATTTTAATATTTATTTTCCTGTAGAAAAAAAACAACATTTACCACGGCTCTTGCCTCATTAAACATAGACTTTAGGTCCTGTGGGAATAGAAACTTACTTCATTCTCCTTGCCCTGAGATCCTTAATACATATATCGCACATTTTATAACAGAGAGTTGCTACCTTCATTTGGTGCAAAGGTACATAAACCTTAAACTTAAAACTCAGCTAGCTTATCTACAGGGTAGGGTTCTTTGTAGACAACGAAACCAGACAGGATGCCTTCCAATGGAGACGTTTAAACGAATATATTATTTAAACACAGGATACATGGAGTAAGAATTTTACATGGTAAGCTACATTCTTCTACAATTTTCTCGTTACAGTCAATTTTCATCTCAATATTCTTTTTATTATTTATTTTCTTTATTTGGATATTCTTCTATATGTACTTCCTTCGTAGTGGGCAGATCTGGATCGGGACTTCCTTCTCAATGGGCGGTCTGGACTTCCTTCTCAATGGGCGGTCTGGACTTCCCTCTTAATGGACGTTCTGGGTCGGGACTTCCTTCTTGATGGACGGCCTGGATCGGAACTTCCTTCTCAATGGACGGTCTGGATCTAGACTTCCTTCTTAATATGGAGGATATGGACTTCCTTCTCAATGGGCGTTCTGGATCGGGACTTCCTTCTTATCTTCTTTGTAAACTTCCCTCTGGATTTCAATTTATTTAGGTTTTGACTATTTAACGAATGCCTTTATCCTTTTCCAACTTTTTCCTCCAAGCTTTGGGAATAATACTAATATCCTCCCTTGGGGCTGCAATTGGAACGCGCCACCACTAACTAGGTGCAACAGAGTGTATACTTGGTGCAGCCGATTGACATGCGCATCCAAGTAGGTGCTACAGTTAAACTGCGCAACCAAAAAGTGCTGTGGGGCGTCGATCAGAACGCGCTCGCCACTGATGTAAACAAAATTTCCCCTATAGGAATGGTAAATCAATCATACAGATGCAATATCTGTTCAAAGACACAAACTTGTATCAGTGCTTTGACTTCCTTAATTTTCATATTAACTTACATGTGATCATTGATTTGATTTATAAAATATATATATTAATTTACTTCTTTCATATTTATTCTTTGTCTTCTTATAATATATTCTATTGTTTTTCATCTTTCCAATTTGCTTTGTTCTTATTTATAAAGTTATTCACATATATTATGCCAATTCTTAACCTTGCACGCCTGGTGCTGCCATCTCTATTCGTCTTTGGCAAACTATTCACATTACTTGGTCCTATTGGGTACGTAACAGAGTGGAGCCTCCCCGATGGCGCAGTGGTAGCGTCGTTGCCTTGTAATTCTCGGTGGAGGCACATAGTTGTTCGGATCCAGTCCCAATTAGCCTTACTGTGCATGAAGTGGACTTAAAACACCAACTCAATCAATCAACTTATAACAGAGAGTGAGTAACCCTACGTATTAGGTGAGATATTTGTGTGGAAAGTGTTTCGCACTCGTGATATCCAATAGTGACTTCTCACTGTCAGTTTATAGATGGAAGTAGGGTTATAGTTCTTGTGTTTGCAGCACTTATAGTATGTATCTATGAATATATTAAGGAACAAGTAAAGAGCATTTTGATTTGAACCTGCGACCCTTGGATTCGCAGTGGCTTACACTGACCACTGCGTGTATTGTTGCGTGTTTTTGCGTGTACATACATACATACACAGATGATGATAATAGACATGGTCCTAAATGGTATTCTTATCTATTTTCATTATGTATGTACGTATGTATGTATGTACTCTACAGTTATATATTTATTACTTGAATATAATATATGGAAGCTTTCCTGTAATTGGAGATTCCCTCTGTTGGAGGTTAATGAAAAAATAAAGAAATTATATTTTAGTTTTGCTATAGTTATTTATTGTTCCAAATACTTGTCATTACAAAATAGAAATTATCCAGTGAAATTGGAAATAGATGTTTTTTTTTAATGAATATTGAATGAAAGTGTCTCTCAAACTATCAGCACAGCGTCTCAACGACTCTACTATAGATCCACCAAACTTTCTGAAACCTCGGAAATTATGCGAACTACTGGTTTCCCCAAAGATTAAACTGGCGACACTAGCGCCACTGCTCCCACGCCAGGGTTTCAGATGCCTTTGTGGATCTATACGAAAGATACCAAATCGAAGAAGGTTTTTTCTTCAGTTTCGTTTCATTGCGAAGGATGTTCCAATTCCCAGAATGTAATAATTTCTGAAGCGAAATGTGATAATATAAGGAATCCTCGCTTCTGGTATTGTATATGAGCTCTGTAGCTACACGAGGTTTATGTCTAGTAGACGTGTATAGGTGAACGATATCGTTGTCAGCTTTGGCGTGATAACTCGTGAGAACGCATGAAATTTCAAAGAAGCTTCCGTAGCTTACTTTGCAAGGAATCTAGATAACCGAACAACCTGAAGATTCACCTCTGCTCCAGCTTTCTTGTTTGTCCTGCAGTTTCGAAGATCTTGTCAGCCATCAGCAGGGCTGACGTTGCAGATTTTGCTTTCGACGGATACAAGAACTTGTACGAAACATTCAAGTATTTTCCAAGAGGGATATAATGAGAGCTTACATAAACTTCAGCGTGCTGTTCTATAAAAAATATCATTCTTCAAAGCCCAAGAAAGGTCTTCACGATTGCGTGGTGGTAACGTAATCGCCTTGTACTCAAGGAGCCCCAGGTTTGATACTCGGTGGTGGCACATAGTGGTTCGGACTGCAGGTGCAGTCCCGATTAGCCTATCTGTTCGTAATGTGGACTTAAACAAAATCTTGAAAGACCAAGAAAACTTAATAAGATGGATGGACAATCATGTAAGAGCTATAAAGATTAGTGGTAGGAAAAGGCGATTGGAGGCTTGCGGAGGAGGCCAAGAATTCCCATGGAATGTGGTGTCTTAGGGAGAGTACCATTCAGATGAATGAAAGGTACGGCCGTCGTATCTCTTAAACTGTAAGGGTTATTGCAGCTGGTGGTGTCCTGCAAGAATTCTGAAAAAATAATAAATGTCCTGCACTTACAGAGTTAGCTGAAGTTACAGCACCTCGCACAGAGAAATGGCTAAATCAGAGTATCTGTATTGCATGTTTTTCCTTGCTATTCACGTTTCTCTATATCTACAGGATAGGGTGTATCAGAAGTCCCTTACCACCCCTTGTAAAATTCGCAGTGATGTATTTTCATGGAATTTGATATGGGCGATACGTAATAGGCCTAGGGGGACACCTTTTGGAGTATGTCACGGGGTCGGCCGCCATCTTGGTTCCGCCATCTTGAATTCAACTTTTTTTAATTTAAAATGGTAGGTGGGTCATGTGATACATGACCATAGGCTAGAATTTCGTCAGGATGTCACATCTGAAATCAGATTTCATGTAACTTCATTTGGTGAAAACGATATTGGCAACTGAAAGTGATGTTTACCTGTTTGTTGAAGGTGCTGAACCATGCCCTTAACAACTGAGGAACGCATCCAGATCGTCAGACTGTGGGGTGGGAGAAGTGCCCGTGCAGTGGCTGCCCATTTCAACCTGCGTCATCCAGAACGTCACCCTGTGTCACATGTTGCAGTGGCACAGTTATTAACCAAATTCGAGGAGACGGGCAAGGTCTTGGACAGACCGCGTAGTGGACGACCGCGAACAGTCACGGATGAAACAACAGCTACGGCAGTGCTGGCCTTCTTATCGACGTCACCGCAGCGAAGCTCATGTCGTATAGCAATGCAATGTGCTATGAGTCACAGTTCAATGTACCGGGTGCTACAGAGGCACAAGTGGCATCCGTATAAGGTGCAAATGCAGGAACACCTCTCCGAGGACGATCCAGATCGCCGCGTGCAGTTTTGCGAGTGGGCTATCACGCAAGTACGACTAAATCCAAACATCGCTATGCAGATACTCCATTCCGGTGAAGCGAACTTCTACGTAAATGGGGAGGTGAATAGGCAAAACATGCGCTATTGGTCGCCTGACAACCCCGCATGGATAGATGCCTCCAAAATGACCGGTGCAGGGAAGATTATGGTGTGGGCAGGCATATGGGGAACACGGATAATCGGTCCTTTTTTCATTCAAGGAAATTTAAATGCGGAACGATACCTGGGGATGCTACAGGAACAGATACTGTCCGCTCTGATGTCGGAAGATGGTACATTTCCCAGGTCTTTTCAACAAGATGGTGCGCCTCCCCATTATGGCGTCCATGTGCGTCTGTACCTGGATGAACAATGTCCTGGGGCATGGATTGGTCGACGTGAGTCCGTTGAATGGCCTGCCCGATCATCAGATCTAACTCCAATGGACTTCTACCTTTGGGGACACGTTAAGGCTATGGTGTATGGTGTGAAAATTCGTGACCTTCGTTATCTGGAACAACGTATCATGGCTGCCTTTGAGCAAATTTCATCAGATACCTTGTTCGGTGTCCACAGACATTGGGAGCAGCGTCTGCACACGTGCATTGCCCAACATGGACAACATGTGGAGCACATTCCGTAACAGGTAAACATCACTTAAAGTTGCCAATAACGTTTTCACCAAATGTAGTTACATGAAATCTGATTTCAGATTTGACATCCTGACGAAATTCTAGCCTATGGTCATGTATCACATGACCCACCTATCATTTTAAATAAAAAAGTTGAATTCAAGATGGCGGAACCAAGATGGTGGCCGTCTCCGTGACATACTCCATAAGGTGTCCCGCTAAACCTACTATGTATCGCCCATATCAAATTCCATGAAAATACATCACTGCGGATTTTACAAGGGGTGGTAAGGGACTTCTGAAACACCATATATTATTCAAGTGCATTCACTTTTCTTCAGAAAATGTCACTGTGTAGTTATTCTACATATTTGTTATACCTCTCCATCATTTTATGTCGTGAACGTTCAATCAAAAAACATGGCAACCATGGTTGTAACAAGAAGTTTATTAGTGGGGTGAGAATTCTAGATGATTCTTCGGGGAGAGTTGCTCAAATTGCACCACTTGCAAATAATTAGGCTGAGTTGGAAAACTAGTGACCTAATATAAGTTATTGATGTACTAGCTGGTAGAGGGATCGTGTACCTTCCCCCTTATTCTATTTAAAATATTCTAATTGGAAGACCCTCCCCCCCAATATAAGCCCTTGCAAATGGTGCGATTTCGGAAGCTTGTCTCCTAAATTGCGAAAATCGCGTTGCTATTTAAAATACTGTTGAATGACGCTTAATTGATTTAGTTTATTTTACTTGGCTTTTCTGGCACTTCTGGCTTATCGGAAATATGAGGATGAGTGGTGATGAAATGGATGAAGAGCCAATCACTCACAAATGAAGATAGTCTGGAACTTGAAATGTGAAGCCAGCGACTCCAGCTAAGAATGATAAACAAAATAGTCCATTACTGCGACAGTTGTGGGAGGGACATCTAGAGATGTGAGCAATTTAACCCAACGTGCCATTTAAAAATATTAGACAACTCAGAGTCAGAGAGTCCTAATAAAGAGACTGACACTCACTAATAGACAAAACCCGACATGGTAAGACCTTGACCTCAGTCCACCACAGATGATTGGAAAGGAGGTTGACATTTGGATATCTTCGGAAAGGGTCTCCCCTTACACCCCTGTTGTTGTTCCTGTTTCCTTTTTGCACGCTTTTGCTGAATCACCCCAATGATCCAATGAGAAGTGATTTCCATAATAGCGTATTTGTATAAAATTCATTAACTAGTAGTTCAAAATTATTCCGCATTCTATCCTCTCATCTTCGACGTGGCATCATGTTAGAAGGCACTGAAAACCACTTTCTCTACAATACCACGGCTATGGGACAGAGGGAATGAGCTCTTCCAACCAACGCCCTGTTGAAATCTCATCTCTGCCTCCACGCACTAAAACTAATGGCTCGTTGAAGGGCTCCCTCTTGCATCTTCTGGACAAGATTGTGCTCCTTATGCAGCCTCAGGAGTCGGAGAAAGAAGCGTTTCCGTGTTTTGTAATCTCACTGAGTACCCTTCATTGTTTCAACAATGGTGTCTGCGACAACTAAGAAACGCTGGGAACATCATTGGGTATTGGATAAACCGTGTTTAGGCTGTTCCTCTTCAGTCCTCACCTTTTAATGCGCTAATCTCAACCTACTCTCACTATCTGAGTTGCCACTATATGAACGAAGTCAATGGAAACACACACACGTGGATTTTGAGAAATCTTGTTGGTTGTTGGGGTGGCAGCTGTGCAGGAGTTTTGCGCGTATGAATACAGTGTATGTGACAAAGCCATACCACTGCTTGTTATAGAAAGATTGATAGAAAATCGGACTCTTGATCAAGAAATGGTCAAATTCAAAGAATCTATTCTTGTTACTTCAGTAATTTACTGTGTATGTAATACCTATATTGGAATACGGTTCAACAACTTGGAATTTTGCATGTAATATTAATAGTGTGAAAATCGTGCTTCAAAATGTACAGATAGGTTTTATTTCATTTTTGTACTTTAAATTCAGACTTTTTAGATTTTATTGTAACTATTATAATTTGTTAAATAAACTTAATATTTCCTGCCTCTTGGATAGAATAAATGCTAACGATTACCATTTTATTTGCAATTAGTTAATGAAAAACTTGATGTTCTCTACTTGTTATCTAAAATTACTCTTCAAGACTCGTCACTACGCACTCAGAAATAACTGCTCTGGAATTTTGGCATTTCCCATTTTAGAGCAATATGTATTTTAAATTTTCTTGTATCACAATACGATCATAAACTGCTGTAAGCTAATGATCTTTTATTATTGAAATATCGTGTAATTTTACTACTTACATGTGTTTTAGTGTAAGTGATTATATTGTATATTTTTAATGTTTTTAATTCTTTTAATTCAACGTAAATTGGTTTTCTTAGTATGTTTTATCATTTATTTTTTTATTCTGTATATGTCATTTATCTATTGTAATAAACTGCTACATAAGGCTTGTGTACTGTTTTGCAGCAGTATAATCCAATACTTAAATACATAACTGTTGGACTCACATTATGAGCTGTACATTTACGACCAATGTATTCATGAGTGGGTCTTGGAAGTTGATGAAAAATCATATTTTTTTTCTGAGCCTTGAAGACTGCTAAACCTGATAGTACAGTAGTTCGTACAGAAATATTGTTTTTATTTTGCAATTTGTTGGCCTTTTTTGGATTTTAGGTAATTTTTCAGGATTATTTGCCATTTTTATTGCATTTTTATCATTCTTGAGGTTTCTTTTTCCTCCTTTTCTGTTATTTCGTGAGTTTTAAATACATTTGCTAGAAAAACTTAACATGTTTAAATTTCCTAACAAGCACAATATTATTTCTTAACTGCAGTGGATTAAATAATATTCTCCAATTTTCCATTTTTTATCAATTAATTTTCGCTTAAAATCGTATTTATTTTTCGCCGCTCAAACCTGTGGTTTTAAAGGAAAATTAATCACAACATTAAAATATGATCTGACGTACGCGAAACACAACTGTATTTTCAGATGCTGACTGAGTACTGTCTCGTGCAAGGCCCATTGTGAAAGGAAGTGACTGGCATATGGAGAAAAACCTTGCGGTGTATTTTATGTAACCTTGAAGTAAAAATAAAACTACATTAGTGTTTAATTGTTTTCCCCTTTTGCTTCAGCAGTTTCAACCACCAAACAACGGGTTTTATCGAATCATTCAACTACTCTCTTGTAATTTATGAAACAAATCCAGCTTTCATTTCAAGAGTGAAAATTGTTTTTAGGTCATTTTCAATCGTTTTATGGTCATTCTATAGGTTATTTTTTTTTAGATTTTTTAGGCCATCAACTTCCATGCCCCATTTATGAGCAAATAACGCCAAAGCTGACAAATAGGACATGTACTATTTCTCAGAAGTCACGTGGTTTTGTTCACATTAACTTTGTTCTTGTAGTGGATGGAGAATGAAGAATGAATGAGTAAAAACGTTTGGGTGCGTTCCACGTATGGCCGTTGTGAACCCTTCGCGGTATGCGACGAAAACATCCTCGTGTCTAAAACTCTTACCTTAACGTTAAAACAAGGGGGTGTAAACAATCCTTTGGGAGAGGCTGTAAAGGGGCCTGTCCAGACCAAACCCAATACATTTAAAACTTACGGGTAGTCTAGAAACGTCTTCAGAAACAGCGCAAGAGGCCCGCTCTTCGCAAAAAGCTAGTTTGGAATCGTGGGCAAGGCATGGGTATGTCCTCATCATGTAGTTCCTCACTTCATCATCGTTGTCACGATTAACCAAGACGGTAGAAAAGCGGTGTAAACAAGATAGAAATATTCAGAATTAACGAACACCTTGTTATTTCTGTTATTTAACGTCGGTTTTGTGCCACTTTTTGTCTAATCGCGTCGATGAGAATAAGATGATTAGATGAAAGGCGTTAACGAACAGCTAAATAATAGAGCAACTGCTACTGCCGCTGTAGTATTCGAAAAGACATCAGTGTCAACGCTCATCAACCCTGGAAACTACATTCTTGCAGCGTAGCAAGTCTGTACCGCCTGAACCCAGGACCAGAATAATCCTGTGTTTTATTTATGTGTGTTTTTGATTGTCCCTTAATTATTTTCATCTATTCGTTTTTCATCCTCACTAAACGTCGCAGATAGTGACTCAAAACTACCCAACAGAAGAATAACGCCAGGTTCGATGCACGAGCAGATTGAGAATTCGACTCACGACTTCAACCGTGAAGGGTCTTGGTTCGAGTCCCACCCCGAGCACGTTCCATTGTGTTGGTTTATTGTCAGCTTTTTCCAATAGTGTAATAAATTTAACATCAATTTATCTTGTAACTTTCCTATAACTTCACCGAAAATACAATATCTACTTTGAAAATCCCCCAAAACTCTCCTCCCCAGCGTGCCTCGGTCGCCGAGCGATCTTGTCACTGAAGCGTCCGGGTTCGAGTCCTAGCTTAGGCAATAGTGTTCTTTTGTGAGTGCGCCTTCAACGATTTCATATTTGCATCGCTTATGCTCATTGTCACGATTAGCCTTCATGGGGCGGAAAGCGACGTGAAACAAGAAAAATTCAATAGCTTTCTTCACTTGTTTAACTTTGTATGTAATTCACTTCCGCCCTTCTTTTTGTTGTTTTGATTTTTCTTAAGGCAGTTTGAAATTTATCGTTACACAACCTCATTCAGCAGCTAAGCGTTTAGTATTAACTGCGCAAAGTTATCATAATGCAGTGCTACATTTTTTCCATGCGATTCAAGTCACTTGGCAATATAGATAGATCATTCTCTAGAATTCATATAAGATATTGTTTCACTAAATTTAGAACATATGTACTCTGACCTGCTATCTGGAGGAAAGGTGGGAGCCAAAACCCATGATAAGCATCGTGTCGTGCAGCACGCATGCAAAATGTACATATTTCATACTACAGTGCGTCCATTTCGATCTGCAGCCGAGAGATCGGGAGAAGCGTGGCGGGCGGCGCTGACGGAGATGACGACATTTGCGGCCTGTAATGCCCGCTTATTTTTATACACATATGCAGACATTTATATAAATATTGCAAAACGATCACTAACCTGTGTTATAACACGCAAAAGTTCTTCTGTAATTCATCCAAGTTCTGCTCTTATATACACAAATAAATACGCTATAGAAACGATGTTAAGAGCCACAGATAAAAAAGCATTTTAATCATGGTTTTGATCAGTAACGTCCTGCTTAAGTTTATATCCTTGAAAGAGTTTTGTGGCGATGGGAATCGTTTGGAGGTTTCGAATGTGCAACACTGTATCAGGATTACACTGCAGACGAAACCGATAAAAGTGAATGGTTTTCGTGAGCTTCCTCGCAATCCGAAATATCCGAGCTCGAGTTTTTTGTTCCTTCGCGACTAGATGAAGACAGAGTTGTAAATATAGTGGCGAGTAATGTAAACCAAGAGCGTGTTAATTTCGTACTGTGCGCAAGAGTGTTATTCTTGGTTACTTGCACTTGTTTGTGTTATTGTAGTGTGTATGTGTGACGTGTCAGTGAGACGATTGGAATGCCAGCCGCAAGATTCACGTTAGAACAAAGATTTTTTATGTATGACACGTACCTACGTGAAAACAAACTCGTGTAGAGACGTGTGTAGGTAATTTGTACAGAAATTCCCATGCGTTTCAACTCCACACAGAGATACGGTTAGATATCTTGTCCTTAAATTACGAGAAACTGTATCGTTAAATTTTAAAACACCTTAGCAAAAACGACGGATTCTAACCGAAGCAAAACTCGATGATATTGGTGCAGCGTTAGAACGTTCTCCAAACAAACCTCTACGCCGTGTTTCACAAGAGGTGGGCGTGTCAAAATCATCGGCACATACAGTCACTAAGCTACTAAAATTAAAACCATACTCTTATAACACAGGTTAGTGCTCGTTTTGCAATATTTATATAAATGTCTGCATATGTCCATAAAAATAAGCGGGCATTTCAGGCCGCAAATGTCGGCATCTCCGTCAGTGCCGCCCGCCACGCTTCTCCCGATCTCTCGGCTGCAGATCGAAATGGACGCACGGTATTTTTCTCCTCCGCTGTGACACGTCCCTATGGATTTGTGTCTTTCGTTAGGATTTGTCTGTCCAGATGGAAGCACTTGCATGTATGTCTTTTTTATTGGCCTATTTGTCTATGTAATGTATCACCATCGGTCATGATGCGTGTGTGTGTGTGTGTTTAAGTTTTGCGGTTGGATAATCGAAACTGGGTCCCTATCATTGTGTGCTTCCACCGGGTATCAAACCCTCGACCCATAGATTCCAAGACAACGATGTCGCCATGATAACATCGGGAAAGCCTGTTTTTGTACGTCTCGAAATTATGCGGCATTATGCTTACATCTTTACATAAAATAAAAATGTTTTCTGAGAAGCTGGGAGCAAAAGAGCAGAGAGCGAATGAAGTAAAATAACGAAAAAGTGAGGTGAAAGGACCACAAATAGTGAACATTTCAGAGAGAGAGAGAGAGAGAAAGAGTGAAATAAAATAAAGGAGAGAGAGAGAGAGAGGAAAGGAGAGAAATTAAGGCATGAGAGAGAGAGGATAGACCGCGGGGGCCACTTTCCCCCTTGATATATCTGGATAAAGTTCATGTAATTCGAATGATGAACTTGTAGCGATAATTTACTACAAATTACATTGTTTTCTGTCTATTTTAAAGGCTGTCAGTTACTGGAATTAACAGAAGCTTTTCACAAGAGACGTTAACATGATCATTTTCAAAATTTTCCGATGCGGTGAGATCTGCAATTGTACAGTACCCTTCGGCATGTAAAACCATGGATCAGAGGTACCATGAAGGACAGTAAATAAAGTGGTCTCTGTTTTTTTTTCATCTGTGCATTGTGGAAAAGTACAAAAAGACAAATAACTCTTCACTAACAAAGTGATAGATGTTTATGGAAAGGAAGTAAGGCGAATTCAGTATCTGTCTAAATAGTAGACTGGAGTCTGAACTTGTACACAATGACAAAGTATTTTGAATTCAATTGGAATTTTATGATTTGTAAAGTATAATAATAATAACAATAAAACAATAGTATTAGTAACAATAATAATAATAAAAGTTTCTATGACAGTTGGGCATGATTTGAAATCTTACCCTGCCTCCCTGAGAAAAAATCCGTCGGGCGCCTTTGCTTAGAAATGAGATAAGCAAAAGAAATAGCCGAACATGAATACACAGGAGAGAACCAGACTAAATCGAGAAGAAAAGAGGTAAAATAAATAATCACATAAGATAGAGAGAGAGAGAGAGAGAGAGAGAGAGAGAGAGAGAGAGAGAGTAAACATGACTAAGACAGGAAATAAGATGGAAACGTAGAGAGAGGAAAACAGGATGGATTCGAATATAAATTAATAATAAGTACATTTTTCGTATTACAAGAGGGGGTACAATGGAATCTCTGGGAGTGCGTATGTAATGAACCAGAACAGATGCGGAAAGTGAGCAGACCGTCAATGGGCGTATATATAGCTCACGTAAGGGGGGTTTCAACTCTTGGTTCAATTAGGGTTCCTATATTTCATAAGTGAAAATCCGGGACACTACTGACTGGTAGCTTGTTAGGGAACGGGGGTGGGGGGGGGGGCTGGACCCGATAAAGTTGTATGTATGTACAACATGCATAATTTACATCCCACATTGTGTGGGAACTTTATTTGAAAACTGCGGATTGAACAGATAGGCACCCAAGCACAGACTCTTTATAGTAAGCAGGTTACTATACAATGGAAGAGAATCGTAACTGAAATTCACTGCTAGCAGACGGCGGCGCCATCGTGAAGTCAACGATATTTGCAGTACCGCCTGTATCTTGTTATCTCTTGTATTATGGAATGGGAGTGGTTCAATGTAGACTTAGATTGTTTTGTAAAATGAGCATTTTAAAATTACGTCCACGCATTTAAATATATAAAAAGTTCAGGAAAGTATAGTCTTAATCATTTCTTCTTTCCCACCCGATTCCAGGACATTTGTGCATCTCGAAGAAACACAGGGACAAATGATACCATTCCGGGATTGTCCCCGAAAATCCGGGACATATAGCGTCCTTAGGTATGATCTGGCTATCAATATCCACTCTACGAACATCTAACTTTTCTACATAAAAAGAGCAGTAAAAGATAATTACAATGTTAGAATTAGTCTTTTCCTCCTTGCTAAAATAACATCATCGGTGTTATTTTAATATTCGTATGTATGTACACTTAACAATGCAGGGTCCATTAGTCGAGGATCTTCCGTTGAATTTCGAGGACATTATTTCAACCTCCTTAACGTTAAACACATCCTCTCGGGTGTTGAAGATGAAACTGGCACTGCAGCCAAGATCACCAACAATTTGTGCATATTTGAGTACAAGAGCTTGTCTCAATTTTCAACTGCCTACAATGCAGATCCTGGACATGTCTTTTCAATTACTGTTTGCCACATTTTTCATTCAGATTTGAAAATGTCAAAAATATCAACCAGGCCATCAGTTTTGCAGAATGTTCCCATGAATGAGGAATGGGCATTTCATATTGGAATAAATTGTTGCAAGTTTTCAATGTCTTGATTGTATTCAGAGAAACTTGGGTTCATTTCGACTACAAAATTGTCCAAAAATGGACAACAGTAAAGTTTCTACTATTAGTGTATACGATTTCACAAGTCACCCTACTGAGTATTGATACTTTTCTGTCCATCTTGTGTCAAACAACTTGAGAACGTTACAGTGCTTCCCTAGCTATCTTGCACTGCATTTTTTACAACCAAATTACTTTGGGAAGATTGATTGATTGATTTGCATTATTTTACGTCGCCTTTTATGCACTTTTGGCTAATTTCCGAAGATCGGGATGAGTGATGACATGATGAAATTGATGAATGGACACCCACAAACGCCCATGCCCATTGCGGGTTTCGAACCCGGGACTCACGATGTGCTAACCACGGGGGGCTGCTCATTTGAGAAGACTCATGGGGAAAGAATTATAACTGATTTGACAGTCTCAATATCGCAGAAATTCCACATAAATGGACAATAGCCAGGCTTAAAATATGTGCTTAGCACCATCACATTCTTCACCAACTTCTTTTTTCTAATTCCATACCCACTCAACCCAGAGAGAGTTGAAGCACTAATAGCTGAAGCTAACCCAGATGCAGTTACAATCTCCAATGCTACATGTTTCCCATTTCGATCTAGAGTTTGAAAAATGGTTTATCGACTTTCGGGATTATCAAACAGTTGGGAAATTTGAAATTATCAAAACATTAGAACATGAGGAATACTTAAACTTGAATGGTAACAAACCATATCGGGAACTTCTAATGAAATTATAATGTTCGCGTTATAAGTTAACAAACAGCTCCTTCGGGCAGAAATTACATGTGGCATTATAGAATTTGTGAAATTTCAGGAATTTTCTGAGTATTTCCAGAGAAATTCCGAAACTATCAGGAAATTGCAGACATTTGCTTTGCAGTCCCATCTGGTGTGTGGAATTATTTTTTTTCCGATCCGTATCCAGTTCTAAAAGGCTTGTAATTTATGAGAACAAAATAAGTCTGAAGAAATTTTTACGGACAAGCCCCTGCGCATAGCGGGTAGAACAGGTAATCTGGTAATTTTACAGAACCTAAGGGGGGGGGGGTCTGGACCCGTTGAACCCCTCCTTAAAATACGTCCATGCGTCCAACCCTGAAGAAGGTAGAAACATTTGTTGAAGAAAAATATCTGAGAACAACCCAAATTTCTTACTGGAAAATATCCTTGAAGAGTAACGTCAACACGACTGTGTTCACTTTGCAGGATTATTTTCATTACAGTAAATCAAGTATGTTCGTTCCACGTGTCTGTTCGTGTGTGGAAGCAGATTAGCCCATTGCAAGGGCCCCCTTTTTGCCATGGAGCTTAATCCAGTTGGAAGTAACTGATTCTAGATTGCCTGATAGATCTATTATAATCAGTGCCGGATCTACAAATCTTACCCCCCCCCGCAAAATATTACCAAAAGCTCCCTCTACCTACCTTCACACACAAACACACACACAATTATATATATATATATATATATATATATATATATATATATATATTACACATATATAATGTCTGTGTGTGTAATACTTGATCTTATGTTGACAAACTCAGATACGAGGGCCTACAGGGTGATTCAAAACTCCGTTAACACCCCTATAAAAATTAAAAAAAGTTAGGCTGGGTACAATTGGTCATGATAGAAACAGGTTAGGCTTAGGCTTGTGTTCCAAGCGGATGTCCACCATATTAGTGGCCGCCATATTGAATTCAACTCAATTTTTTTTAAAAATGGGAAGGTGGTGATGTGCATAGGCGCCGATTTGTTAATGGATTTGGAGGGGGGGGGTAAATATAAGTAAAGCATAAATACTTATTTCTTTCTGTTTGCGGGAAGAGGGGCAATTTTTTTCCCTTTTCCTTTTTCCTAATACACTTGAATTAAACTTTGAAAAATAGTAATTACAATAACTGTATTTGCAACAAAACATATATATCAGGGTACATCGAACTTTATTAGCTGAACAAAATATTCACTGCACTACTGTAATTATGTAATTATACAACATAATACTTTACATGTAACTTTTGACTGAGAATTTTTTATCATATTTTGTTTATAATACTTATTCTTACAATCCTTTATAGGAGTTTAATATCTTCACACATATTTACATAAAAAAGGAATGCCCAAGATAAAATTTTCATCTGGGCGAGCGATTTTTGACATTTCCGAAGGGAAACAACGGAGCCTATTTTGCAATGGACTGGCTCATTCAAGAGCATGAAGACTGCAGTATTCCCATGCTTCTTCCTCTATTCTCGGACATATTCATTTATAATATGCCATGCGCTTTCGTCAATTCATTGTTAGTTTGAAAAAGGAAATACTGAAATAGTAAACGCACAAGCACAAGAAACACCCTCAAACTGAGTGATAGTCCCACACTTTTGATTCTGCCCATTTCAGAGCAGAATCCTGTGTAATTTCCCACCTGTTGTGTGGGAAGTTTGTGTGCAAGAGTTATGTAATATGTTGGAAGATATGAATTGGGCCCCTTATAAAGGAGGTCAAACGAGAACTGGATGGGCCCGGGCCCCTCTGCCCCTCCCTCCAGGTTTCGACACCGGTGGTGATGTGATATACATATATGACACTATTTTTTTCATGAAATTGTAACCTGATTTGATCTAAGGTCGGAATGTTTCCGGCTTTGTCCCCGCAAGAAGCTGATCCAGGGTCCATCCAGCATCAAAACAAATGGTACCCGTTGGGAGGGAAGGGTGTAAATGCGGCCGGAGCGTGGTGCTGATCACATCACATCAAATCTGCCTTCATAGCACGGTGTTAGGGGTGTAAGGGGTGACCTTCGACGTAGGCGCCCAAAAGGCAACCTCACTTCCATGTAGTACACCCTGGACTGCGTTTTGCAGACGAACGAGGCTCTGGCGACTGGCACTATAGCCAGTATAATTTTGTGTGTGTTGTCCTGTTTTTTTTGTGCTTGTGTGTGCTGAGTGCCTCTTTACAGACTCAGCTTTTGACGAAAGTCAGAATATTTTAATATTTTAGTAACACGACACTGCAATTATGCAATTTTAGTTATGGTAAGGGGCTGGACCCCGTATAATGTGACGCACCCAAAATTTTAAATTCAAATCAAATCAATGGCACGGTGCTACATGCACAGGGAATTTTAACTTTACATGTGATATTGTATTCGTTTCTGTACCTCTGAGCAACTACGTTTATTTTTTATATGCGCATATATGAACCCTCTACTACGTAAATGGCTGAAGGCCCCCCTGAAGGCTTACTTGTCTCCTGCCCCCCCCCCTCCCGCACTGCGGGGTTTTGCGGGTTGTAGATCCGGCACTGATTATAATAGTTGTCTTTGTGTTGACTCTGTTCTATCATGCTATGCAGTTAATTACGGAACTTTCCAAGGCTCGCAGTGGTCCCTGGCGTACGTTCGTCCAATGTTTTCAACATTATAAAATCTATAAAGAAATGAAATCTGAAGAGCGGGTGTCAGTCAACATGGCCAAAATTTGCCTGGAAACAAATAATTTCTGTAATTTTACCCCATCCCCCCATAAAAACAATAGTATTTGTAACACACATATTTACTTTAGATTTTCAAGTGTAAACTTGTTCATGGAGCAAGTTTTTCTTTCCCTGCCCTCAGTGCAGTCTCTGGCAACACATCTTTCACAATGTGAAGCTAACAATACCTGCCCAGCTTATTATGAAGAAAGTCATAACAGTATTTTAAGTATTTGTTATCGTTGTTCTATAGGCCAGAGTCAAATAGGACGGGGAAATCCTCTTCGTTGCAATTTTCTCATATCATAATGCTGGAAAAAACGTTCAATGAATTTAAAGTAATAATTCCATAGGGGCCTCCACGATGGCGTAGTGGTAACGTCGTCGCCTTGTAATCAAGGGGTCGATACCCGGTAGAGGCACATGACACAGTGGTTCGGATCCCACTTCAAACTGTAGGTCCAGTCCCGATTAGCCTTCCTGTGCATAAAGTGGACTTAAAACAACATTAATTCCATAAGAACAACTAACCTTATTGTATAACAAGCATCAGACTAAGAAGTGTTGTCAAAACAGATTGCAATTGATGAAAAATTAAAATTGAGTAGAGAAACAAGAAATTCTCGTGAAAGCTATATGTATGCTGAAATTAATGTGAGTCATTATGCAATTATTACATCATGATGATTTTTCAAATTATTGTTAATAATAATAATAATAAAATTCATTTCCCTCCTGCCCCAAGAGAGAGCGGGTATCAAAACAATAACCAACTTTTTTGCTGTTTACGATTGAATACAGATGTGGATTGAATTCCTGAATCAAAACAAAAAATATGGTTCAACGAAGCCAAACCGTTATTATTTTGAATATCGCATCTGTATTATTGGCGTCGACATCCATATTTTGTAATTCGATATATCGGCTCGATATCTGCAATCAAATCGATAACTAAATATTGTCGCACTGCTTGAAGTATTTTCTTTGCCATCAAGGTTCGATACCCGGTGGTGGCACAGAGTGGTTCGGATCCCACTTTAAACTGTAGGTCCAGTCCCGATTAGCCATACTGTGCATAAAGTAAACTTAAAACACCAACGCATTCAATGAATCTTTTCTTCGTCACAATACGACTTCCTTCGTAACTCTACAGTACTATAAACGTATTTAATTGTTATGTAGTCTTAGGTAATACTTTCATATATAGACTATCTTAGCCAGAATTTCTGCGACATGCTTCTTCTCTTCCTTCATATTCATCATGAAATTATTATGTGTAAACGTTCCGTTGCTAGGGCGGGTAACACGAGCGGAAGCCCTGAGCTACAAGTGTAGGCGGCTCACAAATTGAAGGCGAGACTTAAATAGGAAAATAAAGAAAATGAATAATAGAATGGCGTTCCAAATGTTACAAAACGTTAATACGAATTACGTGAGAAAATTTAGCACCCTAGTAACTAGGTGACATATTTCTAGATTCATATTTGGATTTCGAATACCTACAATTTGTAATCATTGAAATATCAGCACCACAACTAACTAAGCAATCAGTATTTCAAGTGATTAAATACTAACAACCGATTGAAATGAAATTAATGTTTTATTTACAAATATATTTTTACCTTGGTACACGATAATTTGTAGACAACTGAGGGACACTCGAACTCAAGCTTTGTTATTTTAATTATTATACATACATACATACATATATATACACACACACACAGATATATATGTATGTGTGTGTGTGTATGTATATATATATATATATATGTGTGTGTGTGTGTGTGTGTGTGTGTGTGTGTGTGTCATTTCTTCAACAATAACAATGAGCTATCAACACTTGCATATTTATGAATCTTTTTTTTCCCCTTCTTTTGGTGCTGGCAGATCCCCATGATCGTGTCACGGGTGCCTTAGGAATACTGCCATTCGAAATGTCAATGCGCTAAAGTTCTATATAAGAATTTGTAAGTTTTTAAAAATGCTTTTGTTTGGATTTTTGTTATTCAGCGTCGCTTTCGAGCCACTTTTCGCTAATTGCGACGATAAGGATGAAACTGATGAAGCGACACTCAACAGAGGACACCCATTCCCAGGTCAGGATTCGAACCCAGGAATTTTGATGGCGAGGTAGAAAGTCGACCATTTAATGCGCTGGACCACCGAGTCAGATAAAAGTAATTACACTCAACGATGATAGTTATAATTTTTCGAGGCCATTGGCTATTCCTACATTGTCTTTCTCTGGGAACAGTCGAATTAATTTGATGGCCTGAATCAAATGGGTAATACGAGACGTACAATTGCGAACTCTTCTGGATTGTAACGATTTAATTGACAATCATGGGCAGGCCATGTGGCACGAATGGGAGAGGAAAGAGGAGTTTACAGGATTCTTGTTGGGAAACCTGATGGTAAGAGACCTGTAGGAAGACCAAGACGAAGATGGAGGGACAACGTTGAGATGGACCTAAGGGAAATCGGTAGGGATGGAAAAGAGTATATAGAACTTGCTCAAGATAGGGAAAGATGGAATGCCTGTGTTGCTGCAGCCATGAACCTTCGGGTTTAAGAAGGCTAGGGAGTTAGTTTTAGTTAGTTTTAGTGGGGTTACCACAAACAAGAAGTGTATCAGACATCGAGGAATTTTACAAAAAAAAGAAACGAAAATTATAAAATTATGTCATCCATCATCGGCGTACGGTGATTTGATTTATTATTATTATTATTATTTTCGGCAGTTGGAGTTCTAGTGCGACTAGTGATGTTTGTTAAAACCGATCCTCCGATGATGTGCAAAATATGATTTTCTCCCTCTGTGCTAATGGTTAGAATTCCTTAAAAAATACAAAAAAAGGAATTTGGGGGGTTCGAAACCAAAACACTCCCCGCACATGCCATGGTTTCTACTATTAAAATAATATTGCTCATCAATTTTTCAGTCACGTAACTGGCTAACTGAAATAGACGAATATTCCCACAGTGGACGTTACTAGCAGACAAAGTGTTCGTTCGACTATCGCATGTATTGAAATTCAACCACCAAACGCGAGCTTTCCGTGACGTCGGTTCTTGTAGCCATAACGTAATAGAACAATGAGAGTGCAATCAGCCATGAATAGACCGATGAGCGATCAGACAATTATAAAAGAAGTTCCCTGCCATTTCCTGTTAATGAGAAACAGTGATTCACCGCTTGGATCTTGATTTACAAAATGGCTCATCAGGGTTGTTCTGCTTTTTACTGGAATCTTAAAAGTATGGTGATTTATTAAACAGATGGTCGAACTTCTTTCTCTTCCATTTTTCGAAAAACAAGTGAAAAATTATTAGATGACTTAGGCAGTGGCGCAGAAATGGGTGTTACAGCGGTACGAAGTACGTCCCATATTTTGGAGGGGTAGAGTACACCAAAGTAAGTATATAATATAGGAGTACCCTACCCCTAAATTCGTAGATCTAAACTGTACCCGTCGTGCCTCCTTAAATAACTTGGATACTATGGAATGAGCTGCTGTTTGCTCATTTTCAATATCTAAACACGAACATTATCTTCCTTTGCAACAGAATTGAGACCACTGTAAACCTATTTTAGTATGCATCGTGGTACCAGTTAGTTCACTGCATTCTACACGGAGGTCACAAAGTGGGCGTACCCCCTGTATTTTTCACACTACGATGGTCATGGTTGAATGCTTGATATGAACACATTCCTGATGGTTTAAGTGTCCAGAACATCGGTATGGAGACCGTCTTTTTCGTAGCACGGCCGAACTGTACGCCACATTGTGGCACACTTGGCGATGCAAGTGTGAATAAGACCTTTTTCCGGGCGGTGACGTTCCCCTCAATAACGTTCTGAAGGGCCTCCAAGAAGTCCCATAGGTGGTTAATCAATGACACAGGTTCATATCAAGTAATCCAACTATTACCATAGTAGTGTCGAAAATAAAGGGGAGTACGCCCACTTTGTGACCACCCAGGTATTTTTTAAGACCATGAAATTAGTGTAGAACGATGCAATAAGACAGTTTAGTTTTAGGAAATTATTCTATTGGCTAATGCCCCTTTGTAAGGGGGTACAGGCTTCTAAAGAAGTAACCGATTCGATGATAAGATATAGGTTTGTTTCGGAAGAGGATACCACCGACCTTCACTTTCGACTTTTTCACAAGGAATTTTCGGCAATAAAATGCTTTCACTACAAATTATTAGTTACAATTTTTTTAAAAAAAATATAGGACACGTTTTAAAATTGAATTTTTTGTGCAAGAATGAAGTTTAGATCGGAATGAGTAAAATGAAAGAGCTTGTTCCGAGTAACAGATAAAAGGGTAGGGAATCGGGGGAAATTTTACCAAATGTTCAACGTTCACAATTGAAGAACTAAATATACCTCGAACAAACTTAGGGATATGGTCGTTCGAATATTCTTCCACATCCACACAACTACACAGGCTTTGTTTTGATTGTTTGATTTAGTTTATTTTCTGCCACTTTTGGCTAGTCGGAAAGATTGGGATGAATGATGATGCGATGAAATGGATGAAGGGACAATCACAATCACAGGGACGACACAACACGAGCCCCACGGAGGATTGTACTGGCCATGAGTCCAGACGCCAGAGCCTCGCTAGACTGCAAAATGTAGTACTACGTGGAAGTGAGGTTGACATTTGGGTGTACTATATCCCGGGAATCTCTGGAGCAAGGTCGCGCAGAAGGATAGGAAGGAGGTGGGCGGAGCTAGGCAAATAGCTGGGAGCTGCGGTCGCTTTCCCAGTCCACGCAATCATGTTCTCTCGCACGTATTCATTGGTCGAACCCTGTGGGGTCGCTACTTGCGCAGGGACTTGGTTCCGTTCGCTCGATCCAGAGATACCCGGGACGGAGTATACGTGGAAGGTCACCATTTACACCCCACACACACTTCTGTGTCTAAATTTATCGAGCCTTGTGCCCCAAGAGGTGGTAACGTTGCTTATGCGAGACTTGAGTTAGACATGTCTGCATTAGTCTT
This sequence comes from Lepisma saccharinum, assembly GCF_977018435.1. Classification (NCBI taxonomy): domain Eukaryota; kingdom Metazoa; phylum Arthropoda; class Insecta; order Zygentoma; family Lepismatidae; genus Lepisma; species Lepisma saccharinum. Next base: position 2,278,656 of record NC_139232.1, read on the forward strand.
ACAAGGTACTCCAGTAGCCTGTACCCACAAATAGACGGAATATTATGACGCATTAATCTTTAATATTTATGTGATTTTAATCTCCCTCTTGTAATACAATGTTATCTTGATGTATTGTTGCAGGGTATTAACCTTTAGATCATTGATCTTGATGGAATGCAGATGATATAACTTATCTATTCACTAAATGAAGATGACCCGTATGCTCCTTTGCGTTTATCAACGTCAGATTAATCGAGGTTAGATCTGTCAGATATGTTACAAGAAAAACATAGTAAGATCCAGCTTGAACGAAGAAATGCAGAAAACCTGATAGGGGCTTCATTCTTTTTTTTAATTTTTTTTTCAAACCGGCAGTATGTCATTAGTTTTCGGTGCTTCTGTTGTCAAATTTTGGATTTTCTGTTTAATACAGTGTATTGCTGAATGCACCATAAATTATACGAGGCGCATCCAGAAAGTAAGTTCCGAAAGTGCCACAAGATGGCACAAGTGATCAGAGCGGAACGCGCTTGCGTAGGGGTGGAGGAGGAACACGTAGCCAAAACCTAGCGCAAGCGAAATTGTGTGGAGTCAGTGGTGAGAGAACTGTAGTACGGGAAACATACCGCAATGTTTTGCAACATAGTCACCACCTGAACCAGTGTGCGAATTAACGGAGGGGATGCCGGGGATTTTTCCCCTCAAAAAGTTTTATCCCCGGCAAAAGAAAATTATTTTTATCCCTGCCAGGAACGTTTTTTTATCCCCCTCCAAGAAAATGGAATTGAAAGCATACAGTGTACTTCTTAACTATGCAACGAACACAATTGAAGAATCATTCGTGTGCCTTAATAGTCCAGTCATCGAAGATTTCCCTGCCGAAAAGGATGCAGCCTTGTGGATTAAAGGATTGATTGATTTGATTGATTTAGTTTATTTTACTTCGCGTTTTGTGCCTCTTGGCTAATTTGCGAAGATGGGGATGAGTGATGAAATGATGAAATTGATGAATGGACATTCACAAACAACCAAGCCCGACCGGGATTCGAACCCGGGACCCTTGGGTGGATTAAAGGAGGCCACCGTTCTGCAACAGAACAACCTCACAGAGCCGAGATAACAGCAGGTCGTTTTCCACCTGGCATAGTGCTGATATTTTACATGTATTAAAGCGTTCACAAGAAACTTGTAGGCAAGTTAGAGCGACGTTATGTTAGAACTTGGCAATGAGAATGTGGCAAAGTTTTCGGTGTTGCTAGTTCAATAGCTCTTCTTGTGTACGAGTTTGTGTTTTCTTAGAATGTAAATACAGTAAAACCTCGTTAATCCGGACTAATGGGGGAATAAGTTGAACGATTTAACGAAATTTCGGATTAACTTAAATAACCTAAAAAAACCGTAGAACGTGCATTAAAACTTCGTTTATAGCAACAAAACACGTTTATTACGGTGTATTTAAAGGGCAAAGGCCCAAATACACTATACAGTACAGTAAAATGTAAATCAATACTGTACATATAATGCAGTGCGAAAGTATTCCTGTGTCAATGCGGCTTCTTCCGAAAGCATTCTGCTTTTTTCTTTTGCCTTTTGCCTGTCCGGATTAAACGAAGTCCGGCTTATCGAGGTCCGGATTAACGAGGTATTACTGTATACTGTTTCTAAATTACATGTAAATGTTATCATAATATATAGTGACCTATACTTACCCGTACTTAGAATCGCAAGCCAATAATTTAGTTTACTGACTGGTAACATATAAACAAATTTGCATACCGAAAAATCCTGCCTCCCAAAATAAAATCACAAGTACGCTTCCCCCTCTCCAAAAGCAAAATACTTAATTTGCACAGTGATCTGAAAAAAGAAGAAGAAACTCCTGCTTATTGGCTGTTATGATGGAGTCGCCATATTGCTTTGTGTGACCGTGGCGGCACCTAGTGAGTTAGAGCGCAATTCGAGGTCGTGGACTAAATCCATCGTTTCTCGTAATTTATTGGTAAACATTGATTGAAAAGTGGAGGCTTTGAGTGGAACATGTGGCTGTTCTTTTAATTTCTGATGCCACACAGAAATTATTCTGTGATCAGCATTGAATTAAACTACGTGTTGGTGATCCTGAAGCACTAGCTACATATTGTTCCGCTCCACGTTCTACTCTGTTCATCGCTTGGAAATAAATTAATTATCTTTAACGGGAGGGATATAATTGTAGATCTGTTTAGTTTTAAAAGTGGTATTTTAGTGTCCATTATAATTCTATTTTTGGAACACAGAGACATTGATTGTATCCACTGTCCTATAATTCCCTCTTTTTTCCCCACATGAAGATTTTTTTAAAATTTTCCTTGGCTGCAAAAAGCAGTAATTAATGGAACCAGTCCTGCACTTGAATGCGTTATTGTGTTTGTCCAATCCTCGTCGCGGTTAACCTAAGATATACACAAGCCACAAAAAATAATAAAGAAAGTAATGTGTGTGAGTGTGGTAGTTGAACAGAAACCCAGAAAACAAATCTGTAGAACCGTCTACTCCATTATAGCGAATATTTTCAATACCTTCTGACTATATCCCTTAGCTTTTCAGTTTTAAAAAAGTAATTAAATAAGTAAACATAAGTCCTAGACACTAGACAGTAAGATGAAGGTTAGTAATTTTAATGCAAATAACATTCCAGAGCTTTTTCCATGTTATTTAGACGTCTCTTTTTTTCCCCAACAGATGGCCTCGGAAATGCTGCTGGTATACGAGGAAGAAATCAGTGCAGTGATTCTCAAGGTCAGTCCCACTATCATTTGTACATTAATGCAAATTCTTCTCTCGAGACAAGTTCTACAAATTCTTGTACGTGTTACTTGTTTGTAACCCGATCTTAACAAACCTTTCATAACTACGCATATGACGTATTTCAATTATCTTTTATAATAAATTATATTTCTCTGAGCATTAGGTTATCATCCGGGTTCTTATAAAGATGGCGGAGATGTTCGCTTTCAAGCAAATGACGAAAGTTCAAGGATTTATTAAAGTGACCTTAATTCAGTGTAGTGGATGTAGGATTGCATTAGGCTTCCACATCTTGTCCAAACTTGGCATACACGCTTAAAACAAATATAGATAAAGTGTCTAACATTAATAATAAGTCAATATTTGCTATGTTGTTGACAGAAATTAGTGTTATATAATTGAACGTTGCAGAGGTTTTTTTTTACCCTGGTTCGACATGAAATAAATGTAAATAGGGACAAAACCGCAATGCAAATAACAAGAGTTAACTGTCAGTAATATAAGAATAAAGTACACAGAGAATTGGAAATGCATCAAAGCTGTTAACTTTTTGTGCATATTTGACACAGTTAAGTATGTGGGTTTAGTGTGTTTGAAATGGTATACATTTCGTAATTAATGCATTATTAGAGCATCAAAATGATCAATAACTGAAAATTGCACTCTTTCCTTCTGGTAGAAACTAAATTAACCTAATTGGATGGGGACTTATATAATACATGGTGGACCATTTAAGTTGATAACTCGAAATATCTTACAAAAGAGGCGTTTTCGAAAGCATTGTTTAAAATAAAAGTTGATTGACTTAGGGGGGGAGGGAAAGATAATGCCGTTATGTAGCCTATGTTTTAGTAGGTGTCCATTTTTAAAGCTGCCCGGCGGGCGCTCAAAGCACCCGCCCCCACTCCTCCTCCCTCATCCCCTTCGCCCTCAGTGTCCTTACCCGAGGACATGATACAGGACGAAGCCGCGGATGAAGAATTTATCAAGGTGACAGGGCCTAGAAATAGAGTACGCCTTAAAAGGTAACTATCATAACTACAGCTATGGCTTATTGTCTCCAATGGAACCTTAACGGTTTCCGTACACATTTCGAGGAACTGCAAATTCTAATATCTGAATTTGACCCTGCCATTATATGTCTCCAAGAGACACATTTTCGTCCAAATGAATCAGTGATTCTGAACGGATACACGCTTTACCGCACCGACAAGCTTCCTGAGGGTCGTCGTGCACACGGTGGTGTTGCAATCGGTGTTCGAGATAACATCCACTCAACGCCAATCTTTCTCACCACCCCCCTCCAAGCTGTCGCCGTGCGGGTCCATCTACCACAGCCAATATCTGTGTGCTGTGTCTACATCACAAGGGAGGAGCGATTCTCTCTTGAGGACCTCCTTGCTATATTCGAACAACTTCCGTCTCCTGTAGTTCTTTTGGGCGATTTTAATTCCTACCATCGTTTGTGGGGCTCTGTTCGTACAGAACCCCGGGGTCAAATTGTAGATCAATTCCGTGAGGTATCAGATTTAACGTTGCTGAATGATGAGACTCCCACATATTTCAGCCCTTCCTCTGGCACATATTCTGCGTTGGACTTGTCCTTCTGCAGTCCCAGCCTTGCTCCTACCACATCTTGGAGCGTTCATCCTGATCTCTGTGGGAGTGATCACTTCCCTCTCATTCTTACCTTCGAACATCTTCAGCAATCACGTGAACAACACCCTCACTGGAATCTCAGTCGGGCCGACTGGGAAGCTTTCGAGCGTGCAGTGGATCTTGAAGTCGATCTTGCGTCGACTTTACCACCAATCGACGCCTTAGATGTCTTTGTGTCAGGAGTGCATGATGCTGCACGCACCTCCATTCCACATCCCAGTGGACCTGCGAGGCGACGCCCAGTCCCCTGGTGGACTGCGGAGATCGGTGCAGCTATCAAGGACCGCAATCATGCTCTCGATCGATTTAATAGTAACCACACTGCCGCAAACCTCGAGCAGTTCCGCATTAAACGTGCCCGTGCCCGTCAGCTCATTCGAGCCAGTAAGAAGGCGTGCTGGGTCCAATACGTGTCTTCTCTGACGAAGCAGGCTTCGTCGAAAGCCGTTTGGACCAAAGTACGTCGCATCCAGGGGGGTGCATCTACTCCTCTGAGCGCTCTGGAGCACGATGGGACGTTGTACACTGATTCCGGAGACATAGCTAATATCTTGGCCACGCAGTTTTCTGATGCCTCTAGCTCGGAAAATTATGAACCACGTTTCCGCCGTGAGAAGGAACGTCAGGAACGACGCCCTCTCGTTTTTCGAAGTCATAACACCGAGCCATACAACTCTCCATTCACTGAACGGGAGTTCGATCAGGCACTTCGAGATTCTAAGAACACAGCTCCTGGAGTGGACAAGATCCACTATGAGATGCTTCGTCATCTGCCCATTGGAGCCAAACATTTCCTTTTGGCGGTATTCAACAGGCTTTGGTTGGAGGACTCTTTCCCCACTTCCTGGAAAGAAGCTATTATTGTTCCCATCCTGAAACCAGGTAAACAACGCACCGCAGCCTCGAGTTACAGGCCTATTGCCTTAACTAGCTGTGTGTGCAAGTTGATGGAACGCATGATCAACAAGCGTCTCACCTGGTTTTTGGAGGAAAACTGCTTGATAAGTAATTTTCAGTGTGGTTTTCGCTCCAACCGTTCCACACTGGACCATCTGGTTCAGCTGGAAACACACATTCAGGATGCATTCCTCAACAAGGAACATTTAGTTGCAGTTTTCTTTGACCTCCAAAAAGCATATGACACAACGTGGCGTTTTGGCATCCTAAAGCAGCTCCATTCTTGGGGCGTCCGTGGCCATATGGCGTACTTTATTAAAAACTTTTTATCTGATCGTTTTTTCCGGGTACGTGTTGGGAACTCCTTTTCGGATCTTCAAGAACAAGAGAACGGTGTCCCACAGGGCAGCGTATTAAGTGTGACTCTGTTTGCCATAGCAGTGAACAGTGTTATGGCAAGCATTGTTGCCCCTGTACATGGTCTTCTGTATGTAGACGACCTCACGATCTTTTGTCGCTCACGGAATCTCGCGTCAGCTTCTCGTCAACTCCAACTGACGATAAACCGTTTGGTTGAGTGGTCCTCCCAAACAGGTTTCACCTTCTCATCCGAGAAATCCGTGTGTGTTCACTTTTGTCGTCAACGTACATGTCATTTCGATCCTGCCCTGTACATGGGGAAATCTCCCCTGTGCTTCGTGAATGAGGTCCGCTTCCTGGGCCTCATTTTCGATAAGAAATTAACATGGCTACCTCACCTTCGCCAGTTAAAGTTCTCTTGTCTTCGAGTTCTCAACCTTTTACGTGTTTTATCCCATACTTCCTGGGGTGCTGATAGGACGGTACTGCTTCGATTGTATCGTGCACTCATCAGGTCGAAGCTTGATTATGGATGTGTTGTGTATTCTTCTGCCCGCCCATCTAGACTTTGCATCCTAGACACCGTCCACCATGCTGGTATACGTGTGTGCTCTGGTGCTTTTCGGACCAGCCCTATCGCCAGTCTGTACGTAGAGGCATCTGAGCCGTCGCTGTCTCTGCGAAGACAGCGGCTGGTAGTGAACTACTTCCTCCATCTTCGCTCGATGCCTTCACATCCCTCATTTCACACCGTCTCAGACATGAATAGGCTGGAAAGGTATCGGCTCCATCCTAGTGTCACTAGACCATTTGGTGTTCGTGCAGACGAGATCCTGTCAGCACTTGGTGTTGACAGTGATCTTCCTGGCGTCTCTCCACTCATTCCGCCTCTCCCTACCTGGGAGTTTCCTGCACCTTCCATCGATTTTTCTCTAACTGCTCTTCCAAAAGCAGAAACACCAATGGTTGTATACCAGCAACGGTTTTTAGAACTTCGTGCGAAGCACCCCAATTTTAATGTGTTTTACACGGATGGGTCCAAGACAGTGGAATCAGTTGGTTGCGCCTTCGTCCTAGACTCTCAAAGTTCCAGTTACTCGCTTCATCCTGCGTGTTCCATCTTTACGGCAGAGTTATACGCCATTCTAAAGGCACTGGACTTTGCAGACGTCAATGGTCTGAAGAAAGTCCTTGTGTGCAGTGATTCGACCAGCGTGTTGCAGACCCTGGATTCGCCGTATTCCCGGCATCCGGTAGCGCAACGCATATTCAGACGGCTTGTGTCCTTATCAGCCAGTGCGGATGTACACTTCTGTTGGGTCCCTAGCCACGTGGGCATCCAGGGGAACGAAGCAGCTGATGCTGCCGCCAAGTCTGCTGATGCAGATGGCGATGTTCTCGTCCACCTTTTGCCTGCTAGCGACCTGCAGAACGTGATCCGTTGTCGCCTTCTTGACACTTGGCAGGCCGAGTGGGATACGGAAACGGGGAACAAGCTTCACGCTATTAAGCCCACCATAGGTGCTTGGCGTTCCTCATCCCGTCCCTCTCGGCGAGAAGAAGTTATTCTTACCCGCCTGCGTATAGGACACAGCCGTCTAACGCATGGTCATCTGCTCCAAGGGCTGGACCCTCCGTTGTGTCGTGCTTGTAATGTTATGTTAAGCATCCGACACATTGTAGTTGAATGTGTCGATCTTGCTTACCTCCGGCAGACTTTTAACCTTTCCGGCTGTTTGTCATCCCTCTTGGGTGATGACAGCAGTATTTTATCCCATGTTTTTAAGTTTTTGCGAAGAGCTGGACTCTTCCACCGTCTGTAAGGAGGTTTTTAGTTTGTTTTTTCTGACTTTTTAATGTGTCGTGTTTGTCTCGTGCAGGTCTCTTTACAACCTTGCACTTTTAGTTTTTTCCAAGGGGCTATCTACACCCCTTTTTTAAATTTTAAGTCAGAATTTTAGATAAGGGGACATTTCCCCGTATACATAGAAGGGTGCGAAATGGCCTTAAGTGCCGACGCACCCACAAATTTTAATTCAATCAATCAATCAAATCCATTTTGAAGGTAATTTGAAGGTCACTAAATTTTTTTTAAGTCACCGGTAATAAAAGTATAACACCTTGATTCTGAAGTACTCTTCTTCCCACATAACGTTGTGCGTGTTGACTGTTTTACAGCGAACTTTGATATCAAATCTTGAACTGAAACTTCGCCCATCGTCATACACTTAGGCAACACACATAACACACACATTTAGGTTATCCATTTATTTTTCAGGTGACCATACGAGTGCACATATTGTTAATAAATATAGGTGCAATTGGGATGTAGAAAATTCTTTAATCTTTCGTCGAAACCAAACAAATATTCTATGTTCGTGAATGCAAATCCACATTATTCCAATCTGTATTGTAATAACGAGGACTGATTTCGGAGAAATTTCAGTAGACCGAATTCCAATTACAACTTCACTATGTAGCCAAAAATCACCCGACACCCAACTGAACGTGGCGATAGTGTCATGATCTGGGGCTGTTTTATCTGGTTTGGGCTAGGGCCATTAGTTTTGGTCAATGGCAACATGAAGAGTGTCGTTTATGAGGACATTTTAGACAATAGCATGCTGCCCACAACAGTTTGGAATGGACCCTTTTCTCTATCAGCACGATAATGCCCCTGTCCATAAAGCAAGGTCCATTGCATCATGGTTTGGGAACTATCAGGTGGATGTCCTTAGCTGGCCCGCTCAGAGCCCCGACTGCAACCTCATAGAACATGTTTTGGATGAACTGGAGCGGTGGTTGCGTGCCAGATCCACTCGACCGAAAACCACCCATAAACTACACTCACAAAGAACATCCATACCCAGTCCAGTATTCGAACGTTGAACCTTCAGTAACAAGATCGTACGCAAATCACTCAACGTGATGCGGCTTGATAAGTAAGGGAGCTTCCAAACCGCTTGGAAGCGAACCCTCAATCATCAATGCAACCTTCCGAACCGAAGCGACACGACAAGCCGCAAGTGTCGCGTTTCACAAGGTCGCTGCGTTTTCTCAATATTGAACATAGTGTCGCCTAGGTCCTTTGGATATGCCAGTCACTTCGGTGTGAAACCCCCGTGCTGCTTGTCGCTTTGGTCTGAAAGCTCCCTAAGGTTTCGATTGATATGTTGTTTTAAGTCCACTTTATGCACACTAAGGCTAATCGGGACTGGACCTACAGTTTAAAGTGGAATCCGAACCACTGTGTGCCTCCACCGGGTATCGAACTCGGGACCCCTAGCTCCCTAAGGGAATATACCAATGTGACACTAGTCATTTATGTTGGTGAGTAAATCTATAGACTAACATATCAAACTTGAGACTTGCAAGGACCATAACGCACATATAGAATACATAATATTTTTCTGAGCTAGGTAGGGTCCTATATTTCAATAAAAAGTATGGATGTGTCCTGAGAGAACGTCACCGTTCATCAATCGTTTTTATTGTCGTAGTTGGATAAAAATGTGTATTTATTATTATTATTTATTATCTCAATAGGGTTACAATTAAGCCATACAAAATTTCATTTAGAACAATATTAATACAAATAATGACTTGACCCCATCGTCATAAAAATAGCAAAAAACAGAAGTGTGATGTAATCACTATAGAAGGATCCGTCACACCTTATTTTACGAGGAAATTTCAAATGAAACTGTGGATTCACCTAATTTCCGGGAGTGCATCTGCTGATTGTGTACAGCTGTGTGCATTGGGTGGGAGAAGCCGTGGGTCCAGGGCCCGGATTTTGATGACCTAAAAATATTTGAAAAATGGCCCTTAAAATTACAACAAAAATACTGTAAAATGACCTGAAATCTTTGAAAAATGACCCACAAATTCGTACAAAACTCAATCTGCTTATTGAAAATACATTATATTGTACACTTACTTTATGGATCACAATCAATAACATTGGGAAGAATTCACAAATATCAGAGTATTACACAATCATTCCGAAACAAACTTTTTAACGATTGCTTCTTCAACTTGGTGTGTTGTACGGACTGTGAATAAGAAACTCGACAATATTGCATTTCGCGATTTTCAGACAGGATTTGTTGCACTCGTAGTTCAACACAGAGTAAGTGCCGCAAGATAACATTCGGACAAAACAGAAATTGTTGAACTTCTTATGTTGCAGCATGCAATGGCACAATTTTTTTTTAAAAAAAATGACCTAAAAATGACGCAAAATTTTTAAAAAAGACCTTACAATGACGCAAAATTTTAAAAAATGACCTTACAATGACGCAAAATTTTAAAAAATGACCTAAAAAAATAAATTTCTTCAACCTGAGGAGGGTGGTCAGGATTTCTGTACTAGTTAGCAATGTCTACGTTGCACCAGTTAAAAAGTGAAATGTCATCAAAATCCGGGCCTCGTCTACTTCGCTCACTTTTTGACTCTGCATTCTCGCGTCTAGTTGGTTACAAGATGCGACACTGACTCCAACTCTCTAGAGCTTACTGGGTTGTAATAAAAAGGAAAGAGTGGGTCTGTGTCATGGAGCGGTGTAGTGTGTGGTGTATGATCACATGATGCATGCTAACGAATTGAATGAACGTTTAAATCAGCAATCGCCCCTCCAAACTGTCAGGTTATGGATACATTATTGTGCCTAATATTATTGAAGACTCAAATGTTCTTTTATAACGAAGTTTGATAGGTTGGAGACTAATGCTTAAAGTTCATTAAAGTCCACTTTATACTCAGATAGGCTAATCGGAACTGGACCTACAGTTTAAATTTTGATCCGAACCCGAGATCCCTTAAGAGAATTTTTTTTTTTGTTTTCTTTGTTTATTCACTATATTCCTCATATCTGATCATTCAATTTACCGTAGTAATTTGAGGAATTATAATAACGACACACAACAATGAACATCTATTCCTTTTTACAAAATAATTCTCTAATCCTTAAAACATGGAAGTCAGCTTGGTTCTTGTTTACAGTATACGCGTATATACGTATTGTTTGTATAAAACCGTGCAAGTGTAAGTTAGAATCGATTCTCGGTGAGGTACCCTACTCAAATTCGCCTTTCCCAACTGTAACTTCTAGATCCGCCACTGCCTGTACTACAACTAATGTCAAAAAGTGCAGCCAACTCGACGGGGCTGTAATGCCTATGAGGGCTGGAGAGAGATTCGTGGAAGAATAGAAGGTTGTTGGTGCGAGTCATGTCTTAATCATCATTCATCCTCATCGTTACGACTAACTTCAAGAGACAAGATTTGATTTGCTTCGCTTTTTGGGCACTTTTTCTAATCGCGATGTTGAGGATAAGTGATGATATGAAGAAATTTATGAAGGGATATTCACGAATTCCTATGCCTTGGCGTCGTAGCGCGCTGCACTAACCACTCCGCCAAGGAGATCGGCTCAAGAGATAAGAAACGACTTTCAAGGAATGAATGAATAAATATGAAGTCCCAGATTCGATTCTCTGCACGGACAGCCTTCAATTCAGGGAATGCTTTTCTTCCGACATAAACTGTCGTTCGCGTCCCGATTATCCTATTTGTGCACAAATAAGACTTTGATTCCCTTTTGTTGTTGTTGTTGCCATCCAAGAATGTGAATTCGGAAAGGACACTGCATTGTGTCCTTCGCACATAAAAATCGCGGTGAGTAATTTATGTCTGTAGCCAAACACCCCCTCTCCTCCCTCTTCTCCTCCTCCGTCATCCGCAAATGACGTACGTTGGTGTGGGGCCTGCTTTTAAACTGTCATAATTATCACGTCTTTTCAAAAAGCATTGCGTGGACGCAGGAGCTTGCGTTACAACTAAAATTACTGTTGATAACGCTATCATGCGAGTGAGATTGCATTTGACAAGCTGCGTAAAGGGAATTCGCTTTGCAATTTTGGTTCAAGCAGAAAACAGTAAAAAAAAAGTGGGGGGACAAAGAGTGGGCTTTAGTATGGAACATCACTCTTACTTAACTCTGTGATGGCAGTGGCTCTATCAGTAGTAACAGCATGTTTCGTAACTATTTGTAAAACGAAGACTTACAGCACAGGTTTTCGTGAATTACGAACCACTTCGTTTGTTAGACCCTGGACATTGTTGTTAATGGTGAGTGTCCTTTCATCAAATCATCACCCATCCTCGTCTTCGCGATTAGCGAAAAGTGGCAGAAAGAGAAGTATATGAACCAAATCAACCAATGAAATCAATCAACCGAAGGAAAATTACAAATTTGTTCATTGGAATGTCCTTGGTATTTATCGTTGAATGTGTCAAAATGGTAGCAATTTCGAAAGAATGTCTTGTGCGCCGCACAAGTCTCTCAAATAGGCAAATGGGCCATAATTATCCAACGTTCGATTGGTTGGTTTTTATTTTTAGCGTTATTTTTAAGCCACTTATGGTTAATCGCGACGACGAGGATGAGAGATGAATTTTGCTTACTTTTATTATGCTGCTTAAAATGCACGTGTAGACGATTTCACTTAGCACATGTGAAGAAAGTCTACTACACATAATGCCATGCAATTATTTCAAAGTGGAACTAAATTTTCACGCGCTATAGGTCGTTGTCTGTTTTTCAAAGATATGTTGCAATTTAACGGTAAATGTTAGCATCGCAATTTCACCGTAGTTACAAAGTCTACCCATCGTATCCCATAAATTATTCTCCTTAAAGTATCATTAAACGAGGGTTGTTAGAGGTCCAGGAATTTTAAATAAATTCAATTCCGGTCCAGAAGAGAAAAATCAGGTATCGTAATGAGTTCTGAACCGTGAAGAACCGTTTTATGTTTAAAGTATTTCAATTCAATCCAGGAACCTTATTTCCTGATCAATTTAAATAAGCTCCAGTAACATTTTTTCCGGTTCAGTTTAAAAACGCCGCAAGTTCCGCTTTGAAATTAAACAAAACGCAACTTGGACCAAATTTAAATTCCGGTCCTGTTATAGAACCCATTAGAATTTATAGGTTCGGTTCCTGGACCTTAAACAAGCCTGCATTAAATGGGATGATTTGAAAATTTATTAATTGAAATGAAAATTTGGGGTGGTCAGGACTTAGTGTATTTGCGCGCGTCATGGAGGCCAAGGTCCTTACCATAAGTACAATACATGCCTCTGAGAACTAAAATTTGAAATCTGGGGTTGGAATGGGTCACTTAGCACACAGTCATGCAGAGGATTATACTAACTGTAGGCCAAGACGCCAGAGCCTCGTCGACCTACAAGATTACCGCGGAAGTGAGTTTGACTTTTGGCTGCCTTCAGCGAAGGTCACACCTAACATCCCTGTGATTTCAAAAGTTTTATGAGATGAACAGTGGACATTATAGAGGTGAGCCTTGACAATTGTATTCTGACGTCACTGTTATGTTAGGTTGTCAGCGAGTATAGCGACGGGGAGATTTCAACACTTCATACCGTTAGAAGTCAGAAAAACGTCTCTGCTAACCCGTTCAAAAAGTGAATAAAGGTTATGCGATGAGATGAGAGGAATTTGTGGAACTTAATTTCACAAAGCTCTCAACAACACACTAATTGGTCAATGGGGTTGCAGAAATGCCTGACCTACCGTGTGCGTTTGCTGAGTGTGTTACATTCCACTGACGCCGAGAAGGCAAAGAATGTGCATCCGACGTCGCGGTAACTCTGACATAAGTCCTCTCGATCTAAAGTTCGCTTTTCGCGCCAGTCAGCACAAACTGGCTCCGTGGGCATCGTTCATGACCACATGTCTGAATTACAAAACTAACAACGATGTGATATTGCTTCATAGAGCTTATTTCATCGAATTGTGGCACGCTCTCTCTGCGGGACAAATGCAAAACTAACCGGTTGAGTAATTCCATACATCCATGTTATGGGCTGCGTAGACTTAACGTGCATCCACCACCTCAACAATAGCCTCCGGTTCGCTGCACTCGCGCGTCTAGTAGGTTACGCGGTGCAACACCGACTCGTCTACCTACTTCATTGATTTGGTGTCAAATATACCCTGTCCCCGGTATCCCTGGAGCAAGGCTCACGTAGCGTCAGAGGAAAAAGGGGGGATAGTGGGCAGAGCGAAGCAGTACAAGCTTCTGGGAAGGCTGGTAACCGCAGCGCTGTCCCCCTCCACGCAATCCCGTTCCTCTTGCGTTCATTGGTGGAGCCGTCTCGCGTCACTACTTGCGCAGAGACTTGTTTTCGTTCGCCTGCTCCAGAGATAGTTTGGACAGACTGTACACATTTCTTGAATCTTCTGAGCTTCAACAGTGCTATCCGTCTTCTTGGTTGAACGTCATTTCCTTGCACCAGCCTGACACCGGTGTGAAGTGTATTGAACTAGATGGGGCAAATTCAGCGGTCCCCAAATTGAGCACCGCGGTGCCCTTACTGGATTACAGGGCCGCCGCGAAATGTTCCAATGTTTTCACTGAAATGACCCTTATTCCAATTATGTGCTTATTTCGTACTTTTTGCACATAAAATGTTTCTGAATTTGAAATATGTGTTTATTTTTTAACTTAAGTCAAGCAAACTAACACACTAACTGAGCGTTGCACGTGTTAGAGGCCTGCATTTGACTTGGGCGCCGCAGAAATATATTGAAAAACTAAGGGCGCCGTGAAACAAAAAGATTTGGGAACCCCTGGGCTAATGCAAAGGCTCCGGTAGAGTTTGAACGGAATAAAAACCTTAACGCAGTTTCTTTTCGGATAGACTATTCGAGACTAGATTTGGATTCTCACCTGAAATCCAACGTAGAGGATAGCTTGATCGCAAGCCTATGCGGGAGGCATGTCTCCGCAAAGAACTTTTCGAAAATATATCTGGTATCGATTTTGATTACCCCTAGAATATTTTCTAGGTCCTTGCAATAGTTTCTTCGTACCATATTTCATATTAAAGTATCCATTGGTATTAGAGAAAGATACAAAATATATCCACGTAGAAATGATTTATTTATTGTTTTGGTTGGCGAAGTTAAGGCACAAACCTTTTCTTCCACTTAATGATCTCTACTTTACATTTCATAAATTGATTTTAATAGGTAGCAGTTTGCGAAATATAAAAACTACAAACATTAAAATACCAAAGAAAACAATAAACCAAAAAGAAAAAAGAAGAGAAAGACACTGAAGAAACACATATACACAGTTAAAAAAAGTAAGAAAAAAACATGATGAGGTGCAGAGTTTATCTACGGTATCATGTTTCCAACCCAAAGGAGTTTCACTAAAATTAGATCCATTTGATTTTGGTGCCACCATTTGTTAGCACGTTTTTCAAAATGACAAAATTGCACAATTAGCCCTGTTCAAATTGACCCAAAGCCGTATTTCGAGACAGAATCAAAGTTTTTGGAGATCAAAGAATGTGAAGAAGCCATCCAAACTTGATGGTTCTTCACGTTAACAAGAAGTTTGGTTTGAGTTGGTGTTTTAAGTCCACTTTATGCACAGTAAGGCTAATCGGGACTGGATCTACAGTTTAAAGTGGGATCCGAACAACTTGTGCCTCCACCGGGTATCGAACCCGGGACCCCTTGATAACAAGGCAATGACCCTACCACCGCGCCATGGGGAAGGCCCGTTAACAAGAAGTGTTTGCTATCTGAACAGTAGTGGTTGGCTTTGTCTTTGTTGTAATGAACAGCAACAGGGTATTAGTATTACAAAAAATAATCATTTGTTATTTATTACAAGTGCATACTTGAAACTTCTGAAGTGTACGAGGGTCACTATTTATATTTTGAGCCTTGGCAACACTGATTGAAGTTAGGCGCGATTTGACGTTTGCACGGAATCGTCTGGCATTATTGACCATAACGTACTTCAAATGTTTTGTCAATAGCTTCATTTGTGTTGTTTATGTTGCCTTGGAGATTGCGCGACAACAATAAAATGGAATTAACTCGTGAACATTTTCGTGCGATGATTTTTTACGATTTTCGACGTGGATTATCAAGACAAGAGTGCATCGATCAACTTACTTCCACATTTGGCGATGAATCCCCATCCTTTGCCACTGTGAAACGCTGGTATAACGAATTTAATCATGGCCGCCATTCGCTCACCGACGAGATTCGCGAAGGTATCCAAAATCAGTTGTTGTTCAAGAAAACATTGATGCTGTGCAAAACCTAATACTGCAAGATCGTCATGTGACATACTGTGAGATTGAAGCAACCATAGGCATTAGTTCCACCAGCATATATAAAATATTACATGATCATTTAGCTGTGAGAAAGGTATGTTCTCGTTGGATCCCATACAAATTGATAAAAATTCAAAAAGACGCTTGCGTCAATTGGTGCAAACAAATGCTCAATAAATACAATCGTGGTGCTTCAAAATACGTATATAAGATTGTACCAGGTGACGAATCATGGATATATGCATATGAGCCGTAACGTAAACAGCAGTCGACTGTATGGGTGTTTCAACATGAACCCAATCCAACAAAAGTTGTTCGCGCTCGAAGCACATCGAAACAAATGGTCGCCTGTTTTTTCGGGAAAACTGGTCATGTGGCAACCGTGCCTTTAGAGGAACGTAGAACGGTCAACTCTGAATGGTACACAACAATTTGTTTGCCAGAGGTCTTCGGTCAAATACGGAAAACAAACAAACGCCGTCGGATCATTCTTCATCAAGACAATGCCAGCTGTCACACATCTCGTCTAACAACAGACAGTCAAAAAATCGAATTGATGGGTCATCCGCCGTACAGTCCTGATTTGGCACCCAATGACTTCTTCTTGTTCCCGAATGTCAAGAATAAATTGCGTGGACAACGATTTTCGTCGGCGGAAGTCGCCGTTGATGCGTTCAAAAACCATATTATGGAGGTGTCTCAAGAAGATTGGAAAAACTGCTTTAACAAATGGTTCGAACGAATGCAAAAGTGTATTGACCATAAAGGAGAATACTTCGAAAAACAATAAAGCAATTTTCAATGCCAAATTCCTGTTTTTTCAATGTTAGGCTCAAAATATAAATAGTGACCCTCGTAATAGTGATTTTCAGAAAGTATAATGTAAAATATAAATTGAAGGGCTCTGGTGTAAAACATGCTAAGTGGCAATTTGGTAATTTCTCAGTTCATTAAGAGAAAACGTAATTAGAAACTATACTGTAGATAAATTGTTTTCGTGTTGTGTTTGCCAATTTCAGAAGGCTTCACTGCGTCCAATGCAAATTGTATGACATGGCAATTTCACTCGAACTATAAGGATGGCACGTTTTACGTTGTAACAAAAAAAAATTACCAAAATTTCACTTACCATGTTTTGCACCCGAGCCCCTCAATTGTAATATTAGTATCTGGAATGTCATGTGTTTGTTTTAAAAGCATCTCTTGAGTCCGAAGCACACTTACTCAATATAGGAGATTATTTTTGTTGTTTCTTATTATATAATACAGTTATAGGAATGATCCGAACACTGTAATTACTGGTCTCTCTGGAGTTGTTGAAATATGTATACGTCTACAGAAAGATTATTAACCATTTATTAGTTGAAATGTATTTGAGGGTCTATATTTAACTTGATTTCTGACAGTTCAAGGAGTATGAATTTGTGTAGAATCTTTACTGAAGTTCTCTTGTCAGAATTCATCATATATTCATATCTCTTCCATTTTCCTTTCAACTTGGTCGGAAACAGAAATCCCGTGTTCCGCTTGAAGAAGTTGAGGAAAGGAAGCTCATTTTGTAAGTAAATATGACTGCTGCGCATTGAATTTATTTCTGATACTTGCAGGTAACTATTTGCTTTTCTTCCTACGCAGGAACTGTTTTTGTGTGCGCAAACGTCAAGTTGCAATACTGACTGAATTCTGTCGAAATGTCACCGGATCAAGCTCTCTGAGAGACACTGCATTCGCGTGTTTAAAGTGATGATGGTGATTTTTTAAATTATTTGTTCATGATGTTTTACGACAGAATAAGTTCCGGTAGGAGTCGATATTGGGAGCTACAGCCTCAGTGCTTGTTATTCTCTGTAACAATATGAGTAGTGTGATTTGACCTATAACCAGGACCACTTATAAGTGTAGAAAAGGAGAGGCTATTTGATTGAACAATCCGATTTGCCTACACTTAAAACAATGGCAAGAGGGGCTTATACCCCAATTCTTCAGGTGTGATATGCCCTGATTTTTTAAGAATTTTGAATTCTAGTGTAGAAAAGGTGAAGCCTCTCAGACAGATTTGCCCATACTTAAAACAATGGCAAGAGGGGCTTATACCCCAATTCTTCAGGTGTGATATGCTCTGAATTTTAAGAATTTTGAATTTAAGTATAGAAAAGGTGAAGCCTCTCAGACAGATTTGCCTACACTTAAGACTATGCCAAGTTCCATATGATCTTATTGTTTTAAGTGTGTTTTTCTGTCAAAATTCCTGGGATTTTGAATTCTAGTGTAGAAATGGTGAGCCCCCCCTCAGATTGATTCTGCCATGTGTACAAAAGCTGAATCTCTCAATTTGCTGTCTATAAGCTTGTCAAAAATAAGCCGCCCCCCTGTTATTGTTTTGGCTACATTTGAAATTGAGCGAAAAATATTTATATTCTCAAGCAAAACTCCCCGATCAATATATTGAGCCAAGGGCAGGCTGTTTCATGTTTTTTCTAATCTTTTGATCAGTCACATGTCCCGGCAGGCAATTAATTATGCAGGGGCCTGGGAGAGTTATGCGTGCATCCAAGAGATATAATCTATATTGTGCTTTTCAGGGAAAATTCCCCCCATACATGCTCTCATGTTATTGACTCCAAGAGGAATTCTCAGTAATAAGAATATTGACCCCTTGCATGTTGTATGCCTGAACACAATTCTAATCTTGTCTTGCTGTATTAATATAAACCCAAGCAAGGACTTACAGAACATTCAATGCACAATTTTAAAGTCCAACTATGAAATTGTATTTAGCTGATATAGAGCTATGAGCTCTGGGCTCTCAATAAAATGTGGACATAGTCCCATGGCTTATTGCCTTGTAAACAGGAGGCTCGGGTTTGAATCCTGATAAAATATAATGCCTCCCCTGATGGCAAAGTGTTAATATTGGTGCCTTGTAAACAAGAGGCTCGGGTTTGAGGCCCGACAAAATGTGTAAGATTGAAATACATGTGGCAAAATAATATCTCTACACGTGAGATTTTGAGAATATTCACTGCTAGCTGATATACAGCTGAGGTTTGAAAGTGTGTTGTACAACAGCATAAAAATATACACACACACACACATATTTACTTCCGGTTTAAGTTCAATTGGGCACCAGGCTCAACTTGTATATCTAGTATTAAGATAATATAATTCTTCTAGAATTGCTCTGTGACTCTCTCATTTCTTACATCATAAACATATGATTTTTCACCTATGAGAATAACACTACATATGGTGTCATCAGGTAATGCCTCATGGAATTCACAGATAATTTTAATGTTTGTCCTGTCATTAACCACAACTTGTTTTCTTTTTGAAGTGTTGATTACAAACATGGGTCTCTGTGTTTTGAATTCATCTGGTGTGTAATACATGTCAGTATTGCCAGTAGTGATCCTTTTGTATGCTGTAAATGCTTCATATAATTTAAGGAAATCATCCTTGGAAATGTCTAAATTATAATTTTCTCTAGGAAATACCTCATTTCTGCCATTTTTAAGATATATGTTCTTGATGTTGCAGTTATCAAATCTACTTGAATTTTTTTCCTGATTATTGTGTCTTCTATTCTGAAACAATACCACCACAAAATCCGGCATGTCATATTGTATACTGGAGAATGAATTTGTAGCATCAAACTCATAATAAGAACCAGTTGCGGGCTTCTGTACACATTGATATGTATAAAATTGTAAAGGAATCTGTGGATTTTTTATTATATCTGCTATGTATTTAAGAGCATAACTGGCTTCATATTCAACAACTGGGATTCTTAGCTCCATAGTCTGAATAATGCATTTGCCTTCATCAGGTAAGGTATTGGGCAAAGCTTCCCCTGTAGAGTTTAATGTGCTGTACCTCATCAAAGCATTATTATCATTGGCAGCTTTTCTAAATGTGATTCTTAAACCACCCTTCCACATAATATCTTTGTAATCTGAGAAGAATCCTGGCAACAGGCGCATAGGGAACAGCACTGTGTGGCTCTTAGATATAATTTTATCACCAGCCTCAAATCCACCTATTTTGTAGTAAGAAGCCTCGGTTTTGGATAATTTTAGTGTGGCCAAAGCTGTGGAGGTAATGCCGGGATAATCCACTCTGTTTATAACAACACCATGCTTTCTGATCTCAATTTCAGAGAACAGATGCGGCACAAAATTGTCCACCAATCTTATATTTGAATTTGCCGGATAATCTGTTCCATCGAGCTTTACAACATCAAATTTGATGTATAGATCTGCTCTGTGGGGGTGTATAAAGCCATCCCCTACATCAAGATCAACCTCAATCTCTGTGTTGGGTTGATTTAAATTTGCAAATGTCCTCCTGTTTGGGGGGAATGATTGTAGCTCATAACTCTCAATATTTTCCATTTTTTTTTGTATGTATTTTTATTTAAATATTAATCTCTATGATTGCAGTTGTTGTGGCTCCAGCAAAATCAACTAATTCTTCTTTTTCATTAGTGACCATCAATTCAATATTATCTATTCTATTATGGCACACAGGAAAATATAATGTTGGGGATGGAGTGTAGATGATTGGCTCCATAAATTCAGAATTAGGTTTGAATGTTGCAATGATGCCAGTTTGTTTGTGAGTGCCTATCCCATTTGATTTGGTGATCATACCCTCAGCCACATTACAGTGAATATTCAGAGTCTCTATGGCTAAGAATTTAGGTATATTAATAGCAGTGTGTTTGATGGCCGGTTCAAGTTTTGTGTTGTTCTCAAAGCCTAACAGCTCTCCTATAGTACCCAGATCCACTGTTTCTGTAGCAGATACAATCTCTACTCTGTGAGTGACAGAATTTTGACTTAACACTACACCTCTGGGTAATTGAGCATTTAGAGTGGATAGATTATATTGCCCTGGAGTGATGACAATTTTTTGATC
The DNA here is from genome assembly GCF_977018435.1 of Lepisma saccharinum. Lineage (NCBI taxonomy): Eukaryota > Metazoa > Arthropoda > Insecta > Zygentoma > Lepismatidae > Lepisma > Lepisma saccharinum. The sequence goes on from NC_139232.1 coordinate 2,299,426, forward strand.
CCCTACTGCAATTTTATTGTTGTGGTGTGTAATATTAGGGATCAAGTACATGCCATAAAATGCTCTGAGAGCTATTGTTTTGGGATACACTATGTCATCATGCAATTTGAGTTTCAATATTGAATTTTGGCTGGTGAGATGGAATACCCCCATGATGTTTTAAATACCACAAGGCTTTTTGAAAATTTTCAATTGATGGTTTATTTATTTGAGACATATATCTAAGAACAGATAAACACAAATGTCCACAATTAACATCTTTGAAATTTTGAACACGGGCATTATTGTAATAAAGATTAGCTGATTTTAGATATTTTATTAAATTTTCAGGTGGAACACCTCCAAATGAATCAAACACAAATGCCTCATTTTTTAAATATTTAAGATAACAGATCCAGTGAGTGCCCTGATTTTTGTACTTATCCAAATTAACAATGCCACACTCTTTGTTGAGTGGTTGTTCTGGCAAAGAATCAGACATGTACACACCTCTAAAATTTTTGATGCCCAGTGGCTTGATTAAAGCTTCAATATCTTGGTTTGTAAGCGGCTCTTGTTTTTTTTAAACTTATTCATGGCTCTCTTAACACCTTTGCCTTGTTTCTCAATGGCCAGGTTATGGCGCTTCAATTCATCTAATTCTGCCTTATTTTTCTTGGCATCTATTACTGTTTTTGCTATGGCAGCTGATCCCCCAGCCAAGCTCCCAACAGCCCCGAGAGCAGCTAAGATGGCAGGGATAGTAAATATGAATCCCCCCACATGTGATTTTTTTCTTGATTGCTGTAATTTTTTTAATTGGGGGGTACTAAGCAACAATTTCATACCATGTCCCTTTGCAATACAAGATTTTTTTTCTTGCGCTGCTTTTTGGTCAAAAGGCTATCAATAGGCCCAAGAGATTTGAGACCTGCATAAGGTATTTGATACATAACACCCTTGGCCTTCATTGTAGGTTTATTATATACATATTCACAACCCCCACCCCAGTTTTTGTTTGGTGTTCATAGCTATGGTGGTTCCCAATGCTGCTATTTTTTCACTTAAAGAAGCATCTTTGCTTACAAATGTACCAAATGCAGCCTCTTCTAATTTCTTGTCTGCAACATGTCTCTTGTCAAGATCAGAATGTGTGTTGTATGCTATGTCATGGTCTCTACAAGCAGCATCTAGGGGATTTACACCAGGATCACCTCTGTTTAATCTATGGTCCAGTTTTGTGCCTGGACCACAATACTGATAGCCTGGAATGTGTAGTTCAAATGGCAGCTTGTTTATAATGTCATTAACCAGGCCCCGACCCTCAGAAATATTCCAAAATTTAGGTGGTAGAGTATTAATAATTTTTATGAGATATCCAATCCCCTTAGTGTCATTCACTATAAAATTAGATAATTTGGTGCTTATCATGTCCATAATTCCAACCTTTTCATTGTAAAAATTGTTGTTGCCAGCATTTTCCTCCCCAGCTATCACCAATAACCTATCTACAAGTTTCCTGACATCATCAACCCACACAAATTCTTTAGGCAGGGTGTTGTATTGTTTGATTCCACTGCCAGTCTTGATCTGTGACCATATGGGCTTGATTAAATTATTGTATTTTGCCCCACTGCTAGACTTGACTCTTTTTTGTGTGGGATCATTGTTCTGGTATAGAGCATCTGATTTTATTAATATTTCTTTGTAATATTCATAGTCTTGATCTGTATAGCTGCCAGGCCTTTTCCTAGTCATCAGTTCCCACAACCCAGGTGTGCCGGGATATTTAACAAAACCACCTCTTTGTCCAAGATGAGATTCTGAATAAACAATTATATCATCTCCCATAAATGTTACTCTGAAATTGCCAATTCTATGTATGATGCTACCATCACGCTCTGTGTCAGCATATAAGCCAAAGACCTCATCTTTGTTGTCTTTAGGTGTGCTTAAATATTTTTGAGCAAGAAGACCCAATTCAATAGGATCCTGTGTAGCTTCAATTCTTCGAGGAGCAACAGGACTAGGTGTATGAATACTGGAAAGTGGGGTGATTGGATAATCTAATATGTTCCTTGCAGCTACAGGTACAAGCTCTGTGATCAAATTTTGATTTTGCTCTGTAAGAGTTTTGATATTTTTACCTAAATCACTAATAGCATCAATGATAGGCTGTTCTGTTTGTTTGTGTTTTTCATAAATTCCCCGGTTCTCTGATTTCCATCCCTTAAATCTTTTTACAAGATAATCTCTTAATTTAAGATCATCAATGATTGGCCTTTTCATGTTTATTTATATATGTTTCAATGTCTAGAAAATTGTTGATTTTATTTCTGTATTTGCCACTATTGGGTGTTCTTGTCATATCAATTGTGACAAACCCATAACTGTCCTGGTTCCAGCACCAACTGCAAAACTTGGAAAAATCATTGTAGCTCAAGTCCCCACCTACATATTCATCATGTATGTGTTTGAGGTTGGTATGATCTTGATGAAACACACATATAAAATTGCTGTTGTCTCGGATCAGCTGCTTCGGAATTTTAGAAAAAGTCTGTGCCAGGTAGAAACAATCAATGTTTTTGTGCCGCCCCTGTGTAAAAAAATTTCTAACCTTGTTTTGATTATCCAGTATAATGTCATCAAACACAACAACAGAATTATCGAGACATTCATGGAGTGGCTTAACATCTGGTTCAAAAGTGGCTATATCCAATCCATCATATAGCTTCATCAGCTGCTGATATTTTAATTGTTCCAAGCTCTTAGAGAAGACATACAAGTGCCTGTTTTTCCAGTCTAACCAGTTGGGTGCCAATAAAAAATTATCAACCATTAGTGTAGTTTTACCACAAGCAGATGGCCCAACAATAAGACACCTAATATTATCAGGCAGCAAGTTGCCATTTCTCTTATTCTGTTGTTCAGGTTCTGGCAGCCTTTTTATAACATCCCAGGTGCTCATATTATTATTTTGTTTGCATTGATCCAGCTGTGTTCTGGAAGTCCTAGCCATTTGACAAATAACTTGTTGCCTTTTCTGCGGATGATTTTTTCTATGAGATATGTGTCAGGCTGTTTAGTTTTGCTGAGCTCTTCTTCATAGAATCTGCCTTTGAGAATTTCTCCTCGATGATCCTTTATTATATATGTGTTAAGGGTCCCAGGTTTAACTTGAACCACTGTAAATAATTCAGTGCTCCAGTTTCTTGTAAAGCCTCTTTTGAATAAGTGCTTATATTTGCTGATTCTTACTTGATCACCCACCCTGTATTTGGCCTTTCTTGTTGTTGGCTGGTATTTAGGATAATAAACAGTGCTGATCAATTTTTGCTCATCAGATGAAGTTACTTCAGAGGGTTTCATGTTGATTGTGGAATGGACCGAGTTGTTATATTTATGTAGAAGTTCTGGAAGAATATTAATCCATTTATAATTACCTTGGAGGGTAAATTGTTTATACATAAGATTTTTTAGGGTTTTGTTGAATCTCTCTACAATTGAGGCTTTGAGATCACTGTAACTCGAATAATGTTGTATTGCCTGGCTTTTAATAAATTGTTGAAACACTAAATTATAAAATTCTTTGCCATTATCTGTTTGCAAATAGCGCGGTGATCTTCCACTCTGATTTATGATTGTTCTGGTGGCTTCTGTAACACATGTTCCAGTCTTGGATTTGAGTGGCACAGCCCAGGCAAATTTTGAAAATGTATCTATTACAGTGAGTAGATACTTGTAGCCCTTGTTGATTTTGTCTAAGTTTTTCAACTGTCCACTTGCCATTTCAATCAAGTCCCCTTGCCATAAATCATCTATGCCTTTTGTGACTACTGGCAGTCTCTTAAAATTATGTCTGGCTTGTCTGTGTAGTTCATCAACAATAATTTCTCTAGACATAATATGAAAACAAGAATATTGCAACTATGGGGTGTTCAGCAGCTGATACTGCAGGATTTTCTAAATATAATTTGTCCCCTATTTGTATTTTAAATTCCAGAGATCCATCATCTTCAACATATGCTGTTTCTAATGTATTGGGATCTGTAAAATCCTCTAACTCTACACTGGTGATTTTTGGTTTGTTGTCAGCATTTGTTATTGATAAGGTGGGGTAGTGGTGTGCCTGTGGTTGAAGCCAATATTTGATCTTGATTGGTCTCAATGTGCCCCCAACAAAAAACTGGTAATAAAATTGTGCAGGGGACAGCATATATATTTTGCCATCTGGTGTAAATGGTGAATCATATTCTTTGTTGGGGATGCTGTACAATTCAAGAATTACTGTATGTTTTGGATTCTCGATTATGCCTGTTATTTCTTTTTCTGCTGTAAGCAATCTGCTTGTTACAGATTCAAGGTGCTCATTGATGGTCCTAACAACATCATCATGGCCTGGCTTGATTTTTATGTCCACAACAAGTTTTTTGTATTGTTGCACAATTTCTTGTAGCTGGGTGGCAAAAACAGACAGGGCATTTGCTTGATTGGATTCCATGGTTCCTAGCTGTTGCTTGATATTAGCTACAATTTGTTGCAAATTTTCAACAACTGCCAATTTTGAATTTTGAGCAGTAAGATCATGGACCTGTCTTCTGATATCCTCAAACAGGGCATGCAGTTCATTAATATGTTGATTGGTTGGTAGAGTGGCCACTGTCTGAGTGAGATGTTTGATCTCTGCTTGGATATTCTTGATATCTTCTGATTTCAATATCCTATTCACTGCCCTCTTAATATTTTTAAGTTCCTGTGATGTAGGAAGATTTGATACTGTATTTTGCAAAGATTCAAGTGCCAATTTTACATTGTTTAATTCAGAAGCATCAGCCACATTTTGCATAGCATTTTGGAGCAGGGCTATATCTGCCTGAGTGGGTATGGATTGTTGTAAAATTTCAAGTTTTGTTTGAATATCATCAATCAAATGATGAAAATGAGATAGTTCAGATTCAGTGTTGAGGTTTTCAAGCTTTGTGATTTGGTGCTGGACACTAACAAGAGTATCTACAATACCGGGCAGGCGAGATTCTAGAGTTTCTTGTACATTTGCCAAATCACTTTGCACTGCTGCTATTGTACCTTCAAGATGGGTTATGGTACTTTGAATTTTTCCAAAATCTTCATATGTTTCAAGTTGCAGCTTAATATTTGCTACACTCCGAGTTATTGCACTCAAAGCATCAGAAGATGGCAAATTGTTCATAAAATTTTCAAGTGTCTCAATTTTTTCTTTAACCTCGGCTATGGCATTGTGCAGAGGATCCAGATTAGGTATTTGGAGTGATTGAATCTGTTCTTTTAGAGTGGAAATCACTAGATCAAAATCTTCTTGTGATTTTATGCTTTTGACAATTGTTTGGAGCTGTGCCTGGACATTATTTATTTGTTCTTCCAATTGTTGTTTCAATTGCTCAGAATTGGTGGCCTGGGTCTTAAATTTGGCTTGAAGAGCTGCTACAGCTTCTTCTAAACTTTGAAAATTATCCAATGTGGCCAAATCAGTATATTTTTGAAGCAACAATTTGAGTTCAGAATCAATTTTAAGAAGAGGGTCCATGCATTGTGATTGTAAATTTGTAATTTCTAATTGAAGACTGGCATTGAGTGTGGTTTGTAGAGCTTGTAAATCACTTCTTAATTTCTTGACTCTGACATCAAGCATCAGAATCTCATCACTGTGATCTTCATGTCTTGTATGGCCAAATATATCATTAGGCATTTTTGTTTTAGTGGTTATTTATTATTGAATATCTGATTCTTAATTCTATAAAGAAAGGTATAAGCTTGTCATATGATCCCGGGACCTCAATATATAAGCAGTCACCAGTAGAAACAGTATAAACAGTGCCAGAAATCATGTTTGAGTGCTTAATTCTATAGATATTTCTCCCTATTGAAATCTTGACATTGCCCTCAGGGGTTGTAATAAATTGTAATTGCCCACCTACAGGTAATTGGTAATGATTTAAATTATTGTTAAATATGTACAATGTTTTGCCCGTTTCATCATCAACATCTGTAAGTATGCTGTTCAGATGAATAATTAAAAAACCACTCAGTTTAGATATCATATCAGAAGAGGGTTGTGGTGTCGGCAGGTCCATAATACCTTGTTTCTTGAACCCAAATAAGTTCATAGGCATGTTTATTTATTTCAAATCATGCTCTGTAATTGGGCATTGATTGCCATTTTTCAAATCACAATGACCCCATGGTAGAGTATGTATGCCACATGATAAAATGCATCTCTTATCATCATGTGGGTCCAGAGCCACTTTTCTTACAATATTGCTAGTCAATAAGTGATCCACACTCTGAATTCTGGATTCTGATGTTTTGATTGTGCTACATGATTTGAGACAATTTTTATAATCTTCAAATTGGAGCTCTTTTTCAACAGTTACTCTGCCAATGCCCTTGGCTTTTTTGGCAACAGCACCACTACATGTTTCAAAACTGTACATCTTGGCTCTTAACCCAGCAAATGCCACAATAACATCACCAAGTGTCTCATCTTTTAACTTGCCAGGCACCTTTTTGTTGTGGGGTTGAATCTTTGTATGTTCACTGGTATCAAAATATTCAAGCAATGCAGGCTGTGCCATATCTTTATAAACATCTTCTGCTTTAATATCAAGAACAAAACTATCTGTATCCATGTACATCAATTTTACACAATCACCATAAAAAGGTTTCAACACATTATAATACAATTTTAACATGTGTAATTTGGCCAATTCCAATATTACAGCCCCTACATAAATAGGTTTATCAAACTTAATTTTTGTTTTTTTCATGTTGAAAAGTGCCATATTTTCATCATAAATTCTTCTATAATTGAAATTAGGCTTTGCAACCAATTTTTTGCTCAGGCTGGGGTCAGTAATTATTTTAACATCGGTATGTTTTCTGACATTTTCAATAGTTTTGCCATATACAGAATTGACCATTAATTTAAACAAGGCCTTATCAAATTGGCTCATTGCAGATGTTCGAAGCTCTGTATTTGTATTAATATATGGCTTCAACCATTTTAAGTGCCTGAACCTCAAAACTTTTCCAATTTTGGTCACTTGAACACCATGATTCATCAGGAACTGGAGGTTTTTGTAATATATGACATAACCCTGTTTCGGCTCTAGAGTCATCATCAATTTCTTCTGTTTAGAGCCAGGTGAACACTTAACCTCAGGAATTGGGGGCAGATCAGAAAATGTCTTGTGTAAATTATCAGGAATTGTCAGATCAACCTCTAAGAAGAGGCCATAGTTACTGTCATCAAAATCTTTAAGATCTTCAATATTGAAATTTTCAACCCACTCAAGCCCTGCATATGGCAGTTTATCCATCATGGCATAACCATACAGGCTGTTTGCATCTACATACAGTATATAATTTGATGGCAGTGCTGAATCATAATCAGGAATATATTTGTTATTTGCTCTGGCATATCTCTGAGAACATTGCACCATGCCTCCTCTTATACATTGTTCCATAAACAGATACATATCTTGATCTTGGATCAGATCCAATTGCATTTTAGTGTTTAAAAACATTGCAGACCATGCTAGGCCCGGGGCACTGTAAAAATATATTGGATCTAGTTCATAATTTTGCATGGAAGATTTTCTGAATGCCTGCAGTATATCAGCTAAGAGGGTCACATCAAGTTTTAAATAAGCCTTGTGATAATCACCAAATGTCTTGCATTTTAAATTGTTCCACATCAATTGGGCATGGTGATAATCATCATCAGTGATTCCAGATGCTCTGATTTTGCTGTAAAACTCTTGTTGTGGTGGCAGAGAACACTCATCAAATTTAGAAAAATCTGTAACATAATCATATGGATATACACCCTTCCGCCTAATTAATTTCAGGTCCTGATTTGGAAACAAAGCACATGTGATTTTGAATTGATCATCAGATAATTGAGTGGCCAGTGTAGCCAGGCTAGCCGATAAAATTCTGTAAGAATCAAGAAATCTTATGTGAATAGGAACACCATTAACTTTAATTATTTTGTTAATGGCAATATATTTTTCATCATTTTCAGCTAAAATATTTAAATTCTGCTTGTCAAACCCCTCGTACCTGATCAAATGATGAAAATCATAATTGGATGCTCCATGGCAAAATATGGGGACAAATTTTGGTCTCTTGATCTTAATATTACAGCTATTACACAGGGCCATTAAGAATTTACCATCTGTATGAGAATGGTGTTTCACCTTGATATTTGTATCTGAAAATTCAGAATCACATACCGGGCATTTTTCTGTATTGTTAAAATCTTCAATCTGTTTCTCTGTTAAAGGCAACATGGGTTTTGATTTTAATAAAATATTAGATGCTATGTCATGGCACTCATTTTCTATTCTATGTGCAAATTCTTTGATGGCATCTGCTCCCATGTATAAATTTTTTTACTAACAACACCATCCTGTACAACCACATAATAAAAGCTGGAAGGTTCATGTAGCTGGTATGGTGTAATTGAAGATTCTTCAGGATCTGGATTGCAGAATGCAAGAGGTTTGAGGTTTGATTCAAAATCACAGACAATATATGCTGGGTGTTCCGACAAGGCTTCAAACTTTTTGAATTCTGCATTTTCACTTGGCATTGGCATCACCATATGAACAGGTTTATGGTTGCCACAGTATTTCAGATGCTCAATTAACTTGTTTTTAGCAATTTCTGCATTCTTTTCACAAACACCATTCACCATTTTTCTACCATCAAATACACTTAAACATCTTCTACACAACTTGAATATTGTATTGGATTTGCCTTGTTGTGTTCTGACTAAAGCTTCAAGATTATGTATCAGAGTGTAATGATTTGTGCCATCCTTTTCAATTAAGAGCAGATCAATCGGAATAGCAGATTCATCATCAAGTGTACTGATTCTGAGAGGATCTATCAAGCAATTGTCACGGCCAGTGGAACAAGTAAATACATTAATAGATAATTGTTTGCCATTGATGTGCCTGGCCTTTTTTTCAAATTTATCAATATTCTGAACAGACATTGGATATTCTAAACCCTCCATTGTTTCATCAAAATCATGTTCATGTTGTTTATAATAACTTATTCTCTGAGGATTTCTTGAAACTGGAAACAAAGCAGCTAAAATACACCACAAAAAGCATTTCTGGTCGGTATTTTCAATATTAACCACGGCTTTTTTGTTTTTAATATTGGCAGGTAATGGCAAATATGTAGATCCTTGTAATGGGCTGAATTCAGAAATATTAACATATAACTTGTGTGGAGATCCGCATAGGCTCCATCCAGACTCTTTTGCTGCAAATTCAGAGTGTTTAATATTCAGTTGATCTATCAAACTGCTTATTATTTTGTCTGAATTTGCATTTGAATATACAGGTACAGTTTCTGTTATGTGGGGCTGTGTAAATTTTGTGCCATTTGGCTTCTTATATTGTGTAAACAATTTGAGGGATAGCTTATAAGAGCCATTTTGTGCATTTAGAATTGCCTGCACATCAGGATTTACACTGTTCAAAAAATTCTTAATACCACATCTTGGCTCTGATACAAACCGATAATCCCTTAATTGGCCATTAAAACTGCTATGGATAGGTAGTTCATAGCGTGGCTGGGCCCGACCCTGTGGCCGAGAGGTTAGCACATCGCGCTGCGACGCCAAGGGTCCCGGGTTCGAATCCCGGTCGGGCTTGGTTGTTTGTGAATGTCCATTCATCAATTTCATCATTTCATCACTCATCCCCATCTTCGCAAATTAGCCAAGAGGCACAAAACGCGAAGTAAAATAAACTAAATCAATCAATCAATCATAGCGTGGCTGCTTTGCCGGTCCAGCATTAACAGGTGCTTCATGCTTTCTTTTCAGACCAGATGTAGATGGTTGTGGGGGCAATGTTGATGACTGTACATAAGAATTACACTTATGCCATTTGTAATATGCCTTGCTTAATATTTTATGGCATCTTGGACACATTTTTGTGGCCTTTCTGCATTTCTTACGGTCGCAAATATGCCGGTGCCTGGCCCAATGAGAACTAGATATATTTTTATTACACTGATTGCAATATTTTTGTTTTGGCATTTTTGTTGTTTATTTATATAAAATTTCTTGGTCCAAAAAAAACAGAACTATGCCAAAACAATTATAACAGCAATAACTAGGCTCTGGTGATCCCCAATATAAAATATTTTTTTTTTTTATGCTGTTGTAAAACACTTTTTACCAGGTTTTCAGATCTGGGAGCTATCAGTTGTATATCAACTAGCAATAATTATTCTCAAAATCTCACGTATGGAGATATTATTTTGCAACATGTATTTCAACCTTACACATTTTATCAGGACTCAAACCCGAGCCTTTTGTTTACAAGGCAACAATATTAACATTTTGCCATCAGGGGAGGCTTCATATTTTATGAGGACTCAAACCCGAACCTCCTGATTGCAAGGCAATAAAAACCATGGGGCTATGCACCACACTCTACTGGGTCTCCTGGGATTTTGACAGAAAAAACACACTATAAACAATAAGATGATATGGGTACTTGACATAATTTTAAGTGTAGGCAAATCTGTCTGAGAGGCTTCACCTTTTCTACACTTAAATTCAAAATTCTTAAAATTCAGAGCGTATCACACCTGAAGAATTGGGGTATAAGCCCCTCTTGCCATTGTTTTAAGTATGGGCAAATCTGTCTGAGAGGCTTCACCTTTTCTACACTAGAATTCAAAATTCTTAAAAAATCAGGGCATATCACACCTGAAGAATTGGGGTATAAGCCCCTCTTGCCATTGTTTTAAGTGTAGGCAAATCGGATTGTTCAATCAAATAGCCTCTCCTTTTCTACACTTATAAGTGGTCCTGGTTATAGGTCAAACCCTACTACTAATATGTGAATCTCTTGTGTCAAAAATCACAAAAAACTCCTTTGGTGTATACGTATATAGATTATATTATAAGTGCCGACTGGGTTATGGAGTCAGTGCCCTTTGTAACCCCTCCCCCAGTTTTTCCAGTTTAATTTATGCTCTAAAGAGATAGACAGAAAACTCACAATAATAATAATAACAATAATAAAATCGTCTTTATTAGAGCGGGCGTGTTTCGGCCTCGAGGGCCGCTTGTACACAGGGAATCGAATGAAACGCCCCCCCTTACGGTTATGCAACCTGGAATTTTATATCATCTAGTTTCGCCTGGTAGAGTAGTTCCCGAGAGGAGCAGTGTTTCCAAACCTATAACCGTAGTGTTTCCAACCCCGTATTGGTTGGTTGGTTGTTGATTTGGTGTTTTAAGTCCACAATGCACAGTATGACTAATCGGGACTGGACCTACAGTTTAAAGGGGGATCCGAACCACTTTGTGCCTCCACCGGGACCCCTTGATTACAAGGCGACGACGCTACCACTGCGCCATCCAAGCCTGTATTGCTTCGTAGAAGACGAAACCTTCACGTAAACTTCTTCATTCGTGAGTTACATTTGATTTACAGACTCACATTTCAGGACACTCATTTCCTGTATTGCATGTTTTCTGGAGCATTTATTTTTCCTTCTGTGGAGAAAATTCTGTTATTATTTTACATCTTATTTTTCGCAGCTTCTCTACCATTTATTGGCTAATCGCAACAATGAGGATGAATGATGACTCGATGAAATTGATAAAAGGACAGTCATAAAGAAACCATGGGGAGCTAGATTCATATTTTTATTATTACTAATATCTTTCTCTTTTTTTACTTTACTTTTGGCTAGTCGCAACGATGAGGATTAGTGTATGATAAAATTCATGAAGGAACACTCATAAACAATCATACCCAGGCCGGGACTCGAACCCGGGAATTTCGGCAGCGAGATCAAAAGCCGACGGCTTACCACGCTCGGGCACAGCGGCGGCCAATTATTATTAGTGATATTGTCTCAAGTAGTGTATTTTTCCACCATATTCTTTCACACAATCATGAAACGGATGAAAATTAAAATGTTAAAATACCTGCCTACGTTGTTTTTTTTAGCTTGCAATATAAAGCCCTACTGCACGAAGCCAAAATGTGGGAATACGAAACAGAACCAAGTTAACATATCTTGACCGTGGAAAGTGTTAATACAAAATCTAGAAAAGAGCCATTTAACAGTTGCCTGATTGCTTTTCCATTTTTTGTATGGGAAGAATTGTCTGAAATGTGTGTGTAGTGGCAGGCAAAAGAGAATACAAAGATCGAATAGAGAGGCAACACTGTCATTGTTCTGCACTGCACAGACCTCACGTCTCGTCGAGTGGGCGGGGCACTGTGGGTGCGAGCGAGCTGCTGTTGCTTCTGCAAAAAGAACACTCACAAACATCTGAATGACGCTCCGCTTAAAATCTAGTCAATCGAGAAAGGATTTGTTGAGGAAGTGAATTGAAATATAAACGCCAGAATTTGGTCTAAGCCTATAATGGTTACTAGCTATAAGAGCTGATCAATTTTTACATGTGGAATTCCGTAATGAACGAGGCAACAGGCCGCACTCCACACCTTTAGCCTGGTAACACTAATAAATCATCTCATTATATGCGTTCGGTTATGCTGATAGTCATGTTTAATATATTACCTTCAAACATAAACAATATCATGGACTCACTCAGAGGCTGAATTCAATTTTACGCTTTACTTTTCTGAAGATATTGTAGCAATATAATCATTCCGCTCTATTTTCGTATTCTCAATTGAACTCGCACTATTTTTTCCAGAAGTTGAGCCCCCCCCCCCTTCCTTCTCCCACCTTAAAAATTCTTGGATGAGAGGCTACAAACTATACTAAAACTGAATTACAGACAATACTTTACGACTCAAAGTGACGTGACCTAGAACGTAGTGAAAAATCACTGGTGCAAAATTCAACGTAATGATGATAAAATGAAGGTAGGAAAATGGATGTGCTAGAAAGTTTTACATACATACACACAGTTAGCTCCGTGTAGAAGATATTTCTTCACATTTTTTTCTCACCTTGGCTTCCTTGAATTCACGAAACTGTAAAGCCATGAACGCGTTAACCCCCTATAATCACGGAGTCCCAGGTTCGATTCCTGGTGGAGACACAACTGCCTAGTGGTTCGGATCCCACTTTCAACTGTAGGTCCCACTTCGGGTAGCCTTTTTGAGCATGAAATGGAATTAAAACAAAATTGGAACACGGTAACCCATCACAACACACGCGCAGAGAGCGTTGAACTTAATGACTGACAACTACATCGAACTTTCAGCGAAGCTGGAATAAGGTCTATTTGCCATGCCAAATAGTGTGAATTTTCAGTCTCGTGGTGCCTTCTATACGAAGTGCAAGCAAGTTATCTAAAAAAATTCAAATGTGAGGGTAAGTCGAGCTATGTTTCATTCAATAAGACTCTTCACTTCAAACATATTTTGCTCTATAGCTGTCGATTTCGAATGGGCATCTAAGACTGGTTGCTTAGCGGACCGGATTTGGAAAAAATCACGGACTGTCATAGTTCCAATCACACTACAGACATAGCAAAAATTGTTCGCCTGAAGATGAGAGAAGAGGTGATCTCTTGATATGTCTCCAAATATATAGATAGAATATATAGTCAATCAAAAAGAAAAACAATGGATAATGTCCAATTAAGTCGAAACGCTGTTAGAACCTGTGTTCATTCACAGAGCAGAAGAGTTATTTCGACAAAATCCTGTTTCCCTGCTGGCTGCTTCGGGGAGAAGGGCTTTGTAAAGTTGCCGCTTCTTGCCCAAGCGGTAGACCTAATTCGTTGTTTGGCCACGAGTTCCTTCGTAGGCAAACGCGGCAACAGAGGATCACTGCCATAAAGGTGGTTCCCGCGCCGGCTGAAAGAGCGACGGGAAATTAAAGAACCGTTGTGCAGGTGTGTGAAAAAGTAACCATGAGCACCAAGGTATCAATAAGAAAGAATTGGAAACATAAGTTGCATATTGAGATGTGTGTAATTAGTTTTGTTCTGGGATGTAGCAAAGAACATCGGTTAAACCGTGCGGGGTTTCAATACTGTGTCCACCCTCGTTGGATTCAAGCACTGCATCTAGTCGACGAGGCAAGGATTCCACGAGCAGATGTTTGGTCTTCTCCTTAAACTCTCCCAAACATCAAACACGTGAGCCAGTAGAGCTTTCATTGTTCTCAGCTGTCTAGGTTCCCACTCTCACCATCAACGCCCAAATGTTTTCGATTGGGAGACTTCGCTGGCCAATCTACTCTTGAAATTCCTGGGTGCTGATTAAACCAGGTGGTCTTCGCTTTCGATGTATGGACGCTGCTGTTGTCTTGCTCGAAAGTCACGTGCGAAATCTCATCTTCAAGGTGTCTCTCTCGCACGCTGGGAAGCATGTGGTTTTCCAGCACTGTGACGTATTCCTGCGAATTCATTCTCGAGGTCACTTCCACCAATCCACCTACTCCAGACGAACTGATCCATCCCCACACCGCCACGTATATCCTGCCACTCCTAGCATGGGTAGAAATGTTCTCGGGGCCGTAGCGAGTGTTGTCGTGCCTCCAAACATAAACCTGACCATTTTCGTCAGACGAAAATACTTTCTCGTCGCTCAAAATTACGTTCTGCCAAAATTCTTGAGGAGCTGGTAAATATTGTAAAGCAAAACTGATCCGTGCTTCGTGATGGAAATGCATCATTGCTTCTTTCTTTGCCGCTCGACGGTGCCGAACTGTTGCAGCATGGCACTCCAGTTTCAACTCTTGGCGAATCTTCGTTGTAGCCATGAAGGGATTTCCTTCGCTCATCTCAATGATGCCTGCATCTTCTTCCCTGGTTGTCTTCCTCGGCCGGCCTTTGTTGGGTCTTGACTTCATTCCTTGGTCCCCTTCTTCCTCGTAACACCGAATCCAACGCCTGACGCATGAATCGTCCACACCAAGGGTCGTATCAGTAGTGCAGATCCGCCGCACAAGAACATACGGACTATCTTCTCTCTTGGAAATTCCGAAGTGTAAGACATGATGAAATTATATCGTAAAGGAACATTCGGACCGAAGGGACACGCTGCACGTGGCAGATGCTTCTTGAAAACACCTTATCATTGGTGCATGTAGAGTTTCACGCCCATTCCGGTGCAGAAAGATTCATTTTATTGGTTCCGTTGCAAGTGGCATGCTCAAGGCATAGATACGAGTAAAACTGCTGCAGGATCTCGAACGAAGCACCCACCGGGGCAAGAATTAAAGCCAAAGCGTGGTGGCAAAAGGCAACCGTGAAGTTACTGCATCTGAGATTTACGTCAAGCAGGGCCTGCGTGGTGTGTGCAAAGAAACTCACGCTTGCTTTAGGAAATAAGGATACTATTGAATCAATGTAATATAAAAGAGTATATACCGTAAAATATACATTATTATTGACTCATGCATTCCCTGAAAAAAATGCATTGTTATCTCGCACATTTCTGCCCGCAATGAATATAAATGTATAATCTATTAAATTAAGCAGGTGCATGCAGATTTAAAAATATTGATAAGATGATTCAATTGAATTGAATTGAATTGTTGTTTTTTAAGTCCACTTTGTGCACAGAAAGGCTAATTGGGACTGGACCTACAGTTTATAGTGGGTTCCGAACCACTATGTTCCTCCACCGGGTATCGAACCCGGGACCCCTTGATTAAAGATGACGACTCTACGATTGCGCCATAGGGGAGGCCCTAGTCCTCTTACGGAGATAATTCGTTCGGAGCAATAGAAATGCCCTATCAAAACAATTGGGGAATATTATTTTCAATGTGGATATTTTTCGGAAAATATGTTTCTAACAACAGTTTACCTAAATAGTGGGGACGTGGGGTGAGAGAGAGGGACGAAGTTGGAAGAGAGAGAGAGAGAGAGAGAGAGAGGAAAAGCACACAATTTTCTGTTCAGTGCGAACCTTTGGGATTGCTTTTTCATAGCGCACCAAAAACACAATACGTATAACCCAAATACAACCCAAACCTTCAATGGCAAAATTGTGAGTCAATCACTCAACTGGAATAAAAGGTACGAATTTAAATGTAGGAGGCCAGAAGATAGTTATTGCGCTACCATGTGACAAAAAAATCCTCTTTGTCCGCGAGAATTGTCATGCCTGAGTGACATGTAGTTTACGTTAGTTGTGAGAGTTGCTTCAATTCCATTGCCTGCCAAGAATAATGATAGCGCTGAAAGCATAAAATACAGAAATGTGCATGTTTGGCGAGCTATGAGAAAAGCATATCCTTGTGTTTTCTTTTCAAAATTTACTAATTTTATGTCAACTTTTACATATAGCCAGCCAATGGCGACAGAGGATGAATGATGCTTCAGGGAAATTGATGAAGATTGAAGAAACAACAAAAAAGAAAAACTCATTATCAGAGGCTAGGACCAAGAACCCTGGCTACGCAGCATGTTATGATATTTAAGTATATCACGGATTGCTGCTAAATCCTTTCCTAGATATTTGTAATGAATGAACCCCCGCCCCCGCTACGAGAAAAAGAAAGACTATAGGATGTGAAACATTCACAATATAATTGCATTGCTTTACATCGCTCTTGGCTGTATTCCAAATGTAGTAAGAGATCAACGATAAGTTGATTTTTTTTTGTGCCAAGGTATAAGTGTATTTGAGCGCAAGGGCTACCTATTTCATCATTTATAAAGAGTTAACTTCGTCGTTACACTAGCACCAGGCACAAATGCATCAATTTCTATTTCGGTTATTTTACATCACTCTTCTGCCTCTTGAGTTAATCGCGATAATACGGATGAATTATCAATTTATAAAATTGTGACGGGACAAACTCAGTGATACATTCATGCCTGACCAGAGTTCGAATCTGGAACATATGACCTCGCTTCCCTAGAAAGGCTGGCAGAAATGTATCGGAAAAGTGTAGGAGCACCAAGAACCGGTTTCACCCAGCACAGACGATGAAATCATTTACAGCGACTCGCTGTGGCAGTGTTGCTCGTCACCCCCTCCCCTCACTCGCAGATATCATAGCCTTCTCAGCAGCCCACCTGCTGATGGAAGAGTGGAACCACAAGCAAAACAACATGCGCAGACCCACGACTCCTGTGCACCGTACTCCCGCGAGGAGGGGCGGGGGAGAGTGGACCATGCTTCCTTATGGCCCGAGCTGAAGGGAAGAAGGGACATCTGCGCGGGTACTTTTCGTCCCAAGGATTTTTTTTTGTTGTGGTCGATCTATACTTTTCGTTTCAGGCATACTCCGACTGGAAGGTTTCTGGCACCCCTCCGCCCCCCCCCTTCCCACCATGGTTAATAAATGAGACCCTTGCACTTTCAAAACCCTTATCGCAAGAAAAAGCTGGCATCAATTTTACACCACCATACAATAAGATTTACACGGGAAACATTTCCTAACATATTTTCTTGATTCGGACTAAGGGCAAATTAAAAATAGTCAAAGAATTAAATTACTGAAAATATGGAAAAGCGCGATACCGAAATCTGTAATGAGTGCGAAGGGAAAATCGAGAAAAGGAAAAAAAAATTAAGTATAAAAGTATTCGAATAACCAGATTAAGAGAGAACAATGCAAATGAAAAAAAAACGGGAATACGAATTAAAATATACGACAATCGGAAGTAGGCTGAAGGAAGCAAATTTTAATAAACGTGGAAAGAAAACATAATGAAAGGAGCGCTGGTTCGATTCGCGACGGAATATGATGTTCGAATCCCACTCTACATTGTATGTCCAGATACATTTACACTTAAAACAAACTTCGTGGAACTTTTTCCAAATCAGATGTCGCCAAAAATTTAAAAACAAAAAGAATAACTCTGAAGGAAAAATGCCGAAAGCGTTATTGCAAAATGAAAAAAAAAATCTTCACATATTCGTTCGGAAGTGGTAAAAGAATAATAAAAAACTCAAGCATAAATGTTAATAACACTTGTTATTATTACCAGAGACATTCTCAAAATAAACTTCTTGTCCGTTAAAATCAAATCAAGAGGAAAGCAAGATCTCCACCCGGTCGCGTGAATCTGTGGCTAGATTCAAGAGTTGGAAACACTACGCTTCTCGCGAGCTGCTATTCCTGGCGAAACTAGATGATATAAAATTCCAGGTTGCATAACCGTAAGGGGGGACGTTTCATTCGATTTCGAGTGTACAACAGACCCTTGTCTGGGTGATTATTACAAAGTAAAAATGGAATATATGAATATACTCTGATTACATGTAAGCTCCATAAAAATATAAATTGAATAAAAATAAGAATAAAGAAAATAGGATTACATGTATAAACTAATGGTCATAGATATCTAATGTTTGTTACTTTCATCTTCACTATGTAGTAAACCCTTCCTTCCTAGTCAATACTGAAGAATTATATCAGTACCCGACTACCCCGTTCTGTATTCTCGCCTGATACTCTTTATATCTTCACTCACTAACATAGAATCATACTTTGTATTTATTCTAAGCATGTTGAGTACATATATATTTAAATTAATTAATTTTGTTTTAATAGTATGTGTGCAACGAAATAATATGAAATGGTTTTGCTTTATTTCACAGTTATTGACCTATTATAACCCATAACCATGTGTACATACAATATAGTTTACATTACTTTACCCTAATTACTACTAAACAACAAAACTAACTCTCTTACTCTCACTAGTTTCCACACATAATTGAAAAAT
Source organism: Lepisma saccharinum (assembly GCF_977018435.1). Lineage (NCBI taxonomy): Eukaryota > Metazoa > Arthropoda > Insecta > Zygentoma > Lepismatidae > Lepisma > Lepisma saccharinum. Next base: position 2,318,108 of record NC_139232.1, read on the forward strand.
AAGAAAGGAAAAAAGAAAAATTAGAAAAATGTAAATACCTCTTCCAGTATGTTTGATCATCAATGAAAAATGTAATTGAATTAATTTTATCAATTGTATTGTTTGTATAACCAACATTGTTCTTCTGGAACTCCGAACAAAGATGTACATGCATATAATGTGCATTTGGAAATAATAAATAAATAAAGAGTAAAAGTAAGACGAGGGAACCTAAATTCAACGGATATGACGTCATGGTGTAAATTTCAGGTACCAGGACAACAAGCGCATACCTCTGAATGTTCGCGGGTGGAGGCTGGGCTACTTTCGGGGGTTCTCCCCTCTTATTAAATTATACTTTAGATTAATTTTTGGACTTCGTCGTTTTTGGATTGATTTAGTTTATTTTACTTCGCGTTTTGTGCCTCATGGCTAATTTGCGAAGATGGGCATGAGTGATGAAATGATGAAATTGATGAATGGACATTCACAAACAACCAAGTCCGAGCGGGATTCGAACCCGGGACCCTTGGCGTCGCAGCTCGGTGTGCTAACCACTCGGCCACAGGTTCCGGCTCAAAAGAAGAGAAAAGCTATACGTAAAACCTAAAAATACAAATACAAGTTAGTTTTTAATTCAGGTCCCACATGTCTGCGTGTACAGTGACATCGTTTCCGTTATTAACATTTCCCGGATATTCTTCCTGCACTTGAAGCTTCAATAACACTGGCCACATGTTATTTCTGTGACCTTGGCGAGGAACGCGTGGAAAGAATGGATGCGATTCGAGGAAAGAATATTAAATATTTAATGCATGACAATATATATTCCAACTAAGCTTGATCCGTTGCCTCTGCCACTCTGCTGAGCATGAGGTCGCCCACTCATGAATTGTCACCTGATTTTTAAGTATGGCGACTCCAATTTCTTTATTTTTGTGAAGATGTTCGGTTAGCATGACAGGATATACATATCTTTCAAGCATTCAATGTAACCAACATAACCTTGTTTGTAATCTTAGTAATCACTATAGCCAGAAAATTCAGGCATTTATTTTGCTCAAAATAAGCAGGCAAAGAGGCATCTATAATTTTATTCAAAACGTTAAAATCTACATGGAAATAATATTTTTCCTTTCCTTTGTTGTCTTTATAACACATAATCACTAGGTGTTTTTTAGACATTCATAGATAGCCGTTCTCTCAGAGAACAGAAGTAATTTGACCTAGTATATAAGATGCTATAAGAGTTTCGCCATGATGTGCCAATAAATATTTTTTTGGAAAAAAAAAGTTGCTGGTAGTGACTTTGAATCATTGATTTGGTTCATTTTACTTAAATTATACTTTCTATATATATGTAATTTACTTGTAATTTACTTCACCTGAACACTTATTAACTTTAGCTCTTTAGCTTCTTTCTTTGTTAAGTAATATATACCGATATATACATATCGGTATATATTACATATAATAATATACATATTATTAAACATGAGTAAAGCACAAATCAGTGAAATTATAATACAACCTAGTACAAGAGTTACAAATCTTTATTGTTTTTTTTTTTATGTAATATTCCAGCATTTGATTCTTGCTTGATATACTCTGACTTCATTAATAATATTTTTTCTTTCTATTGTCATCACTTTCACTAATATACTGAAAATATTGTGTTGGATATCCCAACAAAGCATTAATACAAAAAAAGCTAACAAATTACATGTAAACATAGTAATAGGAATGACTTGTAACTTAACCGTACAATACATGGACACAATGAATGAAAATTAACAATATGTACTTGTAATGTAATACATGCAAATGTAATGGAAAGTTATGGAATCGAATATGATGCAAATAAAGTGCAAAGCACACAAAAATGGGGGAACTTCAATTCTGAGGATATGACGTCCTGGTTTATTTATAGGCACCAGGACAATAAGCGCATACCCCTGAATGTATGCGGGTGGGCTTCTTGAGCCCCCCCTTTTTTTAAGGAGCTTATACATTGGTGGTGTTGGAGTAGTAGCCTCTGACGAGTTCAATTTTTTTATTCCAGTTGTGCAGACTTATGCCTGAATCACACGAGGCTAGATCCCTCCTGGATTTTCCAGTTGGACTTGGACTAGTTGTGTGGAACCGGCACATCTGCTAGTTTTCGCCTCACGCGATACTTGTTACCGTACTTGTCCGTATACTTTTGTTCCCACAATGCATTGTGCAGAGCAGACAAACTAGAAAGATTGGACGATCGATTTGAAAAAAGTTATGGGAGATTAGCTACTGCTATTATTAAAAATTAAACGAAACGTATGAGCTAGAAATTGACTCGAAAGAAAATACGATAGTCAAGGTGTACTCAACAAGCTTTATAATGAACTCGGGTATGTGTATCCATCCATCCATGTATGAGTTTCGTAGGATTTATTCATTAAAATATATTTTTTTCAACTCAGTATGCCATACATTTAATACATCAGTAATAATAAGGATTTTCAGTATCGGTTAATCACATTTGATTGACGTGTACAAAATCTCATCGCTTTGGATAAATTCCTAAATATTAATGAACACGAATGCACATCATACTTTTTCCTTCCATCGAGCAGAGAACAAAGCAACCAACATTTGGAAACCACGGACACAAACTTTCCCTTGCCAAACTCGCAGATTATTTTACATGACCAAACTTTCACCCTGATTGGATGTTCCACAAAATCTAGCAGAGAAAGCCAGTTGCAATTAGAACACAGTCTAGTCAAAACCAGTCTAGCAGCCAGCCTGGCAGCCATCGTTTCCAGCCAGTCCAGCGCCAACTACGGCATTCCTACTTGGTAAACCAGTTCCTTGTGATTCGGCCTTTGCATCGCACGGAACGGAATGACGTTGGAAAATTTGAGTATACGCATCTTTAAACTTGACTGTAAACACAGAGAGACGAGCAGCTTGCAGTCGAACTTTGAAAAGTCTTAATTGAATCAGCCGAGGGGCTCCCCTCGGAATGCAATTTGAGCCACATTCACATTCTTGCTCTTGCGGGGCCGCAATCAAAGGGACCACGTCGAGAGCGAGCACCAAGGGACCGCCTGGGACTGTTGTGTTGCAGGGTACACGCGCCATTCTTTCAATGCCCCTCGTAATAAAAATCACTTGTTGCCTCGGAGCCAAGGGTTGTTCATAATGGCGCCTGTCTCTCTTCCCCGCTGGTGGTCTCGGGCGCTAAGTGGGTGATTAAAAATTGTTTCGGGGGCGGCGGGAGGGTGACTTGCGAGCAGGATAAAAACCTGAGGGAGTTGAGTGACGGTCGTGTATACATCGAAGATAGCGAGCGTCGGCTCGATTCAGCTTTATAACGATGAACTCATGAAGCAAGACTGGTTACCACGGGCACTTCCATATGCGTGCATCACTAAAAGCAGCCGCCCTTGATAGACAAAAGACAAAGTCAAGTGCAACTAAGGCGTCAGATAGATCAATAACCTGTATTCACTCTCACTCAATGTCATATGATTTTTTCCTGTAAGTTTTTAAAGTTCACAGAAACCTTTTCATGTCAGTCCTCAACAGAAGACCCATCGATGCAGTCGTGTAGTATAAAGTGATCTTCATCGAACTCATTTTTTAACAGTTTATAACCTAATGGAGTCATGAGATGAGGGTGTGTATTTAAAAACCACTAAACAATTTATAAAATCAAAAATTATTAAATAATCACTGTAAAATAAAAATACACTAAAATAGGCACTGACTTTTCTTTTTGACTTGAATTGTTAAATCTGTTATTTTTTTTCCATTATTCAGTTGTTTTTCTGTTATTTGAACTAGTAGCGATGAAGGCGATGTTGCATGGTTGACTCATTTCTTGAGACGAAATCATATACGGGATTATTTTTAATCAACCAATAGCATCTTATAACCCAGGCAGTGCAGATGAGTGACATCATCTGCTAAATGAATTCATGTCATAGAGAAGAAAATCCATTCATACCTTTTCATAGGTAGCAAACGGAAAGATTCTCATAATTTGTGTGCGGACTATTTTTTTTCTGATTTGTCATTATCATCCATTTGGAGTAAAATATAGAATTTAATGTTTTATATTAGTTTCATGTCATTTGGAGCCTGATAACAATTTCATAGTGTTTTTGAACGGCTAATATTAAATAATTATGCCTTTTCGGGGGGAGGGGGTTTACTCCCCCTTTCTTTCTCTGTTCTCTCTACAAAACACTGTGCGGGGTAATCCCTTGTTTTCTGAGTCAATATCATCCAACCATCATTCCCCCTACACATTCACAATCCACCCAGTGGAGGCACATATTGGTTCGGATCCCACATTAAACTGTAGGTCCAGTCCCAATTAGCCTTTCTGTGCATAAAGTGGACTTAAAACACCAACTTAAACAAACAAACATTCACAATCTCAGTCCGTTGTGGAGGTGATGTGATCAGTTTTACACCTAGGTGTCCACTTATTTGAGGATGAGTGAACCGCATAGGTGCTCCATGCAGGGACAAGAAAAATTCCCGCCTGAAATCACCCTTCCCAGAAATCGAAGCCGGGTCTCTCGCGTGGCAATCAAATGTCATACCCACTGCACTAGCACGACTCTCGAGAGACTACCTAGTGCAATTAAATAATGAAGATTTGAAACTTGTAATTGTTGCAATTGCAATTTGAGTAAAGCATAAATTCTGCGAATATTTTTACCCTCCTCCTGCCTGCCTTTTCAATGAGAAAAAATGTACAACTTCAAAATTTAGTTTTGTGACAGTTATTTCATTACCTTGTTCGTTACTTAGAAATGCCTACGAAAACCAATAACAAGATTCACATTTATCTCCTCTTCAGTCTAGCTTATTACTACCCTTGGGCAATGATCCACGTCGCTGAGTAGAGATATAATTAAATTGATGTTCTGGTATGTCTTTACTCCTAATCGAAAGTAGAGAGTAAAACCTGCAATTTATTTTGCTAACTTCAAAGTATGTTTTTGCATTAACGCTTATTTAAATAAATTTACGTCACTTCCCCATCATCAACCAGATTTGAAAACTGGGCGCCTTGAGGAAGTTCTGTGCATGTTTCCTGTTCTTTAATTTCTCTCTTAGGATGGGTTCAGGATATCCCCAGAAGCAATAACTACTCGGACATTATGTGTGCCCCTCTCACCAATCGTGTTATTCTGCAGAATAGTGTACCACGAGAGTAATATCATATTACCAACTTCAATTTCGTCGATTGTTTTCAAAATTACTAGTGAAAAGAAATAACATTAGGTCAGTTTACTTATATATATATAATTCTACTATACTCTGTCCCGGCTATCTCTGGAGTAAGGCAGCGCTAAGCGGCAGAGAAGGGTGGGGGCATCGAGTGGGCAGAGCGAAGCAGAATACGCTGCTGCGAAGTATCAATCTTTCGAGGGAAGGGGGTCCGAACCCCTGAACTCCACCTAAATAGCTTATTGGTTAATAAGTCAGTTTTACCAGTCGGCCATGTATTCGACTGATTGTACTGTCCAGGTCGCTATGTACGTACACAGCCATGAATTATTGTTTTTGCTTGGTTTGTCACGTAAGACAGCAACATCGGCAACAGTGTCAGTGACGGCGTATGGTTATTGCATTTGCAGGAATATTGGAATGAGTATACGGCGATGGGTTGAACTCAAATTTCGTAACGCCAGTGTACCAACCTGTCTTGTTCCAAAGTCGTGGACGCAAGATCCAAAAGAATTATATCGCCTCAGGAAGAATTCGAATTAGATTGTTAACAATTCCAGGAGGTACCAATGCTTCCACAGGATCTGCATAACTCGATGAAGGCAGCACCAAAACTTGCAACGTGCAGAAAAACCACCTGATCCACGGTGAAACAAAGAAAGCGAAGACGAGGACTTTAACGGGAGGATTAATTTAAACGCTGGAGGCCAAGGTAAAACCACAGCGATGCTCAAAGACGTGGAAGCCATGATGTGGGGGTACAGAATGCAGTAAAATGTTTATTGCATGTACATGAAGAGCCGAGCAATAAAATCCCCAGCGCGGCAGCAAACGTCGTCAGATCTGTGTTATTCTTCTCATTGTGTAGGCGGTAATAATCCCCGGGGAATGTATTTCCATACACTGCGGCTGCGCTCATCTGCTTTGGTAGTGGATAAATGATTCGATTTGCTGGGTGTAAGGAAAAGTTCAAGGTCTTGAAGCCAATCTTAAAGGAATGATGATTGCCCACTATCTAACCGGGTAATGGAAACGGTTGGAAGTACGTGGGCGTGTTCAAACGAGGAGCTTAGCAGAATATCCATTGGAGAAACTATGGTGTTGGTATGGACGTCCGCATAATTTTTTTCCAGGAAGGTGCCGGCAACAATATTTCCAAAACGATTCTGAAAAGAGAAAAACACGGCGTTAATTTGAAATCGTAACGTTCTTGTGAATATCCTCTATCACTCTAATTTGTAAAACCATCAGCCTTTGTAATAATTGACGTAAGGAAGTCTGATTGAACTGAATTTATATGCGTGAAATGTGTAATTTTGGCTACAGCCGGATAGCGCACACTTTTCCGGTTTTATCAGTGGTATCTGATAAGCCGTTGACAAGCAGTCACAATGTGCATGATTGCGCACAAAAAAATGAGGCGATGTTGTCAGATGTAACTGCTCTCAAGCCGTTCTCACTTCTGTTGTGTTTGTTTGTGTGTGTGTGTGGACTTACACGTGTTTTTGCAGTCATTAACCTAACCTTACCTAACTTTTCAGTTTGAGTAAATTGGTATGATTTACCATTTTATTTCTAATTTCTCTCTCTCTTCTTGTCTAAAGAGAAAAAATTGTTTTGCGCACAGACTTTAAAGCTATCAAAGTGGCAACGTTCAATCGAAATCTGTGCGCAAAACAGGTCAGTTACATTTATGCGCAATCCTCGATCTAAAGTGTGCGCAATTCGGTTGCGGCGGTAATTTTCGCCTGACGTTCATTTTCCAGAGTAACATGACCTCTTCCCTTCTTCTTGACGCCCAGCTGTGTAAGCGTTATTTCGCCCATTATTTATAAATTTTCAGCTAATTTCAGCAGCCGCTATCCACTTAACTACTTGAAAAACATTAAAGGATTGTATTAGAAGTATAAATTTGAGTGCAAGCAAAACCAAAATATGAATAATACACACACAAATTGCGTCAGAATTGTTCAAATTCAGTACACATGTTGAGAAACATGAATTCGCAGGGAGGTGCAGTCGCAAAGTCTGTTTTCTTAGTAGATAGGCGTTAGGGTTAGATGTTAAAGTGTAGCTTTATTCTTGGCGTAATTTGAGTTGTCAATTTTTGGATAAATTTCTGGTTAATTTTGCAGGCTAGACTCTAGCATCTCATGTTTGAGATAATGGAAAGTTTACCTCAATTCTTAAGCTTAAGCAGGATCGGCACCGTGTATTTTCTCATAAGTAGCCAAACATTTTATCCACGGTTCGTCACGTCCAACCAGCAATCATTTTGTTACACACCATTCGGATTTCCTGATAAGATTACTAATATCAATAAGCGATATTGCAAATGCAAGCAAATACTGATATAATTTAAAAGTAAATTTTTTTGCAGTAAAAGTACATTTATGTCCACTTAGAAAATTAATTAAAGTTATCAGGTGAACTTTGGATTTGTCACTCGATGTATTATGCCTCACAGTGTGGATTAACTCAGAGCTCCACTTTCTCTTCCCCTCAGATATTTACATACATGATCGGAACATGTATAGTTTGTTATCTCTCGGGTGTCTGACAGATTTGTACATATTAGTGGGGTAACTCAATTACAAGGGTGAGGAGACTCTGTTTATCAACAGCTTAAGGCAACCATTCCTATCTTCCCGGATTCAAGGTTGAGTGTACAGTGGGATGCAAAAGTATTGCCCAACAAATTGTCCACAACCACTTTCACTATTTTTTTCCTCTTGCATCCTACGTGTTTTAGGGACTGGGATTTTATTTACGGTGATGCAGAGATTGTCAGCAGCTCATTCGGCATTTTGTTTCAATTCTTGAAGCTCTCATTGGGTAAAACAAAGAGAATAAAACATGGTGTCTACCAGTCATGAAAGTCAAGAAAAATTAAATATATCGAAAAGTAGGTCAAGAAGTAAATGAAAAGTCAAGAGATTATAATTGTCGTCAAGAATTTTTGCTGTGACAATGAGTGATTGGTAGATTTAGTTTATTTTCTCTCACCTCTCCGCCCCTTTGACTAATCGCGAATATGAGAATGAATTGTGATAAGATGGCTGAAGAAACAATCACAAATATATAGGGACGACAACACAAACCCTACATAAGAGTATACTGGCTGTGTGTCCAGACGCCAGAGCCTCGCTAGTCTGCCAAATGCAGTCCAGGATGAATTAATAGATAAAACAAGTCTACTTCTCTTGTTTAAATGCAGCTTCAGTTTTCATCTTAACCGGCCTCGCGGTAGCGTTTTTTTCATTGAATAAGAATATGTATTTTCTTAATTTCCAGTTAAGTAGGGGGCGATTTAATAAATGTTAAGGGGGAGGTCAAGAAAAAGGAAAGAAAAGATAAGAATTTTGGATTTGTTATTTTGGTAGACACCCTGACCTACATACCTGCCCATGACTTAATAAAGTGATGTTACATGGTCCATTTGCTTAGTAAACGCAGTTCCAGCCTGTATATATTTCTTCGACTTGTACTAAATGGTTTCCATTTGACTCGGGACAGTCGTACAGTACCGGCCGTCCTACAGTATCGGCCAATTGCTAGTTCGGACATTTGACGCTACATAGCAGTAGTTCACGGGAGTAGGAGGGAAGGGTATGTATTCGTGTGCGCTATAGTTCGGGATCACACACTTTCACGCAGTATTGTGAAAGATGTGCCTGTGTTACTGTGAAGAGTCAAGTGGCTGCGTGAGAGAAGTTATTTCTAGGGGCCTGGTATTCATGTTTCGAGGTAAGTGTTTGATTTTATTGTCTGATTCAGTTTATCGGTATTCTATAAGGATACGAAAACCTGTAAATAGTTTCGCAAATTGATTATAAACAACGTGTAATCGGAACTTTTGTTATCACCTAATGATCGTACAGTATCGGCCAGCGAATTGTCGTCCAGTATCGGCCACACAGAATTTCGTACGCACCTACTTCAGTCCTGCTTTGTCACGTGCCAGTTTCACACGACACAATGAATGTTGCAAGGAGGAATGGTTTCTCGGAATCGACAAGAGATGGCAGCACGCTATATATAGAGGAGTGAAGGAAATTATAAAAAACTTAAAGCGGAGAAGAGGGATGATATATATTATAGTAAATTGAGAAATATATAAAAGAAGAGTTCAAATACTATAATAGAAGTAAATAGAATGATGTATGTAGTAATGTAAAAGAATTCAGAATATAGCCGCATATGAAACGTTTAGGAAAGTCATTAAGCGACCAAATGAATTCAGAAATGTATCTCATCTCAATTTCTTTTTGATTCTCTGACGAGGAGAACATCGTCAGCTTTTGCATTTGTCCGTTCCCCGGTGGCGCTGTGTCAAATTAGACGCCCCGAAGCACTTTTCGGTTGCGCTTTTTATTAGTCGCACTGGGCCATTGGCAGCGCTCGTTATTAGCGATCCTGGTTATTCCCCTTTGGTCGTCAAATAGGAGGTGGCGCTATTGTCAGTTTAGTCGACCCTACTCTTTCTACAAGTATAGCTTGTATTGTTTGACAAAGAAGCGGGGTTAAAGCGAGCACTTAAATAAGATTACGCTTAAATAAAAGAAGAAGAAAAAGAAGAAGATGCCATTTCCATATTAAAAGAAGAAGAAGCCGTTTTCATAATAGAAGAAGAAGAAGCTTTTTCCATATTAAAAGAAGAAGAAGCCTTTTAGAAGAAGAAGAAGAAGCCTTTTAAAAGAAGAAGAAGCCGTTTCCATAAGAAAAGAAGAAGCTTTTTCCATATTAAAAGAAGAAGAAGCCTTTTAAAAGAAGAAGCCATTTAAAAGAAGAAGAAGCCTTTTCGATTATACATATACATATATTTTCTCTGTATTTTGTCAAGTTCTCAGAATATAGATCCGCATTTTACTATATCCTCTTGGCTATAAAACGCTTTCTTATTTGGAATTCTCAAACAAAGAACCTATCCCCCTGAGATTAAGATATCTGTAGCCGTGGTAAATAACATTTAAGTACGTACCCACAAGGGGCGTAGCATTAGTGGCGACCAACGTTGCGGCTAGCAGAATTGTGAATAAGAAAGCAAAGAGAGAGAAAGCCAAGATGGAGAAAGCAAATAAATTCGAGGACGAAAACGGAGAAACTATAGTGAAGGAAAAACAAGAAAAAATAGAAAAAATGACCGTGATGGAAATGTTCCAGAAGTTATCGATGCAGATAGATGAGAATACCAGAAGATCAGAAAGAAAGTTAGACGAAATGTTTGACAAAAGGGAAGGAAAAATAGAGGAAACAATGCTGTCGATCAAGAGTACGAGTTTAGATATGAATAGAAGAAGCGAAGATGAGGTTTCCGAGATTAGAGAAGAAAATGAACAAAGAAATGAAAGTTCGGAAAGGAAAATTGGGGAAAGCGATTCTCAGATAGAAGTGGCTGTTTCAAGAACAGAAGAAAATGACAGCAAGACAGAAGTAGATGTTTCCAGAATAGAAGAAAACGAAAACAAGATAGAATTAGCCGTTTCCAGAATAGCAGAAAACGAAGACGAGATAGAAAAAGCGAAAGTCCTGATGGAAGATAGAAGTTGGAAGATGAAAGAAGAAAGTTCCAATGACGAGCATGAAAGCAAGATAGAAGAAGTAGCTATAAAGTTACGAGAAGAAAACACTCAGGAACTTAAAGAGGTCAAACGAGAGGAAGATGAGAAAATAGAAGAAGAAGAAAGAGGAATAGAAAGAGATGAAAAATTTAGTTGTCAATGTAATGATGAAGAAATCCATGTCAAAATGAAGATGAAAGAAGAAATTTCCAGTGACGAGTCTCTGACGGAGGAAGAAAGGAAGCGTACACATAACCGAAGATGTAAACAAAGAAGGAAGAAAAGTAAAATGAGATTTAGACATGGAAGAAGAAGAAGAAAAGTAAAATGAGATTTAGACATGGAAGAAGAAGAAGAAAAAGAAATTAAAAATAGAAAGGAACCTGAAGAAAGTTAAGAATATGCAAAGAAGGGTCGACATAGATGAAATGGATTCTGATGCTACTTCGCCAAAGAGAAGGAAGAAGAAGACGAGACGGAAAAGACAAGGAGAGCATGCATTTGATGAAGATGTAGAACATAAGAAGAAGACTTGGCAGAAACCAGATTGGAAGAAGAGAGATATGAAAGTAATTTCTTTACTGGAAGAAAGTTGGAAGAGGAGGAAGAAGAATCTTGAGAAGAATAGAAAAGAAAATAGAAGGAAGAGAAGAAAAGAAGAGGAAGGAAAAGAGAAACAAGATAATAACAAGCAACGAGTATCTGAAAGAATCGGAAGAAACAAATATGACTGAATAGTGCAAAGGAAGGAGATGTTATGACTTATTTAGACTGGCAAGCAGACGTTTCTAGGATTAAAAAAGGTTCTCTGAAAAAAGTTCCAGTTCTCCAGAAGAAAAATTCGTGGAATTATTAGTTTGGGCAAATAATAATGATCTAATTGAAAGAAGAAAAATTTTAATTCTTTAATGTTAGTTCCTGTAAGAAGATATATAGATATGAGAGTCATCGTTGGAGGAAAATCTATTCTGCAAGTGATATCTTAAAAAAGAATAATGACTGCTAATTTATGTCACCACCCCCATTGAACAATGAGACTGATAGTGAAAGATCAAACCTGTAAAAGAAGAGATGCCAAAGAAAGTAATATGGAAAATGGATGTAAACTTTTCAATATACGAACAGAAGAGAAAGAAGATAGAACAGTTAAGCACAGAAGGAAGTTAATTACGAAGAAAATTCTCAGGAAAAAGGAGAAGATAATATGAAAGAAGATCGAATAGTATCAGTAAAATGAATTCTTTGCAAGCTTAGACGACTAAAGGTCATCGTGTATTTAGAAAAGTGTAAAACAAATGGGTTGTAATCCCAGAAGATAAAGAAAAATCGGTTGTATTCCGAGAACGGGTTGTAATCCCAAAAGTTAAAGAAGAATCGGTTGTATTCCGAGAAAAGGGTTGTAATCCCAGAAAATAAATATATCTAGATACATGCTGATATGAAATTAAGGCTGATGTGAAGAATTAGTGTAGCTGATAGAAACACTTAGATAGTCAACTTAGAGAACAGAGAGAGTTCTTCGAAACGGAAAAATCTGAGCTAACTGATAATCTGTAGAGAGGTTGCTGAAAGAAGAAAAGAGTGAAACGGAAATTACTATTTTGGCATGACATTGTCAGGTAAAAACTATCTTGGAGAAATTAGACGAGCAGACTTGCAGGAGATGAACTATTGAAGAATTATATTTTGTATTTAAAAATAACTTAAGATGTCACGAATATTTCCGGAACGGTGATAAGATATCTAGAAACGAAAATTGAAAGAAGAGATAAATCGAGAGATGAGGAAAAATGCTGCCTGCCAAAAGATATAATTTCACAGTGAAAGTGAAAAGCAATGTAAGCTGTAGAAATGAGAACTAATGAGAAAACTTAAACGAGATGTAGAGAAAGTGGAAAAATTTATCTATTTCCAAAAGATTTTTTCCAATATATAAATTTTTATCCTCAAGGAGGGGGATATTGTGTCACGTGCCAGTTTCACACGACACAATGAATGTTGCAAGGAGGAATGGTTTCTCGGAATCGACAAGAGATGGCAGCACGCTATATATATAGGAGTGAAGGAAATTATAAAAAACTTAAAGCGGAGAAGAGGGATGATATATATTATAGTAAATTGAGAAATATATAAAAGAAGAGTTCAAATACTATAATAGAAGTAAATAGAATGATGTATGTAGTAATGTAAAAGAATTCAGAATATAGCCGCATATGAAACGTTTAGGAAAGTCATTAAGCGACCAAATGAATTCAGAAATGTATCTCATCTCAATTTCTTTTTGATTCTCTGACGAGAAGAACATCGTCAGCTTTTGCATTTGTCCGTTTCCCGGTGGCGCTGTGTCAAATTAGACGCCCCGAAGCACTTTTCGGTTGCGCTTTTTATTAGTCGCACTGGGCCATTGGCAGCGCTCGTTATTAGCGATCCTGGTTATTCCCCTTTGGTCGTCAAATAGGAGGTGGCGCTATTGTCAGTTTAGTCGACCCTACTCTTTCTACAAGTATAGCTTGTATTGTTTGACAAAGAAGCGGGGTTAAAGCGAGCACATAAATAAGATTACGCTTTAATAAAAGAAGAAGAAAAAGAAGAAGATGCCATTTCCATATTAAAAGAAGAAGAAGCCGTTTTCATAATAGAAGAAGAAGCTTTTTCCATATTAAAAGAAGAAGAAGCCTTTTAGAAGAAGAAGAAGAAACCTTTTAAAAGAAGAAGAAGCCGTTTCCATAAGAAAAGAAGAAGCTTTTTCCATATTAAAAGAAGAAGAAGCCATTTAAAAGAAGAAGAAGCCTTTTCGATTATACATATACATATATTTTCTCTGTATTTTGTCAAGTTCTCAGAATATAGATCCGCATTTTACTATATCCTCTTGGCTATAAAACGCTTTCTTATTTGGAATTCTCAAACAAAGAACCTATCCCCCTGAGATTAAGATATCTGTAGCCGTGGTAAATAACATTTAAGTACGTACCCACAAGGGGCGTAGCAGCTTGCTTTTGTTTTCAGAGTAAGATGGCAGACGAGGAGGGCAACAAAAGAGGTAAATGGACTGAAGAGGCCATGAAAGCGGCGGTAAATGAGGAAACGACAAACAAAATTACAGGAAGACAAGCAGCTAGTATATTTTCTTTACCAAGAAGCACGGTAGGAGATAGATTGAGAGCAATTCAACGTGGTATGGATGTGGACCTGATGTTGGGCTGATTTAAGAAGACGTTTGATGATGAAATGGAAAAACAATTACTTTCGTATATGAAAGACTTGGACAATAAGTTTATGCCCCTCAGTAAATAGGAAGACAAAGAAGACAACTGTAGAAACTGCTCAATGCATAATTTGTCTCGAGTCCTTTGAGGAAGAGTGGGTTCAGTGTACCGAATGTGGAGTTTGGCACATGTTGAATGCGTAGACCAAGAAAATATTTTGTATTTTTGTGACTATTGTAAAAATGTGATTTCAACTTCAGTTTAACGGGCTTTATTTCCACATTTGTTAACTACCACACCTTTGTACACATAGTTTACAGTTTCTTCATAAAACAAGCATTTGTCAATAGTTACCACCACCTAAAATTAAAATATTGACTGGCCGATACTGGACGACAATTTTTCCACTCATTGAAAATTCAGCTTTTCGATTTTTTGTATATATCTTGTAATTCTGAAAACATTTCATAGAAATTAAACCCGTGTTCCTTAAAGTATGCATTGAGGTATCATATTACGATGTTCAATCCGACTATCTCCTAATCCTTTATCAGTTATAATCAATAAGCTTAAGGTGGCCGGTACTCTACGACTCTCCCCTACTGCATGAAGCCACTTTCACTCGTTCGAGTGTCCCACCCTCGAGCGTTTGCAATGGAATATCATTCTAATGTGACAATAATCGTAGACACATACATGTAAAATATCCGTCCTGGCGGTTTCAGCCCACAATCATCTATTTCATTTTCATGTACCATTGAATTGGTAAAATAGACTAAACTACATTTTAACATAAAAATGATGACTGTGCTCACTTAAGTTTCAATTTCACTGCGTCTTTTACTTCACGATCCATACTTGAGAGCCAACTACCACAGACAAATTATGGCTTTACGTGCACAACTGGGCTTCGAGTGTATACCGCTCGTTTTGCCTTATCGAGCGTTATTCCCTCAAGAAAAAGAAGCTCTCAATTCCGTACGCTATCTAGCGTCGTCCGTGCGAACTATTTGGCACTCGAGCGAAATCCTCTGTCTGCAGCACTCTACTCAGCAACCTTTGAATGGACGTAATTTAACCCTATAAGCACAGTCAAGGAAAATGAAGCCTTGATCTTCTACGATGATCTTCGCCCATTCTAATTATCAGCCTAAAATTATATGGTGTTTTTATTGCATTTGGCTTGAATGGCCATTCATTGAACACCCATTAATGGCACTTGTCCTCTTTTCATAAACGCCGACTCCAACTTCTCAATCAATTTAGTTCCCAGGAATAATAATACCAAGCGTAGGAGGAACAAGCGGGAGGTCATTCCATCTACTTGGAAGGAAAATTATTAAAGCAAAATGCAATAATGGAGAGAGGCAAAGAAATCAAATATTAAAGACACGAATCCATGGGGTGGGAAGTCGTTTAGATACGGAGCGGAAATGTCTTGAACAAAATATTTGTCCCGATTCCTCACGAATTCAATAAGAATCCTAGTTCGTTAACCTGTTTTAATATTTGTATTTAATATTTTAGGAGGAACACCTCAGGTAGGTAACCTACTTCGATTATTATGTTCTGAAAGTGATTTACCACTTTCTTAGGGAAATAGTGCATTATTGTTACCGGATTTCAAGAAAAAAAAATGTTTCTACTTTTCTTTATTAAGACTTGCAATTCGAACACAGGAAGGTTAGATATTTAATAATTTTTATATTCTTATTTTAATATCACACATCAAGTACATCAACCAAAAATGTTTCCAAGTAAATGTGTTGCTTCTGTGTCTCTTTCGAAAGCTGTCATTGTTTGTATTTAATTTATTTGATTACCTGTGTGTTAGTTTAGGTTCAGTAGTAAACTAGTTTTCGATCTGGTACTGTTTATCTTATCAGATATCTTATGTCTTTATAACTTTTATTTGTATGTAATGTATTTATGTAAAGCTGCTGTAGTAAGGTAGCAACACTGTTCATAGCAGTGTCAACTTCGTGAAACCGAAATATCTAAATAGCAAAATATACATTCGGATTGGTTGTACAGTCACGGACACTTCTGGCTTATAGTGATTGCATTGAAAGACAATGTGTTTGCTACAACCCAGAAGTGTCCGTGACTGTACGTAGACTTCTGCACTTAAAATCTTTCAGCCGGGCATCCGTAGGCTTTCTAGGTACAACGTGGAATGTTGGCTGAAAACGACGCTTTCTGCGACTTCCCTGTGATTTTGTAAATTTTGTATGTATCCATGGTTATGTCACCCCAACAAGCGACGTCAATTACCCAACGAACCGACCAAGCTCTTGCAGTCTTTATGTGAAATAATTCAGCCAAGTGAGTTCTATTTATGACCTGTGAAAAGAATATGACACATGTAACGTTTGCTGCTGATTGGTGTTACGTAATTAGCTGCTGAGATTTAAGTTAAATAACTTCCATTCCTTGTTCTGCTTGCAGATGGGATAGCTATGTAACCAGGGTGTCTACCAGCCTGGAAATCCTGGAAAAGTCAGGGAATTGGCTTTTTCTGGAAAAGTCATGGGAATGTCGGGGAAACTTACCGTGTTTCTGGAAAAATCAAGATTTTTGTAGTAGTGCACTTTTGAACAAGTAAAACGGACAAGAAACTTTAAAATTGTTGTGGACGAACTATTTTAGTTTAGTACAGTATATTAAGTATTAAGGTAAATGTACATACCAGTAATCGACCAGTCATTTTTGAAAGTGAAGAAACAAGGGAATGTGCAAGCCTAGCAACACGAGAAAATATTTGGCAACACCGTAAACTCCAGACTTCTGTCGTGTGAACAACAGCGGGTTCAACAAGAGTAGTGTCGTCTGCTATCCAGATAACATAGTTGGTAATGCAAATTTTGACTTGTTTTCTTGGTTTCCTTGTCACGTTTGTTAGAGGCAAGTGTAACTTATTTGACAGTTAATTATTTTTCTTTTTTTATATTTGTTTTCACCATTACTTGAACATAATGTGCTTCTATGTACCTTAATATTTTTGAGTTTACTAACCGTATGTGGAACATTGGGACACACATATTATGATTGCTCTAAAGTTTGACACCCGTGTCGAATACTGGAGACGCTAAATAAAACTAGTTCACATTAAAAATGACCAGTATATGGAGTGAAAATGAGTCAGCTTCCCACGACACTCGGATCTAGTGTTCGACCACCCCGGTCGATGATTACCTGTCGAAGATTGGTGAACGCGTTTAGATGTTGTTTATTGACTCCGGGTACTCAACTACATGTCAAAAACTGAGTTTACAGAAAATGAGAAAACGTTCCTTTGGTAAATTTTAAGGACATGGAATGTATTGTAGCTAAAGCCTTTAGCGTCCGGATGGTCGATATTTCGCCCAGCAACGCACGGCAGCAATTAACGCGCCATATTAAAAAAAAAAAAAGAAAGAAAAAAAAAGAAAAAACCTGCACATGGTATTTCAGTTCGTTTTTTCCTTTAATCTTTAGTATACATGTGAAGGTTGGCATACTCGAATTACAAAACAATATATCCATTGTTGCTATTATTAACAAGCGCCGTTTGGAAAAGCCCTTTGTTACTGTGAGATAAAATTAAGATAAAAGCTATAACTGCTCAACCATTGCATCTTTTTGAAAATTTTAAATTCTAAATGTAAGAATGAGTAAAAAGCAACATTTTAAGTAACATCCGACAATGAAGGGTTCGGGGGGAAAGCGAGGGCAAAGGCCCAAAGTTCAACATTTTCCGTAATGACGCAAAATTTCTGAACGCCGTAACTTGCGTGATTTCTAAAACTTTGAGCACGAGATCCTCATAGAGTGAGTGGTCTTTGTCGTGCTCCCCTCCAAATTTGGTGCATCCAGCGTTCATAGGGCCGGCGCTAGAAGCCTAGAAGCGAAATTCTAGACATTGTCCCGAAGATGGCAACACTGCCGCTTTGTATAACGTTAATTTTACTCAAGAATTATCAGTCTGATATCAACGAAACTGCACGGTTATAGAAATGTAACATCGCTACACACTACCTTTTTTCACTCACTTCGATCTATTGAGTACACAGAGGCCATTTTAAAATAATAATAATAATAATATAATTTTCTTCTTCTTCCTTTATAACACTATTTATTGGGAGGCACAATGTATACATTTTATCTTCGCTAAAAGCCCGGTCTTTAAGAAAGAAAACAAAACCAATTTCATCTCTCTATGACAATTAGTTCTGAAGCGACGAATTTTTTGCATTTCGCGGCAAGTTTGAAAAGCGCGAGCTTGAAAAGGCGCCGGTTTCAACGGGAATACACCCGCGAAATTGTGAAACAAGGGAAGAAATGTGTGTATAAGTTTGAAAACATTATCCCAGTCAAGAATTTTTAATTTTACTTGGGGTTTTATGCATATTTTAAACTTTTCTTTTGTAATTTTATAAGTTTCGTCTTAGAAAATGTTTCTGACATACAAGAGCCTCAAAAGCTCTTAAAATGTATATGTTTTTCTGTTTGGAGCAATATTTTATGTCTTCATGCACGTAGCAACGCTTTTCTTCACTTTTTAAAAGGCTTGTATTATTTTTCAAGAAAGTAGAAGGGGTGTCGATTACTGAGACATGGCATGTCGATTACTGGCGCAGTCCATTTGTGGGGTGTCGAATACTGGTGCATTTTCTGCACGTTAGAAAAACAAAAGTTATGGCCACAATTTGCAATGAAACAAGAAATGAATTCTTTCAAATGTTAAATGAAGGTTTGATTTTTATGATGGATTTTTTTTCAGTAAGGTAATTTAAATGTCCAACGTACAAAATAAAAACTATGATTTTCGTCACTAAGTGGTCGAACACTGGTGCATTTACCTTACAAGTACTTAGAGTAGAAATTGCATATCAAGTATTTTAGGAAAAGAGGTAATGTTTTGAACTACTTTTTTCATGTAGTCATCTATCACAATATGTGAATATTGGTATTTGAACCTTGATTCTTGTAATTGGTGGGGGGGGGGGGGGGGTTGGTAGATACTTTTGAGAATATTACTAACATTTACTACAATTAAGTAAATTATAGCAGAAAGCCTGTTATAAGTGTTACGATTTAAAAAAAAAAAATATATATATATTTGTTAAGCATTAGTCAACACGTGGCAGGTGTCACTGAAAGCTCACCAATGCTCAGGGTTACCAGACGTCCGGTTTTTCACGGACATGTCCTACATTTTAGCCATATGTCCGGCATCCGGAATGAATTTCAAAAATATCATAAATTTCCTACATTTTGAACGTCACATAATATTAATTAGGAAAGTACGTGTTTCCGTTAAACAAATTGGAATCATGCAAGATGCAAGTCTATGGACTGCGCTCGTAACTCAATAGTAAAATTTATTTTAATTCATTCATTATCCAAAAATAAAATAAAAGTTTGTCCTGCTAGGGAACAAACGGGAAAACGGAAGCAATTAATGAACAAAGTTTTGGGCCCACATTCTGATGATGTCACTGTTCAATAACTGAGCGGAATTTCTTGCCTTGGGGTTTATACTGATAGAACAAGATGTTTCCCATTCTTATTCAGTATTTTGATTGTAAAGGGTATAGTTATTCAGTGTGTGTTTAAGATTGTATGTAATTTTGCTTTCCGCTCCTCATTTGTTTTCTTTTTACTCCCGCTGGGAACTTCTTGTTAGCGAGCGGAATTCTGGGAGTGCGATATTCATAACACAGCGGCATGGTGCATGTCGGCTCGCGGCAGCGGGAAAGCCATTTTCAGTTAGCCTGTCAGATATGGGCTTTTGTATTCATCAGTGTGTGTGCAAACGTATTTAATTATTGTATAATGTCAAGTGTATTAAAGGACCTGTATGATATCCAAATTTGTTGTTGTGTCCGTTGTTCCAGCTCTATGGTAAGGTCTTCAATATGGCGTCAACCCCAGAGGTATTAGTTTCTTTTCATGGTACTACCTGGAATCATTCTACAGACAGCGTATCTACCAATCAAGAAAGTCAAGTAAAAGTAAAGGATCAACAAGTCAGTAAAGAGTCAAGAAATTATGCTTGTGGTCAAGAATTTTTGCTATCACAATGACTGATTGATTTATTTAGTTTATTTTACTTCACTTTTCTGTCCGTTTGGCTAACCTCGATGAGGATTAATGGTGGTTAGATAAGATGGATGAAGGGACAATCACAAACATATAGGGACGACAACTCAAGCCCCACATAAGATTATACTCACTGTGAGTCCAGACGCCAGAGCCTCGCTAGTCTGCCAAATGCAGTCCGAGAGTATTAATAGAAAAAGCAGGTCTAATTGTCTTCTTAAATACAGCTTCTATTTTCATATTAACTGGTCTTTTGGTAGGGGTTTTTCTTTAAATATATATTTATTTTCTTAATTGCTAATTTTGAACTTTGCCTGAGTAGGGGTCGAATAAATAAGGGTTATGAAAAAAGGGCAAGAAAAGTCCTGAAGAAGTCAAGAATTTTGGATTTGTTATTTTGGCAGGCACCCTGTTTGTGAACTAAAAACTACCCAAGATGAAATTTCTGGAACGATTTCAAATTAAGGTAACTCCTGAATATTTGTTTTCCATTACAGGTCATAATGAAAATGTTGAGAGAGTACTGTCATTACTATCAGCACAACGGACTCACGACAGAAATAATTTTTCATATAATCTATAAAAAGTTTGATACAGGTCACTATAATTTCCAAGAGTTTAACTGTCTAATCTCGCATGAATATAGTTTGAGTAAACCTGAAATTTTGAGAAATATTGGCTTGTTTGAGAAGTAGTTAAAACATGTAGTAAGAGGTGGTGCATTAGTTAGTATGAACACAAGTTTTGACATTTTGTATTTAAGAATTCATTACGAATTAATTTTTAAAAAATGAAAAGTATCATTTTTAAATTACTTTCTAACGTGTTCTATAGAAATATGTATTGTTTATTGCGAATGTTTTGTGTCGTACATTTTGACTTAAAGTCCTTACATTTTGGGACAGCATGTCCTACATTTCCCTTACAGCGATCTGGTAACCCTACTAATGCTGTACTTACTTGCATCCCTCTCCCCCATACAACATAAATTACTGTATAGTTTCTTTTCTCATTTTTATGTTTACATATGAAGTTAATACATGGCTCTTTTTTAATTACCGTGTATTGCAAAATTTGTTTAAGTGTGATTCCAAGTGTGAGTCTTTAGCTAAAGATACGGTTAACAGTTAGATAAAGTGAAAAAAACATTTCTTCAAATTTACAGGAGAAATGACGGGAAAGTACTTACGGAATTGAGTTCCTGTGGACTTTTGGAATCTGGGAATAGTGTTTTTTCCATTCGTGCAACTTATTCGGCCGGTAAATAATATCATTTTCGACATTAATGTATCTCTGTTGCACGATAGCTCGTGCCAAAATTACCGTCGACTACGTGAATCAAATGTTCTGTGCGTTCGAATATGTAACCCCTGTCAGTGTAGCAACCACGCGGTAGTTTTACCAGATGACGTGTGAGCGGTTTTTTTTTTTCAATTTAATTTTCTGTTTGCCTAACCTAACTGAACCTAACCTAACCTTCCTTGAATGGTTTGAGGATCAATTTTCGCTTAAAAACCTTTTGAGAATAGTTTGTGCATAGCATTTTCATAAGTTCATAAGTTTGGAAACACTGCATATCAGCTGACGATAGACAACATGGGTCAAGATTTGCCCGCCATATTGTGTGTAACGAAAGCGAATTAGCAACGACCAATAAATACTTGTATTGTTAAAAATTACGCTTTTTTTCAGTGAAAAAAACATAATCCCAAGTTGAAAAATGTTCCGCTATGCATATAAGGTAAGTACAAATGTAAATAATTCGGAAATAAACGAGTTAAATGTGTTTTCACTATATCTAACTGGTACCAATATATGAATGACCGACCTTCTTCCAGACATGTTCATGCACACTAATGGCCCTAAAGGCTTGGTCTGGAAAATTTTGATTCTTGATCATGATATTCTGGAAAAGACAGAGAATTTTGTTTTTACGATATTCTAGACAACATAGGTCCAAGCAGTGTGTGGCATTACTCCCATTTTTACCTTCTATATGTAGCAATAAAATGCAAGATCGGTTTGTGTTATGTTGAAGTTATTTTAACGTTTACGACAGTGCGTACAGAACCTAAGCGATATCAAGTTGCACGTAAATTTGCAAGGGTAGGAACGAACTAATGCCGTTTATTTCAACAATACCATCTTGTACAAGAGACGCGGTGGTTCATTAGGTAGGGCATCTGACTGCCACGCGCGGGACCTTGGTTCGATTTCCGTGTTGAGCGATTTCGGGTGGGAATTTCTGTGACAGTGTCCCTGCATGTAGATGCACTGGAGCTCACCCAGTCTCTCGTAAAAATATGTCTGGACAACCCTGATGTGTAACTGCTGCCGCAGTGTGGTGCTGATCATACCACCTCCTGCACAAATGACCGAAATTGTGAATTTGTGGGGCACTCATATTCCCCCATATACTTTCATGGCATTTTGCAAATAACATTGGTAACTTTTACCATCGTGTACACTTTTTTGAAAACTCAAAGATTTTAGAGGACCTCCACGTTGGCGTAGTGGTAGCGTCGTCGCCTTGTAATCAAGGGATCTCGGATTTGACACCCGCTGGAGTCACATAGTGGTTCGGACCCCACTTTAAACTGTAAATTCAGTCCCGATTAGCCTATCTGCGCATAAAGTGGATATAAAATCTAAGATTCTTAGAAGGTTTTAGAAATGAAACCAAGAACGAGGCAGGCACAAGCCTGAAACTCCAACGTATATTGTGCAAATAGTTAAATTCCCATTGCCACTCTATTATCTGAAGTGTTTGCCGTGGCAGTTCTCTTAAAACGACTTCTTTGGTGGGACGTCCATTTTCGCTGCCCTTGAAAAAGTACGAGCTGAGCTCAACGTAAAAGTTGCTGCAGCGTGTGGTTTGCTGGCCTTGGTGCGGAGCAGGTGGGGGTCTAAGTACGTGGCCTGCCAGAATGCGTTTGAGCGTGCGTAGTCTCCGTTCGGCCACGCATACCTGTCTTTGCGTGGCGGCGTGTGTGTTGGAAGGGCGTTGCGCCGAGTCCCAGGAAACGGATGCTCTGTTCACCGACAGAGTGACCGTGTCACCGAGTGTTGCTATCTTCCCGTCGCGAAAGCTACCACGCACGATCAGTTTTTTCCTTCGTTCACATGTTTGAATTTTTGTTCTTCTACATCGCTCTAATGCCACATTCGGTTAATAGCAACGATAATTATGGATCAGAGAAAACTGATTGATTGATTTGGTTTATTTTCTTTTCTGCCACTTTTGGCAGGAAATAGCCACGGATTTAACAAGAATAAAACTGATTTTGTGTGAGACTTGGATTCGCCATTACACATCAGAATCGAAACAGCAGTGTCGGTTCCATCGGCAGGAAAGGTTTTGGCATCTCTCTTTTGTGATGTTAAAGGGATTTTATGTATTGATTATCTTCTAAAGGGTAGAACATGAACCGGACAAAACTATTCCAATCTTTTAAACCGACTAGATAAAAAAAAATCGAGAAAATAGGTCCTGTTTGCAGAAGAGAAAATCATTTTTCATCAAGACAATGCACCTGCCCAGAAAAGTGTTTTGGCAACAGGAAAATTAAAGGATTTCAATTATGAATTGTTGGAACATCCACCATATTAACCCGATTTGTCTCCCTCCGACTTCTGTCGCTTCCCAAACCTAATCGGCCTCCCCGATGGCGCAGTGGTAGCGTCGTCGCCTTGTAATCATGGGGTCCCGGGTTCGATTCCCGGTGGAGGCACATAGTGGTTCGGATCCCACTTTAAACTGTAGGTCCAATTCCGATTAGCCTTACTGTGCATAAAGTGGACTTAAAACAACAAATCAATCCAATCCAATCCAAACCTACTCTTCATCACTGGTAAGCGTTTTTCATAGAATCAAGAGGCGATTGCAGATGTGGGGGTTATTGGGTTATTTTGCATACCTTACGGAAAACCACTTAAGGGACGGTATTGGAGCAACTCTGCAATAAATTGATCTTACGGCAGACTGTGTTTAAAAATAATTTTGAAATCATAAATTCGTTCTTTTATTGTTACGTCGAGAACTTTTCACTCACTTCGGTTCCTCCGTCGATCCTGTCGCTAATCGACTCACGATAACATTGGATTGGATTGATTTGTTGTTTTAAGTCCACTTTATGCACAGTAAGGCTAATCGGGACTGGACCTACAGTTTAAAGTGGGATCCGAACCTCTATGTGCCTCCACCGGGAATCAAACCTGGGACCCCTTGCTTAGAAGGCGACGACGCTACCACTGCGCCATCGGGGAGGCCACGACTCAACGATAACAGCCTACAGATTCCACGCTTCAAAGCACATATGTTGAGTCGGGTAGCGACAACGCGTGCGGTGTAGCCACATTCAACGCACGTCGCTACTCCGTTGAATATTAATCTGTATAAAATCGATTTTGAAATGTGAATTTGCAGTGGTAATTGGTTTTAAGAACAACTGGAAAGAGCTTCAAAAGAAGATCAAGATCGTATTTGTGACACAACCCAATACTGAGAAAAATATTTTTTTTTGCCAAATTAAAAAATATATAATATGGAAATTAAAAATTGCAATTAAAACCTTTCTACCTGCACCGTATTTAAATCCAGTCGTCCGCACGATCCTGGGATCGAATCATGAACCGCTCTCGCATAAATGAGAGTGTTATCCATCGGTGGTACGGGTGAACATTGATCACTGAATCAATAGTATGGATAAATTAATTGGAATACACTCTGTATGAGGAGCCATTAACCAGGGCTGCCTCGCATTCGACCTCTTTGCTTAATTTATTGTTTTGACAACCGTCCTGTAATTGCAGACCATGATTGATTGCATCGTCGCTGTAACTCGTGGTGATCAATGTTCCCTTTCGATCATGCTCCAGGGCAGGGGTAAACAAGAAGTAATTGCCCTTCCAAAGGTATACTGCTATGTTTTGTGCTTAACCCCGTGAATTCCTTAAATTTTTTTATTTAAATAAAAGTCGAAATTATAGGAGGGAACCCCCACATACATTCCAGGGTATGCGCTTAATGTCCTGGTCACGTATATATACACCAGGACGTCATTTTCTCGTAATTTTATCGGTTCCCCCGCCTTTTTATTCTCATGCTTTACATCTTTATTTTCAATTTACGCGTAATTCATAAATACAAAAAGAAAAATATAGTGTTTTACACATACATTAGGAAATTCAAATTTATATTATTGTATTGACCCATTCTGGTGACCATTGACCGTTACAGGCCTTTTGCAAAATATTGTTTATTTATTTAAGGAGTCTAGTTTATTTAATAATTAGTTAAACTATTAGTAGTGTAGTATAATGTTCAGTTACTCTTATGATAGTTTATGGTTAGTTTTAGTTATCTGTTTTTATTTTGTGCATGTTATAAATAGGTAACACAACCATTCTGGAATCCAGAACAGTTAATGGTTTGAGTGGTTAAAAGCGTAGGGTTGTGAGGGTTGAGGGGTGAGGGTTTAGATGGGGGTGATGCAATAGGAACTTCGTTGGGGGTTCCATAAACTACATACAATATTATTTCCCAGCTCTCTTTTTAATTTTTTGTGTTATTTGCTTAACATCGAGGTGTAAAGGGTGCCCTTCTGGTAAGCCACACAAAAGTCAACCTCACTTCCCCGTAGTGCACCCAGGTAATCGCTTCTCGCAGGCCAACGAGGCTCTGGCGCCTGGATCCATGTCCAGGATAATCCTCCGTGGCGTTATGTTGTCCTTCCTTGTGTGTGCTGAGTGCTCCTTTGCAGGCTAAACGCACGGTCATGAAAATAGGCGGCTGGGGAGAATTGCGCTGGTGCCACATGTAGGAAAAGCAAAGCGAGAGCAAGACAAAAGTCGCTGGTTCCCTCGCACTGTGTGGCAACGTCAACCGCGCTGCGTTGCCTAGTTCGAGCGTCAAACAAACCTCTCTCTCCGGGGCACTTTTCTGTTATCCCTGACCTTTCGAGCAACTCAGTTTGTATAACATGGATTACAAAGACCAACTCTACAACGAGATCTTTCATTCTCTTAAACCGCCCTCTTGTGCTCCGACGTGACAACAGGACGTCTGCTGGAATAGCACGTGTGCTGGAATGCCCATGATATAAAAATCATTCAATCAATAAGGTTAACTTTGAGCATTGCAACTCTTATGTAGTGTGTCAGCACATGTGCTGAGTCTATGGCATCCCTCCCCCCCCCCCGAGAAAATAATTAGAGTTGTAGGTCCAGTCCCGATAAGCCTTACTGTGCATAAAGTGGAAGTAGAACATAAAATCAAGTCAAATCAAAAGCAAGTGCTTCTTGGATAGCGTAGTGGTAACATATATCGCTTTGTAATCAAGGGGGTTCACGATTCAATCGCTGCTGGTTAAACTCTGCAGTAGGTCCAACCCAAAATAGCTTAGCTGAGAATAAAATGGGCTTAATACACACTTTAGGCAACTAAAGGAAATTCGGGTGGTGATTGATTGATTGATTGATTGATTGATTGATTTAGTTTATTTTACTTCGCGTTTTGTGCCTCTTGGCTAATTTGCGAAGATGGGGATGAGTGATGAAATGATGAAATTGATGAATGGACATTCACAAACAACCAAGCCCAAGCGAGATTCGAACCCGGGATCCTTGGCGTCGCAGCGCGACCGAGTGGTGATTATATTGGCCACGGCACTATAAACCTTTAGTTTCCCCATTTATCCAGTGATATGTTAATGGGTATTTTTTAAGGTTAGGTTTTTTGTTACCTTTAAAATACATCATTGGATTGTTTTAAAATTAAAGGTACAGCTTAGTATGAAAACTGAAAGACATGTTAATATAATTTTAAAACTCAACGGAAGAAAGTAGTATCGTAACGAACCTTAAAGTTCGTGGGATCTTAAGAGCACCTAGAATGTTAACCAGTTAACTGATGGGGTGATGTAAACTACTCATCATTCATCCTCTTGATGAGACCACTCGTCATTGACATGACGAGTTATTGCTTGGCATGCGAAAGGTACAAATTACACAAAGGAATTAAACTACTGAAAAGACAATGGCAACTCGTTGGATTTTGTGAACCGTTGAACCTGTATCATGGCTGGGTGTAGGATAATTACCTGTCTAACTGAAGTCTCTTAGCTGAATGAAAATAGCGAAGTCCTCTGTGAGCTTCTCTCTAACTGTTGACCAAGCGTGCTTCCACTATCGACCTCCTGCCTTGCTGACCTCCTCTCTCTACCAACTCAATTCCCAAAGTCCAGTCCCTTCCCAGCTTGTCTCACCTCTATATTCCCTGGCCATCGAGCTCTTCCTCGATGCCGAATCGCCGAATCGTGTTTATTATCATAATTGCTACCATGCAAACCGCTGACACCAAACCCAGAAGTGTTACCTATTTCCTGAATGCTCAGGAGGTTTGCATGGCACAACACAATGCATTGTAAACATGCCTAAGAGGCTTGAGACAGCTGAGAGAAAAACAAGTGAATGCCCTGGTCAACATGAAGCGTTCAGAGAGACTTAATAAAATAAACATACAATCCTATGGATTGATACGTTCGCGCCGCCTAGGAAAAATTTTCCTTTGAAAATTTAAAAGTCAAATCGCAAAGCTTGACATGACTCAGGTTCGCCAATTCCATATATTTTCTTAAAAAACCAAATATACAAAATAAATCCACCATAACTGTCTGTTGTTTGCCGTATCCCGAAAAAGAAAATTTTTATTCCCTAAACTTCATAATAAATAATACCCTTAATACTAACAAATTCGTATGTTTATACGATGTAAAAAACAATAATATATACTATTATAGGACTAGAAATCACAAACGTTCGTGTCGTTAAGTAATAAAACTCTTAATGTATCACATGTGCGTGTACGTAATGTGTATAATGTATAATTGCTCATCAATCTGCTCCTAGTCAAGAGTCTGTGCTGTCTCGCCACGCGATAACGACTCTGTGTCTTCCGCGAGGCAAGCGGTTGGAGCGTCGTGCAAGATGGAACGGAATTCACAATGTTTATTTATATTGGCACTTGATATAGACTCTTCAAATAAATAGAAAAACCTTAAAAAGGTGCACAAGTAAGTACACGTAAGTAAGCATGTAAAACATTGTCACATCTCACTGTTTTGTCCGTGTGAAAACCTGATCATATCAAAGTGCGTATGTTTTACGAACTAGGTAGCCAGTGTACTCCTAACATCGTAGAATATATGAACTTGCACGGCTGTGTTGCACATTCCAATGTATTATTATACAATATTCAATGCATATAGTGAGTTACACTGAAAACTGTCGCTGGTAAAACTTAATTATAGCGTTCCATTTTCTCTTCTTACATTAAACTGTACACTATATACATATATATAGCTTGGTGAATACCTTTGTATGACTGCACACAAAATTAATAATCTTCCAAATGACAAAACTATGTGCTTGAGTTTAAATATCAAATAAATGTTCTGCGAACAAATGTGTCGCTTTCAATATTCCATGTTGGTGAGAAGGAAAAAAAAAATATATCACACTCATATCTGCATGCAATAAACATATGCATAAAATATTGTCTCTACAGCATGCTTTCTAAAATGTTCGCAAGTGCTGAAATTATGTTTTTTATTGCTTGCATGTCCGTTTATTATTCAAAGTGCAAAATTTCATCGTAAAAAAAATTAGGCACTAATTGATGCACTGGTCAATTGACACCACTGGCGCGTGTCGCTTCCTTGTAATATAATGTAAACTTGAATGCATATAAAACTAGTTCTTATGCATGACACAAAACTGAAAATGTATATAAGGACTATGGAAAAGTACTGTTTCCCATAATGCATGTTAAATGACCAAATAGATACACATGATAGGAGCTCACATGTGTATGTGTAGAAACACTGTAGCACAATTCTGTAATTATTGTTTGTGACCAGAACTGCTGGTTGTAGAATGTATGTTTTCTCTGCTTCCTCTTCTTTCTGGATTGCTTGTCGTCTTGACTGCATTGGGGCAATGTAAAAATGTAGTAAATTACCCGTAGAACTTGGGAGATGGGGAAAAGTTGTTGTTTTAACTGCAAACAGTGTGGAGGGGAATTTTATTTAGCTCCATCACTAGGTGTTGTTGATAATGTGTAGTCCGCTATACTGGGAAATGTATGGTTGACTACATCCTTCCTGTAAAAGGTAGTCTCCGTGCAGTAATAAGTAGAAATGTCTGCATGTCTCCCTCAAATTGGTGGTGACGAGTCTCTTCTTGAAATAGTACTTAAAATGTCTGCATGTCTCCCTCGTAGAATGATACTCAGTCTTTCTGCCTGGTAATAGTAGACTGCCTGCGGATGTCCGTCATGAAAAATGCCCATGGATGGTGTAGGCATTGCTTGTCCATGGCGTTCCGTATAGACAGGTTAGGTTAAAAAGGAAAAATTATGACAAAGAAAGGAAATTGCAATAGGATGGGTATATATAATTCAAGTACGCATGTACACAAAACCAACTAATTTCCACTGCCTTTTCTTTTAAAATTAAATTAAATTGTCTCATCAAAAAATAAAATAAATTAAATAAATAGATAAAATAATTGCCATAACTCTTTGAAAATAAATAAGGAAAAATTTAAATAAAATATCCAACCGTAATTAAAATATTAAAGTCCATGATTAATGTGTTGCCTTAACCTATTAATTATTACTGCGCTGCTCTGAATTAATCTGTTTCGCAAGCTGATGATGCTTATAAAAATAATACCCAAGTACTGATGTTAATAATAGATTCCAAATAATAAATACTAATATAGACATGGGCAAAGGATTTAAAACTAATTCTTGAAATGAAATGTTCTTACTAATTGATTGATTAAGTTGTTTTAAAGCAAGTTCAAGCGGAGTCCATTGGGGAATAGTGAAATCAGATAAATTCTTGGGAATATTAGGTAGTAACTCAATTTCCTTCATTCTTACTTGTTTGAAAGCTAACATTCTTGTGTGTAAAATTTGTTGATCCACAATAATTTGCGAAAAATCCTGATAATTAAAAAATAAAGATTGGCCTTCGTTAAGCTGAACTGATCTGTGCGTGTTCAAATTATTATTCAAATTCTGAATGACAATAAATTGACCTGAACCTGATATTAAAATACCATTGCGTGTTCTGATAAACTGAAATAATTTATTGTCAGTAATAGACTTCACTTCAAAATTACAAAATGTAGAATTAATAAACAAAGATAAGTGTTGCAAGCATGTTCTAAATTCTGTTTAAATGTAAAAAATTATTATGTTGTGAACTCTTAAAATAAATAAATAAAATTTGAGTTGCGGGAAGCAAGCTATTAGAGTGCTAAAAGGTTGCTTTGACAAGCCTCTAATGGCCTCCTAATAAACGTTAGGCCGGTGCAATTTGCCGTGGTTCATAAATATGCAATGTAAGACAAAATTTCAGTAAATGCTACTTCTGAGTTTCGTTGAAACTCCAGGTGGTAACAAAATATAGCATCAGAGAATTAAAAAAGTGAAATTCAAATTTTAAACACAATAAAAATAATAAAAACTTTCTCAATTTCAAATTTCCTTTAAACAAAAGAAATTTAACCACTCAAAACTTCTTGAGTCCGCCGTATACCTCAAATCACTTGGTCGTGTAAACAGACCCGCCGCGGAAAGGTATACTTGACCCATATAAGAATGGTGTGTCAATCCCTTAGGTATGTTTAAACAAAATAGATAGAGAATAGTTATGCTATATATTAAAATATAAATACAAATTAATAGTTATTACCTACTGTACTAACATTAACACGAAGTTAATCAGTAAGAAGTAATTAATTTATTGCTGCATTGTCGAATAAGGTGCAAATTGGGTAGATAAACTAAACTTCCTAATAATAAATATTAATAATAATAATAATTCTCAAATTATAACATTTGTGGTAAACCACTCTGTTTAAATTTGGAAAGGCTAACGATGCCGTGGCGACTTTTGCTGCACATGCCTGTGCTAATCACCGAGGCTTAGCCTGGCATGTTGCTAATAATCTTGATTACTCTAAGTGCATAAAGTGCTAAAATTGCCCTTTTGTAGAAATTTCCCTGATTTTATCGAATTTCGTTTGACTTTATCCTGATTCTAATGAAAAAATGCGTCAATTTCCCAAAAATTTTACTTACTATAAATATATCTATAAAAAAACGGGAAAAATTTTGCGAGAAAAACGCAAAAATTCGTCTTGTTGTTCCTTTGAAAATTATTGGTCGTGATTAACCTGAAGTGCATAAATGCGACGTTTTACGGAAAAAATTTATCTATATAGAACAAAATATCCCTAACATTGTTTACATGAACTTCTATCGTAAAAATCAAATTCTAATGGCTGTATGCGTAACTAAACTGATTCCCTAAAATTTTAATGGACGACCGCCCCTGGCCGTTGTAATCTCAATGCTAAGTGTTTTCTGACTTCCAGCGTGTTCAAAGTACTCGGAAAAGCGCTTGAGTGCAGAAAAGGAATTCGCTGATACCAGACATTCTAAATTGTGCAAAGTTGCATTTGTGGTCGCTGGACGTAACTGAAAATTTCTCTATGGCGACAACGAGAACTCTGGCAAGTTCGCTGCCGTGATCGGCGACTTCGGGAAAGTTCGGGTTCCGTTCGGAATGGGTGGAGGGGAAAAGGTCGCTGCTTCGAGCAGCGGACAAAGGAACGGAGAGAGAAAATGCAAGGCGATGGTTCGCTGATACATTGAATGACGCGTAACTGTTTACAAAACTTTAACTTACTACGAACAAAGTCTAGTAAGCGCTGCGGGAGTTCGAAATAAAGTCAAGGACTTTGAAATGACGTAATAAATTGGATGAAAAGAAAAAAAAACTTCCGTTGCGCTTGCGACAGCGTGTTACTTGAACACTTCCGTGCTTGTAATAACAACAGTTGGGAAGCTGCTAGCAAACTAAATGACTAATAAACCTTGCAAAAGGTACAATCAAACGTAAAAAATAAATTATACTTAAAATTTAAATCGTAATTAATATAAAATTCTAGGCGAACGTGAAGTCGTAAAAAATATGGTCTGTAAACGAAACAACAGGTTCGGGAACCTGAAAATTTGGCTTACTTTCTGCTTTTAAAATAACACTTGAAACTTTCTCGACTTTTACTGGTGACTGATTCGCAAATAACTCTTTAACTTTTACAACTGGCTGAACACAGGGTGAAATAGGCAATTCACTTTCCATTTTGCGACTGTTTTGAACAACATTAGGACCCTTGCTTACGGCAAATTTCTAAACTCTATCTTTAACGGATAAAACATTCTTCGGCAAATCTATACTGTCGTCTTTAGTGACTAAACTATTTCTGGATGCATCCTGAACTTCTTCTTGTACCCTAGGTTGAATAATAATGGACTGAGGCAATGGAGGCGGCAGTGGCGGATTTATTGTTTTCAATGGTACCACTTCAACAATCGGTGCAATATCGTCGTAAATCTGATCAATGGGCGGTGAATCATTAAGTTTGCTTAACGGTAATTCGTTGGTACACTCATGGTCATAAGTAATAGATTTCTTGCGTTGACATTGGAAATAACAGATTATGAAAATTATAAAAATGCTAATAATAAATGTTGTTAATAATAAAATTGTAATTATATTATAAGGATAGTCAAAGGACTTGTTCAACAGATAAATAAAATTAGAAGCTTTTACGTGTGGAAGTAATCCGTTTAAAATAACTAAAATCGCAATGATTTTCATGTTGCTTAGGCAATCAAAACAAACAGTTCTTCAAAGCTAACACGTACTTTAAGCCTGCCTAGTCTAATTAGTAAATATTTTAACTCAACTTTTATTTATTTCTGACTCTAGGCTCAAATTATCTGCGTGATTTATTTATTTAATATAATTTATTTATTCTCTAAATTTATTAGCACTGGTTAACTTATCTTATTTTAAATTTTACTGCAAACTTATCTTATTTACTTTCAGGTGTGAACTTTATGTTTAAATTCTTTGAAATCAATCGAACTGTACTGAGGTACAAGGTAAGGAAAAAAATTGAGACTGATTTACTCCTGACTACCTGAAATAAAATAATAACTATTATTTATGCGATCTTTAAATGCATTAAAATACTAACATCACTAAAACTTGAAGAATCTTTAATTCTCTCTACTCATTCTAAAATATGCTCAGCATATTATTGTGGCAAATCTTTAAACTAAAACCGTTGTGGTTTACTCATAATCATTCTGCGATGGCAGAATGGATTTCCAGGATTATCGGTAGCTATCCAATATCCGAAGGAAAATACTTGTAACTGGAGCGCAATAAAATCTTGACGTCGACGTCTACATATTCATATAATATAAATATTCTCATAACTGGCGCTTAAAAATAAACTTTGCTAATATAATCATATACCTTCTTCTGAAGAGTAACTATAAAATTCCAGTGATGTATTCGCTGAGCTAGTATTATTACATACTGCAAAAAAAAAAACTTTTGTGCCTAAAGCACTTTATTAAATAATAAGTCTGCTTTTAATCTTTAATATTATTAGTGCTATTTTATTATAAATTATTATTATGTCACGCGAGTGGATTTAAAATATTAGACCTGTTTCACTTTAATAAATGCCGTAACTTGGAGCAAACTTGCAATATTTATATTTAAAATTTAAAACAAACTACATTTTAAAATTTTTAACGTTCGAAGCTACAACGTGCTAAGGATAAATATTCAACTGTCAAACGAAACATTGTTTCGGACAGAGAAAAAAAAAATATAAATATATACTAACAATAAAATCTCGTTAATATGTGAGAAACGTCCACGCCGCGTGATGCTCTCATAATTCTCTTCTAGTTATTCAAAATAAGTTGGCTGTGCCTAACTTTGCTTAAAGCATATAAGTATATGTATATCTGTGTACGGATTCATTCTCGCCACTACTGCTTACCTGTGCGGATATCTCTCGTCACTGCAGCCTATTTATACATCTATTACTTCTCAACTAGAACTTTTAATTAATCGGGCGGTTTATACCCTAAATCACGGTACGCCACTCTAACTATATACGCCTGGCGTAATAGCGGACATAATTGTACAGCGTGTCGAGGAATATAATTAGCGTTTTGTTTCTTTACATATTAACATGGATTAAAATTTTCAGGCAATGTATGCGTAAGTTAAGGTAACGTAAGGCAAGTGACTATCTCGTATAAACTTGACTATCTCCTTAATCTAAGCTCCCTTCATGAGGTGCTAGGAGACTTCAGTCATTAAGAATATAAATGAGTGGTCCTCGGGGCCTTATTCGTTCCCAAAACTATATATGAATAAAATGTAATATCCTCGTTGCAATAATCTTAGCAGTCATAGTTCAAGCATTCTAAATCATTTACAAGTTACGGTCAGTTTTAAACCAAATTTAAATTAAACTTTTAAGGAAATTCAATTAATAATAATAACAAAAACAAAATATGGACTCAAACAAGCATCCTCTGTGCCATGACTCGTTAAAATGCACCATAGTGCCGATTGACTCTGACTCGGTGGCACTAATTTATTTTCCTCATTCATAAATAACTTTAAAATCCACTTTTAATCCACGTTATTAATTAATTAAAATGTTAAAGATAAAATCGTTTACTGTTCACTGTAGCTTACTGCATCCTCATAACCAACGTTGTAATAATTTTCGTATCCAAGATCATAAGATCATATAAAAAAATTTCTAAAATCACTGTCACTGCAAGAAATCTTCAAATCTAAATGCCTATTCCTTATTCCTTATTTAACATTCTGGATGGTAAAAATTTCCCAGGTGGGAATTTGTCGTAGCCATGGTACCGGGTTCGTGAGTGAACCACAGAGCTACCAGGAGCAGATTGATAGGGAATCGTCCACGGACGTCCCTGGGCCGGTCGCATTTTTGGCAAAATGGGCCTCCCTAAATTCCGACATCGAACCTTCCGCCACGCGGAATGCCGAACGCTCCTGATACCATAGCGCCAGCCCGACGTGGGTAACCGCGACGGAGCTAGGGCGCAGTTCCTCCGCATTCTTACATTTCGCTGATTATCGACCCAAACTTGAAGTCGATAAATTTAATCGAATTCATCCTCATGTTAGACTAAACATCTATCATGGCATATATAAATTCTTCTCCCCCCATAAATGCAAAAAGCTTTAAGCCCTATGTATTTTCAAAAATAAAATATGGCAAGGACATACTAAAGAAACTAAATAAATGAGCAAAATTTTGGGGTGGGTTTGAATTTAAAACTGGTTAAAAATTTCTTTTCATTTCTGAAAAAATGAAAAGACCCGCTAATCTCCACCACGTAACGAGCTTTGGGGTGGGGTTGAATTTTTAAACTGGCTAACAAACTCTTTTCTCATCGCATTTCCGAAAAAATGCATGAGAAGCCCCAGCAAATCCACCACGTAACGAGCTTTCGTTGGGGTGGGTTTGAATAAAACTGGTTATAAAAACTAATATTTCAATTTTCATTTAGTTCATGGTGAAATAAATGAAAATCCCAGCACCTCGACCACGTAACGAACCTTAAAGTTCGTGGGATCTTAAGAGCACCTAGAATGTTAACCAGTTAACTGATGGGGTGATGTAAACTACTCATCATTCATCCTCTTGATGAGACCACTCGTCATTGACATGACGAGTTATTGCTTGGCATGCGAAAGGTACAAATTACACAAAGGAATTAAACTACTGAAAAGACAATGGCAACTCGTTGGATTTTGTGAACCGTTGAACCTGTATCATGGCTGGGTGTAGGATAATTACCTGTCTAACTGAAGTCTCTTAGCTGAATGAAAATAGCGAAGTCCTCTGTGAGCTTCTCTCTAACTGTTGACCAAGCGTGCTTCCACTATCGACCTCCTGCCTTGCTGACCTCCTCTCTCTACCAACTCAATTCCCAAAGTCCAGTCCCTTCCCAGCTTGTCTCATCTCTATATTCCCTGGCCATCGAGCTCTTCCTCGATGCCGAATCGCCGAATCGTGTTTATTATCATAATTGCTACCATGCAAACCGCTGACACCAAACCCAGAAGTGTTACCTATTTCCTGAATGCTCAGGAGGTTTGCATGGCACAACACAATGCATTGTAAACATGCCTAAGAGGCTTGAGACAGCTGAGAGAAAAACAAGTGAATGCCCTGGTCAACATGAAGCGTTCAGAGAGACTTAATAAAATAAACATACAATCCTATGGATTGATACGGTATCAATTTTTAAAATTAAATGAAATGCTGTAACTTTATCCTATCTTGTGACTGAACAATCTAAAATTATCATTTGCATAAAAATTCAAGTATTATACATAATTAAGTTAGGAGGTATTTTACATATTGTTAGTTTATTTTAACCTTTTGATTTACTTGTGTTTTGTATTGTGTTCCACCCGTGACACCAAAAAACAATTAATTTCTCCTTTAACTGTTACATTTCTCCCTCAACCCTACCAGAATTTGGATTTCAAATTTTCAATTTTGGGGTGCGTCAGCACTTAGGCTATTTTGCGCCCATCACGTTATACTTTCTCATCTCAGCAGAGGAAGTGAACCCACCTGAATGTTTCTCACCTGACGACAGACTGAGTTTGAAAAACAGGTGAAGGTGAGGAATAATAAGAACTTGGAAACGGAGAGAATTGAAGTATAGATTTTGGGTTTTCGAGTTTTCTTCTTGCCGATAAGTTGAAAGTAAGCAATTAATTATGTACTTTGACTTTCGCTTTATGTTAGGGAATTGCCCAACGTTAGTATTGAATGTTCTAGTGTTTTATTGGTAAGTGATTATGAAATATACGCGATATAAAACTGCGTTTAACTTTGAAAACAGTATTGTGTTTCTTTTCTACCCAGCAAGCCCTGATGATTTGCAAAGATTCTCATGTACCCGACTAATGGAGTAGCGGACTAACTTTGTGACGACTGGTGTCCAACCGGGGGAAGTTGCAAACATAACTGTAATAACTAAAATAACATAACTTCAATAACTAAAATAACATAACTGCAATAACTAAAATAACATAACTGTAATGCCGTATAACTAAAATCTTAAGACATTCTGACCAGTTAAAAGCTGAGGCTGCAAAGGGGCACTCAGCACACAGAAGGACAAAACAGAGGACAACACACAGAATTATACTGGCCATAGGGCTAGACGCCAGAGCCTCGTTAGTCTGCAAAATGCAGTCCAGGGAGTACTACGTGGAAGTGAGGTTGACAATTAAGTGTACTATGTGAAAGGATCACCCCTCAACCCTTCTAGAATATTCAAAGGTCAATTACCTTCTCTGTTTGTCTTAAACAATTTATTTTTCATCATTTGAGAATTCACAGAAATCAAAATAAATTTCTTATTTGACACGAATTGTTGACTTACAGCTATAAATCTGGGAAAGTATTTTGAGGGTAATTATGTTTAATCAACAGTGTTTAGTTCCATAATTCATTGTCCAGAAACTGTAAGAGAAATATTACTTGACTATCAGAAGAATAGTTACTTTAATGTCAAAAATGTAGTAGGGTAGTCCGGGGCTATTACAACCATTTCAGATTCAAAATTCAATTTCCGTCACAAATTTAAAATGTATTAAACAATAATTGGTTGACACATTACATTAGTATCCACATTTTACGGGAAATAAGGCACTGGGCCTTTGAAATGAAGTACAGGGTGTATCAGAAGTCCCTTACCACCCTTTGTAAAATCCCCAGTGTTGCATTTTCATGGAATTGGATATGGGAGATACAAAATAGGCCTAGGAAGACACCTTTTGGAGTATGTCACGGAGACGGCCGCCATCTTGGTTCCGCCATCTTGAATTCAACTTTTTTATTTAAAATGATAGGTGGGTCATGTGATACATGACCATAGGCTAGAATTTCGTCAGGATGTCAAATCTGAAATCAGATTTCATGTAACTTGATTTGGTGAAAACGTTATTGGCAACTTTAAGTGATGTTTAACTGTTACAGAATGTGCTCCACATGTTGTCCATGTTGGGCAATGCACGTGTGCAGACGCTTCTCCCAATGTCTGTGGACACCGAGCAAGGTATCTGGTGAAATTTGCTCAAAGGCAGCCATGATCACGAATTTTCACACCATACACCATAGCTTTAACGTGTCCCCAAAGGTAGAAGTCCATTGGAGTTAGGTCTGGTGATCGGGCAGGCCATTCAACGGGCCCACGTCGACCAATCCATGCCCCAGGAAATTGTTCATCCAGACACCTGGACGCCATAATGGGGAGGCGCACCACCTTGTTGAAAGAACCTGGGAAATGTACCATCTTCCGCTGGCAGTATCTGTTCCTGTAGCATCCCCAGGTATCGTTCCGCATTTAAATTTTCTTGAATGAAAAAAGGACCGATTATCCGTGTTCCCCATATGTCTGCCTGCCTGCAGTCGTCAACTACGCGGTCTGTCCAAGACCGTGCCGGTCTCCTCGAATTTGGTTAATAACTGTGCCACTGCAACATGTGACACAGGGTGACATTCTGGATGACGCAGGTTGAAATGGGCAGCCACTGCACGGGCACTTCTCCACCCCACAGTTTGACGATCTGGATGCGTCCCTCAGTTGTTAACGGCATGGTTCAGCACCTGCAACAAACAGGTAAACATCACTTTCAGTTGCCAATAACTTTTCACCAAATGAAGTTACATGAAATCTGATTTCAGATTTGACATCCTGACGAAATTCTAGCCTATGGTCATGTTTCACATGACCCACCTATCATTTTAAATAAAGAAAGTTGAATTCAACCCGTGACATTCTCGAAAAGGTGTCCACCTAGGCCTATTTTGTATCGCCCATATCAAAGTCCATGAAAATACATCACTGCGGATTTTAGAAGGGGTGGTAAGGGACCTCTGATACACCCTGTACATACATATAATAATAATAAAAAACAAGTAGTTGCACAGTGCGGATTATTGGAAAAGCTTGGGGTAAGTTCGATCACGTTTGGGGCTATTGTGATTACTAACACAGTCGTGATCTTCAGATGCACTTTCCACATGTAAATTGATTGCTTTCTGCCGAAAGAGCCAACACTGATCTCGTGGAACCACAACTTGCACTTCTGTCATGTATCCAGTCTCCTTTTGCTTCACTTTCTTCCGAGTAATACTTCATACCACAGAAGCTGCAGGGAACGTTCTCATCCTCTTGTGTGATATCACTCGTAGATTCTTCATCACTGGAGAAGACAAGGGTCCTGGGTTCGAATCCCGCTCGGTTTTGGTTGTTTGTGAATGTCCATTCATCAATTTCATCATTTCATCACTCATCCCCATCTTTACAAATTAGCGAAGAGGCACAAAACGTGAAGTAAAATAAAATAAATCAAATCAAAATTCATCACTGAAAGAGACTATTTTTCTCCTGACTTGATTCTTCTTACGAGGCCTCACATTAAATGCAGTTTTCTCTTGAGCCAATATGGTGCTCTTTTTTTCGACTACCTCCTGGAAAACTTGATCAGATGTTAAATGGGACATTTCCGGGACACTGTTTTAGTAGGGGTAGTAATGATTTCTGAGAAGGGAGCTGTATTGTTGGATCAGGGGATTTATGTGGAGTTGAATGGAAGGGACAGGCATTGTTTCTGAGGTAGATGGGCTGGCTTCATCAGGAACAGAATCATTCAGAGCATGTTAAGAAAAGTCAATAATTTATTATTATTAATGATATAAGTTATTTTAAACATTTACAGTTCAATGTAATACATTAAGTAATAATAATAGGCACCGTTTTCATACCACACTCCTGTTCGTACAGATGTATTAATCTAAATGGGATAACTTATAGAACTCTCACATGTTAATATATAAAAATACCAAAAATAAAAGTTAGTTTTCCATATTTTAAATTTTTCTTTGTTATACGTTTTAGTGTACAAACAAGTATGTGACATACTGTATACGTTTCCGTTTTACATAACTAAATATCGATCACAAACAAGTGATCGGGAAAGCCCCATAAATACTGATCGGAATAGCCCCAAACGGCAGATATTTTTCTCAGGGTTGGCTACCCTGCCGGCATTAGAAATACGTCGCAAATATGGCGGGCGGGGAGAAATCTGTCTCCCTAGTTAACACAGCAAAGCAAGTTATTCAGGAATGCCGATTCATTCAAGAGCTACAGCTTACGTTTGGTGGCGGAAATATTTAACTATTGAAAAGTACAGAGTTCTGTTACGTACCTTCACAGACAAAATTCAATGCTAGAGCTGAATCAACGGTAAAATCCTCTTTCCACAACACGTTCCACTCAACTAATGGTGTAATGGTCGCCAAGCAGCGCAATAGGCATGCGCAGCAGAGCATTATACTTCTTTTGATCGGAATAGCCCCTTGGTCGAAATAGACCCGGGCTACCCTATGTGTGTCCCACCCGTGACAATGGAATGAATGTCCCAGGACTTTCAACGGTTACGAGTCGCCCTTGCCCATTTTTATGCGGGGAAGCACCGAAAGAACAGAACAGTGGCCTCACACAACCAATGTCTTTCTGACAATGTGAAATTCCTACAAAAGACAGGAGCGAAATCCGAATAAAATTTGTCATACGTTGGTCTCACCAATAAAAAGTGGCCAAGAATAGAATTTATCCCGATGCGTTCTAGTGGCACAGTTAACCGAACACTTAAATAAAATCCCCATGTTGACTTTGGCATTGTCACAAAGCTGAGCTTCAGCGGTGTGTTGTGTACAAGCAATGGAACGCAGTGGGGCTATTCTGTATTGATGTAAAGGTTTCACAATAATTACATCCACTGCCTGTAGAATCTGATTATTCATGATTTGGTTTATTTTATTTCACATTTCTGCCACTTTGGCTAATCGCGAAGATGAGGATGAGTGAAGATACAATGAAATTGAAGAAGGGACGCTCACAAACACCCATGCCCAGGCCGAGATTCGAATCCGGGACCCCTGTCGTTGTAACTGATTATTACTAAATGCAAGGGGTTAAGATAGAAAACGCAAACAGGTTCGACATCGAAGCAACTTAAGAAGTCATTGTCTTACTGTTCAAGATTCTTTTAACGCAGAATACTTGTGAAGTTATTTGACCTTTAGTTGCAAGCGAACTTTACAAGATTGCAGAACCGTAAGTATTTAAGATTCAAATAGTAGAAAGGGCCTCCCCAATGGCGTAGTGTTAGCGTCTTCGCCTTGTAATCAAGGAGTCCGAGGTTCGATACCCGGTGAAGGCACATTGGACAGTTGTTCGGATGCCACTTTAAACTGTAGGTTCAGTCAAAATTAGCCTTACTGTGCATAAAGTGCACTTAAAACACCAACTCAATCAATTGATCAAATAGGCCGCTGTCATCTCATCAAATTACGATGCAAGAATAAGACTGGAGAAATGGGGGACCTAAGACCGTCAATTTTCGCCGCCATCCAACTACGAATTTGCATCAGGAACAAGAGATTTTGCAAAATTCTTGTATGCTCACGCCTTTGTCATGTATCAAAAAATTCACATCGTAGAGAGGATCCTTTAGAATGATTTATTTGAGAGATACACTCTGTCTCGGGAATCTGTGGAGGAAGGCCGCGCATAACGGTATAAAAGGGGAGAAGGCAGAACAAAGCAGTGCGAAAACAGCTGGTAACAGTAGCAGCGTCTTCCCCTCCATGCGATCCCTTCCCTCTCTCACGCGTCCATTGGTCGAGCCGTCTCGACTCAGTTCTTGCGCAGAGGAATTGTCTTTGTTCGCTTGCTCCGCAGACTCCTAAATTCGAATCCAGACCGCGGGTAAGAGAACGATGTAATATCCGAAAGTACAGGGTCATCCGAAAGTCTTGTTATCCCGCATGTTCTTTGCACAGATGTGTATTTCTTGTCTATATTTTACTTCATATGACTGGCATTTGTTGATAGCATATGTTAATGTTTAAGCATCCAGCACATCAGTGCGAACACAATACCGCAAGTAACCTTGATATGATATGTATTTATTGATATTTAAGATACAAGCCCTTGGCCTGTGCGTATCCTACAATATTGTTGCATAAACCCCCTTGAAACCTACAGCCCATTGACCATAAATTTAGAAGAATTTATAAACAGAAACATTTAGAAATAGGTACATATGTACATGTATAATTGACAATGTGTCACTCTTCTAATATTTGAGATTTGTCAGTATCACTACCTTAACAACTATGCACTCCACGCTCGGCCTATGCCTGATCCACTGTTCCGTACCCTTCACTTTCACTGACCCCTTGCAGCATTTTTCTGCGCTCGCCCCCCCCCCCCCAGACTGCACGTAAATAGGAGCCCAGGGCTTTGATGTTCTCATCCATTCTATCTCCCCTCCCCAGATACAGCCTGGATTGTCTGCTCAATTCTGTCCCTTGCATTGTCCCCCCATTTGCGTTGTCTGAGGCAGTGGCGACTCTTGGCTT
Organism: Lepisma saccharinum; assembly: GCF_977018435.1. Lineage (NCBI taxonomy): Eukaryota > Metazoa > Arthropoda > Insecta > Zygentoma > Lepismatidae > Lepisma > Lepisma saccharinum. Next base: position 2,360,622 of record NC_139232.1, read on the forward strand.
TTTTTAGGTGTAGGAAGTTAATATTAAACAGACCGAGGAAAAACTTCGAAAGTGCGTTCAATTAAACAGGCCCACGGGTCCATTGCATTTAGAATATTAGTTCTACAACCCTGTACCCAAGGGGACCACGCCCCTCTAACAATGAAATATTTATATGCAATCCTAAAATACATACGAAAATAACATTGACAATTTTTCAGATTGTGCTAGAATTTCGATTTTTCTCTTTCGTGAATGAATGGGTTGTTTGTGGAGATAGGCAAGCTCCAGACGTCTGCAGTCCACTTTTCGCCACTTTTGTCCCCGCACTATGCTAAACCTTATCTACAAAGTGATATATACTGTCCTTGCCCCCCCCCCTTTCCAGTTCTGGAACCCAATCGCCGCCATTGACGGGAGGCTACCAGACGTCCCGATACCCGATTTAGATTCATTACAAGATTCACTGCTAATACGTATAATTTAATTTATAAATATATTATTTTCTAAACATAGAATTATCATGGCTGTTCAATGATAAGAAAATTATAGGAAAGTTGAAAGCATGGTAATTTGCGGAATACAGCACTATTCTGATAATTCTGAGAATTGAGTGTAAACCAAACTGTACTCTGTGTGACAATCTTGGTCTGTAAGCTATTGTTTTGCTGATTGTTTGTCTGATTGGGAGAGGGGGGTTTAGTATGAATGACGAAATGAGTTTAGTATTGTGTGCTTGAAAAAGTTGGAGAAAATTCGACGATGAGAACGGCGACCTACCTACCAGTATGTTTTATTTATGACCTCCAACTTTCTACCGATTTCCTTTCATGAAATGTTCATTTCATAATTGGGGAGGATAAAGAAAAGATTAAAACAAGAGGATGGACCGACATGTGATTGTAAAAGCTTGTCCTTTAGTCGGCACTCTTTCTTGCTTGAAGCAAGTCCGCTAGAGAAGTACAAATAAGATATAAAATATATATCTTCCTTTGAATTAAATATATCTGTCTCTCAAGGAGCACTTGCGAAACACAGGGTGCTAGATGCCAGCGAAGTTCAAATTATGCTAGGTATGGAACCACGATGCCAGGGTTGGTATCACTGATGAGGAACCACTCGATACTTCCTCGCTGGCCATTTAAACGAGCAACCTCCTTATTAACCCCTCGCCCATCCCGCTGTAGGTGGAAGATCGAGGTTCCTCAGTAGCAGGGAAGAGGGAAGACTGTCGTTTTTGGCTGTCAGCTGGAGCAAGCAAGTGGTTGGCGAGTGATAAGGAACAGTAGCGAACCACAAATGTACGCACATTACGCTCATAATTTTATAACGCACATTAAACTCCTAAAAAAGTAGAAAACTGGAAATAAGTGTAAATGAACTGTAGGAAGTTTCTCACTTCCTACATGGAGGAATCGTTCCTGGTCTGAGGGCCGCCGACCAAACACACTGAAGTAGGATATGAGCCTTCGTCTCCTCCTCGTCACATAGTGTGCAGATGGCACAACCGTCCGGCCCCTTGATTTTGTGTTGCCTCCACCCCCCTAGCAGGAACCAGGTGAGTCCACTTCTTTGAGTAAACTGCATGTCCGCATCACTCAGTTCATTGACAAACGTTGACCTAAACGATTTTTAAGTGCAAATCTTATTGCGTGTGTGTCAGCAAAGTTGTTTTGGGGATTGAAGATTCGGCCGATCGTTTCCGGAATGATTTTATGTGTGCACGTTAGTTAGGCCATATACTTGCCACAGGACGTTCTTCCAAGTTGTAAGAGCTTGTGTCTGCCATGCGAAATGAAGCAAACTAAACCCACATAAGTTATCAGTCAATGTCAGTCATATGAAGTGAAATATAGTCGAAACATACACATCTGTGTAAGGAACATGGAGGGTAACAAGACTTTCGGACCACCCTGTACATAGATATGAGATATCGAGTGCTGCTTGCATTTATTTGAACGTAATGGCCAGAAATGCTGGAGGAAGCTGGATGCCCTTTTGACTCTCTCTCTCTCTCTCTCTGCACTCACGCGTCTAGTTTGTAACGAACCTGAGAGTTTAAGGTTTTATATTTGTAAGAAGTTAAGATTTTAAAATATTTGTTACTTCAAATAATGTGCAAGTTGTCACAGACAACTATAGTTAAATTGATACAGTTGTGGTTGGAAATTGTGTATATGTTTAGAAATACGTCATAATCTGTTCGTGTTGACGTCACTTTCTCATCTCAGCAGAGGAAGTGAACCCACCTGAATGTTTCTCACCTGACGACAGACTGAGTTTGGAAAACAGGTGAAGGATCAATAAGAACTTGGAAGCGGAGAGAATTCAAGTATAGATTTGTTTTCTTCTTGCCGATATGTTGAAAGTAAGCAATTAATTATGTAATTTGACTTTCGCTATATGTGAGTGAATTGCCCAACGTTAGTATTGAATGTTCTAGTGTTTTATTGGTAAGTGATTATGAAATATAAGCGATTATAAAACTGCGTTTAACTTTGAATACTGTATTGTGTTTCTTTTCTACCCAGCAAGCCCTGATGATTTGTAAATATTCTCATGTTCCCGACTGAAGGAGTAGCGGACTAACTTTCTGACGACTGGTGTACAACCGGGGGACGTTGCAAGTTGCTTACACAGTCGTCTAGTTCGTTGATTTGGTGTCAAGTAGTGTATTTGGAGTTTGCACCGTTTGCACTACGATCTGGAGCGGTGTAGTGTGTGGTGTACGGTCACGTGGTGCGTGCTAACTAATGAAATGAACGTTTAAAGCAGCAGACAGGCATTTGTTGAATCTTCTACACTTGAACACCGGCATTCGTCTACTTGGTTGAACGCCACCATTTCCTTGCACCAGCCTGACACCGGGATACGCCTACACTACAAATAGAGTAGCGAAGCAGACGGGGCTCATATCAGACCTTCCTTCGAGGAGTTACGAAGTTGATAGCACGCCTGTTATGAAAACTTGGTGCTGGATGGACGCGAATAGTCGCGGCAACTGTGTTCCAGAGCCCCAAGGACGCTTCGACTGCGACCCACTGAGTTCATGCAAATTACCTCATCAACGCCATATCCAGTTTCCAGTTGGAGATGTAAAGAATAATTAGAAGAGCCTTGACCTTTAATTTGTGTTTGCACAGTGCGCTTTGCATACACAGTGGACAACAGCCGAGGGGAGACCAAGGCTTAGGACTTTGGCCTCGTTTTCCTCCGAGTGAAGGCAAATACAACGGGCAGGGATGGAAATGGATAGGGGCTCTTTCCCTTCCAGGGTACAGTCACCCCTATTAGAATAACCTGCGAATACTTTAATAATGTCTTCGAAAGTCCTTATTGATTACTGTATTTTGTGTTGAGCATCAAGTTAGAGGAATTTCTGAACTAAGCCACACGCGACACTTGTGCCTTGAAAACGACAAAATCAATATAAACATTTCACTGGTGAAACCTTTCAAGCGACACACGTCGCTTGTCGCTTCGGTGTGAAATCTCCCTTAATATCCCAAACTAAATCCAAGAATCGTAGTCCTCAACATGGGCGTCGGGGGGGAGGGGTCGGATCGAACTGGTCTGTCAACCCCCCCCTGGAAATTGGCATCCTTTATTTCAAGTTACCAAGAAGCAGAAAAAGCTTTTGGTTTTTATTTTTACTAACAGAAATATAAATTTAGTTAGTATGGTATCAAACAGAATAACCAAAGTAAAAGCTGCCTTCGATGGGAAAAAATAGTGTAAAATACTAAAAGCATGTTATGTTTTCATATACTACCATGTAAACCAAAGAATAAATGGTTCCAATTTTTTCAAAATTACAAGAATTAGATTTTTAAGTGAGAGGTAGAACATAAACTTTATGACTAATTTTTCCCTAAAGTTTTTTCTTGGACAAGGTTTATAAATGTTAATTACACAATACAATAAGTATGAATTTCAGTGCACTAACTGTAGTATGGAATGCAAAAAAGTAAAAGAATGAAAGACAGTTGTGCTAGATACTCACTCATCTAGTGGATCTAGAGAAATCTCTCAAGGATATAATAACAATGATAGGGATAATATTATTTTATTTTATTATTTTATAATAGTTATTGTATAATGAGAATCATAAACATAATAATGATTACATGTATTGTTATTATTTCTGCTATTCAAGTGTAATCAGGGCCTGCCTCCCCTACAGAAAATTCTGGCGACACCCATGGTCCTCAATTTTACAAATACAGAGTTGTTTTTGTTAAGACATTCTTCCTACAGCAGGGCTAAGTTAAAAATATACTACGTATTAAAATAACTTCTTGTTGAACAATTTGTTTATTGTCTAAATGCATTTTGGTTGTATGTGCAGTGAAGTGTTTGGTTTAAATTCCCTGGTACAGAGAATGGAGCTAATTTCACACGAATGGTATTTATTACCGAAGTTTCTCTCAGAGTATTGGTGTTTTTGCGGAGTTATATAGTATGTGCATGCATACTCCGAAACTGGCCTACGAAACATGGTGCTTTCCTCAATTTTTCCCAAAACCAGTGCAAAATTGAACAGAAACGTCTTCCATTTCTTTTCTTTGCGTTATAAGTTACGGCTAAACTGAAGGTGAAAATATGCAAATTATCTTAACTAACTAATAGAGTTTCACATCGCCAAACTGTCTGCGGATACACCGTAGATTAGGATATCAGTCGTTGACTCTCATGATCAAATGGACCAAGAAGCGTTGAAATTTATGTTGGAGGAGGATATTAGAAAGTCTTACATTTGATTTTATATTTAACGTCGCTTCTCTGTCAGTTTTGGCTAGTTGCGATGATGAGGATGAGTGATGATAAGATAAAATTGATGAAGGGACACTCACAAATATACCCATGCCCAGGCTGAGATTCGAACTCGGGACCCCTGGCATGTAGTGCGGTGTGCTAGCCACTCTGCCACTGAGGTCAGCTAGATAGTCAAGAGTCCGCCAAATTTGAGCGTTACTCGTCTAATAGTTTTCTGTTATCTAAAGTTAGGTTAGGTTGTCCATATTAGGATAATTTCTATTGCAATGGTGTAGCATTTAACATGCCTTGCAGATAACTTTTATCCTTGTAGCCAAGGTGGTATTTGAGTTGGGATGAGAGGAAATCCCCCCCTCTCTACTCTTGTTACCGCATCCACCGCATGATTTCAAATATGTTAGCCTTCTGTGTGTATGTAAAATATCCTTATGTAACCCCTGCACTGGATTTTTGCTCCAAGTATCAAACTGCTTAAATTTAGTATTATATCTGAGATAGATCACATTTTAGATCGATAATTCAAATCATTAGAATAAAGGAGAAATGATACAAATATGGCTGAAATGTGGATCTATTCAATAAGCTCTCAATGAGAACTGGCATCAGTACTAATATAATTCTGCTATCTAGAGATCCTCCTTATGTGCAATCATCTTTCTTACATCCACGGTTCAGCACTTATGTTTCTTGTTGCATGTTGGGAGAATTCTCAAGGCATTTTCCATTGCGATAGAAGGAGTAAGTAACTTGGAACTGCATACAATACGAGAAATTGCAGCGATTATCCTAAATTCTGGAAGATTTGGAAGTGGAACGTGGGAAATGCATTAGATCTTTACGGTAAGCATCGTGAAAGGACGGGATGAGGTATCTTCGTTTGGAAAATGTTCGTAAAAATATGCGCTGATGTTTCCAAGAATTCGGTGATCTAAATTTATTGTTCCTTCCTTCCTATTTTTCTATTTTAGGTAAGTAGCAAACACACTTTCGTAATGCAATGCAATGCAAAATACCTTAAAAAGAAATAGTAACACTTATATCGCAAAGCTTCATGTCATATATTTTTTTCTTAGGCCTGCCACCACGAAGCAAGATGTCGTTTCTCCTCTTCTCTCTTTCTCCTTCTTGAGATTCAATTCTACGTATATTTTAAAATACTTGTATTCCACACTGTGTGGCCATTGAATTATGACCACCCACCTAGTAGTGTGTTGGACAACCTTTTATTTTATGACAGCAGATATCCTATGTTGAATGAATTCCATAAGCTGTCTGGAGTAGTCCACGGGTTTAAATAACTAGATGCTGAGCCCAGTGCAGCCTTCAGTGACGGGATTGATGTCTCCTTGCACTCAATGTGTCGCTCCATATAATCCCAGATATGCTCTCTCGGATTTAAATCAGGCAAATTCGGAGGCCATACCATGCGTTGGAAGTCAGATGAGTGTTCCTCGAACCAATCCTGTACCACAAGAGCCCGATGACATGTTTCATTATCATCCTGAAAGATACCAGAAGCATTAGGGAAGAAAGCAGCATAGTGTGATGTACTGTGTCTGCTAGGAGACGACGATAGGACTGGCCAGTGCAGCGGTGCTCTACATGATCCATGGGTCCAAGGTCTTGTCATGTGAACATTCCCCACACCATACAGCCACCGCCACCGGCTTGCACCCTTGACATTGTGCAAGATGGAACAACTCTTTCGTACGCCAAATCCTCAGAAGACCATCCACGGAATGCACTAAAAACCAAGACTCGTCGGACTAACACATCTTCTCCTGGTCTTCCACACTCCAATTTGCATGTTTTTTTGTACTACATGCATCCTTTGCACTTATGCTCTCGTGTTAGGTGTGGGTGGCGAGGGACTCGTCTGCTGGCGTACCCCGTACATGGCAGTGTGTGACGAATGGTTCTCGTAGATACTGTCCCTGGTTGATTTGTGTTGTATTTTGATGTCAGTCGTTGCACTGTGGTGCGACTGTTGGCCTAGATCAATCGTCGCATCCTCTGCTTCCCTCTGGCATCAATCTTCCGCTGCTCCGTACAGTTCTGCCGATGGGGCATCATTTGACCGTGTTGACGCCACTCTTGGAACACTTTCACTGTCGCCGATCTTGAACACCCCACCAGTTTGTGAAATGGATGCACCGGCTCTTCTGGCCCCGACAGTCTGACCTTTGTTAAACTCGGTTAGATCCTTCCCTTTCCCAATTTCGAACCACACACATACTGAACTCGTAATACGGTATCTCTGCGCCACACATCGGCTAGCAGCACCCTCTCGCCAAATATGACGTCAACAAATGACTTTCATTGCTCAGAGCGGTGGTCATAATGCAATGGCCACTCGTTGTGAGATGTGGCCTCCACGATGATATAGTGGTAACATCATCACCTTTTAATCGAGGGGTCGATACTCGGTGGAGGTACATTAAACGATAGTTCGGATCTCAGTTTAAATTGTAGGTCTAGTCCCGATTGGCCCATCTGTGCAAAAACAACAATTCTAACTTGCATTATGCGGCAGCCGAGCTCACGCCACTCTGCGCTGAGTCACGTGGACGCTGTTGCCGATTCACTCGCGTCGTCTGCTTCAAGCAGGGAATGAATTAAAAATCTTCGTTGCGTCGACACATATGACCTTATGAAGATAACCTGCAGAGACCATTCACTATAGATCGACCACAAGGAAAAAAAACCTTGGGACGAAAAGTCCCCGCGCAACTTTCCCCTTCCTCCCTCCACCTCCGGCCATAAGGAAACATGGTCCACTCTCCCCTCCCCCTACTCGCGGGGGTACGGTGCACAGGACTCGCGGGTCTGCGCAGGTTGTTTTGCTCGTGGTTCCACTATACCATCCTTGGGCGCATTGAGGTTTGGCAACACGGCAGCCGGTTCGTCGACGTGGTTGGTTTTCGCTGCCACCCCTTTATTGTCGCCTGCACCTGTGGTGGGAAGAAAACAGAGTTACGCCTCTTACCCCATAAAGCCATTTGCTTACTTTACAAGGATCTGCAATTTATTTATCCCAAAAAGCAGCACAGTCGAAGAATACAACATCTTATTGTTGTTCTTGCTTCTTCTAGGAAAACAAGCAAACTGTTGAATAGAAATCAAATTTAAAAAAAGTTTGTTCCCCGAGAAGCGGTAGTGGTAGTTGCCATTGAAAATTTACTAAGATCCACTTATCGCCGTATAGTTAGGCAACACACATAACGCCTTAAAAGGAAGCGAGCATTTCAGGATCTATGTGTCCCGTTGACTGTACATTACACTTCCTAACTGTTTTCAAAATAAATACTTATATGCGAAAAATGTGCCAATTTTAGTGCCGAATGTTTTTTTTTTCCTTCAGCGTTCGACACTATAAACTGTACCTGATCTTAGACATCTAAGTCCCAGTATAGGGAAATATTGGCTTAGTAATAGTTGGTAACAAGGTCAATTTACATTGTAATTGTACCAGATCCACTCTATGTGCAATGCAGTCTATATGTGAAAGTTGAATTCTAGCCTTTGAAGTTCCTAGAATCATCCATGGGTGTGTGTATGCACGCGTGTGGGGATGGGGGATGGGGTAGCTGTAAATACTCCCATTGTTGCTACACAGAGTGTTAGTTCGGGACATTAAATGAATCAAATGTGCCTCCCGATAAAGTAGTGGCTAACGTTGTTGCCTTGAAATCAAAAGGTCACCCCTTGAAACACAAAATGAAAAGTTAGGCCTGCTGTAACTTGTACGCTCAGTCCCGATTAGCCTATCTGAGCGTAAAGTCGACAAGCTAACTTTACAATCAAAAGTCAGTTAGCTCTGCCATGGCGCAACACCCCTCTAAGGGCTGCAGCAGCTTTTTCATTGGGTGACGCGTGGTCGGCGCATCGAGTCCCATCGCCGCTGTTTTCTGGCTTTCGATACCGGAGCTCGCTTTTTTACGCAGCTCGCGATGCTGGGTCATCGTCGATATTTTGTTGGTTTCCACAGGAAATCGAACCTGGGTCCTCGGGCACTAAGGGCGAGAGCGCTTAACAAGTTATCGGTTTCCAATCTGCCATCCCACTTGTGTAAACCCTATTAACTGGGAGCTTAACGTTATTAGCAAACGTTTCGTGGCAGTGCACCCCTCGTATTTGTACTTTCATTTTCTAAGCTTCTGAAAAAAAAAAGTCGAAAGAGCTTTGCTATTGTTAACATGCATAAAGTACTGATGTCGGTAGGCCGTTTCGCTGCGCTATATTTACTATTTTTGTGTGCTTTTAGGTAACTGCAATACTAAACTTAATTTAGAATTAAATATTTCTGTACCTGCTCTTACTTGCACAAAATCCCGTTGTAATTACATATTAGAAACAAGCGCACAAATTTTCACAATATTGCAGGAAAGGAAATTCTTGAACTAATCCTTTTTTTCTAAAGTTATGTTCGACTTTAATGGGTCTAATGTATTTTGATACGCGTGCATGGGTGCGTAACTATACTAATGAACATCTTAACAAGAACTGACGGCGCTTGAATTAGCGAAAACATGTTGAGCATATTCTCTCTACTGTACTTGCTATTCCGGCTGCAGGTTTCTCAAATTGTCAAGCAAGTGTGAAATTAATGCCACCAACGCACGTCAAAGAAACTCAAGTTCTCTCTGTAGAATTCGCAGGCACACGATCCTTTAATTTCTTTTGCAATGAGCAAAGGAGAACAAACAAGAATGTTTTACTCCTTCGTTCGAAGCCACCTTAATTTTGAGCCTAGCTTTCCTGTTTATTTCTTTTTAAACAAGTCATTTACTTTCAATTCTAACGTAACCGTTTAAAATACAAGTACCATGGGATGATATTGCATTCTTGTAATGCGTTTATACCTGGCAGATATGGATATTGAGTTCAGCTTGCCGTCTGTTAATGTGTTAGATCACTTAAGAAAATATGTGTTGTCGGCCCCCGTGGCAAAGTGGTTAGCACGTCGCGCTACGACGCCAGGGGTCCCGGGTTCGAATCCCGGCCTGGGCATGTCCATTCATCAATTTCATCATGTTATCACTCATCCCCATCTTCGCAAATTAGCCAAAAGTGGCACAAAAAGCGAAGTAAAATAAAGCAAATGAAATTTTTTTAAAAATTAAAAATCAGGAGCTCACGTTACCGTCTATATGTTAGAACATTTAAGAAGGAAACATTGAGTTCAGTTTGGTTTATTAAAGTATGTAAGACCAGATATTGAGTTCTTCCTTTCCTATTTCTGTTATTTTACGTTGCTTTTGTACCTCTTGCACTAATCTCGACGATGAGGATGAGGAATAAACTGATAAAATGGGTGGTGAAAAACAGAATGAAGTATCCATGGCTTAGCAAAGGCTCGAACCTGGGACATTTGGCGTGTCGTAGTGCATTACGCTGACCACTCGTCCATGGAGACCGGCGATGTTGAGATCAGATTCCCGCCTCTTAACGTGTTAGGACATGTCCGAGATTATGTATTGACATCAAATTGCCAGGTTAATGTGCAAGAATATGCAAGACCCAATAGGTTACTGAATTCTAATCGCATTGTGTATAGTCGTGTGAGAACCAGAGGGACGTAACTTCAATTTATAAAATTTAGAGGAGAGAGGAGGAAGTAATGTATTCTTAGGAATGTGTCCGACTCTTGCAAAGAGTCAGTATATTGGAGATGATACGTGACTCCACCTTACTAAGGAATTGGAGATACTTCGATCTCCAAATATAGCTCTTAAACAAAAGCGAAAACAGATTTTTTTTCTTTTTTTTTTAGTTACGTTCCTTTTGTTCTCATACAACGATATGTTAGTGGTTAAAAGCGACTTGATTGAATAATAAACAAGATATACCCCTGATCAAATCACCAGATTTGTTGCCTTAAAGTAGAGTGGAGCGTTTTCCTTAAAACAACTAGACGTTTATATCGGAATGAGTGTCTCTGCTCCATAATCGCATGCAATGAATTGCTACATGTTTCCAATGGAAATATATTGCATTCTTATCACTGATTGACGTTCCGAGGGAATGAATGCCTCTGTCGCAATCCGTCCTTGAGGGCAATTACCCTCTTGGCAAGCAGAAGTATAAACATTTTGTCTTGATCCTTTATCAGAATATGAAGGGGAAGAACCTTGTAATTCGTAGGAAAGCAAGAAGGGTGGAATTCAGTGCTAAGAGGTTACAAGTGAACATTGATCATCGGGAAGTTGGCACAATTGTGATAAGCTGCGCTATGTGAACTTAACACCCTGTAGTATCTCTTTCTCTCCCATCCACGTCAGTAACTTAGTAAGGAAATGATCCTAACTGAGTTGTAGCCTTGGATAAGCACTGTTAGTAAGAAAGGACTACGATATGGGCAGTATTGTAGACCAGTCATACAAGGGAAGACGTGTAAGAAAGAACAAGTGGTAACGTATAATATAGAAGGAGAGTTTTGTGAGGATGCGTAGAAATCCGTATTTCTTTTACAGCACTCATTCAGACAATACTTCATCCTTTCCAAGAAGAACTCTGTTTCTGGATGTACAGAAACTTTTTACATTCATTGACAAGCGTTATATATTCGGTCCGTAAGTCATGGAACAAATATCTTATCTGTGACAAGCTGTAGCTGATCATGAAACGCAATTTGAACTCAAAGTCTAGTTTCTGGTATGTGTGTACACTGTAAAAAGTTGACTGAAGAAATGACGTTCTAAGACCGTCAATTTTCGCTGCCATCCAACTACCGTTAAAAAAAATGGTCGTTGCCCTAATTAATGAAATTTGAATGATTCAGTTTTAAACAATATATTTATGATTTAAGCAACTGTTATTATAATTATTATTTATCTTTATGCATGATAAAATATTCAAATTGAAATAAAAAGGTTTGGGTATCGTTGTTTTTATAAATTAGCAGGCAGACTGTTAAATGTTTAACGGTAGAATGTTGTAAGTTGTTTATTTATTTATTGATTGGTTTGGTTTTATTTTACTTCGCTTTTTATGCCACTCTTTTGGTAATTTGCGAAGATGGGGATGAGTGATGATATGATGAATGGACACTCGCAAACATCCATGCCCAGGCCGGGATTCGAAACCTTGACCCCTGGCGTCGTAGCGCGATGAGCTAACCACTCAGCCACGGGGGGTGACTGAATGTTGTAAAATTTACGAAAACTTCAGTGTAATAGCAATCTAATCTCAATATCTGGTCTCTTATGCGTGAGTTCTAGCTTATTAAGGAAGTTAATCTTAACACAATGTCTAGTTTCTGTATGTTCTAGCAGCATCCGGTCTCTTGACATGTTCTAACACATTACCCGTCTTAACCATAATGTTTGTTTACTTGCTAAATCAAATAATGTTTCCTCTAGAGCGTCATATAATTACCAGATTAGATTCGAATTGTCATTTCTATCCTTATTTTTACTACTCGTATAACCTTCCCAGTAAGCCAATAAGTTGTTTGTCTATAAAATGATTAATACGTCAGGGAAGTGGAGTAGTCGAAAATTCGTCATTTGCGCGGGTGGGAGTGAGTCATCATAGTGATAACTCTAAACTTTCCTTGGAAGTTTTTGGTTACAAGTGTGTTTGCTCTGCATGCTGACCGCAAACAAACCCTATGATGTAATGGTTTGATGTCGGTTGCTTCTTTAAAGTACGCGCATAGTATCAGCTCCATGGTTTTTCCTGTGTTAGATAGTGCCTATTTTTTTCTTTAAAACTTTCATTGAAAAGGCATCGCAGCTCCACACTCGCACTCCAATGCATTATATCCGAATTTTGATCCAATCTTAAGCAAAGCGAGTTTCGAGGTTGTTCCTGCATTGTATTGAAAGCGTGCTTCGACTAATTTCATTGCTGATTTTTACTTGGTACCTTCCTGCTCAACACACACACATATAAACAAAACTAAAAAAAATTGTAAACTCGTTTAAATATTGGAACGGAATATAACTCTAGTTATGGCTCTAGGCCAAGAGCAGCCCTTAAACATGGCACTGAGTGTACTAGTGCAGAAATGCGGTACGCATGATAGATTCACCACTGATTATGCTGGCAAATGAAAGTTAAACCTTTCAAACTGGGACATTTTTCCTTCAGCGGAAGATGCCATTAAATGCGAGATAAAAAGGAAACGACTTTTCGATTTAACACAAAAAGTCTTAGGACCACCAAAATGAGACCGTACTCCAGCGACAGATGCGAATGTCCTAAGCTGCCAAACTACCATCATCACGTCAATTTCCATAAAGTCAGATTGGAGCCTAACGCTAACAGCCAAATACAGAACTGAGTTATTTAACATGTTCGATTATTTAATTCTAAAGCTCAACTAATAGGCAGCTGTGCCTTGAATATTCTAACGATGTAGTAATTCTACTTCCTATAATAAGTGGCCTCCCCGATGGCGCAGTGGTAGCGTCAACGCCTTGTAATCAAGGGGTCCCGGGTTCGATACTGGTTCGGATCCCACTTTAAACTGTAGGTCCAGTCCCGATTAGCCTTACTGTGTATAAAGTGGACTTAAAACACCAACTCAATCAATCAACTCAACTCCTATAATAAGTGTTAATAGAGTTGCTGTTTTTAAGTTCACTTTATGCACATATAGTCTAATTGGGACTTAACGTTCAGTTTAAAGTGGGATCGACCACTATCGAGCCCGGGACTCCTTGATTACAAGGTGACGACGTTGCCACTACGCCATCGTGGAGGTCCTTACAAGTGTTTCTTAGCAAGTGTAAAAACTTTGCAATTAAAAGTAGTGTATTGCTTCAAATTTTAATTATAAAGGTCAACTAATAGACACCTGTTCTGAGAATATACTAACGATGTAGTATTGATTGATTGATTGAGTTCGTTTATTTTACTTCGCGTTTTGTTCCTCTTGGCTAATTTGCGAAGATGGGGATGAGTGATGAAATGATGAAATCGATGAATGGACATTCACAAACAACCAAGCCCGAGCAGGATTCGGGACCCTTAGCGTCATAGCGCGATGTGCTAACCACTCGGCCACATGGTCCGGCTAACGATGTAGTATTAGTCTGTTTTTTGCAATAAGTGTTTTTCAGCGTGTGTAACAGTGTGAAGTGTAATATAGCTTTGAATATACCGTAGGTCAAGATATTCGTTACATTTTCGTAAGAAATTGTCTAAAAGTAATGGAAGACGTTTATTTGCCTTGGAATCAGGAAAACTCGCCTTAAAACCGTGGAGTATAAGCCTGTTAAATACAATTCATTACGAGGAATCTTTAGATGTTTAAATTTGCATTAATTAATTTCAATCACTGTAGTTTCCTAATAGATAAATGCCGGGAAGCTAGATGCATTACTTTGGGAAGGGTTTGACGAACGCCATTGTACTGGATTTTTTTGATGGAAGCACAGGGTACTACAGTTATTTCCAACCTACAACTTGGTAAATCATATGGAACATTAGATTAATTTAATATAATACCAATGCAATGAGTTCCAACATTGGCTGGAAAATGCAAATGTGTGCGGGTTGGGGGGGGGGGGTTTAGGCTGATGAAGTTGGTTCGGAACAAGGAAATGAGATCCACTCGAGAGCGGTGAAACACTCGAAGCAATTTGACCTTCCTCGGGCAGCGCATTCGACAATTCAAGAAGATTGAAATGACGTCGTTTGTAATTCAGATTTCCCAAATATTAGAGCCGAAATTTCATCGCTACGATTGAAAGAGGGGAAACTCTGCAGCATGAACAACTGAATAGAGGATCGTCACCGTCAGGATGAATTTAAATGCTCATCGTCTCCAGGATTCAGAACAAAGTTCGTTCTCTGGTCTTCTCACTACAGAGAGGTGTATGCTATTAAAACGCGACCAATTTGTATGTATTTTGTCTCGTGTTTAAAGGATTAAAGATCACTTGGACACATTTGCAGGACGATATTGAAGGAAGAAGAAAACCGTTTCACTGAACCTCCCGATCTCGATTCTGTATTGCGTTCCCTAATATATTTATATTTTAAAATAGAAAGGGCTCCCTTCAGTTAGAACCAGCAACCGTTGTTTTTATTTTGCTTTTTCTTCTTTTTTTCGGCCTTTTTTGGCTTTTAGGTCATTTTTCAGTACTTGTCGCTGTTTTTGTTGCATTTTTCTTCATTTTTGAATTTTATTTTTGTCATCTTCTGTTGTTTCGTGAATCTTAAATACCGTAAATTTCCTCACATAACTTACATATTTAAGCGGTGTACGAGGGGGGGGGGGGTGAGTTCATGAAATCACCCTGAAGAAATACAGCTGGAACAACCATTTTAATACATATTCAACGTATTCCCCCCGAAGGTCAATACACGTTTCACAACGATGTTTTAACATTTGTAACCCTTTCAAATAGAAGGTTTTGTCCTGCTGTGCAAACCAGCCCTCCACCTCCTCAACCAGTGCCTCTTCGGACTGAAAATGTGTGCCCTTGAGATGTTTTTTGAGGTTTGGAAAGAGGTAATAGTCGGACGGGGCCAGATCAGGGGAATAGGGTGGGTGGGGTACGCAGGTAAAGCCCAGATCCGCCAGCAATTGCATGGTTTGATGGGCCTTGTGCGAGGGCGTTGTCCTGGAGAAATTGCACACCACGGCTGACTTTTTCCCGACGTTTTTCCTTCAGAGCCGACTTCAATTCAATCAAATATTGGGAATAAACAGCAGCATTGATGCTTTCACCCTGTTTAAGATATTTTATGAGGATGACACCGTTCTTATCTCAAAAGACCGATGCCAAAACCTTCCCCACTGACCTTTGACTTCGGAACCTTTTCGGTCGAGGAGACCCACTGTGGTGCCACTCCATGTATTGCTGTTTAGTCTGTGGGTCATAATGGTGAATCCGTGTTTCATTTTCAGTCACCAGACAGCGCAAAAAGTCATCAGGGTATTGAAACTTGCGCACGGTCTCCCGTGACATCTGCACCCGTGTTGTCTTCCGCATGTCCAGATACTGTGATATTTTGACACCCACACGATCACGCGATATCCCCAGATATGCAGCAATGGTTTTGGTGGATATGCGCCTATCCCCCATGAACATGTCGTGCACTTTGTCAATGTTTTCCGTGGTCACTGCACTTGCAGATCTGCCAGAGCGGGGTTCATCTTCAGTCTCACCATGTCCAGTCCTAAAACGCCTCACCCATTTGGCTACTGTTGTATATCCTGGGGCATGTTCCCCCAAAGTCTCATGCAAAGTTTTATGGATATCCATGGGGGATTTGTCTTGCAACACGAAAAACTTGATGACACTGCGAAGCTCATTCTTCTCAAATTTCCTTAGGTCCTCCGCCATCTCTTCTTACTGAACGTGAAACAAAAAAAATAACAATGACAAAAGGATCATATGCAGGATAAGAGGTTTACAATATATGCTCTTTCTAATGGCTACAACAATTTGTTTCAATTTTTATTTCTTATGGACGATTTCACGAACTTTCCAGCCCCCCCTCCTAAGGGTGACCTTCCACGTAGTACACCCATGGATTGCATTTTGCAGACTAACGAGGCTCTGGCCTCTGGCGACTGGCCCTATGGCCAGTATAATTCTGTGTGTTGTTATGTGTTTTGTCCTTATGTGTGCTGAGTGCCCCTTTGCAGCCTCAGCTTTTAACAAGTCAGAAAATTTTAATATTTTAGTTACACGACACAACAATTATTATTTCAATTATGATAAGGGGCTGGACCCAGTATAAAGTAACGTGCGCAAAATAGCCTAAGTGCTGACGGACCCAAAATTTTAATTTCAAATCAAACTTACATATTTAAATTTCCTGGTATGGTATTTGTAGGAAGTTCGCAATTAATCTAAAATACGGGCAATGGAAAAGCACAATATTATTTTCAACTGAAATCCTTGGCAATGCATTAAATAATTAATTGTGGTAAATTATTTTTTCCTCCAGCAAATTTAAAATATTTTGTGTGAAGCCTACTTTGAGGTTTCCTTGTTGGCCTCTATTATTGCTTCAATTTGTGGTTTTTAAGTAAAATTAATCACAATGTAGAAAATTATAATCTGATGCACACTAAATACATTTCCTGACCGACCACTGTAGCGCAGAAGGTCCACTCTGAAAGGTGAATGACTTATACAGAAAACCCTTGCGGTGTATTTTGTATAACTTTGAAGTAAAAATAAGACAAACTACATTAGTACCTAATTACTTTTACCCGTTTGCTTCAGTACTTTAAACCACCAAACTACGGGTTTTATCGAATTATTCAACTACTCTCTTGTAATTTATGGAAAAAATGTAGCTTTCATTTTAAGATTGAAAATTATATTTTAGGTCATTTTAAAATAATTTTAAAGTCATTCCGTGAGTCATTTTTGACCTTTTTTTAGATCATCAACTTTCGAGCACTACCGTAATTATTAGTTTTATTTTAGAGGCATTTGAAATTCTCAACGCCTTTTCTCACAAAATATGTGTTGCTAGGGCACCCCAACCTTTTTCATATCGAGGACCAGTGAGACCGGGCATTTTACTAATGTTGCAGAATGTTTTAGCATACTAGGTCGGGTCATATAAACCGACCTCTGTGACAGAGTGGTTAGCACAGAGCCCTGCGACACCACGGGTCCCTTGTTAGAATCCCGGCCTGAGCGTGGATGTCCGTGAGTGTCCATTCATCAATTTCATCATATCATCACTCATCCCCATCTTCGCAAATTAGCCAAAAGTGGCACAAGAAGCGAAGTAAAATAATGCAAATCAATCAATCAATCCTGTGTTTGTCCTTGTGTGCTGAGTGCCCCTTTACAGCCTCAGCTTTTAACTAGCTTAGAAGATTTAGCCCTCACAGATAGGATAGTTTTAGTTCTTTTTTAGTAGGAAATGAATGAATTAGTTTTAAATATTGAGCAAGTAATTTTAACAGACATGTTATTTTCGTTTTATGGACCTGTCCTCAATTTTATTTTAGTTACGAGACATAGCACCGTATTACGTGACGGGGAAAATAGTGTATATGCTAAAGTGCCCGTAATATAAAAAAAAATCAGTTTCATCATATCCTTATCACCCTCATCGTCGCGATTAGTCAAAAGTGGCAGAAATTCGATGCTAAATAACAAAGAAAACTAAGAAGAGATCACATTAAATCCTTGTTAGATTTGTCCATTCGTGTCAAAATTTCATCATAATTTATTGCTCATCGCTACCATCCAATCCTTTCTCAACCGACCACTCATTTATGTAGAAACCTCCATCAAATCGTCCATTCCGAACCTCTGAATAATTCCCCCTCGTCCCTCCTTCGGTGGCTAATTCTCCATGCAAATGGCCAACAAACTTGGGTTCTTTGGGAGATTGAATTTCTTCCTAGGCTGATTTCTGTAATAACCTTCTAGAGTCCGCCGCCCCTCCTCCCGGTTCACCTTCCCCCAGCCCTTTCTCTCGAGGAGAAGTCGTCGAACCTTTTGGGGCTTTCAGTGCAAAACAATCGTGACTTGATGGATGGATATTGTACGGGAGGAAGATTTAAACTCTCTTCCAAGTTCGAATAACTTCGGTGGACGGGGATGAATGTTATCGAGGTATAAAAATAGAGAAGGGAGAAATTGGAGCCGTGGATGTCACGCTCTCTATTTTTTTTATGGAGCTGTCGTGTATCGATTGATTCAAATGAAGGCATTGCCCTTGCCACGAGTGCGATAATGGCATGGTCCGCCAGAGGCTTAGAAACCCGATAAAACTAACCTCTCATATAATCAGAACCTTCTTAATCTTCTAGATCGACTATTTGTCCGTAAAGTAAACACGTACGAGGAATGGTTCACTAATCATACCTATTAATTTATCAACATTGCCACCAACGCCTGCATATTAAAATTATCCAGTGTTTAGTGAAGGTGTGTTTGTATTATATTATTTTTATCGATACTATGTGTTTAAAGTCGTGCTTCCTTTACTCTCATATGGATTTGATATTTGTACAATTTGTGTAATTAATCTTAGTGTTCATCGACTATTGTGCGATGTATTATATGTTTGTATTTGAAAGTATTTAGCGATACTCTGTTGTGATTGTACTATATTGTGTTTGTATTTTGTTCTGTAACTTTGTATAACATACCTACTGCCTTTTCTATTCTCTACTTTTTGTATCTTTTTCTTTGTGTTTTGTAATTTTGTAATTCTGTAATTTTTAAAATGTATATTTATTCTTTATTATAAATGTTTTCAATATGATCCTTTATAATTGGAACAATATGTTCTGTTAAGGATCTTTGCGAAATAAATAAATATTTTCTCCACGCCTTCTAAAAACGTGCTTACACATCGAAAATTCTGGGTAAGCTCAAAACGTGATGTTACTGTTTTTCACTATGATAACACGAGATTCGCCGGCTTCCATAGCGGAGTGGTTAGCACAATGCGCTACGACGCCAGGGGTCCTGTGTTCGAATCCCGGCCTGGGCGTGGATGTTCTTTGCGAGTGTCTCTTTATCAATTTCATCATGACTTATCCTCATCCTCGAGGTTAGTCAAAAGTGGCAGAAATGCGAAGTAATATAAACCAAATCAATCAATCACACGAGATACAGGCCCTCCAAGTTTGCATGGAGGATACCGCTACAGTATCTTATCTAAATCTCACACAGCTTTTGAAGTAATTATAACACCATTAAGCCTTGTTTCCATGATATGAAAAACTCAATATGCTGACCAAGGCAGAAATTTATTTTATTATAAAACATAAACGAAACGTAACGTTTCAACCTTCTAGCAAGGTCTTCTTCAGACTCTGCACCAAGTACAGTCACGGACACTGCCGGCTTGTAACGATTCCATTGAAAGTCAGTGTATTCATTACAAGCCGGCAGTGTCCGTGACTGTACAACCTTGCTGAGAAGGTTGAAACGTTACGTTTAGTTTATGTTTTATAATAAAATAAATGTCTCCTTTGGTCAGCATTGAGTTTTTCGCAGCTTTTGAATATACAAGAGAAGAAACTGCCAGCTGCCAGCTGGATACACTGATTTTGTGTTTTTTTCCGTAATCTTTACTCTGCCCCAGGGGTGTGTGGAGCAAGCGAACGCCTCGTAGTGACTCGGCAGTTCGACCAATTAACGCGTTAAGGGAAAGGGGATTGTATGCTAGAGTCAACGGAACTGCAGCTACCAGCCGTTTCCAGCAGCACGCAGTGCTTCGTCCCGCCCTCTCGCTTTCTTCCCTTTTCTACCGTTATGCGCCGCGTTCCTCTACAGAGTCCTGCGACAGGCTAATGTGCATGTTGTGAATTTGGTCATACTTATTTTCAGGGATTAAGCGAAGAAACTTTTGATATTTGTCATGTAGATCAGGCAACCATCAATGTTTCAGAAATAACGTCAAAATTCTTCTGGGTCATGTCGGCTGATTTCCCCAACACCATTATTTTTCCTAAATCAAAATTCACATCCTTTGTTACGCCAATGAGAGTGGCCAATAGCAGCTAAAATTTTCCCATCGATCATGTACCATCAGTTGTCTTTCTCACGGAGTGTAAAGAGCGTCCTTTTTTAAGAGGACACCCAAATGCCAACCTCGCTTCCACGTAGCACACCTTAAACTGCATTTTGCAGAATAACGAGGCTCTGGCGTCTGGACTCGTGACCAGTATAATCCTCCATGGGGCTTCCGTTGTGTCTGTTGTGTGCTCTGCATGTGTGTTCCTAAGTGTCCTTTCATCTACTTCATCTTATCGCCATTCATCCACATCTTCGCAGAGCCGAAAGTGGCAGAAACGGGAATAAATCAAATGAAACCTTCTTTTTCACTGACGCTCACTTGGTGCGTGACCTAGAACGCTACTTGAAGAGCGAAAAGGTAAATTTGGAGTGAAATAATCATAAATAATATTACTGTAAGAAGACTGCTTAATTTGGTCTATTTTACTTCTCATTCCTGCCACTTTTGGCTAAACGCGAAGATGAGGATGAATGATGATATGATGAAATTAATGAAGGAACACTCACAAAGAACGTCCATGCCCAGCCGGGATTGGAATCCGGGACCCTCTGCCGTCGTAGCGCGCCCTTTATATGTTAGATAAATAGAAAACCTTGAATTTGTTTTTACGGCAGCCAAAGTGATCATCCTATTTGAACGGTCTTTTATTTTCACACCTTGTTGTTTATATCAGTAGTGTTTAGTCAGTTAAATGGAAGATACTCACGAAATTTATTGTGTGCGAAAATGAATATACCCCACAAGAACGTGGAAAAATTGTGACAATTTTGCGTAACACTTTTCCGGGCAGAGTAATATCCCGTTTTTGTGATTTGCCATGGCCGTCCAGGCCCCCCGATTTAACCGCTCCATTTTTTTTTTCTTTGAGGATATTTGAAGTCATTATGTGAATAAGCCAGAGAAGTTACAGCAACTAAAGTACTATATTCAGCATGAAATTGAAAACATTTCCCCGCAGAATCTTTCCAGCACCATGGAAAACGCAATAAAAAGAGCCCAAATTTGCATCAATTCGAATGGTGGTCTTTAAAAATTGAGGACATAAAACTTACAAGTATGAATAAAAGTTTAACACAAAAAACCCTACTTTGTTTAATTTAAAACTCAAGCTATAGGCTAAGAAAATCAGCTGATGACTTTTGCGGCACCTTGTATAACATACTATTTTTCGTACTATTTTTGTCGATTTTATACGAAGTTTCCTCAAAAATACAATTTTTCCCTGTACTTAAACAAGCCTAGAATTCGTTTGAAAACATGAGTTTCGCATTAAAGCTCAAGAAATAGACGCTGTTCTACAACTTCCCTGTGCATGATGAAATGGGTTTTCTTCCGGTCACCAGGGTTACTGGATTAAATCGATTCCGAACCACCTTGAATGGGAGGAGATTCTCTTCCTGAAAGCTGCAAGCCAGCGTCTGTGGCGTAGGTCAAGGAACACATCATTGCCAATGGAGGAGCTTCGCGAAGGCAAAGAGCGAGATCAATATTTGTTCACGCATTTGACACACTGTACTCGATCACAGGATATTTATTTATTGCTAGTATCGAGGTGAGACCCTTCGTAGTACGCAAAATTGTCGGTGATTTTACCGATCTGTTGATTCCATAAATGAGGCTTGCGACTTAATGCTATTTCCAGAAGTTTGGTGCGGGCCCCCGTTGCAGGGTGGTTAGCACATCGCGCTACGATGGCAGGGGTCCCGTGTTCGAATCCTGGCCTGGGCATGCATGTTTGTGAGTGTCCATTCATCAATTTCATCATATCATCACTCATCCTCATCTTCGTAAATTAGCCAAAAGTGGCACAAGAAGCGAAGTAAAATAAAGCAATTCAATCAACCAATCAGAAGTTTGATATCCACCTTTGGAATATAGCTAAACCAATTTGGCCTCACTCGCGCAATGGCTCCGTGACGGGCAACACCTACCCGGCGGCTGTTGGTTCGATTCTCATTCCTACTTCGTTTGTACTCTATCCCGGGAATCTCTGGAGCAAGGAAAGAATGGGAATGGGCGGAGTGAAATAGGACGCGCTGCTGCAAAGGCTGGTGTGGTTCTAGTCCTCATTCGAACGCCACTTTACTTCAAAAGTTCCGAAAGATCAGTTTTCTCCTGACAACAATATGTCAAGTCCGCGTGGAGCTCAGTAAATTCTCCCCTTGTAAGCCCGTAGTGTACGATAGCTCATTGGTGACGTATTGAAGACTCAATAGACATGTGACTAAGGTAGGGTATGCCATTAGCTAAGCTTCTGCGCTGGGTGAGCGAGGAGTTTGGCGTGGCAGATCCTTGCCGACTGGGGGAGACATAGGACTAACTGAACACAGGCTGAGTATACTGTATTTCCGTGTATCACCCTTTTTGGGCCTGCATGGCCTGGTGTAATTTGTCTAACGTTAATATAGTTATTTCGACTTCTTAAAAGTGCTAATGAAGGAATTTGTTTTTTTGTTTTTCAAGGGTAGATTGCTCCGGGTCATGAGGGCTATGGGGGTATTGGGCGGAGTTGCAGTTGACTCGTATAGCCTTACGTACTGACTTTTGACGATTTAATTGGACGAACTGTTACAATTTAATGGGAAGATTATATATGGTTATTTTTTGTTGAGTAAACTAAAATGTTGTTCGTAGGTGTTTTGATTGGTTATGA
Organism: Lepisma saccharinum; assembly: GCF_977018435.1. Taxonomy (NCBI): domain Eukaryota; kingdom Metazoa; phylum Arthropoda; class Insecta; order Zygentoma; family Lepismatidae; genus Lepisma; species Lepisma saccharinum. The sequence continues at coordinate 2,383,498 of NC_139232.1, forward strand.
ATGAACCATGTGATGCATATATAAATTTGGAAAGTATATTTAATGATATGATTTGTTAATAAATATAATGGTTGAATGAATATTAAGTTTACATTAAATATTTTAATTACCTACTGAATGATAATTAACTTCCACTGCGCAGATAATATAATCCTCGTCTCACTTCTTTCTTATTTATAAAGGGGAAATAAGAGACGTACAGGATTATACCCTGAAAACTTTCCCACCAATAGCGTCCGTTTTAGGAACCGACAGAACTTGTCAAGTCCACGTGGAGTAAATGAGACGTTGCCAATTCAGTTTATTTAGAGGTTTCTTAACGTGAGGTTGTGGTTGCGTTTTCTGTGCTAGATTGTGTTATTGTGTTGTGCTATTTCTATACAATACAAAAACCTTAGGAGTATAACGTCGCAGTGCATAAATGGATGTCTAAACACTGCAGGCAAAAGTGACAACAGCACTTTTGAGAAAAACAGATGCTGCATCGAAACCAGATACGCGTCCTGTGGGCTTCCTCTCGAGCTGTGTCAGAGCTACAGAACTGAGGTTTCAATGAAGACTTTAGCTATAACTGCAGTGTTTCATCACCTTTCCACGTGATTTCGTTCGCTTGCTCCAGAGATTCCCGAGACGGGGTATGGAAGGGTGTAGTCTACACCTCTTGGTCAACATTTCCTGCACTGGAAACTGCATTCTAACGGGGCTCTGGCGCCTGGACCCACGGTCACCGGCAGGTTGTGTGTTTTCCATAATGTGCACCGAGTTCCCTTCCGTTTTTACCGTAGGTATGGAAATTTAAGTCCTCACTTTGTTTTATATATTTTAGTCTTGTCCACATGATGAGTGGTAATCAAGATAGTTCCTGTTCTGCATGTCGTTATTGATTAGGGGCTTATCCCCGGATCAAGTGTAACGCCCAAATCGGCTGACGCATCCATAATATTAATCCCAATCAATCGATCAGTCAAGTATTTCCCAGTTGTCCACGTTCTGCCGTCTGCACCGGGACGATGGGGATCCTTCAGGAAGTGATTGATTGATTGATTTAATGTTTTAAGTCCACTTTATGCACAGATAGGCTAATCGGGACTAGGCCTACAGTTTAAATTGGGATCCGAACCACTACGTGCCTCCACCGGGTGTCGAACCCGGAACCCCTTGATTTCAAGGCAACGGCGTCATCGGGAGGCTCCTTTCAGGAAGTGAATTCATCCTCAATGGCGACGTCGATATATAGGATACGTAGGAGCCCTCTTAAGAAAACAGAAATAGTACATAATTGGTAGGTAATATACGTAAAATAATTTCCACCTAATTCGTGAACACAACTGACAAGAAATGAATCCCGAATTCCTTGTTCCTTATCGACGGACGAGCTGATAAATTGCAGATTTCCAAGTTGTAAGTTCTACAATACAACAATGTATTCACTCTTCATCTCCTTTCATCTCTTTGTATTAGAAAAGTTAAATGTGTATTGTGTGTGAGCGCGTATATTCCCGGCAGTGGTCAGTGTTCCATTCCCGGTTATAGATTCATTCTCCATTGGCCTTTGGGGTGTAAGGGGTAACCTTACACGTAGGCGCCCAAAAGTCAACCTCATTTCCACGTAGTACACCCTGAACCGCATTTTGCAGACGAACGAGGCTCTGGCGACTGGCACTATGTGTGTTGTCCGTTTTTTTTGTCCTTGTGTGTACTGAGTGCCCCTTTACAGACTCAGCTTTTACCGAAAGTCAGAATATTTTAATATTTTAGTAACACGACACTGCAATTATGAAATTATAGTTATGGTAAGGGGCTGGACCCCGTATAATGTGAAAGTTTTAAATTCAAATTTTAAAAAAAATCATGATATGCCACAATTGTGTTCTTATATATATTTTGGGTAAGTTATGGGGCTGTGTCCCGTATAACGTGTCTGGTACAAAATAGGCTTTAATTGCTGACGCACCCAAAATTTAACTTCAAATCAAATTCAAGTCCTTTGGCCTTTGGGGTGTAAGGGGTGACCCTTTCGGAATGCACTCAAATGTCAACCTCACTTCCACGTAATGTACCCTGGACTGCAATTTGTAGCTTCGCCTGCAGCTAGGATAATCATCTGTAGGACTTGTTTGGAGGCCGCAGTAGCTCAGTTGGTAAAGCATTTGGCTACCACGCGGATGAAGTGTGAATTTTTCCAGTCATTTCCCTGTTTCTGCGCTGCCCTGAGCCCCACCCAGCCTCGTAAATGAGTACCTGGGGGGTAAAGGCGGCTGGGTGTGATGCTCATCACATCATCCCAACTATGGCCGAGATCAAGTATATGTGCAGCTTTTTATCTCCACATCACCCCATATGCCGTCATGGCATGTGTGCACACGTACAGGAGTACCTTTACCTTTTTTCACCTTAGGACTTGTGTTGAGTCGTCCATGTGCGTTTGTGATTGTCCCTTTATCCATCTCATCGTATCACCATTCATCATCATCTTCGCGATCAGCCAAAATTTGCAGAAATGCGAAGTAAAATAAATCAAACCAGTCAATCCATCATTTGGCCTGTGTACCTTCACTCCTGTTGAGATAAAGTGGTACACTCAATATCGTTCAAGAGTTTCAAATGTGCTACTTTATCTGAACATGGGTGTGTGTGAAGTCTTTACGTACGACCATCGTGGAAAGTTCCACGACCCCCTAGTGTGGTAAGGGAGGATGAGAAGTTCACTTTTCATTGTTGTTCAGCTTCTACATTGTGAAATGGGTTAGCATCAATACATTTCCAACTCGAGCAGTTTGTTTGAAGATCAGACAAGGGCTCCGCATGCCTCGTTAGCATCGGCTTATACAGGGAGTGCCCAATGCCTCACTTGCCAGGCTTCAGTGGTTGCAAGAAACGGCAGCCTCGAATGGAAACATTGATGGATCGAGGAACGCCATTCGTCGAATGCTCTCGAATGCCATCGGGAGATTACGGAAACGGACGGCTGTGCACGGCGCGTGGCGACGGTGACAGACGGCGTCGTCGGATTCTTCTGCTCGTCGATCCCGGTGACCTTTCTCCGGGGTTTGTTTTTCTTTGATTCGCTCCGACGCATTTTATGTTAATCGTCTGCGTTTGCAGTATTCTTTCTGTTCGAATTGGGGGGTTTTTGTACCAGGATCACTCTCGGTTCTAAGTGGGCTGGGTTTACGTGGGATTCCTTTTATGTTTAATGCATTTAGGAGACTGCAAGCTCAGTTCCCTATTTCATTTAAACCCTGACAAGAATGAAATGTGGTAACGATTATCAGTTTTAATATACGAAACCAAGAATCATTGATTAACGGACTCGCTTCTCGTACGTCTCTCTGCCATACTTGATTCATTGATTTAGTTTATTTAACTTCGCTTTTCTGTCACTTTAGGCTAATCGTGAAGATGAGGATGAATGGTGATAAGGTGAGATGGATGAGAGAATAATCACAAACATACAGGGACGACACAACACGTGCGCCGCAGATGATTACTGGCTGTGAGTCTAGACGCCATTGCCTTGCTAGCCTGCAAGCTGCAGTCCAGGGTGTACTAGGTGGAAGGGAAGTTGACATTGGGTGTTCAGAAAGTGTCACCCCTTACACCTCTCTTTCTATCGTGCAGATGTCAAGTGGGTAGAGTAAAATTTCCAATAGGGAAATTTATTTATCTATTCCTTTTCTGCAGATTGCAGTCACTCTGAAAATGTTTGCAGGTGGGTACTCCGTTTAAACTTGATGCTAATTGATGGAAATGAAAATGCGAGTGCGGCAACACCTAGGCTATTTGCACCTGTCACATTATTCAGGGTCAAACCTCTTACCATAACAAAAATCCACACACGACTATGAGGACTAAAAATCTCCTTACTCAGGTTGAAAGCCGAGGCTGAAAAGGGACACTCGTAACACAAGGGAACAAAACACAGCTCCACAGAAGATTACACTACATCCGGTTCCAAAACGCCAGTGCCTCGTTGGCCTGCAGCAATGCAGTTTACCAGGGTGTACTACTTGGAAGTGAGGTTGGCACTTGAGAACCTTCTCTCCGAGTTGTCGTTTTATCCGTCAATTTAATCAATTATAATGTAAAGTATATACGTAATAATTTCGCTTGAATCAAAATTATTGAATATCCCACTCATTGGGACATACAAAGGGCTGGTCGCCTTATTATAATATATCGTTTTAGACACAGGCATATCACGCCTGAATTTTCAAACTCAGTGCTTTTATATATATACAGGGTGTCCCAATAAAATGTACACATACTTTGAATGATTATAAAGACAGTGCTTATTAAGATACAGTTCATTTTCAAAATTTAACAGAGAATACAGACATGAATAATTTTCTCATGCCAATGCTTGATTTCACACTGATGACCCAGTGGTACAAGCACTGCTGTAATGGAAAGCAATGGAATTTAACATCAAAAATCATAATTTCAATCCATGTTTGTGTGCATTCTGGTTCAATGGTAGCCTTAAATTCATTGACTCTTGCAGATTGTGTACTGTAAACGTTATCTTTTTATGTATTCCCGTACAAAACGTCTAGTGGTGTGAAGTCTGGTGAACATAACTCTTCCAATTCCAGTTCTTCAAAATGCAATACACATTTGATTTTGAAATTCCTTTTGTAGGGTGTATACATTATTTTGGGACACCCTGTATATATTTTGAGTTGGCTTATGGAAATTTCCATTGCCTTTTTAAAAAAATAACGAGTATGTGTTTTTTTAATCCTTGTGGGTATTCTTATCCTGTATCTGAATAATAAACATTCCATTATATTTTTTTCACTGTTGCTAGCATGAATTTTAAAATCCGCGGCAATATGATAGAGTCGGCCATATAGGTAAATGGTGTCTCAAAAGTAACGCAGGATTTAATTTAAGGAAAAAACATTTAATATATTTATTAGTTGGCAAAGTTATTACATTACATGAAAGAGTGAACATTACCATTAAATGTGGAAGAGTATATCTGACGAAATGTCCTCCACGACACATTTGACACTTCAATTCTTTTGACAAAATTCTGAATCACTTTCTCGCATAACTGTGGCTCAATGCCGTCGATAGCTCATCGTATTTCTGCGTTCAATTCAGGAATCGTTGTTATCTTCGCAGCATACACTTTGGACTTAATGAATCCCCAGAGGAGAAAAATCGCACGGTGTGAGGTCGCACAGTTGTTTCATTTGGGCGCTTCTCCTATCGAAAATGTCAGGTAATTTGCCCACAGTTTCCGTACTTGTAACAAATTTTAACGATCGTCACTCGCTCCTTCGTTATGTAGCGCTCCATATTGACTAACCGCAATGTTTTTCCTACAACATGTGACCTCTCAGAACGCTGCCAACCCTGCGGGGAAAATATGGCGCACAATTAAAATCCTGCGTTACTTTTTGGACACCCTATATATTAGAATATATAGTAGATATAGTTATTCATGTTGTTACCGGTTGACCCTTCTTTAGGGTTGCCACTCTGGCACAAGAATTAATTACTTTTAATCCAGTATTGTATTAATTAACAAATTAAATGTTTAAGAACACATTTCATAGCTTTTCTTAGTTGGATTCATGGTTTTCTTAACCCGTATTTGAAAGAAATAAAGGGCTAGCTCCTAATAAATAAGTGCTGGTGCCTGAATTATTATTATTTTTCAAGACGATAAAAAAGTTATATCAATATCCGGTTCAAATTTCGGGAACTTTTCTAACGATGGAAGCGGCCCTAGCGCCCACCCAGCGTCGAATAACATGGGTATCTGTGGGAAACCCTGGGGGGTAAAGGCGGTCAGGGGCGTGTTGCTGATCACATCACCCCCACTCACGACCGGATCAAGAAAGTGTGGGGCGTTACCCCCACACCCCCTATACGCCTTCATGGCGTGGTGCTATGTACAGGGGAGCACTTTACTTTACTTTACAATATCATGTATTGATATTGATATGGGAGCCATTTGGCAAGGAAAATTTAGCTTTCTTATTACATGCATTTTTCTTTATGGTAATTAGAAATTAAACTTTGTTATCTTCCTACATGTGGTTTATCTTCTCAATTTCAAATAAAATTCTAAATTCTGTAAAAAGATCAAGATATTAACTCATTTCCACCACACTAAAAGATTCGGCGTAATAAAGAAACAATAAAGAAAAATGTTAGAAAAATGCTCATAAGTCCAGAGCCATCTATTGTTCACCATAGCAAACCATATCCCAACATAGTAGCGATTTGTTTTAAACCTATTTTATTTCAAATTATTCAATAATAAGTTAAAATCAGACAATATTGTAAAAAAACTATTCAAATTTGTTAATATAAAACTTTGTAGAAATTATGTCAACTTGTATTCGATTCTGGAAAGAAAAAATATCAATAATGAATGAGGTGAAAAATTATCATGACCACTACTAAAATAAGATGGCTGAAGCCTGAAATCGAAAAATTGTAATATCTTATTTCTTTATCCAACGTTGCTTTTGTGTTTTACCGAAGCAATGAGACGTGTAATATTCGTATATTTCGCATCAATTGCTTCAAAAACGTCATAAAGTAATTTCTAAATTAACGCATAAAATATTAACAATTCCGAAAATGGTTATTTTCATTGTCTGCAAAACTCTATACATATATATTCGGGAGCCAAAAATTTATCTTCTCTTCGCTTCCGCCTCAGTGGGCGAGCTTGAACTTGATTGCATGTATTTTTCTTCCGCTCCGCTTGCTTCGCTCCGTCCTCAGTTGGCGTCCAGCCTAAGAGAGCCAATGATGCGGTAATGGGAATCGATGCTTTACCTGCACGTTAACCTACGAACACCCATCCGCTTGACGACATTGCTTACGGAGCTTAGAGTTAACTTAATGAAGACGTATCTCTCTCTAGCATTCAGATAATCTTGTGTAATCAGCGTGCGTTGTGTACAGACACCGTCTCTCTCGAGGTTCATTAACTCGCAACGTGGGATCAACCGCATGCTGACTTCATGTTGCAAGACCTTTCTCTTGCAAGTTTGATGTTCCTTCCTTTTTCCTCGTGGTTAAATTTATAAGCGAAAGTGTTTGTTCTTCTTGCTTGTGCATTTTTCTTTTCTTACCTTGGAGAACCCGTCTAAAGCATCTGCGGTCTTTTGCCAATCATTTGTGAACCTATGACGTCATCTAAATTAAGAAATTGAAAGTTATAAGTAGACCTCGGATATTTAAGTTCTAAAATGTGTGCTTTTAGATTCCTAAAATAGGCTCTAAAAATCCTAAAATAGGTTTTAAAAACCCAAAAATAGGTTCTAAAAACCCTCAAATAGGTTCTAAAAATCCTAAAAATAGGTTCTAAAAACCCAAAAATAGGTTCTAAAAACCCTAAAATAGGTTCTAAAAACCCAAAAATAGGTTCTAAAAACCCAAAAATAGGTTCTAAAACTCCTAAAATAGGTTCGAAAAACCCTAAAATAGGTTCTAAAAATCCTAAAAATAGGTTCTAAAAATCCTAAAATAGGTTCGAAAAACCCTAAAATAGGTTCTGAAAATCCTAAAATACGTTCGAAAAAACCCAAAATAGGTTCTGAAAATCCTAAAATACGTTCGAAAAACCCTAAAATAGGTTCTAAAAATCCTAAAATAGGTTCGAAAAACCCTAAAATATTTTCGAAAAACCCTAAAATAGGTTCTAAAAATTCTAAAACAGGTCCTAAAAATATTAAGTTAAGCTCGAAAAATCTTGAAGTAGGTAAAAATAAACTTAAAATAGTTCAAAATTCCTGAAAAGTGCTGATTAGGTACAGTCACCGGCAATGAAAATGGGACACCTATATTCTGAAATACGCACTATCGTGCATAACGTTATGTGTGTTGCCTAACCCTACGGCGATGGCTGAACTTACCATTGGAAATTTGCTATTAAAATACTTAGGCAACAATCTTTTTTCATGTTATCCACTCCGCAATTTTGTCTGTGAGGATCATCTTATATGCTGAAAATAATATTTCAACAGAAACATAGTCAGTGGTGCAAACTTCAGTGCTGAAATGTTAGTTTGCAAGGCGTGAAGGGCCACATAGCACCGAAGTGACGCGAGAGTGAGCAAGACCACGCAGATCAGAAGTATGCACTTTGGATTGTACAGGTAACAGTGGCACCAGACATTTTGCTTTGTTTAGAGCTTTGAAAATTGATCATGGACTTGGAGGAAGGGAAATCGACAGAGAGTACGTTTCAAACACGTTCGTCATTGAATTTTTTTCCTGACCAAACATAGCAAATGCCTCTGTGTGACATAAAAATCCTGTAAAACCTTTAAAAATATATAAAAACCTAAAAAAGGCTTGAACCTAAAATAGGTTCTAACAAGCGAAATAGTTTTTTAGGCACTATAAAACGTCATCAGTTGTTGACTTATTATTCCTTACATACCTGTAAAGGAAAAAAAGGGTTAAAAACCTAAAATCCGACGTCTAGTTATAACATACAAAACCGTAATTTTGCCTGTAGTTTTATATGGCCGTGAAAATTGGTCCCTTACATAAAAAGAGGAGCATAGATAAAGAGTATTTGAAAATAAAATCCTTGGAAAAATATTTGGACTTAAAAGGGATGAGGAGACAGGTGAGTGGAGAATGTTACATAATTTAGAACTACATAATTTTTATTCATTTCAGATATTATTATAATAATAAAATCAAGAAGAGGATCTAAATGAAATCGGTAAGGATGGAAAAGATTGGATTGATCTTGCCCATGATAGGGACAGATGGAAGGCTTGTGTTGCTGCAGCCGTAAACCTTCGGGTTTAAGAAGTACAGTTTCAGCAGATATCGGTTCCATCATTGCTAAGACTTCTTTTGTTTGATTGCTTCTCCGATGGCGCAGTGGTAGCGTCGTCGCCTTGTAATCAAGGGGTCCCGGGTTCGATACCCGGTGGAGGCACATAGTGGTTCGGATTCCACTTTAAACTGTAGGTCCAGTCCCGATTAGGCTTCCTGTGCACAAAGTGGACTTAAACCACCAACTCAACCAATCTTTTGATTGATTGATTGGCTTGGTTTATTTTACTTCGCTTTTCTGCCACTTTTCGGCTAATCGCGACGATGAAGATGGGTGATGATATGATGAAATTGATGAAGCGACATCACAAAGAACGCCAATGCCCAGGCCTCGAACTCGAAACCGGGACCTATAGCGTCGAAGCGCGCAGTGCTAACCACTAAACCACGGAAGTGGCTCGGCTCTGATGCACCGTACGTGATCAGTGTCCAATTTAAATTCCAAAAAATTCCCTCCGAGAAAGCATCAAAAATTCAGAACATTTAAATACCTAAAACATTATGTTGCTCAAATCATGTTTTTGAAGCATTATTAGTTTATTTCCGAATCACACTTTTCAATAACGGAACTTAAACTGTATATGGTTTTCAGTTATTTGAATTCGTTTGTATATGGAGAAAATGACAGCCGTAACTTGACGGGGACAAGGGGGTCACTTGCTCCCCCCAAATTATCACGTTTATAACTCTTGCCCACCTAATATGATCTGAGGAGCAAACTAATAATATAATATTTGTAATATCGCAATTGTAACAGTTATAGTGGAACCACAGGCAAAATAACCTGCGCAGACCCGCGACTCCTGTGCATCGCACTTCCGTTGGAGGGGAGGAACAGAGTGGAACATGCTTCCTTATGGCCAGAGTTGAACCGTTGGAGGGGACGGTGCACGAAGGATTTTGATCGAAGGTTCTTTATCTTGTGGTCGCTCTGTAACAAATAATACTTGGCGTTATCTTTATGATATGGAAAAGTTTTCGATTCTCCCCCCCCCCCCCCAGGGTCATTCCATGTCAAATCATCCCGAATTTTGTGAAAATGTCACCCACCATCTCCGATTTTGATGAAATTCGGTATACTTATAGAACTTTTGATGCTTATTACAAAAATGACAACTTTTTTGAGATTGGTAGAGGGGTTCAGAAATTACGCGTTTTTAAAAATCTTTCGTGTACACCACATGCGGGTCCACTTTGAATGACACGCATTAGGTTTTAAATTATAGTATCTTCTCTCAGGTTTGTCGTAGAAACTTCAAGTTTGTTTTCTTTTGCTCAGGATAGTGTAAACTTTCATTTAAATAAGGTTTCAGATCAGTGTATCAATAATCATGTATTTTATGTACAGTTGCATGTATTTTTTTAGAAAAATAAATGACTAACTTCAAGAGCGAATTTCGTGCAATGCCCCCCCCCCCCTTCAATTTCCCCCAAATTTTATATACAGGTAGCTCAGAGTGGGTACTAATGCTTGATGGGAAAATTGGGATGGGATGTTCAGAGACAGGGTAATAAAAAAATCAATTGCATTAAAAGTTCATCTTATTAAAAATGCTTATGTATTTAGCACAAAGTCTGAAGTACAATATGTTTTGAGGTATAATACTCAAAATTTCTGTTCACTATGTGTGAAGGTAAGCATAGGCGTAACCTGGCGGGGGCAAAGGGAAGCATTTCCCCCCTCTAAAAATGTATAGATTAATTAAAACCTATAAGTTAAATATATTTTGTGAACCTCCTGGTACTTGAGGAACAAACAAAAAAAGAGTAATTATTGTGATTTTTCAAATGCATTTAGCAAATAATCTTTGACACTACTTTTATGGGTCGGAAAACTTCATGATTCTCTCAACCCATAGATAGTTTCCAAGTTACGCCCATGAAGATAGTACCGGAAAATACTTACTCGATTGTATTCTATGCATTGCCAAAATTTCATGCACTATAAATTGTGCCGTTCACATTTTCTGTTCCCAACTGTAAAAATAATATATCTGCACCTTCTCTGGATGCTACGTAAAAGGATTTTATTGAAATTGCTGACTTGTCATGGAAGCTATGCTTTGTTGCATGCTAACTTCATCCACGCTTTACTTCAATTCATATCGCATTGTATGTGAAAACTTCAGTGTTTTAGGTGGACTGTCGAGCTATAGCTCTTTTCAGTTCTTACGGCGGGCGCTCTAGAAGCTGGCAGGGGAAGTGGGGAGCGGGGAAGAGACCAATCCAGCGCGATAAGAAACTTAGCGGCCAGTAGAACGAGTTTCACGTAGTGCTTTTTCCGGCCGCGTCGTGTCTCTCGGCGCCACTGCTGTTGTTTGGTTGGTCTGTTGCGTAATCCCCGCTCCCCACTTCCCTTGGCAGGACTAGGACCGGCCGCCGTAAGAACTGAAAAGAGCTATAGGAAAAAGTCATCGTCGAAGGAGTGGGTCTCTGGATCTTGGAATGGAGGAGAAAGAAATAGGTGGAAGTGGAATCAGTGACACCATATTCAAAATACCGTGGTCAGCATACAAATGATTTCTTAATTAAAATCGTTCAAGCAAAGTTAACTCTTGTGTTTCATCATTTATTTGCAGTAGTAATGTAAGTATATGAAGACATATTATGTACTAGAAACGCAATTTGCAATTTTTACACAAATCAGTGATCATTAACTGTAAGTTTCTTTCACAGTAACTGTAACTGAGTTAGTTTTTAAATGAGTAACTGAAACTCGTTAACTTGTGAAAAGTAACTTACCGAACACTGTAAATAGCATGTAACCTAAGTTCAAAACAGTGCATATTTAATCTTCCTGGTGCTGTTGTATAGTACTTTGCAATCGCTGACACATTATACTGCGGGTTGTTGTCATTTCACCTTACGTGATTAATAAGAAATTTATGCCTCTAATACTATTTCTATGGAATTGGCACATCATTGCTGCACTTGTTACTTGATACTGTTGATGTCTATACAAGTCTTCTAAGTGATACAACCACCCCATCACAAGGAGATTTTCTGTGGTATGTGTCAAGAAAAGCTTCATTTGGAAAAACTTCAATCAGCACAAATGTGTATTATTAATTCTTATTTCATATTACGTATCTCCGTGAAGAGTAGCAAAAAGAAAAATCCATATTGAGAGAAAATGCACAAGAAGAAGAATGTTCTCGAAGAAAATTTGCTAAACTTGGGAATGCTAATAATGATGATTATATATATTTTTTTAAATTGAAGACAGTAGAAACTAACTTAGATACAGTGCATCGATTTTACGTTGTTCAGGGGACCAAGCTGAAAAAATCTTAAATGCGAGAAAATGTAAAACCGAGGAAAATTTCTTAGCAATTTGCTATGTTGGGACCACCAAGATTGAATGTAAAATGCAGGAAAATGTAAAATCGAAGAACTTGAAATCGGGGTTCCACTGCAATTATTATTTGTAGGTTTTAATTAATCTATAAATTTTGGAGGGGGAAATGCTTCCCTTTGCTCCCGCCAGGTTACGCCTATGCTTACCTTCACACATAGTGAACAGAAATTTTGAATATTATACCTCAAAACATATTGTACTTCAGACTTTGTGCTAAATACATAAGCATTTTTAATAAGATTAACTTTTAATGCAAATGATTTTTTTATCACCCTGTCTCTGAACCGCCCATCCCAATTTTCCCATTAAGCATTAGTGCCCACTCTTAGCTACCTGTATATAAAATTTGGGGGAAATTGAAGGGGGGGGGCATTGCACGAAATTCGCTCTTGAAGTTAGTCATTTATTTTTCTAAAAAAATACATGAAACTGTACATAAAATACACTGATCTGAAACCTTATTTAAATGAAAGCTTACACTATCCTGAGCAAAAGAAAATAAACTTGAAGTTTCTTCGGCAAACCTGAGAGAAGATACTATAATTTATAACCTAATGCGTGCCATTCAAAGTGCAGCCGCATGTGGCGTACACGGAGATTTTTAAAAACGCGTAATTTCTGAACCCCTTGACCAATCTCAAAAAAGTTGTCATTTTTGTAATGAGCATCAAAAGTTCTATAAGTATACCGAATTTCATCAAAATCGGAGATGGTGGGTGACATGGCTTGGATGATTTGACGTGGAATGACCCCCCCCCCCCTTCAAAATTAGGCCGTAAGTTACGCCCATTGAGATAATAGTGACAATATGTTATTGTGTCTGTTTATTAACATGAGATTCTTTCAAAGCCAGCCTCTTGCTTCTATCAATTCATTTGAAGAGATGCAAGTGGTAGATTTTATTTTATTTTATTTTTGTTATTTAGTGTCGTTTTTCTGCCGCCGATTTTAGTTAATCGCGAAGATGATGAATGATGAATTAAATTGCTGAAGGGCCGCTAACAATGAACACCCATGCTCTGGCCTTGATTTGAACCCTGAAACAGGGTTGTTAAAGGTACAAAGAATTTTAAATAAATTTAATTCCTGTCCAGGAGAGAAAATCAGCAAGCGCAAATGGATTCTGGACCGAAAAGACCCTTTTTTATATAAAGAATTTTCAATTCGGTCCAGGAACCTTTTTTCCGGAGCAATTTCCGGTCCTGTTGCGAAACCCAATAGAACCTATTAGAATATATGTGTCCCTGGACCTTGGACAACACTGCCCCGAACCACCAGCTGTAGATTTTGTATCGAAAGGTTTAGAGGGGGTACTGTACCTCTGTAACCCTCTCATTTTCTGTGTAGAAATTTCCCATTCTCCCTTCCCACAATGTCTTGTGTCGGCCATTGCTGTGTACCAAGGCAGCGAAGTGGTAAAAGGCCTGAGTGATTGCGTCGGGTGTTACGAGTCTTATGAAACAACGAAGCCAGGGGCCAGCGCGTCACGGGCATGTGTCAGGTCTTTTGCATCCATTCCCCTCTTTGACCCTCCATCAATCGTGGTAATTTGGTATGTTCTTTCACGTCACCGGCTTTTGTTGCAGAGGAGTTATCTTCCTTCGTTTTCTTCCCGTGGAAAGTTTTGTGAGCTGTCAGTCGGGAGTGAATTGCAGAGTTTGTTCGGAAACGCTTCCCGATAGATACGTAAATTTCCAAGAACTTCAAGAAAGACATATTGCTTTCCAGCTTGTGTCTTGGAATTTTTATTGACATTTCGTGTCTGTTAAGGTGCACGGCACTTCTTCAACATCTATGGGACGGAATCAGTTTGTACACCGCGCTACGAATCTATGGGTCCCGGGTTTGAAACGCTCGGTCTGAGCATGGGTGTTCCTTGGTCAATTTCATCATATCATCACTCATCCTCATCTTCGCGATTATACAAAAGTAGCAGAAATGCGAAGCAAAATAAACCAAATCAATCAATGAATCAGGAATAGGTTTGTTTCGATGAAAATGGAGACGCAAGTTGCTTCCCGCGTCACGGATATTATGAGATTGATACTTCTTTCAGTGGCCGCGGTGGCTCAGTCGGTAACGCGCCTGACTACCATGCTCAAGGTCCCGGTTCAAATCCGGGAACTTTTCTAACGGTGGAAGCGGCCCCGGCGCACACCCAGCGTCGAATAACATGGGTACCTGGGGGAAACCCTGGGGGGTAAAGGCGGTCAGGGGCGTGATGCTGATCACATCACCCCCACTCACGACCGGATCAAGAAAGTGTGGGGCGTTACCCCCACACCCCCTATACGCCTTCATGGCGTGGTGCTATGCACAGGGGAACACTTTACCTTTTTATTTACCTTTTTTGAGCTTAATTTTCGTGAAGGAATATTTTGGCTCCATTTGTTTATTGATAATTAAAATCAAAATGAATTTTCAGTAGCTGAGCTCACACCCTTAAAACTTTATCGGTCCTTCTGTAATTTAATGATTACGTTACCTATTCTAATTAAATAGTATAAAGTTTCGATTATATTTCATTCGTTACTTTTTTGTAAAACTACGGTGAATTTTTGTATTTCAAAATATGGACCTGGAAATTTATTACAGAGCCAAGGTAGGAATTTACGGGAATGACCAGAATTCTACAGGCTAATATTCACATTTGGGTATTTGCATTATGTTTGCAAATGTAACATTGGCAGAAGTAGTAAATATTGCTTTTCTGCTTAGGTGTCGCAACTGAATTCGTTTATATAAAACATATGTATTGTAAAACGACAGTATTTACCCAGTTTATTATTTAAAAAGAGAGAATAATATTTTAAGTGTTGGTACAACATTAGAGGATGTATGCACATAAAGGTTGTGTTCTAACTTTTCAAACCAGCCAACGTATTCACTTGTTTCCTTTCCTTAAATGCCGACATTTCGTAAGTCATAACGAGCATTGAGGCTCAGCATGCGAGCGCACAAAATGTGGCCGAAGGTCATGTCGAAAGTGCACGACTTAAATAGTATAAAGTTTCGATTATATTTATTTATTTATTGTTATTATAATTTTGTATTTATATTTTCTCTTAGTTAGCATCGTTTTTCTGACATATTACGCTAAGCCGCACACGTCACACGACCGGTGGACTAGGTGGTCAAGCGCGTAAAGTGGTCAACTTTCGGAATCGCCACCGAAGTTCCCCGATTCGAGTTCTGCCCTGGCCATTAGTGTTCTTTGTGAGCATCCCTTCATCAGTTTCATATAATCATCACGCATCCTCATCCTGGCGATTACCTAATGTGGCATAAAAGCGACGTTTGTGTACAGCACAAATCAGGTGGAGAATTGTCCTGAAAAGAGGATTTTCTTGTTCATGAAAGGATGGCAATGGCCCCATCCAGTTCTTTGCACTGTTTGACTCTACTTCGTCTACTTCGTTGATTAGGTGTTAAGTAATGTATTTGGTGTCTGCACCCGTTTGCACTACTTTCTGGAACGGTGTAGTGTTTGTTGTATGGTCACGTGGTGCGTACTAACTTATTTATTTATTTATTTCACCTATATACGTACATATACCGCGTGAGGCACCTAAAAGTACCACCTGAAATAACGAAGAAACCAGAAACAGTAGCGATGTGAGGTTTGCGGGAAACAATAATATCAAATGGGGCTCGTAAATCGGAGGTATGGGGTGGGTCGAATAATGTCGACAAATGGGGCATCTGGAGCAAAGTCATATTTTTTTTAATGGAACGATATACAATAACATGCATAATATAAAAGAGCACACTCAGAGAAACACAACGCCGTTGGTCTCATGCATCTACTGCACATAGGAACGAAGATATGGCCATGTGAAAATATGTAAACAAACTAACAAGTGGCCCACTTGACCGTCAGTACCACGGCATGTAAGACTTCTCAGGTGCCTGACAGAACTGCCTTTACGCAGAGCAAGTTTTGATAGCAGGTCCACGAAATCGTGTTAGTTCATAGCAAGCAGTCGTAGTGGTAAGAGCGAAGATTATGGTGTTCACAAACATAGAAAAAGCGGACATGATCCTGATTTATGGGGAATGCCGAAAGAATGCCTCAGAAGCCTACCGTGTGTACGCAGAGAGATATCCGGACAGACGACAGCCATCTCGACGTCTGTTTGGTAAGTTATTTATTAAATTAAGAGACACCGGAAGTGTAACACCACGAGCACGTCCGCGGAACAAGCCAACTACAGGTGAGGCAGGTGCAACAAATGTTCTCGCCGCTGTTGCTGTGAATCCGCACGTTAGCTCCCGTGAAATTGCCAGGGATGCTGGGATGAGTCAGCGAAGTATATTGCGCATTCTGCACACACACAAGTTACACCCATATCATATCTCCCTCCATCAGGAACTTCACGGGAATGATTTTGTGGACCGTGTTCGGTTTTGCACATGGATGTTACGTCACGACACACCCGATTTGTCACGTATCCTCTTCACTGAGGAGGCAACTTTTACCAATCATGGAAATGTCAACCTAAGGAACATGCACTATTGGTCGGTGACAAATCCACATTGGCTTCGCCAAGTGGAACGCCAGCGCCCATGGAGTGTGAACGTGTGGTGTGGTAT
The DNA here is from genome assembly GCF_977018435.1 of Lepisma saccharinum. NCBI lineage: Eukaryota > Metazoa > Arthropoda > Insecta > Zygentoma > Lepismatidae > Lepisma > Lepisma saccharinum. The sequence continues at coordinate 2,400,275 of NC_139232.1, forward strand.
AGTGGGTGAACATCTCATTTGCCCTTTTTTTATACAAGGGACACTGAATGCTGACCGATACATACCGTTTTTACAACATGAACTGCCTGTACTATTTGAGGACATTCCACTTCAGACAAGGAGGGAAATGTGGTACCAACATGACGGGTGCTCAGCTCACAGTGCAAGTCGCGCTACAGCATGTGTGGAAAATACATTTCCAAATCGTTGGATTGGACGTGGAGGGCCTGTCAAATGTCCGGCTCGTTCCCCAGATTTGACACCGTTAGACTTTTTCCTGTGGGGAAAGCTGAAGGACATTGTCTACCGGGATGTGCCAACAACTCCAGAGGATATGCAACACCGCATTACTGCGGCCTGTAGGGACATTCCCTACGAGATGCTACATTCTGTGCGACGATCTTTGCGTGGGCGCCTCGTTGCCTGTATCGCAGCTGACGGCCACCACTTTGAACACACACTTTGACAGGTTTTCGCTTCTTACGCAGTGGTTCTTCGACATTCTATCATGGTCATTTTCATTATGTTGTAACACTGTCAAATACACGGTGCTGACGATGTCTACTGTATTTTTTCTTCCTTTAACACGTTCTATCTTCATCTTGTCCAATGGCTTCCGACATCTCATACTTGTACATGCCGTGGTACTGACGGTCAAGTGGGCCACTTGTTAGTTTGTTTACATATTTTCACATGGCCATATCTTCGTTCCTATGTGCAGTAGATGCATGAGACCAACGGCGTTGTGTTTCTCTGCGTGTGCTCTTTTATATTATGCATGTTATTGTATATCGTTCCATTTAAAAAAAATATGACTTTGCTCCAGATGCCCCATTTGTCGACATTATTCGACCCACCCCATACCTCCGATTTACGAGCCCCATTTGATATTATTGTTTCCCGCAAACCTCACATCGCTACTGTTTCTGGTTTCTTCGCTATTTCAGGTGGTACTTTTAGGTGCCTCACGCGGTATATATTTTAAACAATTAAAAAATTATAATTCCAACAATACAAAACAAAAGAAGAAGGAGAGCAAAACTACAATAATCATTTCGTAAAGAACACGAGCATAAGTATTCTAGAGAACATAAATCCAAAAATGATATTCACTGAGGTAGAACAAGATACATATCTATATACAGACTGAGACATTTATAACTATACGCATGTAAATAAATACTCATATATAAACAAATATACACACATACAGGGGTAATTGTATATACAAACATAGCCATGTACACAGAAAACATGAAATGAACGTTTAAGGCAGCAGAGAGGCATTTGTTGAATCTTCCGAACTTGAACACCACTATTTGTCTACTTGGTTGAACGTCATTTCCTTGCACCAGCCAGACACCGGGATACACCTGCAAAAATGCAGCGAACTAGACAGGGCAATTGTCCCCTACCTTTAGTAGGGGAATATATATTTTAACTTAATGGCTGTTCCGGAAGTAGCTCTGATTTAGCTAAATATGTGCTTGTTTGTGATTTCCAGATGGAGGGCATCCACCTTAACGGGACTCCACACTCGCAAGGTACGACTTCGAACGACTGAAGTGGATCGGATCAGAATGGTGAGTGGAAATAATCAACTGTTTTAATTATTATTATTATTATTATTATTATTATTATATGCGTTTCAACATGGCGCCTGCCTCTGATCACTGTGGAATTTGTTCCAAAGGAATTTATGGAAAGCAACAGGTATTGGCATGTTGTCTGTGTAATACAAGGTTTCAATTTAAACCATGTTTGAAACTTTCTAAATATGAAGTTGAATTTTTTATGGTGAATGACATATCTACCTATAAATGTACGAAATGTTTACAACAGCGTAGCGATGAAACTCCTGTGACGCCACGACCCGTTCCGGTGAATCGTGTAGCTGCTCGCGATAGTGCCAATGAAAACATGGACATAAATAGAGAAAATAATGAAGAAATGGCAATACATAGTGATAATAGTGATGAAGATGATATTGATCAAGAACATCAACTTGGAGAACAAAAGCCAGGTAATGTAAACTGTTTCAGTCGCTGCCATGTTAAATACATTATGTCAACATTGATCTCGACAGTGCAGAGTTTAAGTGATCAAATTCAATCTCTTAAAGTCGAAGTGATTGTATCGAAAGAACAGAATGAAGTACTAATGAAAACAGAAGAAAAAAGGATTCTACAAAACAGTTATGCACACGTAACTCAAACGAATCTTCCGAAAGATAAACAAAACACAATCGGAATGCCCTGCAGTACTCCTTGTTTACCTTTATCTACAGTAGCTCACAAAACTCACACCGATAAGGGATCTGATAAGTTTCTGGGTCAATCAGTGCAGACGATAGAAAACAACCAGGTTTTAAATACATCTGGTTCCAAAAACACTCGTCAAGCTTCGACCTTGCAAAATGTAAACAAACAGGTGAACGACGTGAAGAAATCAGTGCAAGGTCAGAATCCATCTACTAGGTTAGCAGTGCAACGCAATGCTTTTCCTCAGAGAGCTCTATTTGTGACTCGACTTCATCCTGAAGATTCAAATACTGACCTTCAGCAATATATTGCTGAAACTTCTTCCGTAAAGAAAATGGTACGTACAAGCCTGAAAACTAAATACGACTCTTACTCTCTTTTCATGTAGCTGTTTCCCAGGATGACTATGATGTACTATTCGATGAAAATATCTGGCCTAAAGGGTATTAGTAACAAGGTTTTATGGCGAATTGAAAAATGACAATATACTTGCCAACAAAGACAAAAGTGTATCTGATACAAATAGTAACAGTAAGTCTGGAGAAAACTCAACTTCAAAAAACTAAGTGGTTCTTCCGTTAGTAATAATATGATTAAATGTTTTTATCAGAATGTTAGAGGAACTAACACCAAATTTGAAACATTAGTAAACAATATAAATATTGAAAATTATGATATAATTTTTCTTACAGAAAGTTGGTGTAAACAAGATAGAGATTATTTTATAGATTTAGATCCAATGTACAGGGTGCTAAGAAAATATAGAAATCTGGATTTAAACAAACAGAAATCTGGTGGTGGTGGTTGTCTTTTATTTATTAAAAACAAGGTTCAGTTTGTGATCTTGGAATCACCTTTTACAGAATTGGATGTAATTTGGGTAAAATTACTGTCTAATAATTCTGATCCAACCATAATAGGATTGCTTGGGTAGTTCAAGAGATATTAATGAAACACAATAAAATAATTTTAGTTGGAGATTTTAATGCTGGTGGAATTTACTGGGCTACTGGAAATTTGTATTGCTCTAATTATTATGTTAAAAAAAGGCTGAAAAAATTGTTGAAATCGCAACACTTTCAAATCTAATTCAGCACAATGTATCGTATGACCCTTCACTGCCTTTTAATATTTTAGATCTTCTACTCACTAACATTTCCACTTGTAACATTAGTTTAATGAACATCCTTTATCTAAAATTGATAAGTTTCATCCACCGTTCTCATTTTATTTTGAATTGGATAGGTCTAAAATAGACAATACAGATACAAGGGAAAATAATATTTATAGATGTCTTAATTTCGCCAGAGGTGATTATGTGAATGTTTATAATGAATTGTTGCATTTACCATATATGGTTGAAATATCTAATGATGTACAACAATCTGTTATGGAACTGACTAGAAATGTGTATGCAATATTAAAGAACAATATTCCTTCAAAAGTTAAAAGAACATACAATCAACTGCCTTGGATGACAAGGAAACTAAAGAGAATGATCAATAAAAAGAGAAGGTATCATGATAAATTTAAACTTACAAATAAGTGTGAATATTACAGTACTTATTCCCAATTAAGGAAAGATGTTAAAAAAGGAATATCCTAATGTAAAGGAGCATTACTACTCCTCCTTAGAAAACAATGTTAATGGTGACAAGAATGCTTTTTGGTTTCACTTTAATAGAAAGAAGGGAGAAAATACTATCACTGAAATTATTTATGATAATGATGTACTGTTCAATGAATATGATATTGCTAATGCTTTTAGTGAGCTTTTTCACAAATCTTTCTCAAAAAGAAGTCATGTAAATTTTAAAAATATTATTCTTCATTCATACACCAACTTAATTGATGTACCTGTTATCTTGGAAAAGGATGTAAGTGATACAATTAACAAACTAAAAGGCAGGTCTTCAATATGTCCTGATGGCATAACTAATTTTATTTTGAAAGCAAACAAAGATGTTTTTGTACCATTGTTAACTAAAATTTACATGTCACTTATTTCTGGAATATTTCCAGATATCTGGAAAAATGTGTTTATTGTACCTGTAACTAAAAACAAAGATGGAAAAGCCAATGATCTTAATAATTATCGACCAATTATTATATTAAATTCCATGGCAAAGGTTTTTGAACACATAATTGCTGACTATTTGTCTTTTTCTTTTAAACAATATATTGATGGAAATCAGCATGGATTTTTTAGAAAAAGGTCTACTATTACAAATTTATTGGTTTTAATAGACTCTCTTAAATCTAACATTAGGAAGCAATCCCAGACCGATATGTTATTTATTGACTTGGCTAAAGCCTTTGATAGTGCCAGTCATCAGCTATTAATTTACAAACTCGACCAAATGGGATTATCACCACGATTTCTGAAATGGTTTTCCAACTTTTTAGTAAATAGAAGTTTCTCTGTTAAGATTGGTGAAACAACTTCTTCTAAAAAAGAAATACTTTGTGGAGTACCTCAAGGGTCGCCACTTGGCCCAATTCTGTTCGCTGCTTTTATCAATGATGTTACATTATGTTTTAAATCTAGCACATGTTTACTATATGCAGATGATATAAAAAAATTGTAAGAGTATTTTAACAAATAATGATGTCGCTCAACTTCAGGCTGATCTCGATAGAATGACATATTGGTGCAAGATTAATGAAATGGAAATTAACTTGAAAAAGTGTAAAGTTTTAAGAAGTACTAAGAAAATTCATTATATAGTCTCCAACTATTTTATTTATGAAAATAAAATCCAAGTGTGTGACAGTCATAAAGATTTAGGAATATTAATAGACTCCTATCTCATATTTGATGAGCACATTTCAGAAATTTGCAAAAGATCAAAGAGAATGCTTGGTTATATATTTTTCTCATGGAAAGTTTATAAAAAAGAAGATACCTTAATATTCCTGTATAAAACGATAGTTCGTCCTATTCTTGAATATGCAAATGAATTATGGTTTCTGACTGCAACCAGTCACCTTCAAAAAGTTGAATCAGTTCAAAACCTTTTTATCAGGTTATTATGCATGTGGCCGCGGTGGCTCAGTCGGTAACGCGTCTGACTACCATGCTAAAGGTCCCGGGTTCGATCCCCGGCCGGTTCAAATCCGGGAATAACATGGGTACCTGGGGGAAACCCTGGGGGGTAAAGGCGGTCAGTCACATCACCCCCACTCACGACCGGACCAAGAAAGTGTGGGGCGTTACCCCCACACCCCCTATACGCCTTCATGGCGTTGTGCTAAGCACAGGGGAGCACTTTACCTTTATCAGGTTATTATGCACAAAGTTTAAAAAAAATTACTATGACCAACATTACTCTGAATGGTTAACACAGTTGAATATGTTTTCCTTAGAAGAAAGAAGAAAAATGAAAAGGATAAATTTTGCAGAGAATATATTAACTTTCCAAGTTGACAGTGAATACTTTTTGAATAATATAGCTTATAAAATTCCCAGATATTCCCATAGGTATATCTCAATTCTCACATGCCTAAACAAGGCAAGAGGTTTAGTAGCTTATCTTGTTGAAACCTACAATTTGAATTTATGTTGATGTATAAAATTGTAGGATCCACTGTTTTATTTTATAATTATGTATTCAATTTTTAATTTTGTATAACATAGTGGTTGTTTAATCGTTATCATCACTTCAATAAATATGATCATTATTATTATTAGAACAATACACAGTTAATTGCACAATATTATATAACAATAAACAATTATTAGTATCAGAGTTATAATACATGTAGATCTCGTTGAAAACTGTAACTTGAAGTGTAAATATGCTAACTTGTTATGTTATTCTACAACTTACGTATTTTATTCGTGTAACTTTGTACTTTTGTATTTGACTTAGTGCTGTATTAGGTTTCATACTGTGCTCAACACTTAAAATAAACGATTATTTATAATTATTATACTCCAATGGATGGGACATTTGAACTGTTTTTCTTTTAATTGAGAGGAGACCAGAATTTTTTTTCGCCTTTAGTTTGTTTCTTTCAATAAATGGACGAATTTGCCTTTACCTCGTCTCATGTTGACCACATGCACATTGTGTTCTGTCAGTTCACCTGAGCATACATGTATTTTTTTCCCGACACAGCCCACTAGTTTCCGAGTTACTCCGTTTAGAAAATTTCAGATTTTGAAAACGACTTACATGTTTCATCGATTATTAATGTGATGTTATCCTCTGTGCGTGAATGCACAATGGTTTTATCGAGGTAGGATACCATACTACAAAATTCTATATTTCGGTAAATTAATCCTGCTGCTTTTACTTCCCAGAGTTACCCCGACAGATACTCACTAAGAAACTGGGAAGCCCTAGCGTTACGATTGACGGACATGAGATTACTCACTCAGGGAATCGAACCCGGGCCCACGTGACAGTCGGATAATATTTACCATACGTACATATTTATTATTGTTGTTGTTGTAACCGAATTAATGTCCAGAGCGATGCACTGTTACAATGATTTCGTCAAAGCTGAATAAAAATTAATAACTTTTGATTAAATCGAATAGTCTGAACTAAAACCCAACATTTAGTTCCTGAGTTCTTTCACGGCCAATGCCTGTAGCCTTCCACTATCATTACTACCGTATAATTGCCCAGTTACGAAAAGATTTTCCATCTCTTTCAAGGTTGCTGGCATGAAAAACTGGTAGTTTTATAAAGGTTAGAACAGTTTACGCGCTTTCCTACCGTATTATAATCAGAAGAGAAGCATTATTCCGATTAATTAAACTGTCAGAATGCCAAAACAGAACACTTAAATACAGTATATTAATTTGGTTACTTTTGACTGTCATTTGTAACACTTGTGATAGAGAAAGATTTAGAAAAGTTGCCATTTGCTATTGCAAATAGTAAAAACGAACATATTTAGAAAAGTGAATATGATTACTCCTCCCTTTCTTTCCTCTTTCCAAATTCTGCCCGATTACTAGAACAAAATAGTCTCAATCCGTCTTGAAATCTAGTAAGAGGACTCCTTGAATGCATACAGAATAGAATTTTACAACCTTTCAATGACGGAAAACGAATGTAAACAAATTAGCAATATGCGATACAAATATACGATATATTCGATATATTTTGATATGGGTTCTATTACTATTTGATTTCGTTTATATGTGGGTTGTATATGAGAAGGAATTTTATGTTTTTTTGTTTACTCTGTATGTATGATTGCGTGCGAGTTTCCACGGTGCAACTTGCCACGGTGCTTATTATCGTTCAATTTGCCACGGTCTTGTCTGTCGGATTAATCTCTCTGCAGGTGCGGAGCAAGTTGCCCTGGTCGAGTGAGTGACGTCACTAGACAGGGGGGTGGGTAACTACGGTATAGAAGAATTTCGCCTGATGCTTAGTTATCACTCTTAGTGCTTCCGTGGTTGTATAAACGTTGTTATGGAGTTCACAACAACTAGGCAAACGTCTTCACCGAAGGTGAAATTGCAATTGTGGAATGCAACCATCCAATCCTCGTCGCCATTTTGTTATGTCCTAATATTTATGACATAAACAGAAATAAACATCTCAAGATTGGAACGTCATAGTCAAATATATTAAAACTTGTAACAAGATGGATTACATTATTAAAACTTAAATCATCCATAAGACACATAAACAAGATGCATAATCGTTGCTATGCACAGACTATGTACATTGGCCATAACTGCTAGTTCACCATATATAATAATATATTTTATAATATATACCAGATCATCAGTGCGTACCTGGCGTGTCAGTTTGCGAGATAAAGGAAGCGACTAGAAAACTGCAAAAAGAGAGCACGAGAAGAGATCCTTACACAAGTGTCTGCTATCTTCAAAGAAGAAATGGCTGCTCCAATTAACCAAGGTCTGGATCTAGTAACCTCCATTCCATCATATCGTCAGAAGATAGGGTGTTGAAATGGTGTTAGAAGGAAAGCCCTCTTGAACTTGCAGCAATCAATGAATTACGTGCGACGTTTCCGGATTCCCAGGTTTCTGACTGTAATTACCATTTCAACCAGGGCATCTGGCGGAAGTTTCAGAATATAGGCCTCGCCGAAGAATACCTTTACAATGAAGATGTACGCCGTCATGTTAGGATATGTAGTGTACTAACATTATAGAGTACCCAGAAGCCGTATTGATGAAGGTTGCTCCTCGTCGCGGAGGACTGCCCATCTGGGCAGAAAGTTCAACGATTATTTCGTAGAACAATGGCTGGATAATCCAAACATTCCAACGGAAATTTGGAATTGCAATGGCCAAAGCACCGAACAAACAACCCAGTGGATGGTTGGCATATCAAGTTGAACCACATCATATCCAGAGTTATTTGGTGACCGTGTCGCGTAATACCAGAGGACATGAGCTTTTTCCTGATTTGTGAACATTTCCGGTTTTCTGGGCACTGACACTGCTACACTACAGCAACATTACTGAAACCTGCAACAAAAAAAGTTGGTTAGTTTTCCAACATTTTGGCACCACTTTCACATCTCTACATTGCATATAGTGGATATGAATAAAGTTTACAATCAGGGAAAGACTTCTGGGACACCCGGTATTTCGTTTTAAACCTAAAGTTTTAAATGCCCAACGAGAACTACTCAGTTGTATGGAGCCGTAACAACATAAATGAGGAAAATACAGTTAAGGAACCTCCAATATGATTTTTTAAAATGCATAGTAAAAGCTACAAAAATACTGAACAATAACTAATAAGCCAATAAATAGCAAAATAAAAGCACTGTTTTCTGGATCTAACTGAAGGGAAGCGGACTACAATTGTACTTGGTATCGTCTTCAAGGCCCCAAAGAAAAATATGTTTTTTTTCAACTGTCGAGCCCTGGTGGGACGGATACCTTGAAGGGAGAATTAGCTTTATATGTGACACGTGGTTAGAATCATTCAGAATCACCCTGCTTTACATTACTGCGTAAAAAGAGCAACTGAAACCAACTAAAACTTCTAAAATTTCAGAAAACTTATCCTAGCTCTAGCTCCGTTGATTTATTGAACTGGTTAGCAGCCTAGCTCTTTACCTATTTTCAAAAAGGGTGCGAAAAGGTTTAAGTAAGTAGCAACTGATACCAAAGAAGGCTCATAGCACGTCGATATTCCAGTTCTACACTCCAGTGATATGCAAATTTGTAAAGCTGCAATGAAATTAATTGGCTTCAGCATTTACAACACAACTTTTTATATCTGATTTTCGTCCAGAATTAGCATTCTTTTACTCAGTAATTAAAAACTGTTTGCGAGAACATTACAGAGGATAAAAGCATGAAAGCTTTCTGCAGTATAAATGCTTACTTTTTGTTTCTTAATTAATTGTAATTACTTGTCGTTGCAAATCTTTTACGAGTATTTGCTGAAATTTGTGTGCCTCTCGAATAAAGTTCACTCGCGCAGACATTGGAATTTCTGTAGCTGACGCATGTTTTAGTCGTGTTCTGTAAGATATCGTAAGTTGTTCAAATCAAGTAACAATCCGTCACATTAGCTTATTGTAGGCTAACGACTGGCACCTTGAACCGCAGCCGAGAGAATCACATGTGGTGTTTTTTTTTCTTTTCTTTTCTTTTTCGTGTGCGTGTGTGCTTCCTTGCGTTGGGTGCCTCTAAACTCACAGCCTCAATTCTGCATCCCCGTTGGCTTTGTTTAATGAATATAAATGTTATACAGGGAGTCCCATAAAGACGGGACAAATTTCATTTTTAATTTACAAGAGCGTGGACACTCGCTCATCTTTAAAACGTATTGTTTTTCATAGTCTGGATTTGGGAGTTATTCTTAGTCCCTTTTTCAAGTGATTGATGCTTCATGATGCCGCCGTGGATGCCATCAGATATCTATTCCATACATTATGAAAGCTGTCTTCAGAAGCAAAAGCTCCATCGGCACATGACACAGGCGATTCGGACAGCATTTCCAGGAGCGTACGTCAGCAGAAATGTTCTGACGGGCAAACTCGAATTGCGCACAAAACGTGACCAGAGATGAATGTTGATAATGGTTCACTAATCTACGAGCACGAATTGCGCACAGAGCGGCACATGATAGGAGCAGGCCCAGGTGCGCTGGTAGGTGGATGTCAATCACGATTTGCGCACAGAGCAGTGAAGTGAAAGTACACACTCGGCGATGGAACTACATTCTCGGATGGAAGAAGAGCACAATCATGATGCCCTCCGAGACCAGGTTTTAAGGAGAAAATCCCTGAGCAACAGCATCAATAGAAAAGGAGATGAGATTGAGGGAAAACCTTCTAAGTTAAGACACAGAGAGTTACAGGAGCAGCCGAACATTGTGGAAACCTTCACCCGAAAGGACATGAAGCTCGTCAGGAACAACATCAATTATGCTCGGTTGAAAGTACATCCTAAATTAACCAAAACTTCGGATGAAGTTCAGTTGATGCTCGATGAAATGGAAGTGAAGACCATTCGTGACGAGAACTTTTTGTTTAAAAACGACAAAGAAAAGGGGATCGTGATTTTTTCTTGCGACTCAAATCTTGAGTACTTGTTCGAGAATCAAGTAATTCTAATGAACTGGACATTTCAGTATGCAGCGTGTCACTTCATACAGTTGTTTAGCATACACTTGTATTCGAACGGATCGTACATTCCACTGGTATTCTGCCTCCTTAAAGACAAGAAGAAGCAGATGTACACTGATGCTTTGAGGAACTTGAAAGACGGTATATGATTAATTTGGTAATTTGGTATATGATTACTGACAATTTTGCCCAAATCTGAAATAAAATTCTTATTCTTAGTTTCATTAATTATTACATGCTTTGAATTTGTTCCATCTCTGTATGTATTTCCAGCAAACTTCCCCTTAGTGCGCAGTTCGTGGTCGGTGGAAGGAGGCGATCCGGTGCGCAATTCGGGTTCGGTGAGACACCTGCACCACGGTAGATGCGCACTTCGTGCGAGCCCGTTCGGACACCCTACATAGCTCTGGATCTCAAAGAGAGCATCTGGGAGGGGACAGAGGTCATTTTAGCTGATGTGCTACTCCAGGCCATAGTGAGGATGACACAGAGTCCAACAATGCTCTCCCCGAGGTGGGAACCATTTCTAAGGGATGTGATATTCAAAACTTGAACAGGGATAAAGACTCCTGTAACTTGGTTGTTGTAAATGTGCTTCTTCCGGTGCGATTAATATGTGTCCCATTATTATGGAACACGCTGTATTTATCCTGGAGAGCACTCGTGCCGTTGTAATTGCTAAGGGTTTTTTTTTTCCACGTCGTGGAATTTTGCGAACTGTCAGCATAAATACGCATTGCAAGGAATCCCCTTCCCTTTCTTCTAAGAAATTAAATCGTAGATAACCATTACTGGCGGGGTGTCTCTTTTAATGGAATTTTCCAAATGAGAAAAACGTATCTTGGCAAAAACTGCCTATTTTTCTTTATGGAAAACTAAATATGCTGACCAAGGCAGTAATTTATTTTATTATAAAATATAAACTAAACGTTACGTTTCAACCTTCTAGCAAGGTCTTCTTCAGACTCTGTACCAAGTACAAATGTAACAGCATACAAAAAGCATCTTAAGAATAGCGAAGAATGCAAAAAAGAAATAGGAAAACAGAGAAGAAGAAGAGGAAGGGATTATCTACGAAGCGAAATGTAAAGAATGTCAGAGTGTGTACATAGGAGAAACGAAAAAGAGGCTGAAAGACAGGTTGAAACAACATAGGGATGATGTACGACTTAAGAGAGAGAGAAATGCGATATTTAAACACACGAGAGAAACAGGACATGACATAGAGTGGGATGAGGCTAAGCAGATAGAAAGGGAGAAGAGAATGCTAGTGAGAAAATGGAAGGAAGCCAAGTAAATAGAGAAGAAAGGTGAAGATGACACAATGAACTGCAATGGGGGACTGAAGTTAAACAAAGAATGGAAGAAGGTGTTAGAAAGAGTGGAAAGGACAAGAGAAAAAGAGGAGAGAAGAATGAAGGAAAAAGAGCGTGAGATAAAGAGTCCAACCACATTCTAGATGGAAGTAAATATGTTTAGTCTTTTAGGTGAAAGTACAGTTGACAAGGGAAAGCCACCTGCTAGAATGTTCCAGAACAACTTTCTAATAGTCTGGAGGGGAGTAATGTTTGTGTATATATATCGTCCTGTTTTGTACCTTGTTACATTTGTACTTGGTGCAGAGTCTGAAGCATACCTTGCTAGAAGGTTGAAACGTTACGTTTAGTTTATGTTTTATAATAAAATAAATTACTGCCTTAGTCAGCATATTGAGTTTTTCATATCATGGAAACAATGCTTAATGGTGTTATATTTTTTTAAAAATAAAATGTGCCAGTAGATAGAAAGGTGATGAAACATTTTTATATGACATGGAGAGAAGTGGTGGGTGTGGATTTTTTTTTTTAATTCACGATATAGGAAGATAATTAGTTGCGGTTTTGCTTCAATATGATTTAAACTGTATAATAACAGTGTGATATTTAAAAAAAATTCCAGTGGGAAGAGGGTACAATTGCAATATCTTCTTTCCAAACATGTGAATTTTATATATAACATTCTTTCATAGAGTTGGAAGAAATACGCAACCAAATGTATGATTCCCTCTCATCCTCCTGCAAATACCACCCTAGTAAATGTTGTTTGAACAGTTGTTAGTGCAACAAATGATGGAACTTTTTTCCTAAGAATATCACTATGCTTTCAGCAGGCCCGTAGCCAGGTAGGGGCCAGGGGGGCTGAGCGCCCCCCCCCCCCTGGTACTGCCGCTAGCCTCCTTGGCATTAGGTAACATTATTTTAAATTCTAATTTGTTTGAGGTGAAGATTGAAAATGTAGGCAGAATATATTATTTTGTTCCCAACTTCGTTAATTCATCTTGTTTATGATCAGAAGTCTAAGCAGCGGCAAGTGTTTACAAGATTCTCTATACTTTAGAAAGTTATTTTATAGGGGTATTCTTTATCTGTACCTTCCCTGCGACTTTGACGTCATCAATCCCATTTCATCCACATCTGAGTCAAATGTCAACAGCTCCCAAGTTTTGGAAACGAAAGGGAGTTTTAATGCTTCGACCGGGGGTGGAACGTACAGTGGGACCCATGAGTATTACCATGCAAATTGTCCATGACTATTTTCATTAATTTTTCTTTTACATCCTATATGTTTTAAGCGATGCATTTTTATGTATGCTGGTGCAGAAGTTTTCAACAGCTTGTTTTGAGTTTTCTTTTAATTCTTGAACATGCACGAACATGGTGATGGGACAATTTGCACGGTTCTCTCTCTCTCTCTCTCTCTCTCTCTCTCTCTCTCTCTCTCTCTCTCTCTCTCTCTCTCTCTCTCTCTCTCTCATAGCCACCATGATTGAAGTGAATATTGTACATTTTAACATTTATGATATAAATATCTGTATCATCAAAAATTGTAAGGAGTGTGTATGTCATTAGCAGCCATTAGCATTTCAAGAGATGTTTTAGAAGATATAGAAAAAAAACTGTAGTATTTGTATGATATTTCTAAATTTCATATTTTAAATTAACTTAATGACCCCGACACACATAATTTACCTTCATTTAATATAATACTGTTAAACTTTTGAAAAATGCACTTGGTTTACAAAGCCCTCCTGATAACTCGTGAGCCCCCCCCCCCCGGGATATCAGTCCTAGCTTCAGGGCTTTACAATAAAAAAAATATCTGTTCCGCACATCCACTTAGCAAAGCTTATTTTCCCAAGTTCTGTTACGTAATTTGGAAGATGTGGTCAACTGCTTCATACTTTCGTATTCTTTGAACTGAGGTTCCGTGGATTAGCGCGGCAGTTTTCAAACTGTGCGTCGCCGGTATTGGTGCAAAGACAAAAACAAAACGCAAGACAGCGTCGAAATGTGGGCGCCACAAGAGAGATATTATGAAAGATATTCATGTATTTGCTGTTTTGACTGATTTAGTTCTTTTACGCCGCTTTTCTGACGATTTTTGGCTAATCGCGACGATGAGGATGAATGGTGATAAGATGGAATTTATGAAAGGACTGTCACAAGCACACGTGGACAGGATACAAGACAAGCCCTACAAAGGATTGTACTAGCTATGGGTCCAGACACCAAAGCCTCGTTAGTCTGCAACAGTGCAGTCAAGTATGTACTACGTGGAAGAGAGTGACTTCTGAAAGGCCGGCATTGCTTGTTGTCACTATACCAATGTTCCTTTTTTTCTTGCACAGTTCTTGCTGGATTTGTATTTTCAAAATTAGAAGAATATAAGCCAGTACTGTAAATTTATCAGGGACAGTCAGATGAAAACATTAATTTGCTTTTTTTAACTCGTAGGTTTCTGGATGTAGGGTTGCACACGTTTGCAGCATTTTAGTATAAACTTATTGCTGACCCACATAGATTTTCAAGTGTGAGTTAGTGCATGTATACCTCACGAATGAAGAAGAATATTTGGAATCCATGTGCAGTCATGAGCCACCGCGAAGGTCTTTCCACCCATCTCGGTGTGGACTGAGGCCGTTGTCGAACTTCCTCCTCTATTTGTAAACTTGCTGGCATGCATAGAGACATTGAATTTTCATTTCCGTAGAATGTCTATGAGTTTTAGGCTTCCAGAGGGCAATGAGCCACTACTCTTCGCTGGTGCATGTGTATGCAGGAGGCGCTATCTTTAAAATGGCAAAAATGGTGTTGTGAGGCTCACATGATCAGTGTTGCAGCCTTGATGTCGTTTCGTAAATAACAGTCCATACCTCTTGTAAACTTCAGATGTTTAAAGTCTATCTTGTAGTTTTTGTCGGATTTTTTTAAGGTTTCCATTTGAATCTTCCTTGTATTACTTTTAATACCACCAATTCCAGTATGGGCATTTTTGAAAAATAAGCACAAGGGCGTTGCACCAAAAATGTGACATATGAAGGACGGCGCACACCCAAAAGGTGTAGTGATTATGGATGGACGACATCGGATATTTGATATCGCGATATATCGTCAAGAAAGTATCGTCACAGACGATACGATACGATATTATTTTCCGTATCGTGACCGGCGATATATCGTCTCCACCATATATAGGTTGAGGCAGTCAAACGAGAAGATTTAAAAAATTCACAAAAATAGAGAGAGCAAATATTAGTTAATTTTTGAACATGAATGTACTGTACATGAGTTGAAATTACTAGTGTACCTGAAAAATGTTCATTTCTTGAATATTGTGTCAGTAAGATGGCGTCCATGGTGTTGCACATATTGTCGGAGTCTCATAGTAAATCCGCCCATGACGTTGCGTAGCATCTCCAAAGGAATGTTGTGGATCTCTTGCCGAATTCGCTCCTTCAAATTATCCCTGGTTCTTGGAGGGTTGTCCTTGAATACTTTGGATTTGAGGTAACCCCAAAGGAAAAAGTCAGGAGCCGACAAATTAGGTGAACGGGCAGGCCACGGAATATCGCCGAATGTCCTGATGACACGATCATGAAATGCGAGTCTAAGCACATCCATAGACACTCTGGCAGTATGGCTAGTTGCACCATCTTGCTGGAAGAGTGCTTCTTCATCTGGGTCATAGTCATCGAGGACAGGCAGGAAAAAGGTTACCAATATGTCAGCATAACGTCATGGGCGGATTTACTCTGAGACTCCGACAATGTGAGCAAAACCAAGTACGCCATCTTACTGACACCATATTAAAAAAAATGAACATTTTTCAGGTACACTAGTAATTTCAAGTCATGTACAGTACATTCATGTTCAAAAATTAACAAATATTTGCTCTCTGTCTTTTTTGTGAATTTTTAAAATCTTCGCGTTTGACTGCCTCGCCCTATTCTTGTATATCGCCAAATGCCGTGATGATATATCTCGAACACGATATATGTCGCCAAATATCTTGACGATATATCGCCTACACGATGTATATCGCCAAAATATCGTGTAGTTGAAATTGTCTGCACGATGTTTTTTTCAATATCGCGATATATCGCTCAACACTACTAGTAACCTCTGGACCAGCATGAACTGAACTTTTTTTCCCATGCATGTTAGCGATCAAAATATTTCGAAATTTGCACTGTCCTTCGTGACCTATAGTTGCAGGACTCTGTACCGTGTGGCCAGGAAGCATGGCGGCTACAGGGTGCGTTAGATATTGTATTGTTCTGGTGCTTTGACTTCGAGTTCTGAGACCTACTTGAAGGTCGTTTGATAAAGCAAGGTGTGGATTTTTTTAATGCTCAGACATTAACGTTTTACTTTCCCGTAAGGAAAAAGAAAGCCTTTTTATGCGAGATGACTTCGACCTTGATTGAAATTCATTATTGAGGTTTCTTTCACGATCAAGCCATTAGAAAGCTTCTTAATCGGAAATAACTGGTTATAAATTGGTTTTATAAAACTCGCATGCTTTTTTTTTGTTTCCTCGGAACATGAGTTCTACGATATAATCTAAATCTTTGTCCTTGGAGAAATAAGGAAAGAGAAATCCTGGACGATAGCCATTTATGTCCACGAAATATTATAATATTAATACTTTTAATCAGTGGCGCATGCTGATTCCAAGATTTGCACTATTTTACAATGACATGTGGTCATAGTAAAGGAGAAGAGCAGGCTCTTGTAAAAGCCGTGTATAAGTGGTTAGAAACGTCCACGTAGCTTGTACTGGCGTCTTCAAGGAAGCCACGTTTCCATGCCAACGGAAACCAAGCTGCAAACTTGTAAAAAAACGAGGTTGCCAACTACATAATCACGATCGTCTTCTTTTTGAAATTAACAATTTTGAATCGATTTTCCTTTAATATTTTAGTCATGTGCTGCAGGCTTCGCAGGTAGCCTAGAGTTCCACATCAGCTCCGTATTTATTTCATAGGCAATGCTACTAAAAATAACCCCGACTATACAAGAGAGTATGAATGTCTCCCCATGTTGAAGTGGAAGCGGTTTCTCAAGTTGATTATTAGGCCACACACGATTTTTTAAAAAATATGATGAATAAGTATTTACAGAATCCCATGCTTATGTAGGAAAAAACCGCAACAACTTCAAGTTACGGCTAATCAAATGGGAGTTTTCGACTTTTCAAACGACAAATCAAATTTTCAACGTGTCTTCTTTCCGTTAATGTGTTTTTATACACCATGGGAAGTTTAATATTCCCAAGTGAACATGTAAAATAATGCTCCCATAAGCGTAATGCAACTGAGTTAGCATCGAAATGTGCTGTAACACCTCGAGCGTTAATGAAGATACTTGGTGTGGTTTGACAGAAATGGTGTAAGAAGACACCAGAGATGGTGCTAAACAACGCCAAGACCGCATTAACACCAAAGGAAGTGTCTTGTTGTTTAGAGTGAGGAAAGGGGGACTGAAGTAACACTGTTTTCGACGAAATCGTTAATCGAAAAGTCTTTGTGTTCGAAGAATGTTTCGATAGCAAGTAAAGATTGGAGTGAATTTGAAAGAGAAAGAATTGCAGTGCCGATTGGGAAAAGTAGGTTGAGGCACTTGTAAGTACAGTAGCGCAAGTGGACCTTTAAATGCATTTGGAATAGGATACTGATGCGAAATACAGTGACTAACCCTTAAAGACAATAAGTGTGCGACGCCATATTACGGCGTGACAGAACCTGCTAAGTGTTTGAATCCCAACATTGTTGCTCGCAAACAGACTCGAGTAACCCTCATCGAAGCTGTGTGTCACCCTCTCAAGCAAGTTTAGGAGTGCGTACTTCAGGTTCTCGCTCACCTTGTGGCAGAAGGAGATTCTTGTACGTTGAGGCAACTGTGTTTTCGCCGTGTTTACGGGGCTTATTTACGAAACACTTTGGTTTGCTAAATGAACCGCGTCAGGTGAAGTGCCTTTGTCTGGCGATTTGTGCCTACGAAGGCCTTCAAGGGCCTTTGTGTGTCCGAGGCAACATGAGGTAAATGACAAGCTTTGTGCTCTTAATGGAACTTAATATTCCCTGCCCACATTCCGGCCTCTCGCCACTAACGCATCGCAAATTTCGTTGTTTCCAACCTTTAGCAGCGAAGGACTCCGTATGGCGCGTCGTTTCCATCCGAGACTCCTTGTCATATGAAGAGCGGCGAAATGAACAGAGATCTCTGTGTGCATTTGTTTCTCTCTGAATTCGACTCGCCTTTTCGCAACGTGAAGGGAATTCCTTACCAGATAGTTTGCAGATATGATTGTTGAGAAGAAATAGTATGCTCCTCTGAAGACAGAATGATCCTTCGGGGTTGTGTACCATTTCAAATGCATCCACTCCACAGTCTTGCACACAGAATCCAAAAATGTGTGAATTGACAGAAATTTGTTGCTCCAATAATACTAATGTGCAGAAACTGCAAATGTTGCACTTTTGGTTCATCAAAATACACAGAGAAATGCATCAATGTATCAACTTTGATTGGTGTTCGCAAGAGGCTGTTGATTTGAATATCGGAAATCTACCGAGCCTCTGGAATCACAGTCAGTATTATCTTCTGTGGGGGCTCGTGTTGGTGTAGTCCATATATGTTTGTGGTTGTCCCTTCATCCATCTCATCCCCATTAATCCTCATCTTCGCGATTAGCCAAAATTGGCAGAAAAGCGAAGTAAAATTAAGCATATCAATCAATCAATCAATTATAGAAACCTCCATTCCTGAATTTCCTGTCCGAATCTCGAATACTTTATTCCCTGTCCAAATCACGCTTTCCGATTTGTGACATCCAAAGCTATTAGAATTCCATATCAGAATCGTTCAAAGTCTTCGCTCGTTTCACGAATTCACAGCTTCCCATAACCGAAGTTGGCGATGAACTTTGAAGCATTGGCGTTAAATTTAGCCCACTAATTGGATTATTAAAACACATGCCGCAAAGCACAAAAGTTTATGGTATTGGAACAAGACAAGTCTATCTCGTATGAGAACAAGACCGATATCTATCATCGTTTAAAATCCAAGAGGAGAACAAGAAGACAACCCATGAAGTCTTGTCGACACGAAATCTAGAACATGGCAGACGTTCATAAGACTAAGAAGAGTATGACACGAAACATTATACAAATAGTTATTTTGTAGTCTCTGTGACTTGGCATGTGAATGCTTTGATTCTTCTGTATTTTGACCTATTTGTGATTATTTAGGAGAATAGTGACTTGCCTGTGTATGTACATCTTGAGAACTCGGTTGCTATAGCGATTACGACGTTATTTTTTGTTGTTTTTTTCTTTTGGGTTTGGTGGAGTTCAGAAGAAGTGAAAACTATGAATCATGATTTAGGGTTTCAAAACCTTCAGTTGAATTGTGAGAACTTATAATTTAGCAGTCAATATTTATTATACATTATATAAGTTTTGTGTTTGGTAGGAAATGAAATGGACTTATTGAAATTTGTCAAAACTTGGATTTGATTTTATTTAATAATGAACCAAGAAGGATTTGCCAAACCCTGATTGGCATCTAGTGAATGCTGTGGAGTCCCATGTGAATATATTCTTTTTTATATTAAAAAAAAGTGTTCTTTTGTTCATTTTCCGACTCGTCTACTTCGTTGATTTGGTGTCTGCACCGTTTGCACTACGTTCTGGAGCGGTGTAAAGTGTGGTGTATGATTACGTGATGCGTCCTAACTAATCAAATAAACGTTTAAAGCAGCAGACAGGCATTTGTTGAATCTTCTGAACTTGAACACCTTTATTCGTCTACTTGGTTGAACATTTCCTTGCACTGGGATACACCTGCACTACAACTAGTGTCAAAAGGTGCAGCGAACTATAGACGGGGCTGTGAACTACCTTCAGGACGGTCGTACTTAACATCCCAATGAAATCCGATATTCTGACGAGCGTGGCCGAGTGGTGATCAACTGATCCCAGTTGTTGCCAGTGTTGTCACTGTTGCAGCAATGACCCTCTCAGCAAATGACCTTTGCCTTCCCCGGATGGACCGATGTCAGAATGACATAACGTGGTCGTCCGTGGCTGTGCTCGCAGCCAGCAGATAAGACATTCACAGATTGCCTTCGCTTTGAAGCTACGTGGTACAAATCAAGAACTGCTTTGTTCGACCCTTGTCCGGTGATGGTTCAGAGTTCCTTGTTCGATTTGAACACCTCATTCTCCCCGTGGCACTTCGGATAACCCCTCGTCCCACGCACCCCCAGAACGTTGTCATTTCGAAGATTTTTCGTTAGTTTTTACCCGGTGTGATGTTAGTTAAATTTCCAATAGAAGATAAATTCAAGTAACGTCTTTCAAAGCATCGGAGTCCTATATAATCCGGTCCCTGGCCATAAGTCCCGCAGAAATTTTGAGGTGAACGAGTTTTATTTTGACACGTTCTCCAGAAAAACACCTAGTAATATACTTATGATTGCATGCCACAAAATGAAGGCATTTTCCATACACATGTCTGCCCTTCGTGCAAAAACCCAACGAACCTAAAAATGGTCAAAATGACTCCTGAAGGAGATAAGGAGACATGGTCGGTTTTCTTCGTTAATGTCTTCAGAGGCAGCCATCTTTGATGTATAACGTCACACAGCCACAATAGTAGGCATCAACAAAATATAACAGGCAGTAATTGTTTGCACTTTATATGCCGGAATGTCAAGTAAAGTGTAAAATATTGCTTAGAATCCTTGCAGAAAAGGATACGGAATTCAACCCTTCTCACACAAAATATTAAGGAGATACTAATGTTTACAATAATACAATGAGAAATAAATAATAAATTATAAGCAAGGTACCCGTATATCGTAAAGGGACCATTGCCTTTGTAGCAATTTAAGCGAAAAATACAAGCTCGACTAGGACTCGAACCTGTGTTTATGGCATGTCATGTCGTTGCTACTGGTTAATAAAAGAAAATAAACCGTTACAGTGTTTTTTTCTTTCTTCGTTGTTTCCATTTGTATTTCACGTATTATCCTTACTATGTTTTGAAATTCCTTTGTTTTACAGGTGTTAATCATGTACCATGCAAATACTCATGTATTTCCCGAAATCAGAACTCGGAACTGCTGCAGTCGTGGTGCTGCCCACTTCACCGCGGATGTCGACATCAACTGAGCAACCGAGCCAACCCTGGTTTTGCCTGATTTTTTGTATAATTGTCTCTGTCAGTGATATCGCATTTTTGCTTAAATTTGTAGGAAATGCAGTACATTTCTTGTGTGTGCCAGATCATAATTTGAATCCTAATTGTTGTTTTTAGTTCACTTAATGCACAGATAGAAAAATCGTGACTTTACCCACAGTTTAAAGTGGAATGCGAACAACTCTGCGCCTCCAGCGGTTATCGAACCCGGAACTTTTTTTTTTACAAGGCTGGGACGTTGCCTCCAAGCCCTCGGGGAAGTTCCGCCACATCTTAAGGTATTACTTTGACATTAAAAAAATACAAAGATACTGATGCGAGAGACCCGGGTTCGATCCCCGGCGGGGTAAAACCGGGATTTTTTCCACCTGTTCAAGCGGCTCCGGCACCCACCCAACGTCCTGGAGGAACCTCTGGGGGCGGGGGTAAAGGCGGCCAGGGCGTGGTGCTGATCACATCACCCCCACCTTCGACCGTGATCAAGAAAGTGTGGGGCCTTAATCCCACACCCCCTATACGCCTTCATGGCGTGGTGCATAGCATAGGGGAGCACTTTACCTTTTTACTGGTCTATGTTACTATTATTTCAAGATGAATTAGGTACTGCTGCTTCTGAATCTAAAATTTGGTTGTGATTTTTGTTCTATAGTTTTGTTTTTTATTTTTTGTATTTGACTATTTGGCTTTCAGAAAATCACGCCACTGAAAAAGAGCTACACGTATATCATACGTATATTTAGTGTCTCTGTGCTTTAGAGCAAAGTGCTTCGATCTGTGGCACTAAACGCGGCTTCCAGTCCTCCTTCCTGTAATGGTCGATCAATATAGAGAGAATTGAGGTCGGATGAAAAACGTTTATTTTCGTAAGTGGCTCAGGGAAAAGAAAATGCATCAAGAAGTTTGATACAAAAGCCAAAAGGAAAAGAGGCGCGAAATATCGGAGAAGTGCGAACAAAAGGAGAAAATAGAAGGAACAAAAATGTCGTCTGTCTATGGGAACCGAAATGGATGACACAACTGGCGGTGTTTATTGGTACAGAAGTTCCAGTGTGTGAATGGAGATGTTATTCTTTATAAATTCACTGGCGTGCCCAGGTCTAGTTAGCGGGAATTAACTTCCCCATTGACTTCAATGTCTGTGCATTATGGAGGGTAGATATATTAAAAATTTACAATTGGGATCGGCAGAGACTCATCTCGTAAGTGAGAGCTCCTGAGTTCTCGGTTTCGTCTTTGGTCTGGAAGAAACACACACAAAAAGTAATATTATACTTACTAAAGCAATCTGAAAACAAAAGAGAACGTCTATGTTTGAGCTACGAGTTTGAGTAAGAGGCATAACAAAGCTTGAACGAGATGAATTCTCAGCAGCGGGAATCTTAGTCTCGTCTCGAAGGGCGTGATCTCGTGCTAATCTCTATTTTTAAACGAATGTCTCGGTCTCGTGTGAAATTTCAAAATAAGAGACATATCTTTTCGAATTATAAGTATCTTGTTACGTACTGAGTGAATTTTCTCGTGAGTGTTGTGCGAGCAATTAATTTTTTAACGAAACTCAGTCGTGATTGAATACTGAAGATCCATGCACGACCAGATCTGTGACCACCAGAATTTACTTCCAGTCAATTACAAAGGATTGGATTTATCTTGCCAGGGTACGGTCAGATGGAAGGCTTCTGTTGCTGCGGCAGTTTTAGAAATGACAGGGAGTGAGTTAGGTAATTTAGAATTGTTAATCAAATGTAACTATAAACTATTTTGTGTTGTTCTGCAGCTTGCATAGTTACTACTAAAGTTAAATGGACTTAAGGAACGGTATCCTAGCAACCAGGTAAATCGTTGTTCATCTGTTATTTATCCTAGAGTTAATAAGTGGATTTAAATTGCACCTTCTATGTCGCTCTGACTTCAAATAACTCTTCAGAGACGTTTATTTAAACAAAACTGAAAACAGCATTTTTGGAGTTACGCGCCTCTGGTTCTCATACAATGACACGTGAAGATTAAATGTAAAATGAAATTACAGAACATGTTAGTTAATTTTGTTTAGTTTGGAAAACGTTGGTCTACTCGGTAGGGCGTTTGACTGCCACCCGGGTTCGATTTTCCAGCCTTGTCGCAGCCTCAAATCAATGTGTATAAAGGGGGCAGGAGCGTGGTGCTGATCACATCACCTCCAAAATGGCTGAGGTCGAGAATGTGTGGGGCCCTACCCCTACGTCCCCTAAATGTGCCTTCCTGGCACGGTGCTTGATATATGCACTGGGAACTCCATCTTTACGTATACGTTCTATTTCGGCCGTCGCAGCAACCGGTGTCCATTCACAGCGCAGAACGGTTATTTTGACAAAATCCTGTTTCCCTATTGGCTGCTTTGTGGAGGGGGATTGTTAAAGTTTCCGCTTCTTGCCCAATCATTACGCCGCCTAATTGGTTGTTTGACCGCGAGTGCCTTCGTAGGTAAACGCAGCAACAGAGGGTCGTTGCCGTAAAGGCGGTCTATGATGACGGCGGGACCGTCTGGGAATTGAGGAAGATTTGCAGTGTAGTGTCAGTTTCAAGATTTGAAATTTGTCAAATCATCTGCGAGGTCTCCGAAACCGTCCACGGGACCTCACATTCAGAAGCGTCCTTCGACCAAAGTTCCAAGCAATTTAGTAAGGAGCGGAGAGTTAGGCAACAACATTAATTGGGCGCGGGCTTCGTCGCTATATTGCGACAGCTGTTGTTAAAGCAGCAGATTAAGTTCCGTTGTTGCTGATTCGAGGCTCGAAACAAATAAGAGAGCGGCGCCATGTGGGTACCAACATGGTTCCAGATGGATTTATTGCACCGTCATACGGGCGGTGAGGTTTGCTCAATCTTCGACGTATTCCTCACTGGCTGCGTTGGTTCAAGCACCTGAAGAGTTTTGCTTAGGAGCGCTGTCCGTGAACTCTCCGTAACCTTTTCCCTGTTTCTGCAATTCACTATGTAGGCGAGACTCGATTCGGCTCTAACATCGCGGTTTCCAAACTGGCTGTTTTGTTGATGTCGATTCAATTAGCATCGTTTATTCGAAGGGTGGTACTTCAGGGGGCGCATGAACCACCCCCCTTATTTCTGCATCCCCCTCGCTTGTCATTTTTTTTTTTTTATCGGCTTTTGTACATGTCGTAGTTGAGGCTTTAATTAATACATTTTTTACACTTGACCATTTGCTTACATCTGTTAACAATAAAGTATAAAAGAAAAAAAGAAAAAGAATACAGTAAAACTTCTCCCGGCGAACACCTCTAAATTACGGACACTTTTTAATTTCCCGGCAGAAATACATGGGGTTTAATGCAGTGGCGGCTCGTGGTCTGGCTCTATGGGTGTGCACTTCAGTCTATCGTCCAGAAGTGTTATACCACCCCTGTGAAATACTCACACCCGTTTTTGCGTACATGATGAAGCTTAATATATTGGCAACCCAAGTTTTGATCACCTTTCACTGAAAATGGGGCTATGACAGAGTTATACGTATTTCATGATTTTTTAACACGATTTTTTTTTTACAAATTTCAATTATTTCGGAAATTATCCAGCCAATCACGAGAAGAGCAATGTTATTGTGCAGTATGCAATTCAACATTCGATAACATGACAAAATCACTCAAAACATAGAAATACCGATCTACAATATCAATACTATTGTGACCTAAGGGAAAAAGATGAAAACTTAACAGGGAGGGAGGTGATAGAAGTGATAGACGACAGAATAAAGATAAAGGAAGCGGGGCAGCAAGTGGGGAAATACCTGGGAGAGAAATACGGGGGAAAGCTATTAGAGAAGGCAGCGAAATGAGTGATCATGCTCCAGACGAGCTATATTTATAGTGTAAGTGTGTGTAAAGTAAAATGTATGCGTTGTTGGTGAGAGTCCAGGAAAAGAGAAGTGGGGCGAGGAAGAAGAACTGTCGAGGGAGGGGGAGAATGTGAATATAGGGGACAAAGTAAGAGACAGCTTAAAATGTAACAAAATAGTGTAGAAAAATCAAAACTATGTAGTGCGTACAGCCTATGGCTCGCACACAAAGAAAATAAATCTAAGTCTAATCTATTGTCGATTTGCAAAATATTTCGTAAAAACTTTCTCCCCCGCTCTGGTAAAAGGTAAAAAAAGGTAAAGTGCTCCCCTGTGCATAGCACCACGCCATGAAGGCGTATAGGGGGTGTGGGGGTAACGCCCCACACTTTCTTGATCCGGTCGTGACTGGGGCTGATGTGATCAGCATCACACCCCTGACCGCCTTTATCCCCCAGGGTTTCCCCCAGGTACCCAAGTTATTCGACGCTGGGTGGGCGCCGGGGCCGCTTTCCATCGTTAGAAAAGTTCCCGGATTTGAACCGGCTGGGGATCGAACCCGGGACCTTTAGCATGGTAGTCAGACGCGTTACCGACTGAGCCACCGCGCCTCCCCCGCTCTGCTGATATTAATGAACAAGGAGAATAAAAACATTGGCGTACACCAAAGAAGCCGATCCAACTACCACATGGAGGAAATCAGCTGTAATCTATCTAGCTGTTGTTCATTTCTAATGACAGACTGATGAAACCAAGCAAATCAAGCGAAATCAAGATAATAATAAATGTTAAAGCAAATAACAGTACACACTAAGTTCACATTGCCCTGCTTCGTAATCGTACTTCAGAATGTTCCTTCTCTTCCGCCGTATCCATATACTTCTGCAGTTGCTACAGGCTATGTAGCTAACTTCCCTCCAAAAATCCAATAACGTTAAGTCTGCTTTCGCTATGTACAGTTTCCCTATTCATCATGAAATCAAACACTTTACTGAAACAGGAACGACTTTTGACAGCGTTAAATAATTTTGTAACGCTGTAACAGCCACACAATGCAAAACGGCTGACTATTTGATGCACGCTCCCTCCCCGCGGGTTGATAATTCGGCTACTGCGCTACAGTGGCCGTTTATTTTCACCAAGAAGCACGAAGCAAAGGCATGCTTAAAACACCCGTTTTGGTCTCAGTTGCCCCCCCCCCCTCCTCCTTTTCTTCCCCTATTGTCGTCGGGGCAATATACCATCAAAATTTCCCTTTCATAAAATAATCTCTCAATTTGCAATGATGTATGGGTTGCATCGACTCCGTCACACGATCTCCAATGGAATTAGTTTGCAACACTACATTTGCTTACACACAGATCGCTGCGTTCACAACATTCCTAAATGATGCAACCTCCCCTCACACGGCGCTCAAGCCAAAACACCCAATCAGCGTCCTCTACGCGACTGCTGCAAAAGCGTCATAGCGAGCGAAACTACCATTCTGTTCCAGCCCCGATCGCGGCCTGGTCTACGCGGGTTGATATCACGGATCGGAGACTTCTCCACTATCTCTCTTGGTGAAGCGGCGTGGGAACACTTGATGTTTCGAAGAAGATAGAGTTCAATAAATAAGTATAATAATGATGATTTGCATTACAGATTTATTTGGGTGTGCACGTGCGAATAGACAGAAGCCGCTACTGGTTTAATGGCAATATTACTTCTCAATAATGGACATTCTTAATAACGGACGCGGACACTGAAAATTAGCTCACCAACGCAAATAAAGCTTCTTGATAATGGACAGCCTGAAAGAATACAGTCGCAATTCCTGGAATTCGACACAATAATGGCCCGTATTTCGAACTAGCGCGCATTGTTTCATGTTACACCGAACGTATTTCTTTTTAAAAGTGCGGACGGTAGACAGTATTTTTTGTGGTTGTCTTGAGAAGTGTGTCATTTTGAATGCAGTAATTTAACAAAGGATTACACTACGTGTACTGTATTTTCTTTTTTGAAATTTGTAATGTATGTAGGTTCACCGTATGTAGTACAGTATTTTGTTCCTTGAATGTAGGGGGAAGAAACATTATGTTCGTTAAGTACGTAATGTAATATGCTTATCCTATTGTGTAACATCCTACACTTTTTTCTGAATAGGGGACACTTCTTAATAACGGACATTTATTTTTTCCCCAGGCCTGTCCGTTATTGAGAAGTTTTACTGTACAACGAAAAATATATCGTTTATACACACAAATACAGGCACATGTTCACCCATTCATACATATAAACAAAAAGGCAGGACAGTTTATATTACACACACCATTAGGCTACACAGACACATACACACACACCTTCTCATTCTTACACACACATTCTCGTTCTTACACACACGCGCATACAAGCTAATACATAACGTTATGCTTAAACGTAGTCCAAAACAGTCTAAATTAATCATAATTCACCTGAAATATTACATATTTTCATTTTCGTTCCTGTGCCTTACTTTCTTCTGTCATCCTGGGGTGTAAGGGGCGGCCTACCTCACTTCCATGTAGTACACCCTGGACTGCATTTTGCAGACGAACGAGGCTCTGGCGACTGGCACTATAGCCAGTATAATTTTGTGTGTGTTGTCCTGTATTTTGTCCTTGTGTGTGCTGAGTTCCCCGTTACAGGCTCAGCTTTTAACCAGTCAGAATGCTTTAGCTAACGACATTAAGTTATTTTAGTTACGGTACAATTTAAGTTTTTTTAGTTACGGTACAATTCTTTTCTTATACAGGGTGTCATTTTAATGGCGCCCACGGATCACAGATTCGTATAGAGGACATCAAAACAAACAACTTTTCTCCGTAACATTTTTCTCGTTGGTGCGTCGATTCGACGCTACAGCCGTTCAAAAAACATTGTTTTGCCGGCTGGATGCTGGCAACCCAACACAACATTTTATCGTATTTGTGACGTCATTTCCTGCGGCAAAACAGCGCACGGCAGGGTTGCAAGGAACATACAAATTTTGTGAAAAATGACAAACTACCAACCACATTATTAGCAAAACGAAGTGAGAAACGCGTCCAGTAGATCGAACATTATAGCCTACCAGCCAGAAGATCGGCAGTCATATCAGCGGTAGGGGGAAGTGGACCAACGATATGAGAAATGAAGTGTCAATATCGGATTTTGTCTCAGCCTACATGTCGAATATCAACAACACTAAATTGTATTGGACTTGCAGCTTACATGTGGCTGTTTACGCCCAGCTACATGTTAAATATTTGCAAATCTCGTTGCAAGGTTGATACCTACAGGTTTGTGTCCAGATGCGTTGTGGTAATTTTGTGCTGATAACGGAAGTATCCGAGGTTCACGTTGTTACATTACGGCTAAAACACGTACAACCACAGTAACAATCTAATGATGAATCAGTAGCGAATATACTGCTCTGTTCACAGTTGCAAACTATTAAATGTGTATCCGGTGCATAGATAAACACAGTCGTCGGAGAGCTTGTATTACTACTACTTATATCCCTGTATTTCCAACCATTTGTGTCACTTCCCTCATAATGCCCTGAATATACATTATATTATGTGTTGCTTACCTTTGGAATTTTGAGTTCTTTCATTTCTATTTTGTCATCTGTTCAGTGTGTCACAGACAACTAGTATCAGAAGGACTAAGTGGATAGACTAAATTGTAGATGACAACTCGGTAACTAGATTTGCAAATATTTGACATGTAAGCTGAGACAAAATTCGATATGACCACTTCCACTTGAATTCTATTTTCTTTCTACCATTTTTCGTATCGTTTGTTTACTTCCCGTTAGGTTACAGAACGTGACAGGCGGGGATACTGACCACTATACTACCGAGGACTGGTTTTAAAATTTTCTGCCACCAGAGGGGTTTGAACCTACGACCATCAGATTGACAATCCTTAACGGTAACCATTACCCTAAGGCACCTCAAATGCCTTTCCCGGTCATTCAAAACCTCTATTCATCAATAGTATTAGGTACATTAAACTATGGAATAGAACTGTGGGGGTTAACGGGGGACAACACAATAATTGGCATACAAACAGAATTTTATAAGAGAGTAATGGGCGTAAGCAGAGGCACGGCCAACTGCGGGATTCTCAAGGAATTGGGCCTGAACAGAGACGCGGTACAAGCACGGATGAGGGTTGTTAAATATTGGATGCGATTATCACAAGAGGACCAAACTACGCTGAGGGGACAATGTTTGGAAATACAGACAAGGGAGGAAAACGTTTACGGCTGGGGTCTGGAAGTGAAAAATATCTTATATAATAGCGGAATGGGTTGGGTATGGGAAGAAGGAGGAAGGGGGGGGCATCTCAACAGAAAATCAATCAGAGACAGGTTACTCGACATAGACAGACAATAAATAATAGCAGACTGCCAAACAAAGACCTCAATTAGGGAACAGCTAAGAGTAAGAGAATGGGGGAAAGCGAAATGTATCCAGGTTGCGGGGAAAAATGAAAGAAGCGCGCTGACATGGTTCAGATTAGGGGGATGGAAACAATTAAGAACGAGAAACGAAGCAGGGGAAACGATATGTCCTTTGTGCGAGGGGGAGGAGACGGACAAGCATATCCTACTGATCTGCCCTTCTACTCGTGACATAAGGGACAAATGGATGAAAAACTTAACAGGGAGGGAGGTGATAGAAGTGGTAGACGACAGAATAGAGATAAAGGGAGCGGGGCAACAAGTGGGGAAATACCTGGGAGAAGTAAGAGAACGGCGGGGGAAAGCTATTAGAGAAGGCAGCGAAATGAGTGATCATGCTCCAGACGAGCCATCTTTATAGTGTAAGTGTGTGTAAAGCAAAATGTATGCGTGTTTTGGTGAGAGTGCAGGAAAAGAGAAGTGGGGAGAGGAGGAAGGAAGAAAGGCTGGAAGAAGAACTGCCGAGGGAGGGGAAGAATGTGTATATAGGGGACAAAGTAAGAGACAGCTTAAAAGAAAACTAAATGTAACAAAATAGTGTAGAAAAATCAAAAATATGTAGTGCGTACAGCCTATGCCTCGCACAAAAAGAAAATAAATCTAATTCTTACAGAACGTGTTTTCTCGTTTTGTTTTACGGTACATAATGTGGCTGATTGTGACTATGTCATTTTTCACAGAATATGTGTGTTCCTGGCAAACCTGGAACGCATCGCTTCACGACGGGATATGACGTCACAAATTCAATTAAATGTTGTGTGTGGTTGCCAGCATTCAGGCAGCAAAACGGGCTTTTTTGAACGACTGTAGCGCCGAAACTACGCACTAACGAGAAAAATGTTACTGAGAAAAGTTGTTTGTTTTGATGTCCTCTATACGTTTCCGTGGTCCGTGGGCAACATTAAAATGACACCCTGTATATGTTTTGGATAAGGTAAGGGGCTGGACCCCGTATAATGTGACGGGTGCATTAAGTGCTGACGCACCCCAAAAAAATTCAAATCAAATCAAATCAAATCAAATCTTCTGTCATCCTGCACTTGCTACTTAGTTTGGAAAATCAAACTTTTAATTTTCATTATTTAATAGATGTAATTTTAAGAGTTTTTTGAAGGTCATAATCGAGGAAGAGGCATGAATTTCAGGTGGCAACTTGTTCCAAAGGTCTGCTGAGGTAACAGTAAAAGAATTCGCATAAAAGTTGGATTTGTGGAGTGGAATGGAGAGCAGAGACCTTTCGCGCGACGTGGCTCTTGGAAAGGGGATACTATAACTTACAAAGTTCTCTTCTCTTTTCGAAAAACCGCTACGATACTCGAAATTCCGAAAAATGACATCCGCTTCGAATTCCTTCTAGAGAATTCACTTGAATCTTTATGTGGTTTTGCTTTCGCTCCCGTCTAGATATTATCAATAGTTCAATAGGTACGAAACTATTGGGAATATCTAGACAACAACGAAACCAAACCACACGAAGATTCAAGTGAATTCTCTAGAACGAATTCTAAGTAGATGTAATTTTACAGATTTTGGAATATCAGCGTTTTTTTTCCGAAAGGAGAAGAAATTTCGCTGGCGACGGCCATAGGTCCAGCCAAGCAACAGACCGATGCGACATGGTGCACGCCGATGAGAAAACGGGACAGTCTGTGCGACTGCATTGATTACTGAGGGTTCGCATAGAAGTGACACGTCTCGGTTCAGTCTTATTTTTCAGACGCTTAAGTGTATCCTATTTTATGCACTTTATTTCTTCCAATCTTCAGTTTATGCCCAAACAACGCATAGCTGTATTTAAACTCGCCATGCGTCGACATGAAAACTCCGAAATCTGTGCTTGAAATAATTGCAGCTGTGTTTATCTGTGAAGGTAATATCCTCTGGTGTTTCATTGTGATTGTTTTTTCCCCGCTCGTCTTTCAACCATCTTGAAGCATTGAAAAGACAATTTGGAGGAGAGCGAGGTAGCTGCGGTTGTCGGGCTGGCTCCATTTGTCTTCAGTTGCAGCCTCAGCGGAGCGACTTTCCGACACCTCGTGTAATTTATTGAAGCGAAAGTGGATCAGGTGTAAATCCGAACAAGAAAGCTCGATATTGTTGGGAAGCTGAAGTGAAATCTCAGGTTGCTTATAAATAAATATTAAGTATAGAAAAATCAGTACAATGTGACGAAAACGTTTCCTAATTACGAGGGAACGGATTTTAAGGTGCAGCACCTTTCCAAAAATATAGCTGTTTTCATACCGATCATTTGAGATATGTATTTTAGGACATGAAATCAAGTAAAATGAACACTCTTTGGTGCATCTTTTCGTGAGATTAGCACATATATCCCCATTTTACCTCTCTTTCATGCTTGAGCACCCTTTTCCATCCTTTTCTTTCACGTTTTGTTAAAAAATTGAAAAGAAAAATAAATTATTTTCATTCTTCTTGAGCAGCTACATAAAATCGTATAGTCTCATTTTGTAGAGCAAAACGAGAGCTATAATATGGTATAATATAACCATTGCAGCTCCAATGGTTCCTAACATAATGTAGGAGGAGGATGGAAGTCGCTGAGTTCAAAGCGTCAGCGATTTACATTCAAGAACAGAAATGTTGAGCGTAATCCAGTGTAAGAAGTTGATTGAAACCCAGTACATGCCACATTAACTTCCTAAATACAGGTTACTTCATGGAATTATTACTAATTATGTTATTTGCTACAGTATTGAATAAGAATAGTTAATGTAACTGGTTTAGACTTGAATAAAGGCACTTTATCAGCACTTCTTTTTCTCACCTTTTTGAAAATAATTTCAGAACCTTTTCTTCCTTTCCCCGACCATAATCTTGCACCTTAAAATCCGTTCCCTACTAATTACTAATTAGAGTGCCAGCAAATCAGCAATGCTAAGAGACATTCACCTAGTGTGTAACTTTCTGTACTATTTTTTTCGTTCTGCACATCTGCCTGCGGGCGGCCAAGTGCATTAAGTGCTCGACTCTCGATATAGACACAGAATGTTCCTGGTTTGTATTCAGTCTACGCCTGGCTAAATTTTGGTGAGTGTTCCTTTCATCTGTTTCATGTAATCATAAATCATCTTCATCTCCGCGAATAGCCAATAGTGGCAGAAAAGTTACGGAAATTATGGGAATTCAAATTTTATTCTTGAGCAGTCGTAATTCTGAGAGCCTCTCTTGCGCTTGAAGTTAGAATTTATGAACAATTGAGATCCGAGCATTGAAGCCCACCACCGATGTTATTTGGCTTCGTAGAGCGTGGTGTACATACACACACGCTCGCACGCGCATATATACACTGCAACCTTTCGTATAAGATATACAAGAGGCCAGGTTAACATCCCCCTTAAATCTGGATACTCGATAAAGTTTAGGACACCCAAATGTCAACCTCTCTTACAAGCAATACAAACTTGACTGCAATATTGCAAACTAACGAGGCTCTGGCGGCTGCACCTGCAGCCAGAATAATCTTCTGTGGGAATTGTATGTCGCCCGTATGTGTTTGTGCTTGTCGCTTCATCCTATCACCACCTTTCCTCTCCTACGTCGCGATTATCCAAAGAGCAGCGGCGGCGTCAGGATTAATCATCTAGGAGTGCTGAGGGACTGCGGACAGAAATTTAGGGATTGCGATGCTGATAGTAAAGAAAACATGAGACACGCATGCAACCTTTGAAAACTTGGGGAGCAAGGTGCCAAAACGGAGGGAGCAGCCTGTTCCTCCCCCTTGCCCTCTCCCTGGACATCCATGATGATATGTATTAGGTATTACATTCCAAGAAAGTGGTCGTAGAGTGTAAACATTCAGATGCACGTTGCAGTGTTATTGAGCTATGTAGTGAAATACAAAATGAAATTACCCTTGCATTTAAAAATTCAATTTTTGAACCTTTTCAATGTAACCAATGGAGGTACAAAATACATAATACATGGTACGGGCGTGCGCACGAAGGAAAGAGGGGCAATCCCCTCCTTAATCATAAACATCCGCAGATTTTTTCCACAGAGGCGCAAGCAATATTTTATTTTTCTCTGAGAGGTAAACGAGGCATATTGCTCCGATAATAGTGATGCTCCATTATAAAACACCACTTAAATTTGTAATTATTATGTTCCTGGATCCCCATTATAATAATTAATGTAAATTACTGTGACTGAAATCAAATTACACGTGAGAAATATGTACTTTTACGTTGACATTCGTTTTCTATAGTTGTCTTGTAATCAAGGGGTCCCGGGTTCGATACCAGGTGGAGGCACATAGTTTTTTCGGATCCCACTTTAAACTGTAGTTCCAGTCCCGATTAGCCTTACTGTGCATAAAGTGGACTTAAAACACGAAATCAATCAATGAATCGTTTTCTAAAGGAATGTTGTGGTCGTCCTTGCCCCTATATTATTATGCTTTCTCCTAGAAATTTAGTGTAGAGAAATCTTATCGTCGTTATTAAACGATATTTTGCTCTTAAAGAAAGTGAAGCATTTTCAATCTGATAAAAGTTCAAAGGAACTAAAGGGGGAGGGTTCATTATTTCCTATGAAATTGAAGTATTATTCCGCTTCGTGGGCACACGCCTCTGTTTCATACCCATCGGTACAATAAAATAGTTAGATGAAATTAGGTTTTCTTACCTAACTGAACTTTCATCAATACTCCCCCCCCCTCCTTAATCAGAGTGTCTGCGCACGCCTATGGTACATAGTAAAGTAAGTATACCTTCCGTCTGCCACTTCAGGACAAAACGCGAAGAACACAGCAAGTTCGCCTTCGTTAAAATCCCTTCTGCCGCACTATCCCAGACCCCAAAAACGAACTGTAAAATCTATTCCTGAACACTGGGCCTCTTCCCAACAGTTTTTGAAAAATCTTGAAATTGGTCGTTTACCAGACATGTTAACATGTTACATGTTACATAGAACATATTAACAAGAAACGACATCTTGAAAGCAGCTGCAATTTTTGCTCCAGCGTGAGGAAGAACAGGTAGGTGGAAAATAAAGTAGTTTATCAACAGTGAAAAAAAAAAAAACTTAACTCACATTAAGCTATAGGCAATTATATAAAACCACAAACAGACCACTTGAAGAAACAAAAGAAGAGAAATTCATAACAACGAACGAAAGGAAAAAAAACGGCCATTGATTTTTAGAGAGGCTTCCGACAGTACAGGAAAGTATGTATTGTACATCGTATCGGCATCTCTTTCAGTACTTGCCTGTTGCATACAATAATAAGAAAGGAGGAGATACCAAATACGAAACACCTAATTATACTGGATAGTTCATCATCCCAGTACCCATATAACCTATTATTATATTCCTACAAAATATATATATATATATATATATATATATATATATTTGCTTATGTTTGTTTATCATCTATTTGTATTTTATATATACTCTTTCTCTTATTATATTATATATACTCAACAAACTTATAAAGAACCAACATGAAAGTTCATACGTCTTGGTTTTCATAAAGGTACCAAGACTCAAGTTTCACTTATACTCGTCTTATTCTATTCTCAATCATAAGAAGAGGAGACGACAGTGGAATCCTTCTAACCCACTCCTAAAGTAATATCCCTTCTTACCAGGACACGAACGTAAAAACCGCACTCAGTTTTTTGAAGAATGAAGATCTAAGCAAAAAAGAAAGAAGAGACTGAGTGAGAGGGTGAATATAGAGCGAGTGGTGAGTGGAGGCGGAGGATCCCACCTTCGTGTCCCTTCCTTTAAAATAATAACGGTCTTACTTCAGTACCTAACGCTCAATATGACATGACATAATATGACACTCTAAGGGTTAGTGTTTTCAGTTGAACGTAGGGGGTGCTGAAGGGGGCGCGGAAGAAAAAAAAGAGGTGCGCAAGCACACCCTCGCGCCCCCTTGGCGCCGCCCCTTCCAAAGAGTGACAGAAAACCGACGAAAAACAACAGAGTAAATAAATTCACGAAAAATTAAAGCCCAAAGGTTGTTTTAAGTCCTCTTCATGTTCAATTAAAAATAAAGTTTAACTCTATTAGGAAGCAGTTGTTATTCACCCCAGTTGGTATCCCACTGTTAGTTTTAAGCTGTTCGGGAAAAAGGACTTAAGGTAAAAAAAAAAAAAATGCAATTTTACCTCAGACAGTTTTTATGCTTATACTTTTAACCTTCCGGCTTATTTCTGTCACATGAGTACTCGCGCGTACTCACTATTTTCAGTCCTACAATTGTAATTCTTCAATAAAGTAGTTTTTTTTTATTTTCTTAATATTTATTAATGCTTACTACACTAATTCTATCAGTCATGAATACTAGTAACCATTGAATAAAATAAAAAGGTGAAACAAAATATTCTCTAAAAACACTAAAAAAGATATTTCTAATTTCTATTGAAGTACAACAGAGACACATTCACTGCTTCATTCTTCTGTTGCAACTAAACGAGTGACTAATAAAACCAAAAACCACATGTTTAGCAGTAACTATGAGCAAGGACCAACAAACGAATAGATTGATGGAATCCATTGTTGGTGACCAAGCTTTTCATTTTACTTTTAAAAATTATACATTGTTGTAGTTTTTACAACAGCGCGAGTGTCGGAAGGAAGCAAACATTACAGACATGATATAAATATTGGATCATCACTGTTTAGAATTTTTACTCATGCCCAATACAAAATTATACTTATATTTTCTATGCTTGATTCAATGATACTTAAAAGAAATCAACAGAAAATTACAGTTTGTGACTTACGTGCCTTTTCCGGAACACCCTAGAATTGTACTAATCCCAGGGCCGTGAAATTTGGCGGGTGGCAGAAGTTCGCGCTGTTGTCACGTGTTTTCGGAGGTTTAAGAGAATGAAAGATCTCGTTGTAGAGTTGGTCTTTGTAATCCATGTGATACAAACTGAGAGTATTTGCTAGAAAGGTCATGGGTGACACAAAAGTGTCCCAGAGAGAAGTCGGTCTGACGCCGGAACTAGGCAACGCAGCCCGGTTGACGTTGCCACACATTGCGCGGGAACCAGCGACTTTTGTCCCGCCCTCGCTTTGCTTCTCCCACATGTGGCACCAGCGGAATTCTGCCCAGCCGCCTACTTCATGGCCGTGCGTTTAGAAAAACTGAGGAAACTAAAACAAGACGATGTTGCCGGTTTCGTATGGAATCTCTAGAATGCCAAGTTATTGTTTCGCCCGTTTATGAGCTGGTGAAGAAACAAGACTAGGTTGCGCACTTCCAAGGTCGAGCCATAACATGGCTTGTATGAGTATTTTTATTTGTATTTTCCTTTTGCGACCTGTACGCTGTACGCACTGCATAAATTTTACACACACGTACTCTTTCCTTACAGTCATGTATTAATATTGTACCCTCTTTACGTTAATATACAGATACTCTTAGCAGTTGATCAGATATAAGAAAACTAGACAAATAAGTATAGTTTAGCAATGAAATAAAGTTATGTGTCTGGTTCCTTTAATGTCCAGTCTCTATATACCTCTATTCCAATCTTTCACTTCCCACACAAACTCCCCCCTTGCACTATTTCTCGGGCTGCCTTTTACACTCCGATTCTCCCCTCTTCTTTATGTGATAAGGGGTGTTTACGCTTTACGTTCCCGGTTTGAGCATGATCACTAATTTCGCTGCCTTCTCTAATAGCTTTCCCCCGCCGTTCTCTTATTTCCCCCAGGTATTTCCCCACTTGTTGTCCCTTTCTTCTGTCTTTATTCTATCGTTTACCACTTCTATCACCTCCCTCGCTGTTAAGTTTTTCAGAAACTTGTCCCTTAGGTCACGTGTAGAAGGGCAGTTTAGGGGGGATATGCTCGTCCGTCTTCTCTCCATCGCACATAGAACATATCGTTTCCCCTTCTTAGTTTATCTTCCTTAATTTTTTCCATCCCCCTAGTCTGAACCATGCCAGCGCGCCTCTTTCCTTTTTTCCCACATTAATATATTTCATTAATATATTTCGCTTTCCCCCATTCTCTTACTGTTAACTGTTCCCTGATTGAGAACTTCGTTTGGCAGTCTGCTGTTATTTCTTGTCTGTATGAAAGCAGCTTATGTACGCTCTTCTTTGTTGGCGCATACTGTAAATGAACTTGCTAATTATCAAGGACTTACCAATTTCAAAAGCTGCGAGTGGGTTGAGTATATGTGTGTTAAGCCTCTTGTCCGTCAGGAACGCTGTTACTCGCTGCTTGATTGGATTTTATCGGAATATATTTTCCGCTTCTGTTCATTTTAAAACTGATTTACCTTGAGTGTTTAATATTGTGTCCGTGTGTGTGAGTAGGAAGTGACAGGACGAGGAAAACTATAATATAAAATATTGAGAGGGCAGAATGAATGGGGCATCCGCCCCCTCACCTCCTGCCTGCTCATCTAGCTCCGTTTGACTACAGCGAGAATGAAATTATTGTCTCTGCAATGAAAAATCTTTAGCGAGATTGTCAAACTTTAGTGAATCTAATTCACATAAAAATAGGCGAATCGAGATGAGACCGGGTTGGATACTCGGTGGAGGCACATAGTCGATCGGATCCCACTTTAAACTGTAGGTCCAGTCCCGATTAGCCTATGTATGCATAGAGTGAACTTAAAAGAAATGTTAGCTGTGATTCGTACAAATGTTTCTTACTGCTGTGATGATGTCACCAGAAAAAATATGCCAATACTACAAGAATGTTACGTCCGTAATATTTTCATTATGTAATTAGGAAATTCTTTTAATGTCCAATTTATGGGGGTTGTTCCTGAGTAAACAAAAAATAATCGATCAGGCAATTCGATTATCGATGGCGGGAAAAGAACTTCCGGTTTGACCAAATTCCCAATGTAAACAAGTGGGATACAGATTATCTTTGAGCTTATTTTGTTACAAAAGATCCCATACCGACTGGATCGCTTGAAATTTGAAAGCGATAGAGATAAACGAAATTATCTGGAAAAAATTGGGAAATTCCCGGATTAATGAAGAATAAATACAAGACTCCAAAGTATAACCACATACTTGTCTGTGGTATAACTGTGTAAAATACATGTCAGTACTGAAGTAAAACCATAGGTTTCATATGATTCGTTTGAAGAATATACGAGCTCAAAGTTTGAAAATGATACGTCCGTAAGTATGAAATTACCCTAGGCCAGCTTTAGACGCAAGCATTTTCCTTAACGTATATGCCAGGACGAAAATGCTACAGTGTTAAGTCGAAAATCTTATGGCATTTGGCATTTCAGATACCATGTCATATTTCATTGCATTTCTCAGGGATAGTATCAATCCTATCCTATCCTAATCCATAACCAATCAGAAGCGAGATCTAGGTCACGAGGGCAGATGTAATGGCGGCCAAGTGAGATGTAAACAATGTATCACTCTACATTCTCAAGCGCCGATAACTATTCCATCGAGAGTAATAACATTTCTTATTAAAAGGTGTTAAGTACAAATCAATGGCGCTGCTTGAAAACATACTTTATAGCGTGTACGTATGGAAGACTATTTTAATTGTTTCAATAGTAAACGCCGTGCACTAACCATAGATGGTGTAAGTTTGCCACGACCCAAGTTATATCGTAGCAAAATATTATTATTTTGTTTAATTTATGTACATGTTCGTTTGAATAAGTGTTATCACTCGTATAGGAGGGCCTGTATTGTCATTGAAGAAATCTAGTGTGCATGCTGACAACTCCGTAAAAATAAGCGAGTTGGTAACAATGAAAAGAGATTCAGATTCTTTTTCTTGCATTTTGGCGAAGCAAAAAAAATGAAAGATGACTTTAATGTAAGTCTAAGTTTGTGTTATTGCAAGTTCTTTTGTGAGTAATATTGTCACTATTTTACGGCTTATAATCTGTTGGAAATAGCAGAGCTGGAATTTAATTAAAAGATTGGCCTCTGTAAGGGTTGTGTAAACTAAGTATCTCCGTGGAAGTGTCTTTTAAACGTGTTGAGTCACGTGTGTTGTTAACTAGTTGCTAGTTAAATATATTACTCTTAATAAAGCGTTAATTATGCGATATTAAGACTGTTACTTAAACCCAGCAAGCCTTGGGTGTAGAAGAGTTCTCATACTCATAGCCGGGGACGTAGCAACTTGGTGTGCCTTTCGTGCTGTATATATTGGGCATTGCAATCGTAAAAGTTAACCGGGATGTTACATCAAATGTTTCCGTGTAAAGTACTGTTCGCTACAAGATTTTTGGAAGCAGTTACATAACATTTATGCTAGCAAAATTGTTAAAGGAAATGCTCCCGTCCAAAGCGGGCCCTGTAGACTATTCCATTACTTTGACGTACAGTGTGATCCATGAGTATTACCGTGCAAATTGTCCATCACCATGTTCGTGCACTTTATTTGACCCAATAAGAGCTTCAAGAATTAAAAGAAAACTCAAAAGAAGCTGTTGACAACTTCTGCACCAGCATACATAAAAATCTATAGCTTAAAAACACATAGAATGCAAGAGAAAAATTAATGAAAATAGTCAGGGACAATTTGCCGAGCAATACTAGTGGATCCCACTGTACGTAACACGTGACTAGAACCTTGACATTTTTCACTCAGCATAATTATACCCCGGGGTGAGCGAAGCTGAGATTGAAATCCCACCCCCTTTGGCTTGATTTCTGGTCGGCGAACGATTGAGGTGAAATTGTTCCTTGTAGACCTGGTGGTCTGCCGTCATCTCGCAAGCAGTCG
Source organism: Lepisma saccharinum (assembly GCF_977018435.1). Taxonomy (NCBI): domain Eukaryota; kingdom Metazoa; phylum Arthropoda; class Insecta; order Zygentoma; family Lepismatidae; genus Lepisma; species Lepisma saccharinum. Next base: position 2,440,673 of record NC_139232.1, read on the forward strand.
TGACCCCGCAGCATTTGATCTGCAGAGAAAGTTCACGAGAAATGGCGTTCTGATTGATTACAGCCTCCAGAGCTCCAGACGTATTGAGACGAAGGAGACGTTCTATAGTCTGGAGGCTAAAGTCACAATTTTGACTAATCTGTTCATTTTACATGTAAAACTATGAAATTTGGCATTTTTGTAACTTATGGTGATTTTATTGAATTAATTAATTTATTTAATTTTTTGAGTGCATCGGCGCATATGGCCATTTTGCACCCTTCAATGTATACGTGGAAATATACCCTCATCTAAAATCATTTGCCGGCCGCCGTGGTTATAACAGCGCGCAGCGACGCCAGGGTTCCGGGTTCGAATCCCGGCTTGGGCATTGGTGTTTGGCCTTCATCAATTTCATCATATCATCACTCATCCTCATCTTCGCGATTAGCTAAATGTGGCAGAAGAGCGAAGTAAAATAAACCATTCAATCAATCTGAGAGTTTAGAAAAAAGGCGTAAAAAGGCCCTGCAGGACGATTGTAAAGGGACCAGCACGGTAATAAAGATAACACATTAGAAAGGTAAGGATAAACTCAAAATTTCCTCACAGACAGTGCAAAAGGCTTGCTCTTCTCCAAAAACATTTGGGGAGACACTATCGTCATCTCCAAACAGAAATGATAAACAGTTGGGAAGATTAAAACTCAGTCTCAAGAAAATAAAATCGGCACATTCAACAAGAATATGCCGAATACTTTAAATTACATTACAAAGACGACACTTTGAAGGGCCAAGCCCTTGCAGCAATGACCGCGGGTGAGACGGCTGTATTGAGCCAAGTCAGAATGACATCTAGACTGGAGGGACGGTACGAGAACTCCAAGGATGAACGGTGGGCTTGATAGCGCCGATATATAGCTTCCCATTACCTCATCCTACTCTTCCTGCCAATCGAGACCGACGCTTTCCCTTCGAGACAGACGAGAACGAGACAGGCACAGTGGGACCACGAGCAAAAGAACCTGCGCCGACCCGCGACTCTTGTGCACCGTAGTACTCCTGCGTGGAAGGGAGTGGCAGAGTGGAGCATGCTTCCTTATGGCCCGAGTTGAACGGATGAAAGGTCCGCGAAGGACTTTGGACGAAGGTTGTTTTGTTTGTGGTCGCTCTATACGAATTAACTTGGGGAGGGGTACCGGGGATCCCCCCTCCCACAAAGAAATTATCCCCGGCAAAATAAAATCATTTTTCTCTCTGCCAGGGATGTTCTTATCCTCCCCCCTAAGAAAATAGAATTGAAAGCTTAGTACACCATTTTTTAACTATGTAATAAACACAATTGAAGAATCATTCTGTCTATTAATGGTCCAGCCACTTGTCATGTACCGCTTCGTGGAACTCGCACACAATCTTGATATTTGTCCTGTCATTGACCACAACCCGCTTCCTCTTGGAGGTGTTGATGACATACATACGCTAAAGATTTCCCTGCCGAAAAGTATGCAGCCTTGTAGATTAAAGGAAGGACACACCATTCACCAACCTCACAGAGCCGATACAACAGAGTGTTTATTGTGTTCCGCAGGCTATTTTCCACTTAAGTTTTCATGGCATAGTGATGATGTTTTATACATATAAATGTACGTAAGAAACATGTGCGGTAGCTCTTTTTGTGTATGTGTTTGGGTTTTCTTGGGGTGTACATATACTGTTTCTACATTACGTTTAAATTTTGTCATACGATTTAATGACCTCGGTTAGAACCAATGTTGTAAGGTCCTTAGAACAGCAAGGCAAGAGTTTAGTTAACTAACTAATAACAAGAGACCGGATTTTAAAGGGAAGTCCTTTTATAATTTTTAACACGGATCATGGAATAAATAATAAGTTAATAACAGTGTTGATAATTATCTTCCACCAACAAAATTACATGGTTTTGACTGATCTTTTTTCCCTTCTTCAGCCCACATTCCTTTTTTTTACCTTTTTTAAAACATTTTCCTTTCTGGCCCGTTTATTGACTAGTTCTTCAGCCTACATTCCCTTTTTCGCCTTTAAAAAAAATCTTTCTTGATCCCTTTATTGACAAGCTATCAAATATTTTGAACGACTGTATTTTTGCTGAACAAAACATTATACAATTGTCTTATTTGGTGCAGCTTAGAAGAAAGAAAGAACAAGCGCCTTCCACCTTCCCATCCCTCCAATGGTGTTGGGAGTTGCAGCGATTGTTGAAACAATGCGATCTGTGCTTATGCAGCAATAAATGCATTGTAAGCGGCACGCCTGTTGGGCTGAAAGTGTACTAATCTGCTAGATTTAGACTTTTTTAACTTAACTGTGAAACAGTGACGACAGTATACAGTGAAATGGCGAAGCGAATGCTGTAAGCTGTTGCAAGGAAGATTTCATCGAAACAGATGGTAAGATTATTCGCTGTACTTTACCTTCAAAAAACGAAATGAAAAGGACTGTAGTTTCTTTTTGCACTATACTAAAAAGACTATTTTAAATGAAAGCACAATATATACCATTCATATATAAAAAAGGATACATTAATACGAAATTTATATATATGAATGGTATATACAGGGTGACTGGTAATTAGATGTATTCCTTGAAAGGGGTTAAAGTAGAGACAGTTTGCAATAAATTTGACCATATGATACCCCGTCCGGAAATTAGTAGTTTTCAAGATAATCGAATTTCTATTTTTTTTTAAAAAAAATGACAATTTTCCACATAAAAATATGAATTCAGAAAAAACTGCTCATTGAATGGAACTTATTTCAGCGTTTTCTGATAGCTATCAAATAAGTGGTTCGTTGAGAAAAAAGTTTTTACCAAATAACAATCACATGTAAGTAACGGGTGGGTCTAAACTTACAAGTGATGATAAGAAAATGCACTCTTAGTTTACTTGGCAACGTATTAATAATAAAAATGGTATGACACGAAGCGTACAAATTACTTAAATTACTTCCTTGTGACATCTCCTATCCAACAAGGTACAAATGTTGCTAACATACACATTTGTGTACAAGAAATAATACTTCATTCATCTTCATGTGAATCGAATCAATGAACAATACAATTAAAGAACATTACACGTCTTGCTCAAAGTGGGCATCTCCGTTACGAATGCAGGCACGCAGGTTTTTACGGACATTTGTTCTCTTAACTCGTGATGTGATGGTGTCCTTGATGTGTTGACCAGCTGTTAAGATCCTCTCCCTGAGCTCTTCTTGCGAGTTTACCGGTGTCTTGTCATGTGGCTCAAAATGTAAAAGTCGCAAGGCTTCAAATCGATCGGGGGATCGAGCTGGGCAGTCATCATGCTGATAAATCATGTCACGTCTTGTAGCTAGAGGCACATCCTCCAACAACATTGCCATCCCGCTCCTCAAAAAATGTTAATAAGTGATGCCATTTAAGATTTGGGGCAGGAAAAATGTCTCGATCAAATGATTGTTGATTACGCCCATCCATACTTCTGCCTGGGCGTGCGACAGTGGCTGGATGAAAATTACCCAAAGAAATGGATTGGCCGAGGCGGCCCGATTCCCTGGCCAGCTCGATCCCCCGATTTGAAGCTTTTCGACTTTTACATTTGGAGCCACATGACAAGACACCGGTAAACTCGCAAGAAGAGCTCAGGGAGAGGATCTTAACAGCTGGTCAACACATCAAGGACACCATCACATCACGAGTTAAGAGACCAAATGTCCGTAAACACCTGCGTGCCTGCATTCGTAACGGAGGTGCCCACTTTGAGCAAGACGTGTAATGTTCTTTAATTGTATTGTTCATTGATTCCATTCACATGAAGGTGAATGAAGTATTATTTATTGTACACAAATGTGAATGTTAGCAACATTTGTACCTTGTTGGATAGCAGATGTCACAAGGAAATAATTTACGTAATTTGTACGCTTCGTGTCATACCATTTTTGTTATTAATACGTTGCCAAGTAAACTAAGAGTGCATTTTTTTATCATCACTTGTAAGTTTAGACCCACCCGTTACTTACATGTGATTGTTATTTGGGAAAAACTTTTTTTTTCAACGAACCACATATTTGTTAGCTATCAGAAATCACTGAAATAAGTTCCATACAATGAGCAGTTTTTTCTGAATTCATATTTTTATGTGGAAAATTGTCATTTTTTTAAAAAAAAACAATAGAAACTCGATTATCTCGAAAACTACTAATTTTCGGACGGGGTATCATATGGTTAGATTTATTGCAAATTGTCTCTACTTTAACCCCTTTCAAGGAATACATCTAATTACCAGTCACCCTGTATATTGCGCTTTCATTTAAAATAGTATATTTAGTGGAGTGCAAAAAACTAGTCCATTTTTCCCTTTTGGCAATAATTTTCCCCTTTTTTGCCTACTTAGAGGAAAATTTTTCCCTTTAAAATCCGGTCTCTACTAATAACACATGCAAATTTGCGTACCCCCAAAAAAATACCTCTCGAAATGAAATCATATATACGCCACTGAGTGGGTATCCCCCCCAAAAAAAGAAAAGAGCTTCATTCGCACAGTGGAGAAGCACTACAATTCAGACGAGAACGAGATATTGATACCAAGCATACTTTTCCGCATCAGGCAGATTTTTTAAGCAACCATAATTCCTTCACTGCTTGCTTGATTGATTGAGTTGGTGTTTTAAGTCCACTTTGTGCACAGTAAGGCTAATCGGGACTGGACCTACAGTTTAAAATGGGATCCGAACCACCATGTGTCTCCACCTGATATCGAACCGGGGACCCCTTGATTACAAGGCGACGACGCCACCACTGCGCCAACGGGGAGGCCTATTTGCTGCCAACGAACAAGCAAAGAACATCATCGCTATCACGTTGAAGACCTGATCTACGAATCAGAGAGATTTATTTGTTCCCGTGATCCTCAACTTGCAAATGACCATGTTTCCCTATAGCAGAGGCATGTACCTACATTGATGGCGATCTTTCCATAAAAAGCGACCTCGTCGTTTGCACACACGCATTAAAGCAGACGATATGAAGGTTCTTTGCCGTCAAAGAGCAGCTCCCCGCCCTTTCAATGGCATCTGATACTGTGTCGCAGCATTCCCAGGCATCGAGGTCGCTGGCCGATATACATGCTATCTTTCACTGGGCCGATTGATTACTTTGATCGCAAGATACCGCCGCCTCCACATTACACGGGGTCGGTGACGTGTGGCACAAAGTCAGCCAGGCAGGCTGCACAATCAATGCCAAAATTCACGAGGAGCGGAAAAACAAAGGAAATGGGTCACGCGACTTAAATATAAAGCAACGGAGAATGTTGTAGCGTAGCCGATGATAATATAAATAGAACTTCGATCATTAAAGGGGCTACATACGGCATTATCTTTAAGCTCGCTTCAACGTGTTCGTCTAACATTATCGTTACAATCAAACATGTATTTATTACCTACCTTCAATAGAGAAATTTTCTGAAATTATAGAAGATTACTCGTAAACTTATGCAGGTAGCATAATGTAATGAATAATAACAATTGTAATAGCAAACACAATTATAACCTAATTATAACATGTATTTGTAAACTCATTTTTCGACAGAAATTTACTAAAACATGATTATCTTAAATGTACTACAGTGGACAATTTATAGATACATAACATAACCTGTGACACAACAGCCCTTGATGAACAAGACTGCCGGTCTCACTCCCACATGCCTTAGCAGAGGTGAGAGATCATCCAAACATTTACGGGACGTGTGGTTAGCACGACGAACCCACAGTCGTTGTTGTAGGTTTTCCATGTCCGGGTTGCGGTACTCGTTCTTAGCTGCTCCCCAATTTTCTCACGATGGTGAGCGGCCACCGGTCCCATACAAAGGACGAAATCTCAGGAGAAAAGTTGTTGCGCTTCCCCGAGGAGACTCCAACCTACGCGCGTCCCGTAGCCTGAGCCCAAAGCCTGCATGCTCCATCTAAATATACAATAAACAATTTCATTGCAAATGCTTACATTCATGCTGTATAGACTAGTTTTGTTTTGGTGCCTCTCTGATGACGTAGTGATACCGTCATCGTCTTGTAATCAAGAGGCCCCGAGTTCAATAGCCGGTGAAGGTGCATGGTGGTTCGCATCCCACTTCAAACTGTGGCTCCAGTCCGTATTAACCGAACTTATCATAGAGTGGACTTTGAACAAAATATTTAAGAAAAACTAGTTCGGTTATGTTTTATATTAAAAGACTGAAATCGACTTTTTGTTGTAAACTTTTATGAAGAGCACATTCTGAATAATGGAGAACCTTTATGATTTTCTGTTACATGATATTTAAAGTGACAAAGACACTGCTACCTAAAATTCCAGTTATTGTCTTGCACAAAAAGTACCTGTTGCAATAATTCTCTTCTACTGGTAAGAACTTTAATCGCCATTCAGCTTCATCTTCACAGTGAGTCTAAAGACTCAACGTAAAAATAAGGCAAAGCAGAGAAACACAATTTCCTACTGGGTGCCTAAGAATAGATTGCACTAGATCATTTCGTGCGGAGGAAGAAGCATGAATTACGAACGGTACACGTGAGAAAAGGGTCTTCCTTGTGCCTAATTGAGCACGTGGAAGTTGGAGGCTGAACCATCCCGCTTGAAATTACAGCCTAGTGCCCGGTAGTAGCAGATTACGCGCCATGAATTACGATTCGCAATTAGCAACCAACGTGTGTAGGAAATGAACATGTGTTTTGCTCGGTTCTGAACTCTCCTTCAGTGCGTTCTTGCGTCATCCTCGCATTTCCGAATTGGAAAGCCTATAGTTAGGCCAGTGTGCGAATTAACGGGAGGATGCCGCGGATTCCCTCCCCCCATAAAAATTGTTAACCACAGTAGAAAAAAAATATTCTAATCCCTGCCAGGGGTGTTTTTATTAAGGTTGTTGAAGATCCAGGGGGACATAAATTCTAATGGCTTCTATTTGGTTCCGTAACAGGACCGAGACCTTTTTTCAGGCACAATTGAAATTCGGTCCAAGATGCGCGTTGTTTCATTTCAATACGGAGCTTGGACCGTATTTAAACTGATCTGGAAAATGGTTCCTGGACCGTATTTAAAATGATCTGGTAAAAAGGTTCCTGGACCGAATTGAAATATTTTACAGATAAAAAAGTTCTTCACGGTCCAGAACCAATTTACGCTTGCTAATTTTCTCTCCTGGACCGGAAGTGAATGTATTTAAAATTCCTGGACCCTTAACAACCCTGGAAAGCATATAGCAGGCTATGTCATTTCTTACTATGAAACAAACACCACTAAAAAATCATTTGGGGGAAACACCATCCTACTTCGCGTCTGGAGTTCTATTTTTAAATAGCTCATTGTTTATTTGTTTATTGTCTCCGGGTGCAGAAGTTTTACTTAATGCTCCAAGAGTAACGCCGTTGCTATGTCCACTCTCAAACTTCAAAAGTCTACAGCCATGGCAAGATGAGCTGATTTCGTCAGCTTTATTCGTTCAAGGTAGATCATATTTCTCGCCGCACACCGTGATTGAGTTGAACGCGCAATAGATATTCGCTCAAGTTTTCTTGGCGTTAGTACAGTAGACTCGCGATTTACCGAGTCCCAATTAACCGAGGCTCCGGGTTAACCAAGGGAGTGGTTGGACAACATCGCGCTTCATAACGCACCTCCTGTTTGTTTATGGAGTCAAGTCACCGTCCGTGCTGCACGTGTTAGTTACATTGTTGGTGTATCCGATTGTTACGGTGGTGTTTAAGTCTGTGTACGCCTATTCTAAGCGGAAAAAGTAATCTTCTCATTTATGTTGTACTAGTAATAAATAATTACTATACAGTTTTAAGTGATGTTTCGTCATTTACGACCTATTAGCACATTATCTCCGTATTATCCGAGTTTTTCCGTATCCGAGGTAGTCTCGGTCCCAATTAGCTCGGATAATCGCGAGTCTACTGTAGTTCAATAACTCTTTTTGTGCAGGGATTTGTGTTGTGTTAGAATGTAAATGTACTGTTTCTAAATTACGTCTAAATGTTATTATGAGATTTAATGTTCTATATATTTAGAACTGGAAGGTAATAGTACAGTTTACAAGCTGGTAACATTGCAAATATGCATACCGAAAAGAAACCTCCACTCCCCCGGAAATGAAATCGCAAATATAGTACTGAGGGGGCATCCAGAAAAGCAAGATAGCTTAATCCGCACATTTGTTCCTAATTATTAGTTGTTTCCCCATTTTCCCTTCTTTCCCTTTGTTTCTGTCTGTCTCTCTATCTCCTTCGGTTTAATTAATTTTCCTTCTAATTTCTCATCGGAGATTCGCACAGGCCACGGGGGCACAGGCACACCTTCCCCCCGTATTAAGAGATGAATGCGGAAGCAAGTATTCCGTCCCTGATAATAAGTTCGCTTCGAATTCAATTCAAAGCTATCGTTTGTACTGTTCCGAAATTGAATATTTTTTTTTTATGCGGATATCTTAATTGGATGAAACTGCAAAAAGGAGGAATTCTTTTGACTCTTTGGAAATTAGTTCCGTCGCATTCGATTAGGTTGTTTTTTCTTCTTTCCTTTCTCTCTTCTCTGTAAGCACAAAAAACATATTTTAGAAAAAGTTCCACTGATTTCTCTCAAAAAGACTCGTTCAACCTTAAAAAATGCCTACTCTGAGATGCACAGGCAGGAAAGTAAATAGAGTAACAAAAGATATTTCGGTATAAATAATTCCGGTATATATTCAGAATACCGGAAGTATCTCCGATTATTTTCAAATTCGACATACTCACTAATTTTGGCCTCGTAATCACGAATCTGCAGGCTCCCCTAAAGCGTAATGGTAACGTCGTCGCACTTTAATCAAAGGCACATGGTGGTTTTGATCCCAATTTGAGCTGTATATCCAGCCCAAGGAGGTTCCAAGTTCGAACCCTACGTAAGGCATGGACTTCTTTGTTTATTCATCCATTTCATCAGTTCGCCATTCACTGCCGCGATTAACCCAATAGATACTACAGCGACGTAATAGAGAATCATGTGTTTTAATGCCTTTGTATTTTTTCAGTCTACGCGAACTCATTTTGATGCATCTCAGCACATATTTATTTATGTATGTTGCCAGTGTCAAAAATTGCTGCGTGCCCGAAGACACGATTTGGGTTCTGTGTGCACGCGCAGTTAATGCCATGAAGATTCTGGCGGTACAAACGCATACGTTCATGCATCGTGAAGTTCTTTATTCTTTATTCATGGGCAAAGTTCAGCCTGTGGCTGCTCTACCTCTTAACCCGCAAAATCTAGTACAATAAAACAAACAAATTACAATTACTACTATAACATAAGAATTCCATTACATTTTCACTTCTAAATATTTCAGTAATTAACACACTAAAAAGATGCAATTTTTCTCATTCACACACATCAAAATGTTCATCTTGTGTTCAAATCCGCTCATTTTTTGTTTTGATTTCAACGTAAGCATGCTGAATCTCGTCATGTGTATTGAGGCTCTGTCCTTGCTCATGTAAAAGTACTTTTGTTACTGCCCTTTTAAAGCTGTTGTTTGTCGCACACGAGGTAGCATGTGGTGGCAGCGCATTCCAACGATATGCAGAAGCAGCTTTGAAGGATGACAGGAATATGGATTTTGAGAATCTGTCCAGATTAAGTTTCTTAGAGTGTCGAGTCCTGTCTAAATTGGAGTCTGTCGTATAAGTATGTCGGTGTTTTTGTTTGCAGAATTTTGAATATTGTGCAGGCCAGATGTAGTTTTCTGCGTCGTGTCATATTCAGCCAATTAACGTCATTTAAGTAAGGCAGTATGTGATCCCTTCGTTACCAAACCGCTGAGAGATCACTGAATTACCGTTATGTCAGGTAGGTTTTTCAAGTGTGTAACTTAGTAAATCCTTATGTTCGTTCACAACAGGTAATTTTTTACGTTATTCTAAATTTGTTTTTGCGCAGAACCAAATATTCGTCGTCTTATTCTTCCTTTTGCTCTTGCAGTAACCTCTTAGGTAAACCCAAGCCTGTTCATCCATCATTCCATCGGCGATATGGTCTTCGTAAATGTATTTTTCCTTTCCTTTTGGCCTCTGATTTAATAATATTCTAGTCAAACGCTATCTGACATCCTCAGAACATGTTGATGCCACTTTAACTGATATTTTAAAATTTCTTCCACCCTTGCTTCGACCTACCGTTTATTTCCGATTTCTTCACTTCTAATTGTGTCTCCTTACGTTACGCCACTTAGCGTCTCATTTCTGCCCAATGTATTCTGGTTTTATCATGTTGCCGAAGAGTCCAACATTCCCTGCCATGTAGAAGAGCCGGTTTTGAAATTATGTTATGGTATATAATTCTTCTATTCTCATTTTTTCGTCATTTAGTTTATTTGAGGTTGCGTGTCTTCCACTTTTGTAGATGATTGGTGATAAGGGGGATGAACGGATAGTCACAAACACATTGGGAAGACACGAAATAAACCACCAGAGAGAATCATATCGTCTGTGATTGATTATTTTGATTGATTGATTTGTTTTATTTTACTTCGCTTTTGTGCCACTTTTGGCTAATTTGCGATGATGGGGATGAATGATGATGTGATGATGAATGGACACATACGAACATCCATGGGGTCCGTGGTCATCTAACCCATCCTTGATTTCGCAAGGATTTTTTTTTTCTTATGAAGATTATGTAAGAAGAAAAAGAGAATGTGTAGACGTGCGCCTGTTACGTGAATCCATGATGCACAGCCATGACGGAAACCCTGGAAAATCGTATGAGCGTTACGTAGGTAAGGAATTTAAATATTAAAAATATTTTTTAAAAATGTAAGTTTCGTAGCACGTAGAACTCCAAAAATTACTTTCCACGCTCCAGAATTTCTTTCTTCACACTTTTCAACACATATTCTTCATAAGGAAAAAAATTCATTGCGAAATCGAGGGTGGGTTACATGACCACGGAGCCCATCCATGCTCAGGGCGGGATTCGAACCCGGGATGTACCGTCTTTGGGTCCAGGCGCCAGAGACTTGGTAGACTTTAACATGCATCCCAGGGTAAACTACTACATGAAATAGTGGTTGACAGGACCAAACATTCAGAACGACAAAGTGCAAAACAGTTTTTCTTTACAGTGGTACGTCTGTAAAGGAGCACTCACCATTGACGTAAGAAACCGATTGAAATGACAGAACAGGAAGTACTCGTTGAAGGGGAGTACAGCAACCATTTTGATTTCGCCAGTGTCAACAATTGCAACCGTACATTAACGCCCATTCTTCTTGAGGATCCTGAATCATTTTCACCGTCATACATTCATCATCATTGACGCCACGTTTCGCAATTTTGAAAACTCTTCGGTGAAGACACTTCCTGTCATTTATCTTTCGAGTCGCTACGGAAACCATTTCGTGTTTTCTTTTCTTTAATCTAGCTGGACGGCAATAATGAATACGGATCGTCCAACAATCGTGATAAATTGTTTCCTTGGCTTCATTTGCTAGGTGAATTTACTGCAAGAGTGCTGCATAGATTATGTACCGATGTGCTATTGAAATTCGATCTATTCCGCTTTTGGCAATTCAAAGATCGCATTTCCAGGAATCACCATCACTTTTTTCTTTACGCATCCGAACGTGTCTCCTGTCACATCTAAATTTCTGCTTCGGGAATAGAGAATTCTCGCATCAGACAGAAGAGGAATTTCACGACCTGAATCGTAATTGTTCGTTTATGTTGCTCTCCAAGGTGAAGATATATGACGAACGTTCCACCAGCTGTTCTGGTGTCTTTAAGTTCTGTTTGAGACATTTACGTGACGGAAGTTTTAGCGGGGCCCCACTAAGGGGGGTGCCAGGGAGCACATCGAGAACTTGAAATGGAAAATTAGTGGAGTGACGTCCTGTTAGAGGATCCAGTTTCAAGGATATTTTGTAAGAATCAATTTTTGATGTGAGGAGCCGTTATCAAATGGAAATCGAAGAACTCGGACTCGGAAGTTGAAGACCTATAAATTGCCAAAAAAACAACCTATAAAACCACCTAAAAATATCAGAAAAAGGACCTAAGAACGGAATAAAGGACGTATAAATGTGATCCAAATTAATTAATAACTTCCGTTTTAATTACATATTTAATGCATAAAAAATACAAAATTCTGGTGGTATGGAACACACAATGCGAAAAGACAATATGAATGAAATGGATCTTCTTTCAGATATTATATATTTTTATATTAACATAATTTGAAAAATCATATTTGAAGAATCATATTTGGCCTAACCACACTAGGGTTACAGAAATAGGACTTCGGAAACCTTACCTCAGTTGGGTAAATATATATATATATATATATATATATATATATATATATAATTTCTTTACTACAGAAAGGATGTTTAAGAGGTGATGAAGTGATGATGATTCGAATTGAGAATGGGCAGTAAAAACGTAGTCGAAAGTAGGTGAAGTTGAAAAAAAAAGCTGATAAGACCTAAAATGGGCTAAAAAAGGACCAATAAGCCGAAAAAGGCAAAAAAGGACAAATAAAACCCACCTTTTTCTGGCCTACAATGACCCAAAATGAACATATATTATGTTGGGCCTCGCCTTCGAACATTAGGATTTTTCCTCAACTTCCGAGCCCTACTCATAACCCTCGACGTAACAGCCCGTGAGGGCCAGTGCCTGCCTACCGACTGTCGGCCTCACTTGCACCTGCCGAGGTGGGAGATCATCCAACCAGTTACGGGGTGACGTGTGATCAGCACGACGAACCATCAGTCGTTGTTCTAGGTTTGCATGGCCGGGTTACGCTACTCGTTCGTAGCTCCCCTATTTCCTCACGATGTTGGGTGGCCACCGGTCCCATAGCCCAGTCAATGTACAGGTATGATCCACCATTTGTTTTTTATTTTTTTTCAGATCTTAGATGAGGAATGGCGTCATGTGTGCCAACAGTAGTTGCAGTAGTCATTGGAAATATCGTGTGATGAAAACTGAAGCGTAGTGCATCCACCTGTCCCCAGGGGGCTAGAGTATACAACATGGCGGACAAATGAAGACTTACGACGGAACAGCGATCAGCAACTGTGATATTTTTCGCCGAAACAAAGAGCATTGTGGGGACTCAGAGGCGCTTTCGTGCACATTTCCAAACTCCTTGGAGCCCCTCGAGTAAAACGGTACACAAACTGCATGAAAAGTTTCTAGTGGGAGGAACAGTACTGGAATCAAAGCGTGATCGTCGTAAACCTGTGCGTTCGCCTGAGAATATTGAAGCCGTCCGCGTCGCTGTGCAGAGAAGTCCTGGTAAATCGACCAGAAAAGCAGCAACACAACTTGGGATATCAAGACGTTTTGTTCAAATGATTCTTAAAAGTGATCTCCACATGTATCCGTACAAGACTACCGTGGTGCAAAAACTCACAAATGAACAGATACAGAAGAGATTGACCTTCGCTAATTGGGCCGAGGGTAACAATGCAACACTGTACAACGTGTGGTTTTCTGACGAGGCGCACTTCCATTTGGATGGTGTGGTTAACAAACAAAATGTGCGCTTTTGGCCAGCTGAGAATCCACGAGTGCTTCATGAAAAAGTCAGCCATGCACCGAAGGTTACGGTCTGGGCCCCTATCTCCAGTCACGGTCTGATGGGACCCTTGTTCTTTGAAGAGACAGTAAATAGTGAACGTTACTTGATCATGCTCAGCAATAGTTTTATTCCACAGCTTCTTGCCACAGCTTTACCGTTCATTACGCAGTGGTTTATGCAAGACGGTGCAAGGCCACACACAGCAAATATTGTGCTGGATTTTTTGCACGACATTTTCAATCTTCATGTTATTTCAAACAGATTTCCTGATCGTTTCGCTGGTGGACAATCCTGGCCCGCAAACAGCCCAGATCTCAACCCCTGTGATTATTTTCTTTGGGTTTTTTTGAAGGACAAGATTTTCGAAAAAAAAAAACTTAAGATTTAATGGAACTGCGAAGACTTATTGTTCAGGCTTGCAGTGAAATTACGGAACCCATGTGCCGTAGGGTAATTTGAAATATTAGTGTTGGCTTGACTGAGGTTAAAAGTCAAAACGGTGGCCATATTGAACATGTATTGCAGTAGTACGTTTTTCCAAAGTGTAACCTTTGTGTCATTTATGTTTCATTGAGAGATTCTTTATAATATAGTTTTTATTCAACAACAAAATGGTGGATCATTTCGTGCGCCACCCTGTAGGTGAAAAAAGGCCAATGTCGGGAATAATTCCGTAAAAGCTGAATTTTCGTCAGTTGTTAGAACACTACTAGTAGTGCAAAATTCCAAAAGTCCCCGCCCGTCCTCGCGGTGCTTCCCCCCCCCCCCCAGCGCCCCCCAAACATCAATTTTGCAAACTCAGTTATTGACCTATATCTCCGTAACTAATCATCGTAGGCAGGTAATCTTTTCTCACTCTTAATCCTCATTAGATGGGCTACAAAAAAGATTATGTTTAATTATTCAATAATGTTGGTGGTTTTGCCGTAATTTAAAAAAATAGTCTTCAGAAAGTGAAATTTTTCTAGTACTTTTTAAAGTTTCTTCCTTGTAAATTTTGAACACATTAAATGACAAGAAATTGTTTCCAATAAAAGTTGTAGCCTATTTTATAAGCTTTAAAACTATGTCGGTTTTAATGTATTTTAATGAAGGGTACACCATAAAATGTTTCTCCAAATGGAGGATAGTACCAAAAATATGTCTCTTTATCACATCCGGCGGTAAAGTACGGAATCATTGACTTTTTAATAAAAGCAAGAGACTTTGTAGAATTAATTGTTGTACGTACCACCTAAGATATGTTCAGTCGAGTAACCAATCGCCATCTGCGTTCTGTCGGCCGCCATCTTGAAAAGAGTCCGCCATATTGGATATTTTTTATTTGATATATTTCGGGAACGGTGGTACCTTTTCAGAAATGTTCCAAATAGTGCAAATTTCAATAATATATCAATAAATCTAGTTTTGAAAAATAAAAAAAAGTAGTTTTGTAGAAAACTCACTATTTATAATACTTTTTGTGAATAACGGCAAGTTGAAAGTCTTAATAATTCTCAAAGTAAACAATAGTATTTTACATCTTGTAAGGTTACGAAATGTTTGTTAGAAAACTTTAGACGAACTGATCGCTTAACATACGATTTTTTTATATTTATAAATTTACCTTAAATAATATTTTTAAAGGAAATATAATTTATATACAACCTAATTTGATTTCTGAAAATGGATTGGAAGAAAAACACATATTCATTGTAATTTGTGATACGAAAATAGTGAAAATATTTAGGAAATATTTTGTTATGAATTTTTCATAAGATCGTTTTTCTTCTTTGCAATCGTATCCTTCACATTCGCATGATGTAATGGAAGCAAGATTTTCCATTCAACACTTGGAGCATCCAATGTACTGTTTACTTGCGGCGTATTTTATGATTTCTCTGTACAGTAGTTATCACCCACAAGAACCATAGTATTGTCATCTATTGAGGTAACCACGAACAACTGTCGCTCTGTACTTCTCCATTAGAAATCAGATGATCTGGGTTGACAACAAGGCCACTTATAACAATGATAACAACCCTATGACTATAAGTGCTGGAGGTTTTTCATGATACAGAAATTGTATTATTCCAACATCCTCATGCTGACAAAATTGGATCAAAATAACCCATTCTAACCACGTCAAAACGAATATACTAGATTGGGAGGTTTCCCAATTACTATACATTTCCGGAAAGCCTTAAGCTCAGAACACTTTTCTCTTCATAAACTTTTATTATCTCGTATAACATCTAAGATACTGATATACAAAACAGTAATTTTCCCTGTAGTATTATATGGATGTGAAAGTTGGTCCCTTACATTAAAAGAGGAACACAAATTGAGATGTTTGAAAATAAAATCCTTAGAAGAATATTTGGACCTAAAAGGGATGAGGAGACAGGTGAGTGGAGTAGGTTACATAATTTAGAACTACATAATTTGCATTCATCTCCAGATATTATTAGAATAATTAAATCAAGAGGACTTAGGTGAACAGGCCATGTGGCACCAATGGGAGAGGAAAGAAGAGTTTACAGGATTCTTGTTGGGAAATCTGATGGTAAGAGACCTGTAGGAAGGCCAAGACGAAAATGTAGGGATAACGTTGAAATGGACCTAAAGGAAATTGGTAAGGATAGAAAAGATTGGATTGATCTTGCCCAGGATAGGGACTGATTGAAGGCTTGTGTTGCTGCAGCCATAAACTTTCGGGTTTATGGTTGCTAGAGAGTGAGTGAGTGACTTAAGCTCAGAACCTTTCAGCCTTCAAGATCGGGTGAGTTAAGAAATTGCAAGTAAAGGAACAGCCTGGTGTTGACATGTTATGAACTGCATTAGCTCAGATGAGTTTATAGCAATCACACTGTGCAACATAGTTTGGTTCAACTCATCCACGTGATGTAACTGCACTGCTGCTTTTGTTTCGTGATGTCTAAATAAGTCGCAATTATATGACATGGGTTTAACGTTACTTAAAAAGCCGTAAATCTTCTGAAACCAGGTCAGTTCCAATTATTGCATGCGATCATCAAATATTCAAAATATCGAACTGGATTCAGTGGTTCTGGGCTGGTCACAACTATATGGAGATAAGAGAGTGATCATATTGGGAGGCTATACGTTGAAATGACCGTCTTAAAATGCATGGTGCTGTTCTTGCTGGAAGAAGCTATATATAAACTCTGGAGCAAACTAAAAGTACTTCTTACTTGGTATACAACGATTCGTACAGAGCTGTATAGTATGTATATACTTTGTCTGTAATCAAAATTGTAGCATCCATCGCAAGGAATGGTGGAATGTCTTTACTATGAAATAACCTGAATGACAATATTGTTAATTGGTTGACAGTAGGCGAGAAGTTGTGCAGACACTTATTAATGCAATTGTGGGCGATTTTCACCTCTCCGACCAGTTGCATACGTACACGCACAAACAATTATTAATCACAGCTCATTTTCAACCATCGTACTATTTCATCGCTTCAAATGAAACAGTCCGACATTTTTACTATTTTCAACGACACATTACAATTTTCTGTATTTTATATTTCGTACAGCTCAGCGGAATGGATACCTTTCTAATGTCTGATATATATTTTATAAACATAATAACCTCTATTTTTTGCTACAATTTTGGTTTCATATTCAAATATTTGTTTTTACTAAACTAACCTAGTTCGTTGTACTTATGTTTTCATAGAGGTGCAGGAATAAGTCAAATCAGGTTATTGTTCTTTTTAGAAGTTTTTGTTGAAGGAGGAAACTGTTGTTATGTAATCATACTTCAAGGAACTCACATCTAAGTCAGAATGCATTTAAGCAATAGAGAATTTATGTTCTGCAGGAAGCTAAGATGAAAAATTAAAACCCGAAAACGTAAAATCAGGGTTGCACTGTATATATTCATGTTTACAAATCTGTAAATATTCATCAACTGCACCATCAAGGGCTACAAGAAAGGAACTAGGGTTTGGAATTTGCTGAGCGCACTCCGTGATTTATAATGATTTTTTATGAAGGTGAGTTGCCATAGAGGAGAGAGGGGAAAACTTGCAGCGGAACGAATATTTATGTGAGCCAGATCCATGAATTATCGGTTTATGCTTCACCTTTCGAAATTCTAAGGAAACTCTGAGAGGTTGTCCTTTTTTGGCGCCATACGTGATGGGATTGTAGATTGGGGGTCTGATTGTGGCTGCGTCAGGATTTTAGGCATTTGCACTTTTTATCCAATGTATCATGCTAAAAGCCCAGACAGAAGCAGGAAAACGCGTTAATTAACAAATGAATATTACGCGTATATTGCAGTTTGTTGTTGTGGGCAAGATAGATTCTTTTACAATGTCACGTAGGTTTTTGTTATTTGGCGTCATTTTTCTGCCACTTTTCTCTAATCGCGACGATGAAGATGAGTGATGATGTGATGAAATCGATGAGGGGACAGTCACAAAAAGCACGATATTCACCCTCTCTCTCTCTCTCTCTCTCTCCCTCTCTCTCTCTCTCTCTCTCTCTCTCTCTCTCTCTCTCTCTCTCACTCTCTCAGTCTGTCTCTCTCTCTCTCTAAGGCCATATGTAGACATAATTTATGTGTTGTGCAATATATACGTTTCTTGACAGAATTAAGCTTGGCTCGACGTCCGGGATCATGGCAGTCTAATAGAGCGGATAGTTCCAGCCCTGCAGGGAGCTATTCCTCAGTATATGCCTTAGAAGTTTTTGTCTGGTCTTCTGTCTTCTGCAGGGGACAAACAAGTAATTGTTCACCTTAACCAAATTCATTAAGTGATCGTGCACATTTCTATAATATTGCCAACTTATTTGTCAGAACTACCAATTTTTTTGTTTACGGTTAACAAGAACCTTAACCAAATGTGTTTTGTGGCAGAAAAATGTGTTTTCTATGGAGGAAAAATTATGTTTCAGCGGTTCTCGGTGAAGAAGTCCCGCAATAAGTCGAAACCAGGAGCGATTGATCACAAGTTGCTCAAACAGCATTTAGGTCTTTCGGCTTTCGTGTCATTGTCATTAGGAGAGAAGATATCGAGGGCAATGTGCCTTCCATTAGATCGTCTTTGGAAAGAATTCAAGAAGGCAGGAAAGAAAAATGGAACCTTTATGTTCCAACACATCCACGTGTCATTTCCTTAACACCCTTTCATCCTCACCAGATCCTCTGACGGCGGCGGCGTCTTCGTGTCACTCGGTACACATCGCTGAGGTTGCCTCTACACACAGCAATGTTATTAGTCTCACGACGCTTGCTTACATTTGCCAACTTTTGTCTCTGTTTAGGCGTTGACATTACGAAACACGTATTCCTCTTTTGTTCGCCGCGTTTTCTTCCCCTCGTGGCGGCCATCTTGTCTCGTCGGCAGCGTGGAAGAGGCAGAAATTTGGCAGCGAACGTTGACTGACAGACATTGTGTAAATAATGGCAGATGGCGAACCGAGGTGACGACCTCTCCGCGTATACATCCACGCATGACAAAACCAACTCGCTCTGATCCGTTCAAGGTTCGTCCTTGAAGCCGTGCCAACACAGTCGTCCGGTCTTGCTGCATGAACTCTTTTTTTAAGAGCAGTCCGTGAATCGCCCTCGGGCATCTTGATTAGAGAGCGCGTAACGCATTGCGTATGTTCCCGCCGAGGCCTATCTCAACTGCGAATGGGGCAGGGCTGCGAGGACGAACTGTGCAGCAAATCGAGTTAAGAATCCACGGGTGTCGGTGCAGGGTGTAAAAATGTTCATGGTTCTAGAATCCATGCGAACCGTGGCGTGGCTAGCGATATTTCGTGTGTTGGGGAGGGGGTTACCGAGATGCCAGTGAGAGGTTCTTCACTTCTGAAACTGTACAATGACGAACGAAAGTTCTTCGTTTCCTGAGCACACCAGCTGTGAACGTAGTGAATAAACGTATCTCACGAATATAACATAATTTTTTTTGTAAAGCATCCCTCCAGCTGTCTTACTGTCACTATGTTAAACCATAGGAGAATCCTTCCAGCTAACACCAAGACTCAACTATACATCCCCCAGCTAACATTTTCCACTTTTTCCGCTGGTGAAAGGTAGACATAAACAAAAGCCAGGATTTGGGTGGGTTGAGGTGGGGGCTAAACCTCCCAGGCCTCCATCTGTAAAGGTGTATCCACTGGAAAAAAGGCTTGGAAAGGGGTCACAAAATTGGAAGAAGATACTATATTTAAAATGTTATTAAAAATATATAAATTATTTCATATCTCCTACCCTTGAGAAATCTTGGGGTGTGGCCTACCCCTTCCCCTTCAAGGTAGACGCTATGCAACACCCCGTTTGCTTTTTCCTGTTAAAAACTTTTTTTATACAGGGTGGGCCAAAAGTCAGGTGACAGCATTGTCATGGGAAAGGCTGGTGTGTTGGAGGTCCACTTTGGCTACATATGATGTTTGGGGGGAGGGGCAAACCCAAGGACACATGTGACCACCCCGGGCGCCATCTTGGAATCCGCCATCTTGAACGCAACTTCGGTTTCTTAAATGGAACCATAGGCATGTGGCATATCATTTCCAATTGTTTTTTCGTCAGGAGTTCAATGCCGCAAACAGTTTTGTCCTATCGTGAACCTTTTCCTAATTATGGCCTGTTTTATCTTTGCAGGTATCACCGACTGAATAATGGTGCTGAGGACCGAAGAACGTGTGGAGATCATCCTCATGTGTAGAAATCGGAGCTCGCGTGTGGTGGCTGCAGAGTTTAATGCATTACACCCCGATAGGAGCCAATTTCCCACAATGGTGTGGCCAAACTCATCAGCAGATTCCGAAATACGGGATCTGTTGCCGATAAAGCACGCAGAAGTCGCCCGAAAACGTGAACAGATGAGGCAACCACTGTCGCTGTCCTCGCATCCTTCTCCAAAAGCCCCCAACGTAGCACCAGACGTATCGCCCTTAAATCTGGAGTTAGCCGAACGTCCATACAGAGGACACTTGCCGTTAACAAGTGTCCTCCGACAAAACCGACGGAAAAATCTCATAAAACAGTCGTTGATACTGGTCGGCGTTCAGCGTGCCGAAGATGAAAAATGGGCCAATGATCCTTGTGCCAAAAATACCACACCATACCATAACCTTCTCGGAACCAACGATCCGCGATGCATCAATCCAGTGTGGGTTGTTGTCACTGCAGTAACGGTGGTTTTGTTTTTTCACTTCTCCGTTTACGTAAAAAGGTGCCTCATCGGAGAACAACACCTGAAAGGGGAGATCCGGGTTGGTCTCCAGTTCCTCCGTCGCCCATTCGGCAAACTGTACCCGACGGTCAGGATCGTCCTCTGTCAGATGCTGGTGCATCTGAATTTTGTATGGGTGCCACTTGTTAACGGCAAGTATCCTCCGTATGGACGTTCGGCTAACTCCAGATTCAAGGGCGATACGTCTGGTGCTACGTTGGGGGCTTTTGGAGAAGGATGCGAGGACAGCGACAGTGGTTGCCTCATCTGTTCACGTTTTCGGGCGACTACTGCGTGCTTTATCGGCAACAGATCCCGTATTTCGGAATCTGCTGATGAGTTTGGCCACACCATTGTGGGAGATTGGCTCCTATCGGGGTGTAATGCATTAAACTCTGCAGCCACCACACGCGAGCTCCGATTTCTACACATGAGGATGATCTCCACACGTTCTTCGGTCCTCAGCACCATTATTCAGTCGGTGATACCTGCAAAGATAAAACAGGCCATAATTAGGAAAAGGTTCACGATAGGACAAAACTGTTTGCGGCATTGAACTCCTGACGAAAAAACAATTGGAAATGATATGCCACATGCCTATGGTTCCATTTAAGAAACCGAAGTTGCGTTCAAGATGGCGGATTCCAAGATGGCGCCCGGGGTGGTCACATGTGTCCTTGGGTTTGCCCCTCCCCCCAAACATCATATGTAGCCAAAGTGGACCTCCAACACACCAGCCTTTCCTATGACAATGCTGTCACCTGACTTTTGGCCCACCCTGTATATTAGCTTGTTCTTCATCTTGCCGTGCTTTCTCGTCCTCGTTTCAGAAGTTCACCTACGATCACAGTAGTATTTGAAAGGGGGATGAAGGGGAACCGGAGGAATTATATCTATAATTTATATAATATTTAGATGCTTCAAGAGTAGTTACAGGAATTCTCCTTCCCTCCACTGGAAATTTTTGAATAACCATGCTGATTGCGATAGTAAGATAAAAATGTAGTGTTTCTCAGAGAACCAGTACATGAAAGAAAATACTCGTGAATTTTGCATAGCTGCTGATGTGTTGTGTTATGAATTACGAAACATTACTTTGTGAATGAACAAGGCTGCCTTCTAAAGGTGGGCATCGAAAATTAGTTATTCAAAGTATCTTTGGCATGAAGTGAAGAAAGCACGAGGAAACGGTGAAAATCGTGTGATTTTGATGTGGCGAACCTTTATCCTGCTGTATGTGCGACTTCGGTCGTCGGTGTTCACAAAGTTTCAGCCGCGGGGAGCCAAGGAAGAAAACAGAAACAAACACGAAAATAAGAAGTTTTTACGATTTCTGGGGGAGTCCTCTCTCAGAGCACTCCTAAGGATTCTATGTTTAGTTGCCTGCATTATCTGAACATGAAATAGGTTACTGGACTGTCGCAAATATTCAGTCAACAAGAATTGGGTACTCCAACTCAGAGCTTAGTGCAAACATCTTGAGGTTCGGAACCCGGGAAATTGAGACGAAAGACATTTTTTAGAAATCTTCTTGATACGAGTTCAGTGTCCAGCCAACCCTTAAGCGAGCTATTTTATAGTTAAAGCTTATAGGTTTATATTAAGATTCGAAGTACATAATTTATTTTTTATTTTTGTCAACCTCTCTTCAAGGTGACACACCTTGGACTGCATTTTGCAGACTAGAGTGGCTCTGGCGTCTGAGCTCACAGCCAGTATAATTATCTTTGGGGTTCGTGTTGTGTCGTCCCAATATGTTTGTAATTGTTCCTTTATCCATCTCATCATCCCCATCTCATCATCCCCATCTCATCATCATTCTTCCTCATCTCCGCGAATAGCCAAAAGTGTCAGAAAAGCAAGGTAAAATAAACTAGGCTAAATTTCCCACTTTTCACTGTGCAGTTATGTGGGGGGTGTAAGGGGTGACCTTCCACGTAGTACACCCAAATGTCAACCTCACTTCCACGTTAGTACACCCTGGACTGCAGACTAACGAGGCTCTGGCGACTGGCCCCATGGCCAGTATAATTTTGTTTGTATTGTCCTGTTCCTTTGTCCTTATGTGTGCTGAGTGCCCGTTTACAGCCTCAGTTTTTAACGAAAGTCAGAATATTTTATGATTTTAGTTATACAACGTTAGAGTTGTTATGTGTAATGGTATGGGGGTGGACCCCGTATAATGTGACGGGTGCAAAATAGCCTTAGTGCTGACGCACCCAAAATTTTAAATTCAAATTCAGTTATGTGGCAGCACGGACGTTGTACTCACGTTGAACGTTGGCCCAGTAACCTGCTTTATGGCGGGAAAATCGTAGGTGCCACTAACTCTGGAACAACCCTCGTATTTTAACTTTTTTTTCGTTGCGTGTAGTACTACAACTCTAACTATACGAGCTCGTAGACCATTATCGTGAAACTGAGTTCAGATGTTTGTATCACTCCTCCCACCGTGTAATCAGGTGGTTTTGCGCACAAACTGATTCCTAACTAAGTTTTATTCATTCTGTTAATTGCCGCCGCTCTTGATGTTATTAAGACGAGAACTTTCCCGTGTTGTTCTGAATCTTGGTTCGGAGGAACCGATGTTGGTAATTAGATTACGCGAGAGTAATTACTTTCGAATTCCGGGTAAAGAAAACCACCGAAACTTAATTATTTTTTTTTTGTGCTGGTGCGTTATTTAATATACGCATGATTGCTCCGAGTGCGTTTATTAACGCTGCTCCACCTCGGGGGTAATTTTCTTCCTCCCAAAGATAAAGTTTGCACGGCGGTTCGATTGCCCTCAAGCTTGGACACACTTTCTTCAGGGCGTGCTCATCCCTTGCACCAACTTATTTCTCAAGGGCTTTTATCTTTGCTAAATTATAAATGACAAAACTCTCCGCACTCGAAGTCCTTGATGAGGAACTCAAAAATGAGTTCGAGCTGCGTTTACTGCTCTGTCTGCCAACTTTTGGAAAAAAAAAGGGGGGCTGAGGCCGGAGATTTGTTTTATAATGTTATGCAATATTATATGTCATAAGTAAGATGATGGTTTGCTCTAAAATACCTATTCTTGCTCCTTGAAGAGAAAATGCAGGGTCTCAGGCCCCCTGCGAGGGGTAGGCTAGGCGGGCTGAAGCCAGCAGGACGCCATTCAAAGTTGTTTTTTTCTTATTTTTTTTAAAATTTTTATTCTTTTAGTCAACAAAGTTAGAATATGCGATGAAGAAATTTACACTTGGCAGACATATATTCTGGTAACACACTGCTGTAATTTTCTGTTTTCTAAAGTAGTAGTAATAGTACGTTTTTAAAGATGTTCTTCAGACACTAAGTTAACTGAAATATTCTTAAATATGCTAAACTTTTGTAAGTTACGAATCTTTGAATATTGCCAGTAATATTTTTAACGATTTTTTATTTATTTCTTCGGGGTGTAAGGGGTGCTGCTTCCACGTAGTGCACCCAATAGTCAACCTCACTTCCACGTAGTACATCCTGAACTAGACTAACGAGGCTCTGGCGACTGGCCTCATGGCCAGTATAATTCTGTGTCGTCCTGTGTTTTTTTGTCCTTATTTGTGCTGAGCGCCCTTTTTAGTCTCAGCTTTTAACCAAGGTAAGGAAATTTTAGTTTTCGGACACGCTTCTATTTTTGTTACGATAAGGGGCCGGACCCCGTATAGTGTGACGGGTGCAAAATAGCCTCAGTGCTGACGTACCCAAAAAACTTTAATTCAAATTCAAATTCAAAAATTTTATTTATTTCTTCATTTCAAAATTTGTAGAATGTAAATATCACAAACAATGGCAAAAGAAGAAAATATGGAAAAATGCACAAAAAATGTCGGTGCTTGATAGCGCGCTTCAGAATCCTGCCTAGGGCGCCAAAATATCTAGCTATGGAGCTGCAGGCTTTTACGTTTAAAAACAGTTTCAGGAATGCCTGAAGTTTATGGTCCTTGTTTTTGTCTATTCTAGTCATACGAGCATATTTCGAAGATAACTGCTTTTAAATATTCCTCATGCAGGAAATTAATGACAAATATTGATGCCTATTTTGCAGCAGTGCGCAGTACTTTGCTTCTCCCATTCGATTTCTTCCCCTCTATACCGTTATGCGCTGCCTTGACCCACAGATTCCCAGGACAGGGTGTAGCTATCATTAAAGCAAACAACTTCGTGACTATCTTTCGTTTGACGACGCGTTTCGACGCAACGAGCAAGCCCTTGAAAAACGGGATTTTATCCTGAATTCATATGCAACCACGCACCACAGATTATTCACGGTTGCCACTGATGTAATGACTAAATTTAGGTTTTTAATCTATTTTTTTTTCCTTTACAGGTATGTAAGAAATAAAAATGTATGTCAGCGTTTCGTTAAAAAACGCAACAACTGGTGAAGTTTTATAGTGCCTAAAACCGAAACCAAGATTCTCGGGCACCAAATTTCCGTCTTGTATCGGATTTTATAAACTTTTCGTTCTCAGTTTCGTCTTGAATGGTCAGTTCTCGTTCTCACCTCGATTTTGATAGGCTACCCTCTCCCTAGTATCATGTCTCTTTCCCCGTTTAAGTCGCTGCTTAGGGTTGGGTCTTTGCATGGGTCTAAGCTGTGCGTTGAGGAGTCAGCGAGTGAGGACAAACACTTTTATGTACGGGTGTACCAATTAATCGGGCGATTTTGCAACACTGGATATAGCTACAGTCCCGTCGCTCTTTATTACAGTGACCCTCTGTCGCCGCGTTTACCTACGATTTGCGGTCAAACAGCCAATTAGACACACCGCTGCCCTCTGTTTGGGGGACAAGCGGCAACCTTTGATACCCTCCTCCCCGAAGCAGCCAGCAAGGGAAGTAGGATTTTGTCAAAATAGCCGTTCTGTGCCGTGATTGGACACCAGAGGATTCAACGGCAGGACTGTACTTCTTGCGTCAGAGGTAACACGTGACTATGGCCATATTTACCATTCAGTTATGATGGAGTCTCGGAACACGGCACAGCGCGCATTCGCTATAAAAACGTTTTACAAAAACAATGATAGTTTCGTGTGCTCGCAGCGTGCATTTCGAAAACAAGCAAAAGACTTTCAACCGCCAACCTCGCGCACCCTCAATCCGGGAAGAGGTGGCTCAAATTTCCGTGGCCATGCTGCTCAATTTGATGTGTAATCTACCCAAAAGACAAGAGAGAGTATGTGAAACAAAGTGGATGTCATCTTAAGCCCCTATCACACGGAACTGGATTTCTGAATGCCCTAGTTGGCGATGAACTAACTTTCTAGGTAGCAATCATGGCCGTCTGGTTGACTGCTTGACTGGTTCGGAGGAATAGGACATGTTCTAATTGCTACTTGCTTTCCTCGACTGGATTCTGTGGAACAGGCAATCAGAGCAAAGTTTCGCCATGTTAAGATAATCTGTGAGTGTGCAAAGGAGCGTTTTTGTCTGTGGTTTCCGAGTATTACTCCAGCAATGTATAACGTATACAGCATTAAAGGGCGCGTTCAGTTACACCATCTATACCGAGTGCACGGTGTTTACATTTGAAACAACTAAAATATTCTTCCATACGTGTACAGTAAACGTTGTAAAGTATGTATTTAAGCGGCGCCATTGTTTTGTACCTAATAACATTTTATACGAAACGTTATTCCTATCGGTTGAATAGTTATCGGCTTTTAAAAATGTGAAGTGATACATTGTTTACATCTTCCGCGGCCGCCATTACAACTTCCCTCGTATGGGAACAAAAGTCTATCGACAAGTACGCTGATAAGTATCGTGTGAGGCGAAAACTAGCAAATTGTTAGCCAGTCCAGCGCCAACTAGGGCATACCTACTGGAAATCCAGTTCCGTGTGATGCGGGCTTTAGTAATATTATTTTCAAGTAAATCCAGATGAAAATTTAAGGATTATATCTTCTTTTGTTTTTTCTTCTCAATGAATAAAGTAGTTCACTTTGTCTGAATTACGCATCCTTTCTCTATTATTTTGTCTTAGGTGTGGAGTTTTTTTTTAAAAAATGATCCGTTTCATTGCTACGCCCTGTATGAACCGGTTAAAAATAGAATGTTCCTTTATATTTCGTTAGTTGTTACAGTTTCCGGTTTTCCTCTGACACATACCTTTCTTGCTTTATTCACGAATCGAACTTTTTCGCAAAGGCCCTTCTAAAGAATCCCTTTTGACCCTTTCTCTTCACTGACTCAAGCCACACCCACAGAAGTAGCTATGGAAATAATTAAGAAGGAAATTCGCCCACTGCACTCCGGCAACAAAGAGGCAGAGTTTTTGCTGTCTCAAAGAAATTTCACCGAAGGCTGCGTAACATGGAAGGAAGGTGCTTGAGACTTGCGACTTCCTTTCATCCTATTCAGTGCATTGGGAAAAATGTTTCTTCAATCGCGTATTGACGTCATCGATTTTGTTACCGCGATGAAACCCTCGCATTGACCTAACTCGCATGTGTCCCCATATTGTAAGACGTTGGCTGAAGAAATTACGGTCTAATACCGTCAATTTCCGCTGGCACCCGACTACCGTCAAAATAATGACCGTGACCGTTTTCTTTTATTACATAGTTAAAGATTATCAAT
Source organism: Lepisma saccharinum (assembly GCF_977018435.1). Lineage (NCBI taxonomy): Eukaryota > Metazoa > Arthropoda > Insecta > Zygentoma > Lepismatidae > Lepisma > Lepisma saccharinum. Next base: position 2,468,069 of record NC_139232.1, read on the forward strand.
GTAGTTTTAATTTAACAAGTTTGAAAATAAATTTATTGTACACGCAAGTGCAATTTGTAAATATTATCTACCTTTATGGAAGATAATATATTCAATACTCATTTCTTGTACGAGTATGTCTTAATGCTGTGCTATAAGCAAGGAGACAGAGGGGGAACTTGCCCCTGCTGAGATATCTGTGAAAAGTTCACGATATTCGAATGATGAAATTGTACTTTATTACAAATAATATTGTTTTCTCTTATTTACAGACAATAAATCACAGCAGATAACTACCATGTCCAACAAAATAAAGAGTCATTATTATGACAGACATTAGGATCGTGTTGACTGCCGTAACTAGGGGCGTGAGGGACGGAATGGGGAAGGGAAATTTTATATTCCCGACGTTCTTGGACTGAAAAATTCGCCATCTCCCGACTAGATTGGGAAATTTTCGGGACGGAAATTTACGGAAATTTCCCGTCGCCACGTAGTGAAAATCTCGAATACACACTATTTCCCCCTAAATTGTCTTTTGAACTTCTGCAATAAAAACTGTTAATTTCAAGAAATTTCAGACACTTGCAGTGCAGAAAATAACACTTTTAAATACGATCTTTTGGAATTTCTCGACTATTTGGAATCCCAAAAAAGTCTGGAAATCATTTCCAAAAGTTCACAATTTATTATCAAAATGTGAGGGGCCTGAACACAAAAACTCAGGAATTTTATCTAAATATTTCCATGTGTAGCTCTGACATTATTGCCATTACAGAAACGTGGCTACATAGCGGTGTATATAGTACTGAATTGTTTACTGAGAACTATAAGGTATTTAAACATGATAAACAAAGTAATAATAGAGGTGGGGAGTGTTGATTGCCATTAAACAAAATATAAAAGCTGACAATGTTGTATTAAGCAATAATCTAGCCATGATCTGTGTTAAAGTGACCTTAGATAATAAGATATACTATATAATTACTGTGTATTTCACACCTTCCTCAGCAGTAGATGATTATATGTATTTCTATAACTTATTCGAAAACAATAAAGAATTTCAAGGTAACAATATTATTATTATTGGTGATTTCAATTTACCATATATTGTAGATTCAAGTTATAATCTTCAGGCAGGAGGACCTTCATACAGAGCTTTAGATAATTTTTGAGTCTCTATGACTTGAATTCTATTAATAACATAAAAAATAAAAACAATAGAACACTTGATCTCATTTTAACTAATATATGGGATTGCGTTACAGTCAATATGGACGAATTTACTCTTGTAAAGGAAGATATGCATCATCCGGCATTAATTGCAAGTGTGAATTATACAAAAACAAAACGAACTTCAAGAACTAATCCAGTTGTAATGTTAAATTTTGAAAAAACAAATTTCCGCAGAATGTATGAATTGTTTCGAGATACAAATTGGAAACCTATTGGTAGTATGAATAATGTAAATGACGCTGTAGAATATGTCAATGTTAAAGTTAACTAGGTTTTTAATTCTACAGTACCAACAAGGAGAATCTACTCAAACAGTAAATACCCGCCCTGGTTTACCCGAGAAATTAAGGATGTGTTAAGATTTAAAGAGTGTTACAGGAAACGAATGGAATATGATAATGATAGCAGAATAAAAGAGTAAAAACACTTATAAATAGCGCATACAACGTGTATCTAAGGGAAACCGAGGAGAGTATCAAGAATAACAGTAGACTGTTTTGGAATTATGTAAAAAATAAAAAGGGTAGAAATATGATTTCAAACCAAAGTATGATGTACGGTAATACAATATTACAAACGAATCAGGAAATAGTAAATAGCTTTGCTTCTTACTTTTAAATCTGTTTATATTGATTATCAAGTGCATATGACATAACTGAGGAAATTGAACTACAGGTATCTAATCCACTTTCAAATAATAGAATTACCGAAAAGGAATATTGGGAAGCGATAAAAAAAATTAAAACCAAAAGAGACCAAGGGCCAGACGGAATTCCTCCCTATGTAATCAAAGCTTGTGCAGAAGTATTCATGTCTCATATATAATTTAATAATAAAGATGCAGAATTTTCCTAAGTTATAGAAATTAACAAGAGTCTGTCCTATTTTAAAAACAAATGAAAATACAAAAATAGAGAATTAAAGGCCAATAGCCATAATATGTGCACCAACAAAAGTTTTCGAACAAATCTTGTATTCAAGAATATTTAAACATGTTAAAAGTTCCATACACAATAGTCAACGTGGTTTCTATCCCTGTAGGTCTACCACAACAAATTTAGTAAATTTTGTGCAAAATGTTTCCGATGCACTTAACTGTAGATCAATGGTGCATACAATGTATATCGACTTTGCAAAAGCCTTTGACAAAATTAACCACGACATTTTATTGCGTAAATTATCAAGTTTTGGTTTAACGACTAATTTCCTAAATCTAATGAAATCATATTCGCAAGGAAGGAAACAATATGTATTATACAAACGATCTACATCTGCTGAGTATGCAGTGAATTCAGGTGTTCCCCAAGGATCAAATCTCGGACTCCTGCTATTCAGCTTGTTTGTGAATGATTTACCGACTCATATGTCATATGTACGCAGACGATATTAAACTTTACAAACAAATTGACAACAGAGAGGATTCGTTAATACTTCAGACTTAGATGTGTTATATGAATGGAGTTGTATGAACGATCTTAGTTCTAATATAAACAAATGTTGTTTCATGCAGTTGAGTAATAAGAGGTTTACTTCTCAATCTACTTACTCTATTAATGGTCAAGTACTTCCTTAGGCAGATATAGTTAAAGACCTTGGTGTCCATTTAGATTCTGACCTGACCTTTAAACAACATGTGTCACTTGTGATTAACAACGCATATAAAACGCTAGGTTTTCTTATAAGAAGTACGAAGAACTTTAGAGATATTGACTGTATTAAAACCATATATAAAAGTATAGTGAGAAGTAAACTTGAGTATGCGTCTATTATATGGTCCCCTATTTATACATCTTATGAAAATAGTCTCGAAAGAATTCAAAAAAAGGTTTCTAAGATATTTATATTTTAAAAAATATAATAGACCACCACAAATCACAACGCCCTACAAAGACCTACTTCAGGAATTCAATTTCGAAACTCTTAGTAATAGGCGAAAATTGTTAGATCAGTTGTTCCTGTATAAAACAGTAAACGGCATGCTAGATAATAGTTTATTTCTTGGACAACTTCAGTTTAATACAAGGAAGAATAATTTACGTTGTAGAAATATTTTCATCCCTAAAATTCCAAAAACCCAAAAATTTAAGAGGTGCCCGATTAATAGAATATGTGATATGTATAATGAAATTATGATTAATAATTAATCATTCCATAGATTTTTCAATATCATTCTTGATTTACAAGAAAACATTAGACACTACCAATGTAGTCAATGGTGCAGTAACGCCACTCCCAATCAGAATTCACTCCAGTTACTTCGAGGAGTCGCCCATTAATATCCGCCACAAATAATTACAACATAAAGAAACAGCCCGAAGATGAAATAAATAAATCTGAAAATGGCTTTAAATTAGTCATCTAAATTTTCAAGGTTTACTAAACTCCATAGATGAATTTAAACAAATAATATAGGACTTAAACTTTCACGTGATAGCCATTACAGAAAGCTTGTTAAAACCGAACATTAGTAATAATATGATAGACATCGAAAATTACACATAAGTTCGACAAGATAGATTAAACAAATCTAGAGGTGGTGTATGCCTATACATATCCAAATCGCTTAAATGGAAATTTTTAGACGGGTTTGTTAATAATGATATCGGAGTAGAGTCCCTTGTAATCGAATTAACTATCGATAGGAAAAAGATTGGAATTTTGGTAGCATATAAACCCCCTAATGTCAGCTATACTCACATCAGCCTCCAACAGCTATACTTAAATTACGATTACTTCATTGCGTTAGGCGACTGGAATATCAACATGTTAAGAAATAACGAAAGCAGCACTCGACTCCTTCCGAGTATAATCAAGGAAGTTCACGGGAAACAATTAATTACCAAACCAACCAGAGTGACAGCGACGTCAAAGTAATTAATTGATTTAATCGTTTGTTCACAAGATTTAATTGTAAAGCAAATTGGGCAGAGCGAGTTACCTGGAATTACAGATCACCATATTACATACTCCATATTTGACCTGTACGCACCAAAACAGTTTCAAAAATTTATCAAAATTAGAAATTTCAAAAGCATCGACTTGGACAAGTTTCGAAAAGACGTGGAAAATGTGGAATGGTGTAAAATCGAAAGAAACGAGGACGTAGATGCAGCGGTGGAGGCCTTGAATGATAACAGTATCAGGTTAATAGATAAGCATGCCATCCAGCGAAAAATTCGTGTAACCAAACCTCCCGTCCCCTGGATTTCAAATCGAGTAAGGGAATTCTGGAAGTTGCGCGACTTCTTTCATCTGAGGTACGTAATTACAGGAGACCCAGACGCTCTCCTATCATACAAATACTTTAGAAACAGAGCCAAAAAAGCAGTCAGAAACGCAAAATTTAAGCACTATAAAGAAACGGTAAATATGAATATAAAAAATGCTAAGAAGTTATGGTCTAACCTCAGAAGCCAGGGACTTTTACCAAATAAAAAAGAGTAATGCGCTCTCCTCAGATACATTTCAGCCTGATGCCGTAAACGAGTTTTTTGTTAACACAAATGCACCCTCAGATAGCAATGCACCGGTGATTGATGAAATTAACTCTTATCTCCAGCAACCCAACAATGACCCGTTCATTTTTACCCCAGTAAGTAGCGAACAAGTACGTAAAATAATAAACAAAATGAAATCAAACGCGTGCGGTTATGATGGCATAAACGTAACTGTTTTGCAACATTGTATCCCCTTTTGCTTAGAAGCTCTTACGCACGTTATTAATCTTTCCGTTTCCAAAGGTTGGTTCCCTCAAGAATGGAAAAAAATGCGAAGTAACACCTATACTAAAAAATCCAACCCCACAGAAATTAAAGTTCTAAGGCCCATTAGCATTCTCTCCACAATGTCCAAAATACTTGAAAAGGTAATTTATGAACTAATACTTCCACATATTCAAGGTTTCCTACCACACTTTCAATCTGGTTTTAGAAAAATACATAGTACTTGCACTGCTCTGGTAGATATCGTAGACAATATAAGTAAAGGAATAGACGAAAATAAAGTTACACTGTTAGTCTTGTTGGACTATTCAAGAGCATTCGACTCGATCAATCATGAATTGTTATTGGTCAAACTGTATCACCATGGCGTTACCGTAAACGCGTTAAATTGGTTTCGTTCATATTTAGGCAACAGAAAACAACGTGTGAAATATCGGGAACCGGGAGTTACGTACTCAAAATGGTTAGCTGTTCAACAAGGCGTCCCTCAAGGAAGTATATTAGGTCCACTACTATATATGATTTACGTAGCTGATTTCGAGCGTGCTGTCCAAAATTGCCACTACCATCAGTATGCTGACGATTCTCAAATCTATATTCAATGTAATACAGAAAACTACGATAATGCGATGACCAAACTCCAATTCGACCTTGATGCTATAACAAATTGGTCCAATTAAATCCAACAAAATCTTGCTTCATGATCATAGGAACTCATGGTACACTTAAAAACTTCACAAAAATGCACCTTCTTCTCCAACTCTCGGCAGTATACCGCTAAGCGAAGTGAATACATGCAAGAACTTGGGGATTGTGTTCGATAGACACTTAAATTGGGAGACACAAGTAGAATTTATTGTGAAAAACTGTATGGGGAAACTTAAATCTCTGTATCATTTAAAACATGCTCTGGACGCTAATGTTAAAGATCGCCTTATGCAAGCACTCGTTTTATCTACACTAAGACTATTGCGCTCCAGTGTACAGTAATATCTCCCAGGGCCTAAACTATAAACTTCAAAAAATTCAGAACTGTTGTATACGTTTCATATTTAACCTAAAGAGAAAAGGACATGTAAAGAAACTTACTTGGCTAAACGTTAACAATAGAAGAAAATACTTAACACTCACCTTGATGCACAAAATACTTAAGAGTGGCCCCCCAAAATACTTACTCGATAACATCTGCTCTCGTAGAACTTCGGTCGAATATAATATCCGCAAGAAACACAATCTAAAAATCCCCAAACATAAAACCGCCACATATAACAAGTCCTTCATTGTTACAGGGATAAGGGAATGGAACAAACTGCCTGCACCATTGACTAACATTAATTGCCATCAAAGTTTAAGAAACAACTAAATAACTTACTATTGTCCCAACATTAACCTTCATATGTAAACAATTGCATCTGCACTTACACATCACACAATGCATACATACCTAACACCACAGACACACACAATGAACTACTGAAGACTTATTGCTTATCTTTTATACTTATTAATTCAATGTATCATTTTATTATTGTATAATCTTTATATTATCTTTCTTGTATTATCATGGTCAATGTATTTTTTTTCTATGTTTTTATTCATTTATTGTATCTTTGACAAGGGTTGGTTGTAAGAACGGACCACGAGGCCGAAACACGCTTGCTTAAGTAAAGACCATTCTATTCTGAAAGTACGAATATGCGATAGTTAATACATAATAACTGTATTTATACTCAAAATTATATGATTATAATTTTCTTTATTTTATTTTACTTTCTTTTCTTTATTTTATTTATAAACTGTTCTGTTTGTCTATAGGTACTTATGTAATTAATACAATTTGTGACTGGATTGCATATGTATCTATTGTAATTGTAATTGTATTGTAATTCTGTAATTTTGTAATTACTATTCATTGTTATTATTATTACTATTATGTACGCCTTCTGTCATTGGAGAATATACCTCTTGTATTGTATTGTAATTCTGTAATTTTGTAATTACTATTCATTGTTATTATTATTACTATTATGTACGCCTTCTGTCATTGGAGGATATACCTCTGTTGAAGGTAATAATAAATAAATAAATAAATATGACTATGACAATTCACGCACAAGATTAATATATGCTGTTGAGTTGGGTTTTAAGTCCACGTTATGCACAAATAGGCTAATCGGGACTGGACCTACAGTTTAAAGTGGGATCCGAACCACTTGTACCTCCACCGGGTATCGAACCCGGGAGCCCTTGATTACAAAGCGACGACGCTACCACTGCACCGTCGGGGAGGCTCCTATGTAATGGTATTGGATTTTCCATGGCAAGGGGAAACTTTTAAAATTGCAACAACAGTTACGAAACATATGTGTGATGTGCATTTTACATCTATGTAAAGATGATATTTCGGAAAATACGTGGATATATTACGCATACCTTACGACGAACGATTTTTACGTGGGTGGTTCGTTCTAGGCCTCAGAAGACTGGTCAACACACAGAAACAAATGTCTCTCTTCACACCGTTGCCTATTGTTGTTTCACACACTTTGTCAATTCTTTAATATATGTTTATTTACTGGCAATTTCTCGGCAGTATAATTGCAAGGCGAGGTATAAGCAGACCCTTTGAAAATTGCCAACCTGCCACAAACTTCACGATTTCTTCAGAAAATTAATATCTTGCTGTAATATTTAGCTAACTAACTCCCTAGCCTTCTTAAACCCGAAGGTTTATGGCTGCAGCAACACAAGCCTTCCATCTGTCCCTATCCTGGGCAAGATCAATCAAATCTTTTCCATCCTTACCGATTTCCTTTAGGTGCATCTCAATGTTTTCCCTCCATCTTCATCTTGGCCTTCCTACAGGTCTCTTACCATCAGGTTTCCTGACAAGAATCCTGTAAACTCTTCTTTCCTCTCCCGTTCTTGCCACATGGGCTGCCCACTGTAATATTTAGCATAGTTCTTAATTCCTAAATAGTAATCTAATCACTTCAAGTAACTAACAACTGTGGGATCCTCAATGAATTGGGCCTGAACAGAGACACGGTACAAGCACGTATGAGGGTTGTTAAATATTGGATGCGATTATCACAAGAGGGCCAAACTACGCTGAGGGGACAATGTTTGAAAATACAGACAAGGGAGGAAAACGTTTACAGCTGGGGTCTGGAAGTGAAAAATATCTTATATAATAGCGGAACGGTTTGGGTATGGGAAGAGGGAGGAAAGGGGGGGGGGACATCTCAACAGAAAATCAAATCAGAGACAGGTTACTGGACATAGACAGACAAGAAATAATAGCAGACTGCCAAACAAAGACCTGAATCAGGGAACAGCTAAGAGTAAGAGAATGGGGGAAAGCGAAATATATCCAGGTTGCGGGAAAAAATGGAAGAGGCGCGCTGGCATGGTTCAGATTAGGGGGATGGAAACAACTAAGAAAGATAAACGAAGCAGGAGAAAGGATATGCCCTTTGTGCGATGGGGAGGAGACGGATAAACATATCCTACTGAACTGCCCTTCTACACGTGACCTAAGGGACAAATGGATGAAAAACGTAACAGGGAGGGAGGTGATAGAAGTGGTAGACGACAGAATAAAGATAAAGGAAGCGGGGCAGCCAGTGGGGAAATAGCTGGGAGACGTAAGAGAACGGCGGGGGAAAGCTATTAGAGAAGGCAGCGAAATGAGTGATCATGCTCCAGACGAGCCATCTTTATAGTGTAAGTGTGTGAAATGTAAAATGTATGCGTTTTTTGGTGAGAGTGCAGGAAAAGAGAAGTGGGGCGAGGAAGAAGGAAGAAAGACTGGAAGAAGAACTGTCGAGGGAGGGGAAGAATGTGTATATAGGGGACAAAGTAACAGAGAGCTTAAAAGAAAACTAAATGTAACAATATATTGTAGAGAAAAATCTAAACTATGTAGCGCGTACAGCCTATGGCTCGCACAGAAAGAAAATAAACTAAATCAAAAACTATATGAAAGTTATTTTTTGTTTTCTGCAGTTTTGTAAGTTTGAGAAAATGTTCGCAATCTCTCCATTAAGAGAACTATCGAGTTGATAAATTAATTTCACACGTTCACCTCATAAGAACAAACTTCTCCCTAAAATTATACTATTTTTGCTTGTTTTTTATGGTACTGAGTGAAGATATTCTGATAATGAATGCTGTTCTGACTTAATCTTAATAAAGCATTTGTCCCGGAAAAACGTCATCGTTCCATACAGAAAAACAAATAGTTAAAATGTATCTCCATATTTCGTAAGCGTAAATAAACAGACTTACATAATCGTTCGAACAATCTGAAGACAACGGCAGACTTCACTTCCTATTTGTAAAAGCCCCATTCCAAGTAAGCAGAAGTTATCAGATTTTGTAATACAATGTAACATGCATCACTTTCTAGGAATTTTCTGTCCTCTTCCTCACCTTGTGAGTATTGTTGCCGTGAAGAATAATAGGCTCTTGAAGTTATGCAATGTTGCAACGTTACTGCATTAACACAGAGCACGTTGTATCAGAATCTTGCAACTGTGTAGTTACGCGCTAAAAATATTGAGGAGGACAAGTTATCACAGTGTAGAAAGAAGCGTTGCTTGGAAAAAGAAGTTAAAAGTACAAAAAAACATCGAGTTTCAAGGGCGCAACCACATGTTCTAATCAGGAAAGATTACATTCGTCGCCGTTCGGATATTTCCGGAGATGTTCGTGTAACAACCGGCCGCCCTTGAACCGCACTCAGCTCGAGGGCGGAGCCTTTGGTTGTTTGCTATCCGGCGTGACTTGTAGTTTCGACGAGCTGCCGCTGTGTTCCAGTGGCGCTTCGTTCGTCCTACGTCGATATGCATTCTGTTCGGTAAGTGAACGTTTGTTGCTTGAGTTTCCTTGAAAACGTCCGCACTTGCCAAGGAAAATATTTCGCAAATAGTCGCAGGTGGAAAAGCAAAACGATGCGACTCCCACCACACCAGGGATAGGACATTGTGCCTATGTAGTCATAGGAACCAGTGTTGCCATAACCAGAAACCACAATGTCCCTTTTAAAGAACTTAATTTCCCATTTTCATCCAAATTTTCCCTCCATCTAGCAAAATTTGAAATTGAAACCACTTGAAACTTTATCAACTGGCAGTAGTAGTAGTAGAAATAATACTATTTCTTTTGACCATGGAAAACATTAATTCACACAAATGTTAAGATTGATTAAATGGACGAAAATAAGAAGGGAACAACAGGTAATAATGATTATTGATAGCAAATTGTACACTTTGTTAAATGTGAAAATTTATATTCGGTATCACAATAATTTTGAAAATGATCATGAGAAGATTAATTGAAGGGCTCGGGTGTAGAACATGGTAAGTGACATTTTGCTCATTTCTGAGTTCATTAAGAAAAAAGGTTATTAGAAGCTATGCTGTAGATAAATTGCTTTCGTGTTGTGTTTACCAATTTCAGAAGGCTTCACTAAATCCAATGCAAATTGTTTGACATGATAATTTGACTCGAACATTGAAGGATGACACATTTCACTTTGTAACTAAAAAATAACCGAAATGTCACTTATCATGTTTTACACCCTAGCCCTTCAATTATAACTAAGTCAAAACCTTATTTTTTATTGTGGTTCGTTTTGGGGAGTTAAAGGAAATGACAGGGAAATGTAGTTCATAAAAGGAGTTCGAATTTAATTTTTCAAATTTCTCTGGAATTAATATTTGAAGTGAAAGTTTTCCCTTTTCCCTAAATTCCACCTCAATTTCCATGCACCGAGGGAAATTTCCCTTCGTGAAACAACCCTGATAAGAACTTCTGAAGTTGTAGTATGTAGTGTTGCCATATATATATTAATCAAAGAAGGAGAAAGGAAACACTCACCGGACAGTGAAAAAATTGAAACAAAATTTTCGCTAGCTTAGTAGCATCATCGGTGTGAGACGAAAGAGTTCCACTGTCCGGTGAGTGTTTCCTTTCTCCTTCTTTGATTTTTATTTAGCCCTTTTGGCCCTCCTTGCTTTGATATATATATATATATATATATATATATATATATATATATATATATATATATATATATATAAGTATTAAAGTTTTCGAATTCCTGCAAACGAAGAATATAATCATGAATTCATGAACGATTGGGCATGTTTAAACTTGCAATGCCATATTTCTTACTTCTTATTCAAGGAGGACTGAGTGCACGATGTTCGTCCCCTCGAAAATATTACCAAGCCCAAAATAAAATAAACAAAATACTTGTTTATTGTTGTATAATACAAAGTTAATTTATTTTGCGCAGAACTTGCATAAAGATATGGATTGGATTGTAATTGTGATTCTACAGCTTTGCGTTGACAGTGCCTACGAAAGTTCATGCGTAACATTATGGATGATACGCATAAAAGTAATGATAAGGGACTCTACTTTTCATCAGTTGAACCTAACAACCTTTTTTGATATTCAATAAATCATCCATTAAAAATTTTTGACACTAATTCCGTTGGTAGGACAGCTGTTCTTATACAAATTTTAGTGATTTTAACTAGACGTCAGCTAGATAATGAATACATGCTGTTATATCTCACCTGTTATATCATTTTTTTTACCTGTTCATGTAAAATACTTTTATCTTCACAGCTGTTTGTCATCCCTGTTGGGAGAAGAAAACATTGTTTTAATAAACGTTTTTAGCTTTTTGTGAAGACCTGGTCTCTTCCACTGTCCGTGAGGAATTTTTTAATGTATTATTATATTTTTAATGTGTTGTGTCTGTTATGTGCAGGTCCCTTTACAACCCTTGCACTTTCAATTTTTTCCAAGAGGCTTTTTACACCTGTTTTTTAACTCTTAAGTAAGAATTGTAGATAAGGGGCTATTTCTCCGAATATATTAAAGGGTGCAAAATGGCCTTACGTACCCAAAAATTTTAAATCAATCAATAATAATCATTATTTTAATTTACCTAGTTTATTGATTGAGTTGGCATTTTAAGTTCACTTTATGTACAGTAAGGCTAATCGGGACTGGGCCTACAGTTTAAAGTAGGATCCGAACAATTTTGTGCCTCCACCGGATATCGAACCCGGGGCACCTTGATTACAATGCGACGACGCTACCAATGCGCCATCGGGGAGGCCCTTACCTAGTTTATTATTATTTATCTTATTAACCTATTGATTATAAACTTTATTACTATTATAACACGTAAAACACTTGGTTCGGACACCTCAAGAAATGTAGTTCTATATTCGTGCATGTCACTAATTGGAACTTAATCACAGGCTCAATTTACAGCAATGAAACGGAAGACAGAAGGAGTCTTTTCCTGTTGTGATTGCTATACAACTGTTTCAAGCATTGACTGGTACCTTTTTGGGGTAGTAAATAATCTGTGGTGCTTAGGTTAGGCTAGTTGGGTTTGGTTCTCATAGAAGAAAAATGGTTGTAGCAGCAATATAACGAGCTTTCCTGTTTTGAAAGCAAAGTTAAATGGAAAACACAAGAACGATAAGTATAGCAGTGATTGAAGGGATGCAAACATATGGCGACGTGAGGAGATGGAAGAAATATACGTTCTTGTCTTGCCAGGCGATGTTATGGAGAAACTACAGAGATGACAAAGAGATTGGAAGGGATTTCCGTCCCTTAATGGCTCTAGGAAAGAAATGTGTTTGCGAAACAGTTTTGATGTGAGCCACATCTTCCACAAATCCAAGGAATGTCCAAACTCCTGATTCAGGGACTGGTTCAATCGCCCGTGGAGAGGAGTATTTAAAGCTCCCTGCAGGCCCTTGCCCTGTTAGGTAATGCGACGCAGGACTCGGCAAGCATTGCACTTGAGCCTGATGCAATTCTCGTAAGAGGGCGACCGTCTCTGCCAAGGTCGTGACGTCACAGGTTGCAGCATCCGTGCAACTTTGAAAACAACTAAAGTTTTGCAGATTTCGTATTTCTACCGTTAAGTGTCAGTCAAATTTGTGAGGTAGTTGGTTGTTTGGTGCATGTTTGTACCTTAGAATTTATTTTAGTTTGTTTTTGAGTCTTCTTTATGCACAGAAAGGCTAATCGGGACTAGACCTACAGTTTAAAGTGGGATCCGAACTACAAGTGCCTCCATTGCGCGAACCCGGGACCCATTGATTACAAGGCGACGATGTTACCACTACGCCATCGGGGAGGCCCCACATGCATGATTGCAAGTGCCATTTGGTTATCCACGGTGGGAAAACGGAAGTATGGAAATGGGAAGGAGAGGTTATGGTTTCCCTTGAATGTACAATCTCGTCATTACACAGAAACGTCGTCGCCTTGTAATCAAGTGGTCCCGGATTCGATACCCGGTGGAGGCACATAATGGTTTAAACTGTAGATCCAGTCTCTTTTAGCATATCTGTGCATAATAAATGTACTTAGAACAAAAGTAAGAGGTCGCCCGGTGATTTAAATCTGCGACTTCCGAATACGAGTCTGGTTTGATTTTGATTTATTTTATTTTACTTCGCGTTTTGTGCCTCTTAGCTAATTTGCGAAGATGGGGATGAGTGATGAAATTGGTGAATGGACATTCACAAACAACCATGCCCGAGCGGGATTCGAACCCAGGACCCTTGGCGTCGCAGCTCGATGTGCTAACCACTCAGCCACAGGGTCCGGCGAATACGAGTCTGGAAATTGAGTTTAGGTACAATACATTAATTTATTATTATTAATAATTTGTTAAGTAGCTCGAAAATTAAGATATCTACAAATCATGGGCGTCCAGAGAGGGAAAATATATTACCGTTACCCCCCGCCACCCCCCCCCCCCTTTGAGAAATTGTCAGTCTTAAATTATATACTCCGCAAGTAAGTCGTGTATTGATCGTTGCAGAAACACGATAACTTCAAACTCAAGCAATGTTTTAAGGAAATATATCTTGCTTGGCATACCGGCTGGGAAAAAAACCTGTGAACGCCTCTGCTTCAAATCAGAGAGTTTGCCAGTGGAATGGATCCCGGATTCCCATTATTACAAGCCAATATCCTAAACCTATACCAGGAGTATAACTATTCAAATCCCGCCTCTTCCTGTGTGCTGCTTGTAGGCGGGTTCTTTGGTGTCAATACACATTCTTGGATTCGAGGAATTTTGCTCGGTGATAACAATAAAGGAATCGTTGAATACGTGGAACTGTGACAAATATAGATCAAACAATCTTTTTAATATTCCCAACCCTGTTGGGCGATGACAACAGTGTTTCATCAAATGTTTGTAGCTTTTTGAGAAGAGTTGATCTCTTCCACTGTCTGTGAGGAAGATTTCATGTTATTCTTACTTTTTAATGTGTTTGTCTTGTGCAGGTCCCTATACAACCTTGCAGTTTTAATTCTTCCCGGAGCTTCTTACACCCCATTTTTTAAAAAAAATTTATTGTTTGTTTGATTTGCTTCGCCTTTTGTGCCTTTTGGCTAATTTGCGAAGATGGGGATGAGTTTGTCTGTAAAAAAGTAAAAAACAAAAAAGTGAAGTGCTCCCCTGTGCTTAGCACCACGCCATGAAGGCGTATAGGGGGTGTGGGAGTAACGCCCCACACTTTCTTGATCCGGTCGTGAGTGGGGGTGATGTGATCAGCACCACGCCCCTGACCGCCTTTACCCCCCCAGGTTTCCCCAGTTACACATGTTATTCGACGCTGGGTGGGCGCCGGGGCCGCTTCCAACGTTAGAAAAGTTCCCGGATTTGAACCGGCCGGGGATCGAACCCGGAACCTTTAGCATGGTAGTCAGACGCGTTACCGACTTTTTTTTTTTTTTTTTTTTTAAAAAGGAAAGCCCCTATGCGGAAGCTTCCCCCATCACACTTCATTCACTCATATCATTTCATTCATATTTCAATTTCAAGACTTTTCAGGACAGACAATCACAAACATCCATGGCCGAGCCGGGAATCGAACCCGGGACCCCTGGCGTCGTAGCGCGATGTGCTAACCACTCCGCCACAGGGGCCGCCCTCTCCGACTGAGCCACCGCGGCCAGTTTGTCTGTTTGTTTATTAAAATTTGGAATGGGTGCCTCAGCACTTGAGGCTATTTGCACTCGTCTCAAGATACAAGGAGCTAAAAAACCATGCCTAAAGTTAAAACCAGGGTGGATGGGAATGAGTGATGATATGATGAAATTGATGAATGGACACTCACAAACATCCATGCCCAGGCCAGGATTCGAACCTGGGACGCCTGGCGTCGTAGCGCCATGTGTTAACCACTCCGCCACGGGGGACGGATTTAAATTTTTAAGTAAGAATTTGAGATAAGGGGATATTTCCCAGTATGCATTGGAGGGTGCAAAATGGGCTAATGTGCCGACGCACCCAATTTTGATTCAATAATTTAATTTAGTTTCACTCCACACACATACACACGCAACCGAAAGTTGCCAATGTTTGGCAAGGAACGCACCTTGAGCCAGAGAGAGGAGAGGGTGGCAGATGGTAGGGCACACATAACTCTTCAGTTGATGTGTAATATTGTATGATATTAATTTCGCCAGTCATTTTTTCACTACAAACGTTGGGGGCCTGTGGGTTGTAGCTACTGTTATTGCCCACCCTGCCCTTTTTGAGCGTCGCCGATGGCTTGTTTGCATTCAAACAAATTTGTTTTCTGCCTGTTTTTTGTAATTTGCTATTTTGACTAATCGCGGCGATGAAGATAAATGATGATTAGATGGAATTGATAAAGGGGCTCTTGGCTAGGGATGGACGATATCGCAAATTTGATATCGTGATGGCAGCCAGTTTAATCTTTTGCAGGGCTCGTGTTGTGTTCTGTCCATGTGTGTTTGTGATTGTCCCTTCATCAATTTCTACTTATCACAATTCATCCTCATCTTGGCGATTACCCAAATGTGACATAAAAGCGAAGTCAAATAAATGAAATCAATTGCAGTTTCATGATAATCTAAGGTAGGATTAGAATGATGGAGGGAGTACCGGATTAGATACCCAATAGATTCACATAATTATTCGGATCCCACTTAAACTGTAGGTCCATTCCGATTAACCTATCTGTGCACAAAATGGGCTCAAACTCAAGCTAAAAGAACGGAAGAGGTTTTATATATATACCACACACACACACAAAACCGAACTTCGTAATTTCATATTGGATACTTGGGAACTGATCAATTCGCCCGAACAACACTGATAGGCGACTGAATTCACGGGAATCCGCATTCAAAGGACGACCGTCTAAGAAAACGCAGGAGTCAGTCAGTCAGTGTGCCAGTTGGCAACACTACACCGTGGAAACCTTCTGGCTGATGAGAACGAAATGAGCATGCGCAGATGCATTGCGCGGTTGGATTGCGTGGCGCTAGCGTCGTCTGCTCCTCCTTTCGTGGCTCCAATGACTTACAGCACAGACCCCGAACAGACGAATTCACAGAGGACGTTTTTGCCTGTGTTCTATTGACTTTTTGGGAACACGTAAACAAGCACCAGTTATCGAAATCGTTAACGTGGATAGTTGCGAGTATCTGAACGTCGACCGTTGCAGGGATTCAGTGATAAGTAACACATATACTCTCTGGCCGAGTTTCACAGTGACTGGCTTGGAATGTAGGTCATTCCCTCAGCCCCGGGACCTGCTTTTTTAGCGGAATAGTGAACGACGGAGTGAGAGCGAACGCTGTTTGCTGATTTGAGGAACGTGCGTGTGAGACGGTGGTCGAGAGAGTGTTTTTTTTTTCATTTGTGAATCAGAAGAATTGTGAAAAAAGTGCCAGTTCGTTTTCAACCCTGTAGATACTGTGTTGTTTTTGTCACGTATCGCATTCTTAGTGTGAAAAAATAGTGATGTTACTCGTTGATATTTCGCAGAACCTGTTGCTTGTTGACTGTGTGGCAGTGATGCTACGTGAATGACCGCCACACCAACACACATTCGCCGCCTGTTTTTAGAGTTTCTGTCTGGTCTGTTACTAGCGACGTACGTACCACGCATGCCCCGAGCATCCCTCTCTCAAGGTCTTTCTGGGAGTCGGTGCACTGTTTGATCAGTTCCTGTGCCAGCTGCCCGCGGTCGGAGGCTTTTGCTATCCCGTCCACGTTGTCTTTTTTCTCCTTACACTGTCGCGACCCTGAAAATACACCGCCCTCAGGAACAGTTCTAAGAAGGTGCAGCATCGTTCTTCTTGAATTGTGTAGGAAAAAGCAGCGGCACACAAGGGAAACCTGTGCGTGTACTATTTTTTCTGTGGTTTTTTTTTGTGTGTGTGTGGAAACATCTTGACAATAAAAGTCAAAAGTCCGCATTGTTGCAGGATTGTGCGCGAGGGATAGAGTGAGTGTTTTGTGCGTGAAGTTGCGTATGTGTTTGAACACAGGATTGCTCAGAGTGACATGTCATTGTGGATAACAACAGGACAGAAAGTGTCTCCAGAAAGGATCTTGCTAACGGATTTGTCAGGTGAGTCCCATTTTATGTTTTACCCTTGCAATTTCTGTTGGAATTCGCACAGAAGAATGTGAAGGTTTTTCTCGCTTAGGCTCGACAGGCGATACCAGAAAGGAAAGAGAGAGTAGATTAGTGTTTGACCTCATTCTTCCAGTAGTGGAACAGTTTTGTAACCTTCCCGTCCTATGAGAAGCTTCAACTCGCCTGCAAAATACACGCTTCGGCGGGGAAACAATATAACGTGTTCTCCAGATTTTAGTATTATTATTACGATTTGTACCGTGTCCGTAGTTGAGAGAAAACAACAGCTAATGGTTGCCCAACAAACGCATTGTAAAGATACCAGGAGATAGTTGCAGGACTTGTTTGGTCTCCTGTGGGGAGGGGGATTAAAGAGGAAAAGGCCTGAGGGGGAGAAGACTGGAATTGTGACTGGTTTTAATGTATGGTGTCTCGTTTTGGTGCTAAGCTACCCTGTGTTGTCTGTTGCTTCACGGCGTTCTAAAGCTGCGAAGAGCTAGACTCAATTGTTGCTTGTTTGTTGCTCGTAGTCTGTTTTAGATTATTAGATATTGTTGGTACTCAATAAGTACAGTAGCGTTATCAATGTGTGTGCATGAATACAATAGATAACGAGGCCAAATTGCAATTCCAGGCAGTTCGGTCACAATTTTAAGTGAACTTTATCCACATAGGTTTATTGTTTCTACGGATCGAATTCAATAAGCTACACAACATATAGATCGTTGGACTTCTCCATGATTAGACCTTGACTGGCCTAGTAATCCGGAAATTGTGGTCCATTCACACACACACGTGACGCACCCACTTTTGACGCACACAAATGGGGTACCAGCACAAATCATTGCTCCCGACATACACGAGTAAGAAAATTAATATTGTGAAGTTGTGGGAATCTTGCCTCCAGAGACGGGAAAGTTTGTCTGAAAAGTAACAACTTACTTTACTTTTAAAAGTAACGCATTACCATTACTGTCCAGGACAAAATACCCACTGAAAGTAAGGTGTTAGTTTGTCACACAGTGTAGACAGACAAAATTATAATTGAATTTCCACACGATAACTATTCTCCGTGGGCTACGAAGTCACGAGTACTCTGTTCGAATCCAGGTGAAGGATAGGTGTTTAATTGTGTTTTTTCCCCCTTCATTTATTTAATCCTATTCGTCGGATCTTTCCGGGCAAATAAATTTGAAGAGGGCGATATTAGTATTATACAGTATTATACTCCTGTTGAGGAATTTTTGAGAGCAGAAATTGTTGTGAGAAAATTCCAGATCTGATTAGCTTATCTGAGCAACAGAACACAACAAACACATTTTGTAAGTTCACGTTATCGTGAGCCAAGAAGCTATTGTTTCTGGGAATGAAAGGCCTATCCTGTTACTCACTCCAACGCCTGTATTGATGCTTTAAAGAAGAGCATTTTCTTGTTGCACACATGAAGGAAAGCATCTGACAAACTTTCTCGTTTCCACGAATCCATTTGCATCGTCTGGTAATTCTTGAAATCATCGCCCGTTTCGTCAAAGAAGCTTCCTTCTATCCCAAAGGTACAAGGAATGGGATACCATACTCTTGATTGAATAAGGTTTTATTTAACGTCGTATGTGAACTAGTTGTCTTCTCTTGCCAATAGGCTGCAAGGTATCCGACCTACAAATGGTATTCTTTCCCATGACTTAACGAGTTTTCATAATGTTGATAGATAGAACATCAGCTGTGGCATGTTCAGAAACTACGGGTACATTACATCTCCGCCATTTGGAGGCTAGATTAAAAATATATATTATGGCTCTAATTCACAAATCTCTCCTGTGTACATGTTATTGGAGTCAATATATGCAGAGGCAAATGAAAACTTTCCAAATTTTCGCTTTTCCGCAGCCCCAGTTTACGAAGCGATTTGCCTGTTTATTGACCTGATTTCAACATATTTTCCCATAAGAAAGACTATACCCATAATTACATATTGCACGTAATAGCAAGTCTAGTTCAGTTATACTGCACTGAAAAATATCTGAAAGCTATGCAATAATGGTCCCAGGACATCCACATCACATTTTGGTCAAGCCTCAGTGGAGTTAAAATGGTGTTGATTACAACCATGTATCTCTTATTTTAACACACTTTGGGGCCTTCCCGATTGCGCAGTGGTAGCGTCGTCGCCTTGTAATCAAGGGGTCCAGGGTTCGATACTCGGTGGAGTCACATAATGGTTCGGATTCCTCTTGAAACGGTAGGTCCAGTCCTGGTTAGTCTTAATGTGCATAAAGTGGACTTAAATAAACCTAACTCAAATAAACTGGTAAATGTTGACTAAAATATAGTGTGGAACTCCAGAGACCACTGTCTGTCAATTTAAAACCACTTTTTTCCCCGTCTGTTTTTCATATTGAAGATAAAATAGGTAAAGAAGACATAAAAACACAAAGTGTTAGGAAACACGTCAGTGTTGCTATACCCGAATAGGCTGACTTGCTCGTGTAGATGTTCCGAAGTGTTTAGAGTACACCGCCAACTTCGGGCAACGATTAGGAATTTCGGCGTGTTTTCTTTAATAACTCCAAATAAAATAAGTAATAATCTAAGAGTAATTAGTATTAAATTTTCAAGAAGTAATTAAACTGCGATTTACTGCAAGTCTTGATGTTCACTGAATTAATGTTTCTAATGAAACAAGAAACGCTTGCTTTCCAACTCGTCGACCAAGTATGTTTTTGTAAACTAAAGCGTGTTCTATTTCGCTACTTGCTTCTGTGCTCTATTCTGGTAGTATCCATGAGATCCGATATTCAACTGCGTACAAAGCTGTATACGTGTGATACAGCATGATGTTGACTCATTTTATCATTTTTGCCTTGAAAACTTGATGAAGGTAAAGATACACCTTGCACGTTGGAGGCATATTGGAGGGAATGTGGAAGTAGGACCCCACACAGTCACAATCACTTGGGGAGGTTATGTGATCAACACCGCGCTCCGCACGCCTTTACCTCTCCCACCTAAGTACCTTTTTATCAAAGACTGCGTGAACTCCATAACCGCTCTATTCATGAATATAACTGGAAAAATCCCCGAGATTACTCATTCCGGGAATCGAGGTCGGGTCTCCCACGTGGCAGTCACGTGGTGTTAGTTTTTTGAAAACACATAAGCGGTCGTTTTCCAGGTCATTCTAGTTCTCATTCTAATTTGACGGACAACCAAATATATATATATATATATATATATATATACCAGGACTGGACTCATGACGTAGCAACACACAACGCTGACCACTCAGCCACGGAGGTCAACTACCGCAGACTCTCTTCTTGTAAACTTGATAGGGAATATGTTTCCTCTTCACAAGGAGAATGGAGGATTGGTTGCATATGATCGAAAATCTGAATTTCAGCTTTAAGCAAAAAAATTGAACAAAACTACGTGGGGCAGAAGCCCCCTAAGGGTGTATGGTAAAAATGGCAAAATTGGCAAACCGAAAAAATGGCGCAAGTAAAAATCACAAACGGAAAGCAAAAGCAAATGATAAATAATTCATATGTAAATTGTAAAGAAGAAAAATATTGATGCTGTGTTTAACAAAAATAAATATTTATGCACCTAACCCTGCATTGTTCTTTTGTTATCTAGGGCCCGGGACTTTATGTCCTATAAAAGTGTAAAATATGTATGTAATTATGTCATGAAAAATTACAAATATGTCAGAAAAATGCAGAAATATTCCTAGTAAAGCCAAAAATATGCACAACAGTACTGTCGAATTACTCATACCCGATAGAGTAGAGTAGGGGCTGTAATGTACCGAATGTTATTTTTACTTTTGACTGATTTTTGTGAAAAGCGAAAAAGGAAAAGAAATTAGGACGAAACTTCTTTACTTCCCGTGGAACAAGGAGAGAGAACATTTTACCTCAATAATGTTTGCATGGCTATCAATTGTCGGCGGGATAAAAAAAGTGGGGTATTATTGTTCTGTACTAAGAAAAGACGGCACCTTTCTTCCTCCGTAATTTCCATATCCTGCCATCGACAATATGAACTATCCGTTGTGCTAAAGCTACGAAGAAAAAAATATGAAATAACTGATTATGTGCGAGAGAATTTCGAAATTATACAGAAATATGTCTTATTACAACAAAATTGAAGAAATATGTTGTAAAAACGTGAAATTGGTGAAATATGTCAAAATATGCTTTGTCAAGTTTGTCTATTTCGGCTGATTTTCATCAGATATGTAAACATCTCACCCCCAATAATAGATCCGAAGCCAATTGAAAAATATGTTATAACATATCACTGTCGGTACAAATTCTCGTAGTTTTCTTCTTTGGCAGTTGTCCTCTCTCAGCCTGCAGAAAGATCGGTTTCATTGCTGCATTTCCTTGCTGGATGCACCTGCTTATCTTCCACAATATAGCCTACAGTCTGTACTCTGTAGGATATTTAGAGCCCACCATATCAAAAAAAATGTTGTTTTATTGTTTCTACCTTCAAGTATATTGTATGCAATGTTATCTTACACCGTCCAAAATTGGAACACTTTGTTATCTTTACAGCAACGTAATCAGGTGAACGATTATGGTCATAGGAACTCACAGGATTTTGTTTTTAGAATCCCTCGACACTTGAATTTGTTCCTCCACCTTATAACATTCTTCAGATCAGACTGTTGTAGAAAGAAGAGCTTCTCTCCAGCTTTACCAGATTTAACATTTTTCATTTTAAGAAGCGAACAAGTTCGTCCCTCTCAGTAACACAAATTAGTACGAGGGGGTTAGATAAGGGCTGACTTGAAGTCCTACTAGTAACAAACATGTGTGATTGGTCAGCAGGTGCGGGCAAGGCGTAAACTTGTTTTCAGTCAAGATGAAAACCCATTCCATGCTGCACACATGCTTCAAAATATTTGCAAAGGTTTCCTTTTATTAACATATGATTCTATAGTGGCAGTAAGTCCTGCCAAAAGAAATAAAGGGCATTATAATTATTTTTGGAAACATCAAATAAAATGTACCCATTCGAAGACAATTTAATGTTAAAAGACACCAAAATTATAATAAATTTTAATTTCAAACTGTGAAATGCAAGACGTATAATTTCTCGATTTTCATGTGAAATCGTAATATACTCGTATTGTATTTGCCATTTTTATTGTCATTTTTACCGTTGCCATTTTTTCCTTTTGCCATTTTTTCCGGTGCCATTTTTCCTTTGCCATTTTTACCTAAATCCCCTCTAAGGACCAGATCCTGCCAGAGCGGCGTTTTCATTGGGTGACGCGTGGTCAGCAAATCGATTCCCATCGCCGCTGTTTCCTGGCTTTCGAGATCGGAGCCTGCTACTTCTTTTCAAGTAGCTCCCCAATTGTCTTCACGGAGCTGGGTCAACGCCGAAATTTTGGGGGCTCCAACCCGGAACCGCTCGCACCAAAAGCGAGAGCGCTAACCATTTGGCTACGCGGGGGGCCTAAAGATGAAAATTTGTGTGCCCTAATTAAATAAGTGTCTAGTTCAGGTTTTAGGAGAGTTTTCTTGTGGGAAATCTAGTCCCTTCTTGAACACAAACACAGTGTTGCCAGTGAACTGAGCAAGTGGTACCGCAACTAGCGTCCGCATTTAAGCGGCCGGGAACTTCTTGCCCCGACTGTACCGGCTAGATCAGACTCATGTAATCGCATTTCATGGCCACGGGTTCGCGCCAAGAGGTGGAAAAGTAAAGTTGTGTCTAAGTTTGTGTATTCGGAAGACCTAGTTTCTGTTAAAACTCTCTCTCGGTTTCGCTTTTGCTCCGGTAGCCTCCTTCCCAGGCGAGCGCTTGAAAAACCGGTTGGGTTTTTGTGCGGCCGAGTGGGCGTTCGTGGCACTAAGTGTGTCGCTTCGTTCTGTTCCCTCTTTTTCTTCGGCCGTTGTTACTTTCCGTCGTGTGCCTTTTTGAGTATTGATATTTCTGCATTGTCAGCAGCAGAGTGTGTGAGGATGGGATCTTGCTGCGATACGAAACCTTGTGCTGGGAAACGAGGCTAAAAGCGGTCGTTCTTTTCGTCTCGTACTAAGAATGCTTCTCTCACACTCGATCTCGTCTCGTTCTGGTCTCGTGCTAGTCTCCTATGACTTCATTACCAGCGAAATCTATATTGTACTTCACGTGAATTGCAGAGAGAGAGAGAAAGAGGTCTCTTGTTGGTGCGTGGTTGCAGATTGACGTCAGGAATAGGAAAGACTCAGCGTTACAGGGAACTGCAAATATAAAGTACAGTAGCACTTAATTGGATACCCCACAACATATAGTAACAATCATTACTATAATTGGAAGATACAAGAAAGGTGTAGACACACAAGAGACGTGAGTAAAATGCAATTGTGGGTAGAAACACACTGCGGCAAACTGCTTATTAAAATCAATAGAGAAATTATTAAATATTGCAAGAATCGGGATGCTGATAGGTTTCAACATAAATCCTCATGCACAACTTACATAATGAAATAGGAATTGATTTTTTATCAGGTGCATAAAGAAACCTAATGCCAGTGAAAGGTTTGAGAGTGGTGTAAATAATGGAACTATTACTTCGCATCATTTATTTATTAAGTTCAAGGGGACGTGTTAAATAATGTATAGAGTTTAGAAAATTAGAAAGGTATTTATGAGTAAAATTGTTGGGACCGATCGATTATTTGAATGATTGAGTTGGTGTTTTGTGTCCACTTTATGCACAGTAAGGCTAATCGGGACTGGATCTACAGTTTAAATTGGGATCCGAACCACTACGTGCCTCCAACGGGTATCGAAAATTGTTGGGACAGAGATATCGAATAAAAAAGAAAATCCGGGACGAGGTCTTGTCAAGATTGAAAACCGCTGCTACAGAGGCAGGGTGAACCCCAGGGCGGCCAGTCCGAAGAATTTCCACCCATGATCACCTACCCTTGGAACTGAACCTATCTGGGTTTTCCGTCAGCTCTACCGACTGGGGAACCGCTGTCTCAATACGCCTCTGTACTCTCCCTTTCTTGCGTCACTACTACTGGCAACTGTCGTGGTAAACAACCAGGATTGACAACCTTTTGACTTCCTTGGAAATTTCTTCATTGATTGATTTGCCTCACTTAGCTTTCGTGCCACTTTTGGTTCATTTTCTAAGACTGGGATGAGTGATGATGATAACTGATGAATGGACACTCACGAACATCCAGGCCGGGATTCTAACCCGGGACCCCTGGCGTCGCAGCGCGATGTGCTAACCTCTCCGCCACGGGGGCCGGCTGAGAAATTTCTTCAGAATCGCCGACTCAAGCATGTTAAGTTGTTCAATTGCAACTGTTCACTTATGTCTTGGTATTGAGGCAGAAAATGAGGGAGGAGTTGCAAAATGGCAATGTGTTATCGTGTAATCCCATCCAGCCGATGTCGCCCATTTCATTCCAGCGTTGAAGGGAAACAAACGCATCCCCGAGCCATCATCTTTTTGGATAGCTGCCAAGCTTCCGAAGCACAACTGGTAATTTGCTCGATCGGGACGTAATGATTGTGCAGCTCCCCTGTTTCGGATGGAATTTATTGCCTTTAGGTTGGAAGCGGCAGTATTTTGCCGGATTCTTTTTCTTGTCTTGTACGTTCTTAGGTCCCTTGATGCACACCGGATCCAACAGAAGAGAATCGCTACATCCTGTGGGCATTTTCCACCATAAGAACTAAAACTGCTGAAAATGCCGTTCCACATAATATTTCATCCGCAGTTGAACAGCCTCATTGGCCAAGTGCATCGACGGTCGACTCTGCACCAAAGTTTTAGGATTCGAGTCCCGGCATGCGCAGTGTCAATCAATTTCATCGCATCATCACTCCTCATCGTCGCGATTAGCCAAAAGCGACAGTAAAGGGACGCTGAATATGAAAAAACCAAACCAACTATAGGGGGCGTGTTGTGTCGATTCGACTGCGTCCAACTGAGGCAAATGCTGAGATGGTTCCTTTAAAACTGACACAACTGTTAAAACTGGCACATGCTTCCGCGGTCCCAGATGTACAACCAACACGTATGTGACTTCATTGTATTGTCTTGCCTTTTTTACGTTCATTCAAACCAGCTTCTGTGACGAAGAGGTAGGCTCCGAATCCAGAGATCCTAGGTTCTAATCCTGGGTAAGACATCGTATTTTCGGTGCATTTTCTCCCTAATTTAATCAGCATTCAGTGGAAAGGCAACGTGAAGTAATCCAAATAGGAATAAATATTGTATCAATTTATGACGTAGAAAACAGATTTATTTAATTGATTTATTTTATATCAATTTTGTGCCACTTTTGGCTAATCGCGAAGATGAGGATGAGTGGTGATAAGATGAATTTGATGAAAGGCAACTGCCAACATATTAACACAAGCCCGACAGATGATTATGCTAACTGTGAGTCAAGACGCCAGAGCCTCGTTAGACCTCCCCAATGGCGCAGTGGTAGCGTCGTCGCCTTTTAATCAAGGGGTCCCGGGTTCGATACCCGGTGGAGGCACATAGCTGTTCGGATTCCACTTTAAGCTGTAAGTCCAGTCCCGATTAGCCTTACTGTGCATAAAGTGGACTTAAAACACCAAATCAATCAGCCAGAGCCTCGTTAGTCTGCACGTAGGAAACAGTGTTTACAGAAAAGCTACAATAGATATAATATGTATGTTTGGACACAAAATGTAACACTCACACTTTTCGTACATCTGTGAAGTGGAAGCTTTTCCTATTCTGTTCCTAGTTAAATCTCCCCTCCCGTCGTTTTTCATGTTGCATCCAGCATCTCCAAAATGGAAAACGGAAAGCGAGCTGCGCGCGCACTGAACAAAGAATAATAGAGAAACGAGCGTAGCAGAATTATCAGTTCGCTCCAGTTCCGAGGCAGTCGTAGAAATAAACAATAACACGCTAGAAGATTGTAGGCGCAGTGAAGCAGCGTTTCATACATTTCCTTTTACTGATTTCATTTACTGGATTTATGAATCGCCATTGGCATTTCATTCTAGCGCTTTTTCGAGAACATACTTGTCTTTTTTTTTTTTAAATATCAATGCTTATCCCAGAATAAATGTGGCAGAGTTTATATTTTAATGCAATTGTATTACCTTATCAAGTATATAACACACAATAACTCCAAAGTACCTCTCTCTCTTTCTCTCACACACACACAGACACACACACACATACTTTTTCTTTCTTTCCTTTTGCCAGACTAGCAAAAATATTCTGTAAAACTTAGATTTTTTTTACAAGTGAAAGTTACAAGTACAAGATTACAAGGCGGCGACGTTACCATTATGCCATCTGGTAGGCCCTGTTGATGACCTCTATGTAGTTTAATATGTGTAGACATTGGTTAAAGAAACAACGTATCAATATAAGTTGGGGAATTGCAGAAATTTAATTAGAGCTCAAAACAGAAAAGCAACGTGTGTGTGTTTCCGTAATGATATTAAATGCATTGTAGCACTTAGAATGGGCCTTCTGTATTACCAATATTACCTAAAGTTGTACTAAGTAATATTATTTGTCGATGGCAATGCGCTGCAAAGAATCGTTACGCTTATGCGTCCATGCAGTAACCAACATGCTTATCCGCCCTTATCAGAGAGCTTAGTGCTTATCTTTTACAAGTTAAAATGGTTGCAGTCGCTATTGATCGGCAAATTGTTGAGCATTTCGGATGTGGGAGGCGTCGGCTGTTCCTTTCCACGGGAGAGTGGCCCTCACGTGCCACGTGCCAGAGGAGAAGTGGGTCTGATTAGAATGCAAATTGTTGCTTTCTACACATGCCGTTGTGTGCGCGTTCATATCCAGCTCTTTCATAAGCCGTGTCTTCTTTTGCATGGACGTTGAGTTTATGTTGCTTGCAAGTGGTCGTTCTGTTTCGTGTGCAAGTTCGGACATGCCATCGCTTGTGCTGATTTCACAAAATGTCGGAGAAGCTAAAACTCTCTCTTGTTCAAATGGAGTATCTTCCTTGCTATTCTCCCCCAATAAAAATGCATGTATTTTTTATGAACTAATTATTACTCGTTATGGTGCGTTTCTATAATTTTTATTATCAACAAATTTGAAGATCACAGAGAAAGAAACTTCACGTTAATACCAACTCTCTACCCTTCTTAAACCCGAAGTTTTTTGGCTGCAGCAACACAAGCCTTCCATCTGTCACTATCCTGGGCAAGATCAATCCAATCGTTTCCATCCTTACCGATTCCTTTTAGGCCCATCTCGACGTTATCCCTCCATCTTCGTCTTGTCCTTCCTACAGGTCTCTTACCGTCAGGTTTCCCAACAAGAATCCTGTAAACTCCTCTCTCCTCTCCTATTCGTGCCACATAACCTGCTCAGCTAAGTCTTCTTGATTTAATTATTCTAATAATATCTGAACAGGAATTCAAAATTATGTGGTTCTACATTATGTAACATTCACCTGTCTCCTCATCCCTTTTAGGTCTAAATATTTTCCTAACGATTTTATTTTTAAATACTCTTAATTTATGTTCCTCTTTAAATGAAAAATTAAACATCTAAATTAAATTCCATGCTTTAGTATGATATTGTAGGAATTATCATCAAGGAAAGGGGTCTTGATTTAGAGATATTCATGTCAATCTATTTCTGAGCATTGAAATCGGTTTAGTTAAAACTTTGAGTCTGTTGACTTGGTTTTCTTGTTGGTTCTTATCATTGTCTAGATAGGTTCAGGAGGTGCAGTGGATGCAGAAGGGTTTCTTTTTAGTTTGCACTTTTGGCTGCAATGAAGGTAGATCTACAGGAGTAGGACGACGGTGATTTGTGATCGTCTGCTGTCTGGCGCTCCTTCCCTTCCCCCACCTGCGCTATCTGGGTTTTTATGCGAGAGGGGAGGGGAGAGCGCGTCGCAGTTTGCCAGTGGAGGTTAGTGTACTAGCTTCTCGTTGGCTCTGGCGCTGGGCCCTGTGCTAAAATTGTTGGAAGTTGTATTTGGAACAAGAAGATCCCACGCACCTCAAGGTGAGCTCCGCGCTGGCTCGGTTCGTCACCTCTCCCATAGCTCGTGTGTTTCTCTTAGGCGTGGAATAATGGTTTGTTGTTGCGGGCTGGGCTTCTGCTAATCCACCTCAGGGCGGCGCTTTCCTTCCCTCCCCCTCCCTCATCCTTCAACTCTGCCATAAATTGTGCATGTGTGTTATGGAACTTATCTCAGCGCGCTGCTTGGAGAAGACCAACTATGAAAACTGAACAACTATTGCCATATAAAGCTGACTGATTCTAGAATATCAACTGTTTATCTCGGTTAAGCATAGCGTACATCAATGATTGTCAGTTATTGGTTGTTGTTGAGTTGCCGTTGTCCACTTCACGAACAGATTGCCTAGTCGGTACTGGACCTACAGTTTAAAGTTGAATCAGAACCTCTACGTGCCTCTACCGAGTATCGAACCTGGAACCCTTTGATTACAAGGCGATATTATTGTAGCGCCAAGCTTTCTTAGACGTCGGAAAATACGCGAACTACAGGCTTCTTGGCTTAAACTAGCGACACTAGCGCCACTGCTCCCTCCAATGCCAGGGTTTCATATACGGTGGTGGATCTGTACCACTACGTCTTCAGGGAGACCCGATTGTAAGTTATTTGTGAGCAAAGTTTGTTTTGAGTCCACATTATGCTTAGATAGGCATCTCGGATTGGGTCTACAGTTTGAAGTGGAATCCGAATCATTGTGCAGTGTGATTCCATCGGGATTCGTTGATAACAAGGAAACAGACTTAATCACTACACTATCTCGGAGGTCATGTTATTTGTAAGAATGCGAGCGCGTTAACCCCCCTCTCCCCAAAGTTGCTAGGTACGAGTCCCGGCCTGCGCGTGGGTGTTCATTCAATTTGAGTGTCCTTTTTTAACACCTCACCACCATGGACGTCCGCAGGATTTTTTTCCAGGGAGGGGCAAGGAAGGTACTTTTTTCCAGGGGGACAAATGAGGCGTAGTATTTCCTTTAATAATAGTGTTACCCCCCTCAAAAAGCACTCCTTCAGTTTGAATTTATCATGTTCCTTCGTGGCAAAGTTCCCTGTGCACATAGCATCGTGCCATGAAGGCACATTTAGTGGATGCGGGGGTGAGGCCCCGAATATTCTCGATCCCGGCCATTTTGAAGGTGATGCGATCAGCACCACGCTCCGACCGCCTTCACCCCTCCCCCCCCCAAGTACTCATTGATTTGAGGGTTGGTGAGTCCCAGAGCAGCTTTATGCGTGAATTATTGGCTCCGGGGATTATGTGTGAATTCTGCTGGAATTTTTTTTCCGTAGACGTGAAAAATTGCAACTTTTATTAATCCAAATCCCATTGAATGTATACATATGTATTAGTGCGCTGAGTTTTTTTCACAGTAGCTTTTATTTTTATCGAGGAAGGAAAAGAAAATAAAGCTACATGGAAAATAAAACAGAATTCTCTCAATCCGTTTGCTTTGTTAGTGTCCTTTGCAGAAAAAAATATTTGACAGATGGAAGATTATTGCGCGATAAAGTATCTCGAAGTTTTTCAGCCAAATTTGAATTTTTTATCCGTACAATTAACATTTTTTCGTAGATTAGTATATCCCGTAACAATTGTGATGTGTGTGTATATATTTCGAGTCTGAGTATGCGAAATGTAAGCTCCACACCTTAAACTTTACATACATTATGCTTTTGACTTTCATTTTCCAGGCTCTCCTTCCCGGGCGTTCACGTTCACCACTTTCCGAATGTCTGGTTTGTTTAGTAGGGACCTCGGTAAGGTGAGGATGTCCTCGGGAGGAGCGGTGGTCCACCGAATTGCGACAACCGTGATCCCATGTGGTAGCAAATCTGGATCAAGAATTCATGGTCAAACGGTGATGCTCTCTCTCTCGTCAACAACACTTATCAATGCGACGCATTTCTTTCCCATTGTAAGGTTTTCGATGCGCTTATCTGCAGACTGGGAGAGGCCAAAGTGGGGAAATGGGTGAGGTCAACAACACTTTATCTGATGAATGTAAACGGGCGACTTGGAATCACAGTTTCAAGGTCTGTTCTATCTTCCGACACTTCTTCTTTGACGCCTTTCCGCCTGGTATCTGCCGAGGACCTTGCAGCTGCCATAACGAACGTGTTGGCTTAAACTGCGTGCAAGATATCAACAATGAATAATTCAAATATTAGCATTTCTTCTAGAAATGGATAACGTGGCATCCATTAAGGTATCAAGTGGTATCTTTATGGCAGGGGAAAGAACAAATTGCAACATGTACTCTGTTGCTACATTTTGGCTTGTGTTTATTGGTATTTTAACCCTATGTTACCCGAGGGGGGGATGGGTTGCCAGGCTCACCACATCTTGTTTTTCAACTGTGAGGAATTTTATTAAAGAATGAAAATGAGTTACATTGTTCAACAGGGTGTTCCACTTTTTCTGTTAAACTTTTGTTCATAAAATCGTAAAGTAACGTACATAGCAGGCAAAAGTCACATGGTGGGCATATCTCCCCCCCCCCCCACACACACACGCAACCCAGATGTGTGTTCCGACATGACACTCCTCCCAGCGACAGTGTACAATTGATTGCTAATGATGGTAATGTTTGTAATTATTATAATTACTCTATAACTGCGAATACCCTGCATTTTGCAGACTATCGAGGCTGTGGCATCTGGACGCACGGCTAGGATAATCCTCCGTGGGACTCGTGTTTTGTGGTGTCCTTGTGTGTTTGTGAGTGTCCTTTCATCCATACCATATTACCACCCTCCTATCCTTATGTTCGCGATTAGCCAAAATGGCAGAAAAGCGAAATAAAATAAACTAAAACACTCGGCCAATAAACAAGAAAAGCATTGATGCAAAATTATTATATTAGATTTAGTGAATGTTAAAATATGTGTGTGTGTGTGTGTGTGTGACACATATGCAATGATTGGTTCCAGTTTTTCATTAATTATGGTAATTTTTGTAATTATTATATAACTGCATAAACAACAAAGAAAGAAGCGATTCAATAACAAAATAGTTTCTTGAAATTTAGAAATTTAGTGATTAAAAAATGTGGGCCTCTAAACCCCCCCCCCCCTTCTCCTAGCTAAGTAAGTTTCTTGTACAGAACGGGTGAGCTGGGGTAAAAACCGGTCCCGATAAGCAACGTCATCCAGTAATGCAAAAATGATGGTAGTAGATTCATAAGCGCTAGAGTGGGACAATGACATCAACCGGTGCTTGTACGCAGACGAGTGGGAACGTACGTAATCTAGGAACGTACTCGAGGTGTGATCTGGTTCAATAACTTTTCAGCAACGCAACGATAGTGAAGACACTCTCAATTATAATGATTGGCGTTATCTTTGCCACAATAACTTGTATCTTATCGGAGGATTTTCCCTGATCAGTAACTTGGAAAGTTGAGAATCTGCGCCTTTGTAACTCGCAGCTTTTATCGCGGTACGATCCGAAGGGCATCGTAATATTTGCGCATGCTCTTTTAATTCATTGGCCACATCGTCGGTGTTTCGCTCGCGTCAGCAATGTTGAACTTACCTTGTAAATGTTTAACCTTCCATAAGAAGGTTCTCTGTGTCCTTTATGAAGAATATGTTCGATTCATGATCAGAGAAATAAGAAATTAAGTAAGATGAGTACTAAAGACGAGACAGTATGAGAGAAGAAATATAAACTAACGAGTGATCAAAAAGTCACTCAACCCATGTAACATCTGAGGTTGAAATACGATAGCTATACCTTATGATGCCCCACTATGGCCGGCCAGGTCTCCCGATCTCACTCCGCCGGACTTTTTCCTCTGGGGATTTCTGAAGTCTACGGCCTACGTAACGCATCCACACACTTTGGATGAACTGAAGACGAATATTCAACGTACTGTGGACAATATTTCATGTGATACACTCCAGAGGGTCTTCAGGAACATGATCAAAAGGGTGCACATGTGTGAGGAACTGAATGGTGGCCATTTCCAACATCTTTTATAGTCCCTCCATGGGTTTCGTGACTTTTTGATCACTCGGTACTTTGAGGGGAATATGGTACTTTAGTATTATACAAACTAGCTCCAATTAGTACGCCATAGGAACCTAACCTAACTAATTCGATATGAAGGTTAGGTTAGGTTAGGTACGTATAGCGTACTAGTTGGAGGTAGTCCGTATAATACTAAAGTACTGGGAATGTATATTGAGAAGATGAATACAAATTACAAACAGCAGAATTCCTTTTTTAAAAGGGT
Source organism: Lepisma saccharinum (assembly GCF_977018435.1). NCBI lineage: Eukaryota > Metazoa > Arthropoda > Insecta > Zygentoma > Lepismatidae > Lepisma > Lepisma saccharinum. The sequence continues at coordinate 2,500,722 of NC_139232.1, forward strand.
TTTTTAAACAGGGAGGGAATTCAGCTACAAACAAGAATTCAAGTGTGTCAAGAATTGATTTGTTTTATTTTACTTTTCTGCCACTTTTGGTTAATCGTAAGGATGAGGATGAGTGATGATATTAAATTGATGAATGGACACTCACATAAACACCCTTGCCCAGGCCGAAATTCGAACCCGGGACCCCTGGCGGCGTAGCACGCTGTGTTAACCACTCCGCCACGAAGGTCGACAAGAGTTTAAGGACTGGGATCTGAGTCAATAGATAGATAATTAGTATCCATGGACCTGGTGTTGTTGGGTTTGTTTTTAAGCCCACTTTAGGCTAAGTAGACTTTAAAAAGCTCAGACAGGCCAAAGTTCAAAGTGGGATCCAAATTACTATGTGCCTACACCGGATATCGAACCCCGAGACCCATTGCTTACAAGGCAAGGACGTTACAACTATGACATCGGGGAGACCCCAATTTTGGGTAAGATTTTACGAAAATACATATGAATTTACGAAAGTCTCGAACGAGACCGAGAATCTCGTACACTAAGTCTCGTCTCGATTTTTGAAACACCGTCTTAGTCTCTATATCATCCATATTCATTGTTGACTCAGTGGCCAGGCTGTGTAACCTTTTTGCGGAACAGTCAGTCAGCCCCGTGTTTGAACTTCACTTGATTGGAATCGAATTGCATCGTAAACCCACATAGTATGTACTACATGTAATATACGTGGTGGCATACGTCATTATTCCCGCAAAACGAAGAGTTTATGTAGGTCTGTAGATTAGTACCTCGTCCCGACAGTCAAATGTCTGTGGATGTCGACAGATAAGCTTTCAGGTATATATTAAAACGGCTCACGTAAGTTATTTTGCATCTGACTAATTTATTCAATGTCCCTTCCTTCGTTTACGCAAGTTCTGTGTCGATATGACGCCGCCGTGCCACGTGAGGTGGACCCAACAGAACCGCAGCCTTACAGTCGAATGCGACACATTTTTTCTGTTCCTTTGGCCTTATTCTGTAACGCGTTTACCAAAACATTCGTCATTGTGAGTATTGATCCTCGTGTGCCATTCTCTACCCCTTCCTTTCTTCCACATCACGCGTAACATTTTCTAATGCAACATGACGTGACTCGATAGATCGTGACGTGAGATTAGTATCGGAAGCATACACGATATCGCACATAGGGCACCGACGATCGAACCAGTAGGGAAAGTATACTCTGTCTCGGGAATGTCTGAAGAAGGCGAACGAAAGCAAGTCTCCTCCGCAAATAGCGACTCCAGAGGGCTCGGTCAGTGAACGCGTGAGAGGGGAAGGGAGTGCTTGGTAGGGAAAACGCGGCTGCAGCTACTGTCCCCCCCCCCTGCTTTCTCCGCTTCTCTCTGATTCCCTGCACAGAGTCTACTAAGCTTCAAAGTTACACCGTATCTCGTGTTTGTGCCACTTTTGGCTAATCGCAAAAATTAGGATGGGTGATGATGAAATGAAATTGATGAAGGGATACTCTTAAAGAACGCCCAGGTCACGATTCGAACCCGGGACCCCTGGCATCGTAGCGCCCTGTGCTAACCACTAAATTGTTAGTATAGGAAGTTAGCAATGCGTTTAGTTCTTTTTCAACAAACTACCCCCCAGGTCCCACTAATAACTGCCCCAAATTTTCTTCATAACCCCCTTAAATTTGTCAGAGGGACCCAATTTATGGTAATTTTTGGTCTAAGTTTACTTCTTCCCAGAAGAAAGGAAAATTTTGGATTCATCATCAGCATCATGTTATCTTCTAGAGTGATTTCTCCCCGCATCATCTTTATTTTCTTCTGTTGGCCCTGTATTATCAGGATTGGCACTTCGTCAGTTGAACTCTTCTCCACTTGTACAAATAGTCGTAATGATCACGCAACCAGTACGATAACTATGAGCTGACTTTTACTCAAAGATGTTGCAGCTTATCACTTTCAATTAACTTTTTCTTGCCCATTAGCTTTTGGCCCCGAGCCTCTCGTCTTGATCGAGATTTCAGTAAATGTTAGATGAAGAGAGACAGTTTTGCAACATGACTTGACATGTGTACTCATTTCATTGACAATACTTCTGTTATTAATTGACACATAAGTAAACCATGAGTGCTTTTTTGAAAACAACAAACTCCCAACACATCATGAGAGTTTTGGTCTGTCGTTTTTCGAATTTCGATTGTTGGCAAACAATAATTGTGACCAGGACCTTCACGATGCGGCAGTGATAGCGTTGTCGCCTTGTAATCAAGGGGTCCCGGGTTCGATACCCGGTTGAGGCACATAGTGGTTCGGATTCCACTTTAAATTGTAGGTCCAGTCCCAATTAGCCTTACTGTGCATAAAGTTGACTTAAAACACCAAATCAATCAATCAATAATTGTGACCAGGGTTTCATCGTTGGCCAGGACGAAGAAAGAAGGGGAACGTGGAGATGGACCTAAAGAAAATTGATAAAGGTGGAAAAGATTGGATTGATCTTGCCCACGATAGGGATAGATGGGAGGCATGTGTTGCTGCAGCCATAAACCTTCGGCTTTAAGAATGCTAGAGAGTAAGTAATGCTTCATCGTACAAATTGGAAGATTTGACTGCATACCTCCTCAGTACCTTTCCACATAGATTCTTCATGTAAGCAACCCGTCACTACACTCTAAAGCACATGCAACTGAGTTGTCACTAAAAATGGTGCCAACAGGAGACTCATTTTGGTGCCAATGCAGAATTGTCGTTGTTCAGCACCATATTTGGTGTATTCTTGCAATATTCTGTCATACACGCCATTTGTGGCCTTTAACACTCGATTAGATGATGTCTTACACTAATTAGGGTGTTACACCACTTTTGGTGGCAAGTCAGTCGCATATTTTTAAGAGTTTAGTGTTGACATCAACCACCATCACATGCCAATCGTTGTAATTCTGTCGATTATAGTTTTCGAATTACAAGCCGAAATGTGTTTCGATCACAGAGAACTATTTGAAGTGTTACGCTCGCCTGAAAAAGTACTCCGGCAGTTTTTATCTTTAAGCAGCATATTTGCTGAAGATACAATTCAACACACAAGTGTTTCAATATACGCTGTATAAAGCACAACTTATTACTAACTTCGTTGACCCTGTACAATCCGACTCTGCCGTAGAAAACATAGTGTATCCCAAAATTCTTATTTTTCATGGGGAAACCCAATGAACAAACTGGAGATTCATTGGGGTTGTGGTGGTAACCCCTTTTAACTTTGAAATGCTTGTGAGGTATGTTGAGCATGACTACATAGAACATACGAAAGCAACATTCGATTGAACTAACTGGTGAAATCATTGCGCTATTTTGCAGTGAAATATTTCGTGTTAGAAGAGGACATTTCGTCTTTCTGTGCCGTATCCCGTCTGGAAAGTCACGTTCTCGGCTGAAGAGGGAGCACAGGCGGTCTCGTGATGATGGCATTTGTATTCCAGGAAAGAACCTTATTTACAACATAAAGGCAACGTTTGGCAACCGTGGTCTTTGCCATGCGTGTCACACACGTAAACAGCCAGGAGGTGGAAATAATGCCATGGAAATTCTTGTTTCTTCGCAGCCGGAGGGGGCAGCTTAAGTAAATGTCACCTCGCGACGGGCAGGCAGCGTAGGGGATTGGATGCTTGGAGGAATTACGCTCCCCTGGGGAAACGAGAAGGCATTGTGTGGGGATTTGAAACGTTCGTCATGATACACGTGGGCGTAACTCAACCAAATCGAACCAAGATCATGTTTATGTACTACATATGTACGTACGTGTGTGTGAAAAATGAAACATGAAATTTTGATTGAGAGAGATTCATATTATCCACGAAAGTTTCTGGAGGAGATGCAAATATTATTATCAATAATAATGGAAGGTTATTTAAAGAGTCTCCGGGTCTCCCTGATGGCACCGCAGTGATAACGTCGTCGCCTTGTAATAAAGGGATTCCTGGTTCGATACTCAGTGAAGGCACACATTGGCTCGGATTCCACTTTAAACTGTAGGTCCGTACCCGATTCGCCTGGACTTAAAGCTCAAACAAAGAAAGTAAGAAGTTCTTCTACATCTCTAATAGTAATAATTGTTACCTCATGCTGATATCATGAATGACCAGATTCCAATTTCTACAATTAGTTCAGAACATTTCATTCTGTGAATTATAAATGAATTTTTACCGGTTCACCACCATTGTTACTATTTACTGTAATAAGGGAATTGTGTCGCTATATGTTGAATCCCTGTAAGCAATAGCTTTCATGAAATGGTCACTGTCAATCTTTGATGACAACATTTTATGTATGGATACACTGATTTTCTTACTCCTTCTTAAGTACAGTGTTTGCAATCCATTTGATTCCAACCACTCCTTAGATTTAAATGTTACATAACATTTTTGAGTTTCATACACATCATGATGATGGTAGCGGCCTTCTCCATGTAAGAGAAGCTCTCATGTTATTTGTCTAGAGGCAAACTACACAAGGGGAGGTACCGTGGTAATTGATGTTGATTACTTGGTTTAATTAACATTGCTTATTGTACAATTAGGGTGATCAATACGAGCCTCGAATACAATCCGCCATGAATGTCTCAGCAGGGAATCTATGCAAATGAAATGTTCGCCGTTGAAAAATCGTGATGGTAAATAACATTTCATTGTTTTTGTCGTGTTGCATTGATTCCAAGAACTTACTGGTTTTGAAATTTCTGTGACAACTAATTTCAGCTGAACGTACTGTTTCACAACCTGGAAGGCCGCATCCTGTCCACTTTTTCTTCCCAAATTGTATGTCACTCTTACCCTCTTTCCCTACTCAGAGCATGATGTATCGGAAGATATAAATCACGGATGCTTCTGTGTTGAAACGATCTAGTCATTACTGTGAAAAACTGTGCAAGGTCACCCCTTTTCTTACCTGTGAGACATACTTCCTTCTTTTTCTGTCGCAAAGGACCTCTCCGATGGCGTAGTGGTAACGTGGTCGCCTTCAAATCAAGGGTTCCCGAGTTCGATAAAAGGTGGAGACACTTTCCCCATCACTTTAAACTGTAGGCCCAGTATCGATTAGCCTATCTGTGCATAAGGTGGACTTGAAACAACAATTGCCCACCCTGTGGCGGAGTGGTTAGCACGACGCCAGGGGTCCCGGGTTCGAATTCTGGCCTGGGCATGGATGTTTGTGAGTGTCTATTCATCAATTTAATCATATCATCACTCATCCCCATTTTCGCAAATTAGCCAAAAGTGGCACAAAAAATGAAGTAAAATAAACCAAATCAAATCAAATTATAACAATAATTCATTTTTCTGTCCCAAGAATTACTTCAATACTTGTGAATGAATCCTTCTGACATTGGACAGAGAATTGAATAAATTGCAATAATAATAGTCATCTGGATATCTCGTCAAATTTCTGGGATTCGAACCCAAAGCATTCGGCGATGCGATCGTGGATCAGCTGCTCAATCTGCTCAATTATCGAGAACTCTGGATAAACGATTTGCTTTTTATGTTTCTTCCTTCACTGTTGTACCTCTCTAGGTTAATCGTGACGATGAGGATTGATTATGAAATGATGAAAGGGAGTACAACAAAAGCCTATTCTTTACCCAAGATAACCATTCCACCTCTGAGGCTGGCGCAGGGAGAGATGATATTCAATCAGATACCAAACTGGTTAATGTTCGCCCTTACGCGACAATTTGGAAGGATGGGTTGGGTTGTTGCTTCGAAATCATGCTGCAGTGGAGCATTATTTAGATCCTGAAATATTATTTACAAACTTTAATCGGGCTGTGTAGAAGATCTCTCAGATCTTCTCACGGCAAGTGTATCTAATATAAACATGTCACTTCTCCTGGTGATGGATTGGAAGGCAGTCAATGCCGGTAGAGTGAATCAGTGTCTTCTTTTTACCTTCATGGTGTCGGTTCCTTTACCAATTTTCTGTAGCCTCTTCAGTTCTGTATCAGTTTCCAAGGTCGTGGGCATGATGACCTGCTTCCTCCAGCAAGCCTTGCACATGTTAACCCTTTATCTCATTGTCGGTTAATGTGCATGTACATAAAGAGGACTTTTAAAAACACTCTTCGTTTTTTTACCACTTCTACGCTCCTCAGGTCAGTCGCCTTACTTAGTACTCCTGCAGTTTGTTTCTTTATTCAACGTATTTGCAAATTTATCACTGAAAATGAAAAAGGCTTCGAACCTTGTGTACTAGAGTGCTACAGAGAAAGTCGTTTGTGCCGAGGCTTCTTATCGGTTCATTTCCGCCGTGACATATGTCAGGACCTTCCTTGGCTGGTTTTCCCAAAATCCAGAGTGTCATCACCGCCGCGCGCACGTGTGTTTATGGGCACATGGTGCATAGTGCATAAATTGGACTTAAAACAAAATCAAACGTGTGTTTATGACGATGCACAGCTGGGTTTACACTGAAATGTTAAACCTATCCAGAGAGTCAGATGATGACTTTTCTTTGCTTATTTCAAAAGACGTTACACAGGATTACTTGTATCAATTTTATTCCACAACAGAAAATACATAAATCAGTATCAGCCTATTAACAAAAAAACATTGTAAATACAGTATTGTTAAAATATTGAAAGCATTCTACAAGTACTACGTAAATGTACACTTTGGAAGCATCATAAATGTGCCAGTCTATTGCACATAATTATTATACACTACATAAAATCGTCAAAAACATTATAAATGCAGTGTAATTTTTTGCAAACATTATATAAGTAATAGCTATGTATATATAAACGCAATATTTCGATACACTTGCACAACAACAATACAAACGTTATTTGAATTCTTGTAGGTATGCAAATGCTCGAAGGCATTCCACGCGTTGTTTCTATCATTTCCATAGTCTGAGCCATCTTGTCGTCTCTCTCAAGTCTCAGTTTTACATAAATACTAATTTCCCAATGTATATCCCTCATATATACTTTCATCTTACATTCATTTACCAATCACCTTCCTTTTCAATCGAAGATAAACACAGCTGGAGCTGGGCAACGTCATAAACACACATGCGAGCGGCGGTAATGACACTCCGGATTGTGGGAAAACCCACCAAGGAAGGTCTTGACATATGTCGCGGCGGAAATGAACCGATAAGAAGCTTCGGCGCAAGCGACACGGACTTGCAGATTTATAGGCAAATTTTATTATATATATATATATATATATATATATATATATATATATAACACTGTTAAGCCTTGTTTCCATGTTATAAAACATTAAAATGCTGACCAGGGCAAACTTTTATAGTATAAAAAATATACGTAAAAACGTAACGTCTCCACCCTCTAACAGGGTCTTCTTCAGACGAATAAGAATTTATTGTGAATATTTGTCTGAAGAAGACCCTGTTAGAGGGTAGAAACGTTACGTTTTTACGTATATTTTTTATACTATAAAAGTTTGCCCTGGTCAGCATTTTAATGTTATATATATATATATATATATATATTATTACATGTGGCCGTGCGGTCTAAGGACGGGGGTCTTGGGCTCCGACTGCAGGACGGCATGGGTTCAGTCTCTGGGTTCTCGGCCTGTGTAGAGGACCGGTGGCAACCCATCATCGTGAGGAAATTGGGAAGTTACGAGTGAGTAGCGTAACCCGGTCACGGATATACCCTACAACGGCTGAGGGTTCGACGTGCTGACTTCACGTCACCCCATTACTAGTTCATTTGATTAGTTAGCACGCACCACGTGACCATACACTACACATTACACCGCTCCTGAAGAAGGTTCAGACACCAAATCAACGGACGATTCGGTGTTGCGCACGAGAGAAAGTAAAAAATGTGCAGCGAACTAGAAGGGTTTGTTGTACACAAAGAATGACTAGAAACCAGCAAACGTATTCCCTATTAAAGATACTAGTTTAAAACTGGAGTGCAGCATGTTTGCGAAATGTCTTTCCATTTTACCTTTTATCTTCTCAATGACTGGATTTTTGTAACGCCGGCTCAAGGTTATCTTGGGTGGAGTGACAACATCGGAGAGGTATTTGCACAGAGTGTGTGTGCAATTCATCTTTTAGAGCGGCCGCATGAAGAGCTAATCAAACTGTGAGTCGCCCGAAAAAACATTTCAGCAATTGATAACCTTGGCTCGGACCTCTCCGCAGCCTCTTTATCATATCACTCCCCTCCCCTCCCCTCCCAAGACTTTGGTTGTTTTTAGCCTCGTTCTTAGTGTTCACGTGATAAGTCTTCAGCATTTATCTCCTCCACAGCCATTTCGTTCACTAGGCGCCATGTTCTGAGGGAACAGAGCAGGCGGTGGATTGAGAATTCTCCAAAGATTTTGGCGCCTTCAAGTTTTCTAATAAGTTGATTGCGATTCATAAGGAAGAGGACTTCTGTTTGTGTTGTTGAGGAAGCGACAGGCGCCAAAGTTCCCGTAGGGGGACTATATTTACATACACAAATATTCATTAAAATATTGTTTATGCCAAACTTGTCCCTCGAAACTTATTTTAAATTGGCGTTTTTGGTAATAGCTGATCTCCGTAGCAGAGGGGTTAGCACAGCGCACCACGACGCCAGGAGTCCCAGGTTCGAATCGCGCAAGGGTGTTCTTTGCGAGCATACCTTCATCAATTTCATCATATCCTCACTCATCCCCATCTTCGCAATTAGTCAAAAGTTGCAGAAAGGGGAAGTAAAACAAAATCGAGTAATATCCCGTGGCAGTACATCGCCACTGTTCACATGCAATCTTATAATAATAAACTCATTTTTGTCAATAATTCCTGTACCGAATGAAAAATATGTAATCATTATTAAACTTTCACTTGTTTCTTTTATGCTATTTCTGCTATTGACTCCCAAAATGGATGACGTAGTAAAAATAGGAGAAGTATGAGCAAAGGACATACTTTGTATCATTCCAGTTCCATTGTGCTTCCTGTTGGTACCCAAGACCTTTTAAAAGATGTAGTGAATGGGCAGAGAATTGATTTAACCAAGCTTACGACAGATGGTAGTTCCTTCCTACCACTGAAGACTCGCCCAAAATTCAGAACGATTTGATTTTTATCCATACACACTTCATACATTTCTTTGCGACTTTCATTTATTTATTGTTATCCAGAACTAAGACCTATTCTGGGAATTAGTTTCTCATTACGACCGTAAAGTCAAAGAGACAGTTCGCTTGCTATTTCTCTTCAATTTTAGTGGCATACTTTTAATATCCATCTCACTTACGACTGCTTGTTAGCACCCAACTTTATTTGTTTCTCACCGAGTGATTCTCCAAACACGAATATAGTTCACCATGAATCGGAGAACAAGAAATTACTCATCTGATGTGCTCAAATCACTGCCTTTTGTTAGAAGTTTCTGGTACTTATAATCAGTTCAGTTCCTATTTTGCCGGAGCACATGCTGCACGTTCATCTTCGCAGTCCTACCGTGAGAGATGTTGAGACTCGTTGAGGCGACAGAACACGCGAAGGAGAAAGTATGCTGATCAGAAGAGAGTGCTTGACACGACCCAAATTTTGCGCCAGAATTAGTCATCCCCCGCTGCCCCCACAGCCTTCAACGAGAAGCTCTCCACTACATTTGATTATTCCACTTCAGTCTCGCAGCAATGAAAAACAGCCGTGTACGCAACCGCGAGGCACGTTGGAAATATTGCAGGGAAGAGGGTAGGTACGTCGCTCGGTGTAGATTTAAGAGGCCATTTCCTCTGATCTTAACGCGTGTTTATGGCAGCCTGTGAAAGTGAATCCTCTCTGGATGTTGGCTCTCAAGATTCACGTAGCATCCTCTTGTAACTTATACGATCACATAAAGTAAATACTCTCCCAAAGGCCAATAAAAGAACTGCTAACTGTGGTTCAGTTTTGCGTTTTTAAGTCTTGGTTGGTTGGACGGACCCCTTCATGTCCTGTGGGTGCAGGCAGGAATGTTGAATGAACTGCCTGAATTAAAGCACACCCTTAGTTGTGACGCACTTCTTCACACTTAGTTTAAAAAATCTGAGTGCCCTCCTGTAGTTGGTCAGCAGGTTAGTGCTAAAACTGGTGGGTCGTTTTCGGTTGTACACGAGTCGACTTGGATATGTGAGACCCCGTTGACTACATACTTGTGATACAAGTGTCTGCCTGCATGGTCGTCGCCAAAGTTTTTGTAGGGGGTTTCAGGCAATGAAACTTGATTAGTAGTAATACTATTAATAATAATAATACTTATGTTTATTATTATGAAATAGTAATTCTTAGAAACTAATAAAATATTTTTTCCAAATTTATTATTATTATATACTTGGGGAGACTTCACTCGATCCACCAATAGAGTGAATATTCAGCACAAATGTTTTTTTTATTTTTTTTATTTTTGTATATTTCATATACGGTAGTTAGTATACCGAAATGCATAGTTATTCTGTTTTGTTATTAACTTTTACATACCTCCATAAAAAAACTTTTAAAAGTTAGGAGGACATTTTTAACCATAGTGTATGTTGAATGCCCTCTCACATAAAACTCTAATATTTGGATTTTTTTGAAAACTGTGAAGATGAAAGAAAAATTGGTTCATGTATTTTACTCTCAATGTTTTCGATTTAACTAATTTTTTACTTCGTTATTCTATTATTGCCAATAAAAGTAACAAACTTTGTTTTTTGTTTCTTTTGTAACTTGTAATGAAAGATGTCAATTTCCAGAGGGGGGTGGATGGACATGTACTAATGTCTGTCTGTGTCAGATACACACTCACCCTCATTTCTTGTAAATGTTCTTCCATCCGACGTTCAGCATGGGCTCGGTTCAGGAATGCATTGTTGTTGGTTCAAGCTCGCACATGTGTCGCTTCTGCTAACGTGCAGCGTCAACTAATATTGACACGGAGATCTGTGTACAATTTTTGCATCAGCAACCGAACTTTCTCCAACATTCCGGCGAATTTAAGTTTGCACAAAGCGGTTGGGAAATTCCTTCAATGCGTTTGCGATCTTGTGGCACTCCCCCCCCCCCCTTCCAGGGGAAAGGTTGAAAGCATTCAGTGGTACGGTGGAAGAAGAATGGGATGCAGTGACTAGTTATACGTTGCGTGACGTCTTTGGATACCGTATGTCACTTACGTCTGTGTTGGGAAACGTTTTCACTATTGCGTAGGCTCCGTTAGAGAAGACGTCAGTGATTTGCTTCATCAATTCGTAGTGTGAGAACCAGGTGAACGTTACTCCAATTTATCAAATTCACAGGAGAGAGGAAATAATGTATTGTTAGGAGTATGTCTTGACTCTTCAAAAAGAGTCCAATAGAGTTCCACAGAAGAGTTTATTCGAATAAAACTGAATTGGCATTTTTGGAATTACGTTCCTCTGGTTCAGTTCATACACGACAAATTATCCGTTTTAATTTCTTGAATGTCGACCTCCGTGGCAGAATGGTTAGCTGTGTTCGCTACGACATCAGCAATCCCCGGTTCGAATCTTGGCCTAAGCATGGGTGTTTATTGTGAGTGTCCGTTCATCAATGTCATCATCACGATTGCGGTTAGCACATAGCGCTACGACGCCAGGGGTCCCTGGTTCGAATGCCGGCCTGAGTGTCCATTCATAAATTTCATCATATCATCACTCATCCCCATCTTCGCAATTAGCCAACAGTTTCACAAAAGAGAAGTAAAATGAACTAAATCAATCAATCAATCATCATCACAATTAGCCAAAATCGGAAGAAAAGCGACGCTAAATAACAATGTATTGCATTGAGTTAGACGCTACATACTCGCATATAGATTTATTTTTGAATCATGATGAGGTATTCAGCCAATCCTTTTTTAGCAGTTGCCGAGTTGTCGACTTTCAGTACTCGCCCACCCTTTTTTGTGGGGGAGGGGATGCTCTCAACCAGTCTCTGGCCTGAATGGTCTCACTTCATACTCCGAAAAATCTTGGAATCATGTGTGGTTTCGGCGTGGGTTATTGATCTCCTTGCCATCTTCATGTGTCACCGCCTCATCGCTCATCTCCGCGTTTCTCGTGGCAGCCTGCCTTCGGGACGAAAGAAAGATGACGTAATCCTCGGTTCGCCCACTTCTTTCTTTTATGCGCCAGCCAGGGTTTCCTTTTCACCGTTTCTTCACTATTCTCCATTTGGGTTGGCCCCACAGCAGAAGGCTGGAAGCACCGAAAGTGTTCTTTCTTTTCGAACGTGTCACAGAACTCCTTCAGGTTGACTCTGATTCGTGTGATGGCAGAAGCGGAGGAATGACGTTCGTTGTAACCTTGGAGAAGCTGTTTCTTTTAAGAGAGACAAAAGGCCTCTCTAGCAACACACGGAGAACTTCAGACATGACTAGGAGCTTGCCTTTGAGGTGCTGGCTGCCTATTTTTATGGGAAGCGCAACTGTGCGTGTATTTTTCCTTTATTCCAAGCCCATATAGTGAACGGTTTCGTATTAAAGTAGACAAACTTGTTCCTTCGTGTTTTTTTGTGATCTGAGAGTGGATTGGGCCAGAATAAGTTTTCCCTTTTGATATAAATGTATTTCATCCTGAGTCCGGCATGGCTCGCGTTCAAAGTGAGGGTAAACTTGTCACGTCCAACCCGTCCCTGATCTCTACAAGGAATTAATCCTCATCTGGATTGGGTGCTAGAAGACAGTCCCGGATAAATATCGTATTGCAGGTGTTTTCGTTTTATCAACTAACTGTGACTTTTTGTATCATGTTGTCTCTATGACATACTAACTAACTCTCTAGCCTTTCTTAAACCCGAAGGTTTGTGGCTGCCGCAACACAAGCCTTCCAACTATCTCTATCCTGGACAAGATCAATCCAATCTTTTCCATCCTTACCGATTTCCTTTAGGTCCTTCTCAACGTTATCCCTCCATCTTCGTTTTGGCCTTCCTACAGGTTTCTTACCATCAGGCTGCCCAACAAGAATCCTGTAAACTCCTCTTTCCTCTCCCATTCGTGCCACATGGCCTTCCCACCTAAGTCTTCTTGATTTAATTATTATAATAATATCTGGACATGAATACAAATTATGCAGTTCTAAATTATGTATCCTTCTGTACTCACCTGTCTCCTCATCCCTTTTAGGTCCAAATATTTTTCTAAGGATTTTATTTTCAAATACTCTTTAATTTATGTTTTTTTTTTAAAATGTAAGGGACCAAGTTTCGCATCCATGTCTCAGTGACATTTCCATGATTATTTGGGGTGTAAAGGAGTGGCCCTTGCGAAAGGCACCCAAATGTCGATCTGTCTTCAACGTAGTACATACACCCTGGACTGTGTTTTGGAGATTCTGGAGGTAATGGCGTCTGGACGAAAGCATTTTCTTTAGCATTTTTCTTAACATTTATGCCATGACCAAAATGCTACCGTGTGAAGTAAAAAATATTATGGCATTTCAGATACCATGGCATATTCCACGGCATTTCTCAAGGATAGAATCGATCCTTTTCCCTATAACCAATGAGAAACAAGCTCTAGATCACGAGTGCATATGTAATGGCGGCAGAGTGAGATAAAAACACATTTTCAAACGCCGATAGCTATTCAACCGAAAAGATTAACGTTTCATATTAAAAGGTCTTGGGTACAAATCAAAACATGCTTTATAGCGCATAGAGTACACGTATAGAATAATATTTTAGTTTTTTTAAATTGTAAACACCGTGCAATAATTATAGATGTTGTAACTCGGTGTATATATTATATTGTATATATTATACATCGCAGTTGCCAAAGCTAACCTGAATATTACATGAAATGTTTCCGTGTAAATTACTGACTGCTATAAGATTTTTGGAACCATTTACGTAGCATTTATGCTACCAAAAATGTTAAAAGAAATGCTTCCGTCTGAAGCGAGCCTAATCTTCTGTGAGACTTGTGTCCTGTCCGTGAATGTTTGTGATTGCCCCTTCATCCATAACAGCTTGTCACCATTCTTCTTCATCTTCGCGATTAGCCAAAAGTGGCAGAAAAGCGAAGTAAAATACCTAAAGCAAATCAATCCATGAACCATGATATGTTTTACTCAAGAGACACTTTGGAGAACAACACTTTCATGAACTTACTGTTTTTTTAGTAGCCGAGTTGGAGGCACATAGTGGTTCGGATCCCACTTTAAACTGTAGGTCCAGTCCCGATTAGCCTTACTGTGCATAAAGTGGACTTAAAACACCAACCCAACTCAACTTAGAAGCAGAGTGAACTAGAATAGCCGAAGCTACAAGGAATTTCTGTTGAGCTAGAAATGGGATCAACATTCTTACAAAATTGCTCTCGGTTGATCTTCGGAAAGCCTTCGCCAATGTCCGCCTCCTTTTCTATTCGCGCAGTCTCCGTCGATCATCGCGCGAGTCCGCAGTGATTGAACTCCTCCACTTGAATGTTTGGAGTCAAGCGAAGTTTAATTTACCCTCTCGTGACGCACATATACTCTATTCAGATTTATGAAAGTTCGAAAACACGTGGAAAGGGCAGAGAACGTGACATGAATTCACATCTATATTTAGACCAGGATCCTCTCATAATGTAGGCATTTTCTTGTTGACTGGCACGTTTTCACACATGTCAATTCCCATGTTCTTTTGCTCTGCTCTCCGCGCAGATGTTGACCCATTGTGCATCCTTTGACGTATAATTTGAGATCAGCGAATCGGTGGATGGAAGTTACTGGTATCAGGGACCTCTCCGTGCTGGATGCACGTGAATGCAGTACCGTATAGTCGTTTATGTTCATTTAGTTTTAACTTACGACGACGCTCTTCTGCCACTTTGGCAAATCGCAACGATGAACATGACTTGTGATAGTGCAGATCTTGGACATGACTATCTCAATACAACAAATTGTCCTAGGCTATGCAGGAAGGAAGATGACTAGGCCCGCGTAAACCCCGTGTATAGTAGTCACACCCATGTTGTTAGTTTTTGACGTTTTCAAGGCTACCACGTTGCCATGCCAACGGCAGCAAAGTTGCAAGCTCTTAAGAAATCGGGTTGCCAACTCCAGAATCGCCACCATTTCCTTATTGCAATGAACAATTTTTAATATATTCTTCGTCTGTAATGTCTATGCATTAGGCTTCGTAGCTAACCCCAGATAGCCTAATTGATGACAGGATATCACAAACACGCAGGAACAGCACGAAACACATGTCCCACAGAGGATTATACTGGCTGCGAGTCGCCAGACCCTCTGCAAAATGCACTCCAGGGTGTACTGCGCGCGAAAAGTCGCGCCTTACACCCACAGTACACGCAATATAAATTGGTAAAAGTGGTTTCTGATTGGCAGTCCAAACTGCGAACTACTGCATACATTCATCAATTCTGATGTATTAAAAGTATGTTTTGTCTGGCAGTCAAATGACGAGATAAATTAACAATGACTGAAATTCGCGTCATGCCAACCTCTGCCTACACCATGTATTACAACATAACAGGGTTTCAGGTAAATCGACCTGTCTATAAAGGTCATGAAATGTCAGGAAATTGCTTGGAGATATTGAAGAACGTGGAGATGTCTGAGGATATTAAATATAGTTGCGCAGAGCTCATGCCGAGAATATGGATTCTTCAAACCTCTACTTGAGATCGTCTGGCGCTTGTGAATAAAATGAAATACATACTTACAAATATGGAAGCCAATGTTCCCATATTTCCAAGCATATAATATACTATAAACAGGGTTAAATTGAGGTAAAAATCTCGAATGTAAGTCTCGAAATGTATTTCAAAATACTTGGAAAACCTGGAAAAGTTAGGAAATTTATTTGGGTAGAATTAGTAAGAATGGTGATATAATTAGTGATTGTCTTGTATGTGTTTTCCAACAGACAA
This sequence comes from Lepisma saccharinum, assembly GCF_977018435.1. Taxonomy (NCBI): domain Eukaryota; kingdom Metazoa; phylum Arthropoda; class Insecta; order Zygentoma; family Lepismatidae; genus Lepisma; species Lepisma saccharinum. Next base: position 2,516,598 of record NC_139232.1, read on the forward strand.
TCTGTGTTTAGTACACAAGTGAGTGCCATTGTTAGTAGTGATGTAACACCTAGAAGATGCAATGCAGGTGGTAAGTCAGTAGCTAAATCTTCACGACATTGAACTCCATTAGAGAAGGAAGGTTCAAAATTCAGAATAAAATTAAAAAATAAATCTTCTAAAAATGTTGAAAGTGCAAATCGAAAGGTTGCATCGGTGGCCTCACAATATCGGCACCGAAGGTTCCAGGTTAGAGCCCTGGTCTGCCAGGGCGTGGGTGTTTGTTTCTCTGTGAGTATCGCTTCAACAATTCTATTTAGTCCAGATTCATGATCACCGTCGCGATTATCCGAGTTTGAGTTCTTGTTTTAAGTCCATTTCATGCACAGAGAGGCTAATCGGGACTGTACCTACAGTTTAAAGTGGGATCCAAACCGCTATGCGCCTCCAACGGCTATCGAACCCGGAACCCCTTGATTACAAGGCAACGACGCTACCACTGCGGCATCGTGGAGGCCCCGACATGGAATAATAGAGCAACGAAATAGGCTAATAAGAATGTAAACAAATGCGTAAGGTTGGTTGCCGCAGAAGTAAATCGTCTAGTATTGGTCATTGCGTTCGTAATATTTTCATTCGTTTTTTTTTAAAAAAAAAGATAGAAAAACAGCAAAGAGAATGACTTTTAGTGTCGTGTTAGAATAATATTTCCCATGAATATTCAAGTTTTCAATTTACGAGTGCCCATGTATGAATGACATGGTATGGAAAGTTTCAACAGTCCCTGACGTCGTCTTACATTCGCTTATATATTCTTACCAACGAAATAAACGGTCATATTTATGTATTCGTATATACTGTTCTTGATAATCTAATACGACCCATAAGCAATCCTACACAGCGATTTTCTCCACGGAACAGAACTTACGTATTTGTGTTCTTTCAATTGAGAGCAACCAAGGCTTCCTTAAACATTCTTCACATCGTCATTTGGGATAGATTCACTACTTTCGCCTTAATGAAGAAATAAAATGTGTGCCACTTTTATTTTTTTTATGTCCGAGAACTTATAATCTTTGGGAATGTGCCTGCCGCAACCAAGCGTTTTGTAGGGCAAGGTTGCCTGCAGGGAAAGCGATATGTGTTGCTATCGCGCCCCAGAATTCTTTACAAATATGTGTGTGTGTCGATAGTAACTGGAACTTGAAGTGGTTGAAGATGCGAGTGACATTAAGAGGTTAATGATTTACTGCATTTTTCTGGAAAGCAGATAAAATAAAATGTAGTTGTGTTCCAATATTATAAACACTCATCTTCTCTTGATTGTTAATGTTTGCTTTTAGATAATTTTTGTCCGGTCATTGGAGCACTCTGTGTCTGAATAAGAGTGTGGGACACTTGAGTCAATATCAGTACTTTGTCCTTATCTAAAATTTACTGGAGAGATGTCAGGACACTACAAACTTTTCTCTACAATGTATAGATAAGCGGCAGCCAGTTCCTCGACGAGAATTGCATGAAAGAACAACATTGCCTCCTGCTGTAGGAAGAAGAAGCTGTATTTCGTATTGATTTGCCCCCGAGGCAGCCTCGCAACACCTCCCGTTCCTCGCGTTTTACCAGCTGCCCGCTTACATTTTAATGGAGCGAAGAGGAGATTCCTGACGCAGAGGCACTTGTCCGGTGCGGAAACGGTTCAAGGATTCCTGGACGTCCGCTCCTTCGGCGGTGCCAGGAGGGAAGGCGGCCACCGATCGGCATGTCTTCCGGGGAGGGATCGCCGTACCTGTGAGACAAATCAAGTGGGTTAAAACCCCGCAGGGTACCGCAAATGCAGAAAAGTGAAGCGGTTCTGTCCACCTGCAGTCGTTCGGCTTCGAACAACGCTTGCTGGATTGTGTCTGGAGGCATTGCCTCCGAAATCTACCGCATGCAAATTGATCCTCTCTGAATAATACGACTTGATTTTTTAAAAATTTAGCTTCGCTTTTGTGCCACTTTTAGCTAATCGCGACGATGCGGATGAGTGATGATATCATGAAATTGATGAACGGGCTTTCACAAAGAACACGCATCCCCAGGCCGGAATTCGAACTCGTGACCCTATCTGAATATGTTTGGGTTAGAGTTTTTAAGTCCACTTTTATGCACAGATAGGCTAATTAACATTGGAGCTACAGTGGAATCTCTACTAATATGTGCCTTGAACCCGGGACCCATTGGTTACAAGGCGTCGACGTTACCACTACGCCACCGGGGAGGCCTTATCTGAATATGAATGTAGCGAAGCTATGAAACAAGCTAGTAAACGAATCGTTACTCGTTATCCAATCTGTGGTTGATGCAACACCGTGAGAGGATAATTGAATAGACAGAGGAAAAGGAGAAAACGTTCGAGTGGAAAAGTAAGAAGTAAGATAAGGTGCGAATATTAAACCGAAAAAGATAAAACGCGGAGAAAATAGAGAAGATGAAAATAAGTTATATAAAGTGTAAACTAGTGCTTCACAACCACAACCGCCTATGCCAACTATACCGCACCGAAAAAGAATCATTAGATCCATTGGTTGACAACTAACTTACGGGTCATTCCATGTCAAATCATCCAGAATTTTGTGAAAATGTCACCCACCATCCCCGATTTTGATGAAATTCGGTACACTTATAGAATTTTTAATGCTGATTACAAAAATGACATTTTTTTTTAAGATTGGTCAAGAAGTGCAGAAGTTACGCGCTTTTTAAAATCTCCGTGTACGCCACTTGCGGCTCCACTTCGAATGACACGCATTAGGTTATAAATGATAGTATCTTCCTTCAGGTTTGCCGTAGAAACTTCAAGTTTCTTTTCTTTTGTTCAAAATAGTGTAAACTTTCATTTTAATAAGGTTTCAGATGATTGTATTAATAACCATGTATTTTTATGTATAGTTTCATGTATTTTTTTAGAAGAAAAAATTACTAACTTCAAGAGCAAATTTCGTGCAATGCCCCCCCTTCAATTTCCCCCCAATTTTATATGTAGGTAGCTCAAAGTGTGTACTAATGCCTGATGGAAAAATTGGGATGGGCGGTTCAGAGACAGGGTGATAAAAAAATCATTTGCATCAAATGACATTAAAAGTTAATCTCATTAAAAATGCTTATGTATTTATCACAAAGCCTGAAGTACAATATGTTTTAAGGTATAACATTCAAAATTTCTGTTCACTATGTGTAAAGGTAAGCATAGGCGTAACCTGGCAGGGGCAAAGGGAAGCATTTGTCCCCTCCAATATTCATAAATTAAATTAAATTTACAAATAATAATTGCAGCGGAACCCCGATTTCAAGTTCCTTGATTTTACATTGTCCTGCATTCTATATTCAATCTTGGTGGTCCCAACATAGCAAATTGCTAAGATATTTTCCTCCGTTTTACATTTTCCCGCATTCTAAGATTTTTCAGCTTGGCCGCCTGAATAACATAAAATCGAGGTTCCACTGTATCTAAGTCAGTTTCAACTGTCTTCATTTTTTTAAGAAATATAATCATCATTATTAGCATTCCCAAGTTTAGCAAATTATCTTCGAGAATATTCTTTTTGTGCATTTTATCTCAATATGGAAGTTCTATTTTTGGCTACTCTTCACGGGGATACGTAATATGAAGTTAGAATTAATAATACACATTTGTGCTGATTGAAGTTTTTCCATGGAGATTTTGCCATATACCACAGAAACGCTTGTGACGGGCTAGCTGGAACAGTTAAAACAAGTGCGGCAATGATGTACCAATTAGAAATAGTATTCAAGGCATAAATTTCTTTTTAATCATGTAAGGTGAAATGACAAAACTCGCAGTATGATGTGTCAGCGATTGCAAAGTACTAAACAACAGAACCAGGAAAGTTAAGTATGCACTATTTTGAACTTAGGCTACAGGTTCGGTAAGTTAGTTTTTACAAGTAACTGAGTTACAGTTACTCATTTAAAAACTAACTCAGTTACAGTTACTGGTACTTTGAAAGTAATTATGAGTTCCTTTACAACTACTGTGAAAGTAACTTACAGTTAATGATCATTGATTTGTGAAAAAATTACACAAAATCAATGATCATGAAGACTTGAGTGTTTTCTCGTATTTATGTTTCTAGTACATAATATGCCTTCATATATTTACATTACTATTGCAAATAAATGATGGAACACAGAGTCAGCTTTGCTTGAACGATTTTAATTAAGAAATCATTAGTATGCTAACCACGGTATGTTGAATATGCTGTCATTGATTCCACTTGCACCTATTTCTTTCTCCTCCATTCCAAGATCAACAAGGTCCACTCCTTTGACAATGACTTTTTCCTAGCTAGAGAACCACATTCCAAACGAACGCAGCAGACCACCAAAATCACTGAACTTTTCACATATAACTAAAAATGAATTGAAGTAAAGCGGGGATGTTCTAAAGTCAGCATGCAACAAAGCATAGCTTCCTTGCCAGGCCTACAATTCCTAAATAAAAAGTAACTGTTACTTGCAACCAGTTACTTCGAAACACTAGTTGTTTAACACTCAATGCAAAAATAATAAGAGCTGATGAAATAAGTTTTGTGTAACTGTGTGGTTTGACTGTTGTGAAGAAGTTTCTTTCTGAATTCCAACTCTAAACAGTTATGTAGTAGCTTATGTGTGTGACTAAAACTTGTTTGTAAGATTGCTTCAAAAGTCAATGGAAAAAAAGGAAATGCAGCAATTAAATTGTTGCATCCACTTGATCCATCAACTTCCTACTACTGGCCACAAAATATTCTGTGTCCAGTGGACATTAATAACACAAATGGAAGGACATACTGTGTGTACTTAGTGATAAGTCAAATATTTTAGAGTGTTCTAAATGGTCAAAATATTATTCTAAAATGTGATGGGCACAATCCTACATGAAATTTTGGCAATGCGTAGAGTACAATAGTGTAAGTTATTATTAGTACTATCTTCATGGGCGTAACTTGGGAAGTATCTTTGAGTTGAAAGAATCACAAAGTTTTCTATCCCATAAAAATAGTGTCCAAGATTATTTGCTAAATACATTTGAAAAATCACAATTATGACTCTTCATTTGTTTGTTCCTTAAGTGCCAGAAGGTTCACAATATATATTTAACTGGCAAATTTTAATTAATCTATAAATTTTGGAGAGGTCAAATGCTTCCCTTTGCCCCTGCCAGGTTACGCCTATGCTTACCTTTACACATAGTGAACAGAAATTTTGAATGTTATACCTTAAAACATATTGTACTTCAGGCTTTGTGATAAATACATAAGCATTTTTAATGAGATTAACTTTTAATGTCATTTGATGCAAATGATTTTTTTATCACCCTGTCTCTGAACCGCCCATCCCAATTTTTCCATCAGGCATTAGTACACACTTTGAGCTACCTACATATAAAATTGGGGGGAAATTGAAGGGGGGGCATTGCACGAAATTTGCTCTTGAAGTTAGTAATTTTTTCTTCTAAAAAAATACATGAAACTATACATAAAAATACATGGTTATTAATACAATCATCTGAAACCTTATTAAAATGAAAGTTTACACTATTTTGAACAAAAGAAAAGAAACTTGAAGTTTCTACGGCAAACCTGAAGGAAGATACTATCATTTATAACCTAATGCGTGTCATTCAAAGTGGAGCCGCAAGTGGCGTACACGGAGATTTTAAAAAGCGCGTAACTTCTGAACTTCTTGACCAATCTTTAAAAAAATGTCATTTTTGTAATCAGCATTAAAAATTCTATAAGTGTACCGAATTTCATCAAAATCGGGGATGGTGGGTGACATGGCCTGGATGAATTGACGTGGAATGACCCTTACACCCAATTTTACATTTGTCAACAAACCTAGACACAATCGAACTATTGCTCGTTGAGTTTATGCCATAATTTATTTCTCAATATTTAATTACAAGTAAAAAAAGAAAAAAAATACGACTAAAATTATTAAGATGGGTGCAATTTTCGACTTCAAAAAGAAGATAATTTACCCGTCCAGTCTTACAAAGGTTGAGAATCACTGGTATAAACAAATGTATCCAGCATATTTATATCAATTTGAAGGCTGTTGGTGAGATGTGGAATTATTGTATCAGGAAAGAAAACAATATGAGCATTCAAGTTACAAGAAATATATACAGGTCGTACTTTATTGATAAGAAAGGAATAAAGTGCGATGGAGGTGAACATTTTGGGCCAAGGCAGACTTAAATTATAATATAAAGCACAGAGGAAGAAAGAGTATTGAAGAGCCATAAAACTTGATGCTGTGTAAAGCTGCGGACACTAGAGTCTTCTTCAAGACATGCAATGTAGTTGTATTTTTTCAAGTTTTGCTGCCATTTCTTTCCCACAGAGTACAACGAACCTAAACATTCTAATTAAATTGATCTTTCAGACACAAAGTTCGATACTAATATACAACGATCTACATTGGAATATTGGATGCAAATGAAATATTCAGATGTTCTGAAACCATTTTTTTTTATGTGAACGTTTTTACTAAACAAAATAGAGGTAATTCCGTCCTTTTTATGCCCCTTCCCCCTGTCGCACTGTTCTGTTGTCGGGTCGTGAAGCTCAGAATTATCGCAATCATCTTTGCGGAACCTTCTCCCGGTGATTTCTTTGTTGAAGCTTCTTGTTTTCTCCTCACAACTTAAAAATTTCCAACCCGAACTCAATTTGAATGCAAGGTCACGCAACGCGACACCGGCTGCACCCCCCCTTCCCTGCTGCAGCTCCCTTGGAGAACAATGGCTCTTCCAAGATGTGCACAATCACGCTCTGCTTTATTTCTCCATATGCATGTAAATAATTCGCCCCCTCCCCCTACCGATGTTCGCATAACGATGACCCCCCCCCCTTTAATGCCAATGGGTCACTGACCGACCTCGTACGATCTAGGAGTATTTGGAAGATGCCTCTGCAGTCATTTTTTATTACGAAGTTGATTTTTCACAGCCTGTCCTTATTTTTCAAAACTGCATACGTCAGCAAGTTCTGAGATCTCTAGCACAGAATTTCGAAGCCTCCACGATGGCGTAGTGGTAACGTCATCGCCTTGTAACCAAGGGGTCCAGGGTTCGAAAACGAGTGGAGGCACATTGAGGTTCAGATCCCGCTTTAAACTTTAGATCCAGTCCCGATTAGCATTTCTGTGCGTAAAGTGGACTTCAAAAGCAAAAACTCAAACTCTATACTCAGAAGAAAGAAACCTGGAATTTTGCTTGAGTAACCCTGAAAACGCTGCCCTTTGATGATGCCTAGGGGACCACCATTCGAGAAGCACTCGAAGCTTTTCTGAGCAGAACTCTTCATTTTTCGACAAACTATCAACTCTGAGCAAACCCAAGCAAATCGTTGTGACAATGGAATAGGTTGGTTGGAAAAGCAAACCGACAATAGAGGAAAATATGGGGGGAAATCCCCTAAAGAAGCCCGCCTCCACATTCAGGGGATATGCACCAGGACGTCATTTCCTCAGAATTTCGGTTCCCACGTTTATTATGTATTTTTTTTCCATATCGTTTACACTGGTATTTAAGATTACACTAATTTTAATTTGTAGCTATAAGTACCCAAAGTTTCCATCTTTTCCGATTACCTGTAGGCCCGTCTCAACGTTATCCCTCCACCAGTTTTCCCAACAAGATTCCTGTACAGTCCCATTCGTTCCTGCCCACCTAAGTCTTCTTGAATTAACTGAAGGATAGCAAAGCAATATATTCCACAATGTTACGCGACCAGAATTGATTTGACTGCAGCTTGGTGCTTCTGTGCATCATAGCTGCTGTGTAACGTTAGACACATAGCTGCAGCCGTAGTTTTAAGGCTTTCAAGCAACTTTCGTGATTCTTGACTATAACCTTTTTTGTTTCTTCTCTTGCAGGTAAGCATCCATAACTGTAGAGTGAGGTGAACAATATTCTTGCAAGAAAGGGGTAAGTACTTTCTAACTGATTACTAAGTTTACAGATGTTCGTACTGACAATATTCTGTAATAAGGATATTGTTTATCCTATGGAATTTGGAGAATTTATCGTGAAAAAACTGGAGAAATACTTGAATTTTGCTCTGTCGCCAGGGACGGCACCAAAATGTGGGTCGAAGTGGGCCTAGGCCCGCTCTGTCAAAATACAACATGAAAGTTTTTATTGTAATAATAAAATAAGAAAATATAGATGATGAGGAATATGATAAAGTGCCATAGCAAATTCGAATCCAACAATCTCTGATTTCGGAGCACCTAAACCCCTGGATCATGAAGATCGGAACCTAAAATTGATCACCTTTGCAATGCTACTTTTCAATTTGTACAGTTAATTTTTTTAACCCCAATATTTAAACTTACAATTATTGTTCCCTGTGAGGTGAGGGACTTCTTACTTAGGTCACGAAGGAAAAATATCCAATACATTTTTCTTTGAAGTGTGGATCACCCAAACATTCGACAGGGGTATAAAGGGTGACCCTTTCCGAAAATAAAAAGAAGGGGAAGAACCCCCGAAGTAAGCCCGTCTCTACCCGCATACATTCGAGGGTATGCGGTTATTGTCCTGGTTCCTTAAAATATAAAGGTTGATACAAACATTGTTGTTTAATATGAACAATCTTTTACTTAAGTATTTGTTTGTGGTTGAAGGAAATCACCCTAATGTCAACCTGCCTTCCACGTAGTACGCCCTGGACTGCAGTGTTGCAAACTAACAAGGCTCTGGTGTCTTGACTCACCACCAGTATAATACTCTGTTGAATTTGTAACACTATTAAGCCTTGTTTCCATATTAATAAACATTAAAATGCCCACCAAATCAAAATTTATTGTATAAAAAATATACACTAAAAACCGTAATGTTTCCACCCTCTAACAGGGCCTTTTTCAGGCGAAGAAGGGTGGAAACGTTCCGGTTTTTAGTGTATATTTTTTATACAATAAATTTTGCCTTGGTGGGCATTTTAATTTTTTGTACAATTTGTGTTGTGTGGTAGGAGTCTGTTCGTGATTGTATTTTCATCAATTCATCTTATCATTCATCCACATCTTCGCGATTAGCCAAGACTGGCGTAAATCGAAAAAGCAAATCAATCATTCAATGAAGAGGAAATTTTCGACAGGTATCCAGTGATCCACTCGTACCAGAAACAGAAAGCCCGCCTCTTCGGTTAGCCAAGAGCACAATGTGTACACTTTCATACATTCTACCTACGGCAGCGAACCGAGCAACCTTTGGATCGGGGAGACAGTGCAAACAACGAACGCCTGTACGCACACACCGCTGGTTGCTTGGCGGAGGATGGGATACCGGCAGCATATGTTCTGCATGGAGTGACGTAAGCGCTCTTTGTGCCCCATCTGTGCCTGGAGACGTCCAGCGTTTGACTTCTATTCCTGCAAAAGTTGGTCGAGGTCGCAGGATGTTTGCATTATATAGTTCTGTTTATTTTTCTTTGTATCGTCAATTTGCAGCAGCGTATGTTGTGCAAGCGAGAACATTGTGCCGCCACTACGGCAATCCTTGGAAGATTAAGTAAGGCTTACACGCGTTGCGTTACGTTCTTGGCTCAACGTAGCTCCAGACCTCCCCAATGGCGTGGTGGTAACGTCGTCGCCTTGTAATCAAGGGGTTCCGGATTCGGTACCCGGTGGAGCCTCATTGCACAGTGGTTCGGATCCCACTATAAACTGTAGGTCCAGTCCGGATTAGCCTTTCTGTGCATAAAGTAGACTTAAACATCAAGTCATCATTTGTATTAATATTGTTCAAAATGAAATGTTGTGTGGCTTAATTGTAAACCTATTGAGATAATAATAATTAATAAATTCAATTCAACGTAGCATCCAGTCTGCCTCGTTGCAGATACGTAATTGATGGTTCGATTCCCACTGAAGATCCATGTTTCAGTGTAGGCGCACTCCAGTTTAGCTATCGCTATGCAACGTAAACAAACTTAGGTATCGTACAGAAGCCGTAGAGGGGAATAACTTTCATATTGTTTGAGAGCTGTACAGCACGGGTTCAATGTCAGAGCAACATGTATTTTGGTGGATTTAAACCACGGGAGGATTGTTAGGATGTGGTCAACATGGCAGCGAGAGCTAATGCTCCTGTGGAATTTCTAGAAGGAATCTCAAATCCTCCGTTCAGTGCAACAAGTACAGGGAGGTTATTTCAGTCGTTCACCGCCAGCGTGACGGCCGTTCCGCGGACTCTTCATGCAACAGGTCCCGGCAAATTGCGTTCAGGAAGTCCGTAACAGAAACCGCTTGTTTTGTAATGTTTCCACTTTTCACAATTACAGTTACAATTACAATTGAAATAAGCACGTACCTTGTCGCACGGATGCAGGAAAAGGTGTCCTCCCAAATACAAATATTTCCGGCACCTTATTTCTGACATCTAATCTTAGATTAGACATCGCTACTTTATCCTCAGTTGACAGAAAGGGAAGACAGCATCCCGGCGCATAAAGCAAACCGAAAGCGTAAAATGATATTTAAAAGTAATAATAATGATGATCACTAACCTCCTGTGTTATAAGAGATGTTGAAAATGACTTCCTTCAACAGCAATACAACACGTTTCTTAGGTTCAAGAGATCCTGTCTATCGTAATCCCTGACCACTTTTCTGCAAGAATTCGTTTTCACGTAATTATCGTACATAAAAACTCTATGTTCAAGACTATATTTGTTTAACGACATAAGTAATGAATGAATAACAATTAACACACAATAAAGCACTGGCCACGAGTAAGCACATTACAATAACACAGTATAAGCAACACGCGTACTGATAAATGAACAGAAGTGAACATGAACGTACACTGACGTCTGGTAGCCGACAGTGTTGCTAACCATTTTTCGGCAATGTCCCTACAGACGTAGTCAAAATGTCCCTACAACTGACCAAATGTCCCTACGCCAAGTAAAGTGACTAAAAAAAAAACACCTCATGAGCATGCAAACAGAAGATATAAGTTGGAACCATTCTGACTTGTTTATAAAAAGGAGCAACCAACCGTCGAAGCTGGCCTTCTGCAAGGCGTAGCCGTCACTCCCATCAAGGGCGTGTTTTTTTCCTGTTACATTTTTGACCAAAGCTCTTGAGGAACATAAGCGCTGGGACATGAAGCAGATGGTGCACGTATTCATTCAGCTAAAATCCCCATTGGTTTCGTGAGGGCAAAGTGTTTTCTTTCCTAATTGAAATTAACTCCTATCTTCTAGTTGGCGCCTGAGCAGAGTAACCATGTTATGGCATCTAGGAGTGGCTGTCCCTGCCTTTGGGAACGCCTCGATTTGAGTTTTTTGTCGTTATCTTTCCACGCGGTTGTGCCTAACTATTTAGTGGGATTTATTGTCTTTGGAATATAAAGTCAACAGTTCTTGCCAATATCATATTTTTAGGGTTACCAAGCTTCAAGATTGCCAGTATGACACCGTTGATATGTATTTTAAAACAACAAATTTGCTGTCAAAAGTATCTTATTTAGCTATTGCAAATGTATGATATAGGAGGGTTGTAATGATACTGAGTTGAACGGAATAATCATCCACAAGTATGTAGGAGAACTAATTTGTTGCGACCTCCTCTTTGGTGTAATAGTAACGTCTTCGTCCTTGTAATCAAGGGGTTCCAGGTTCGATACCCAGTGGAGGCACAGTGGTTCGGATCGCATTTTAACTTAGGTTCAGTACCGATTAGCCTATCTATGCATAAATTGGACTTAAATTCAGAATCAATCAATCAAGTCAACCGATTTCTTGCGTCGACTGACTATCTCACAACCAATAGTTTCGGGGTCGAGTTTTGGCCTGAACTTGAGTGTTCGTTTGTGAAGCGTCTGCCAATCAGTTTCATCTAATCGTTATTCATCTTCATCGTCACGATCAGTCTAAAGTTGCAGAAGGGCGACTAAAATAAGAAGTATTTGTATTTGTGGTATTTAGCGTCACATTTCTGCCATAGCTAATCTAGACGACGAGGTTGAGTGATTAGATAAAATTGATGCAGGGATGAAAAAAAAAACACCTCCTGGATCGAATCCGGTATATTCGATCGGATCGACCATGTAACACGTTCGGCCACTGAGTCGGTTTAAAAATAGGAAATACAATTGATGTCTATGTGTCTGGTTCAATGCTTGTCCTTTGAAGAGTGAAGAATATTAGTCATTGTATTCTGCGACTTCAAAGTGTACAGTAAATAAAGATAGCCAAACTTTTGTTGTTTCATCTAATCGCGATTAACCCGAATAGTTTACAAGAGGTTAATTTATTTTGTCTTTCACAGTAGATTTTCGTTTCAAGGTTTCCTATTCCAAAAATCTGACGGATTTCCTTATCAGCTGTCGATATTTGTTTCCTTGATAAGTGTTACCCGACCAAGTAAACACGGCTCTCCTACGCTGACATGCTTGTCTGTTTCCAATGTGGATTATTCAGTGGCCGTCTCTCTACAGGAGGAATTTCATTTGATTTGCGAGTAGCCTTGGTGCGATCAAAGGCGTTTGAAAGTGCTTTGTGCAACGATTCCTCTTCCTGCCCTCCTTCCCGCTGCTGAGGTTGCTGCATTTTGTAACACGTGGAGACGTTCCTTTTAAAATCCTGCACGGTGGAAAATTCCGACTCTGTTGCGCCATATATGTTTTTCACCATTCCGCTGCCAATGTATGTTGACGAAAATTCCTTCCTCGTGCATTAGTAGACTCTTGGTATGTTGTAATATAACTTTATATTATTATTATTATTATTATTTAGAAAATAATAGTTTTAGAACATAATAATGTTTGGCTTTCTTCCCCTTTTTCTAGTGACTTTCATTAACATGTATCCGATAACATGGCGGGTAACATTTAATCAATGAGTGGCTACGGTGGATTTATCCTTCAATAGTTTTAGAAGTATTGAGGCAACATGTAGTTTTTTATGTGAGCAGATGGTTCAAGAACAAACCTAAAGTAACTTACTTTATCAGGGATTCGAACCCACGATCTCGGACCCCGGAGCATGTTATGTTACCAATTAGTCAGTTTAATAGTCTTGTTCAGATTTATTTTTTTTAAAAAAAAATACGTATGTACAAGCCTGAGCATTCTGTTAAGGAACAGTGTAAAATGCTGAAATAATTGGAATACTATTAGTTAATTTAACTCTTGAAGAAACAATAAAGTTCTACATAGTGCTGATTCCTTTAATTTTATACGTAGGCTATGAAAGATATATTTATGAGAAACTATTATGGATATAGGGAGGGGCGCGAAGTGGTTAGCACAGCGTGCTACGACGGTAGGAGGTCCTGGGTTCGAATCCAAGCCTGGGTATGGCTGTTCCTTGTGAGCGTCCCTTCATCATATCATGACTCATCTCCATCGTCGCGATTGGCCGACAGTGGCAGAAAAGTGAAGTAAAATAAACCAAATGAATCAATAGTGAGGGGCGAGGCAAGAGGGGGTGGGGGACAAATCATCCAAAATAGCTAGAGTAAGCAGTGTAGCGG